>NC_139218.1:163288650-163963650 GCF_055691185.1 Crinia signifera | reverse complement strand
CTTTGGCTAGTTTTGTAGGTTTTCAATAAGACTAGGGTGAGGAAAGACCTAAGTAAGTTATGGAGAGCAAAGAAAGCCCTTATGCAAATTAGTTTAGAAATTAGACCATCTGATTGGTTGATGCAATACTCATTATGGATGGCCATCGGCCATCGATGTTTATAAAACATCTATAGGTTATGGTCGATGTTCAATAGTTTTGACATCGATGGGGGAGAACCAGATGGTTTCACACCATCAATGTCAAGCTCAAACTACTAGTTTTGTTTTGCTATTTCCTGGGACACTGAGCATAGCTCCACCCACGACACCAGTGAAGCCCCGCCCCCATATTCTGATTGGCCCACAGGCCAGTCCATCAAATACAATGGATGACCACCGATATGTAACAACATCAATGGCAAGTCAACAGTTTTTTTATTTTACTACTTTTGATGGGACCATCATACAACAGTCTTCAACCAACAAACCAATTGGTCAAGAACATTCTTGTTATCAACCATCTTTGGCTGGTTTTGTAGGTTTTCAATTAGACTATGGTGAGGAAGGACCGAAATAAGTTATGGAGAGCAAATAAATTCCTTATGCAAATTAGTTTGGAAATTAGACCATGTGATTGGTTGATGCAATTCTCATTAGGGATGACTATCGATGTTTATAAAACATCGATATATTATGGTCGATGTTCATAGTTTTCACATCGATGGGGGAGAACCAGATGGTTTCCCACCATCAATGTCAAGCTAAAACGAAAAGATTTGTTGTGCTATCTCCTGGGACATGGAATATAGCTCCACCCCCTGAAACATGTGAAGCCCCGACCCCGTGTTCTGATTGGCCCACGGTCCAGTCAGTCAAATACAATGGATGACCACCTATAGGTAACAACATTGATGGCAAAGGCAACAATGGCCATCACTAACACTCATTCAAAACAATCCATTCCGATTGGTTTATGCACTGTCAATCAACAGTTTTCTATTTTACTACTTTAGCTGGGACCATCATGTGATAGTCTTCAACCAGCAAGACAATCAGTCGTGAATGTTCTTGTCACCCACCATCTTTGGCTAGTTTTGTAGGTTTTCAATAAGACTAGGGTGAGGAAAGACCTAAGTAAGTTATGGAGAGCAAATAAAGCCCTTATGCAAATTAGTTTAGAAATTAGACCATCTGATTGGTTGATGCAATACTCATTAAAGATGGCCATCGGCCATCGATGTTTATAAAACATCTATAGGTTATGGTCGATGTTCAATAGTTTTGACATTGATGGGGGAGAACCAGATGGTTTCACACCATCAATGTCAAGCTCAAACTACTAGTTTTGTTTTGCTATTTCCTGGGACACTGAGCACAGCTCCACCGACGACACCAGTGAAGCCCCGCCCCCATATTCTGATTGGCCCACAGGACAGTCCATCAAATACAATGGATGACCACCGATATGAAACAACATCAATGGCAAGTCAACAGTTTTCTATTTTACTACTTTTGATGGGACCATCATACAACAGTCTTCATCCAGCAAACCAATTGGTCAAGAACATTCTTGTTATCAACCATCTTTGGCTGGTTTTGTAGGTTTTCAATTAGACTATGGTGAGGAAGGACCGAAATAAGTTATGGAGAGCAAATAAATTCCTTATGCAAATTAGTTTGGAAATTAGACCATGTGATTGGTTGATGCAATTCTCATTAGGGATGACCATCGATGTTTATAAAACATCGATAGATTATGGTCGATGTTCATAGTTTTTACATCGATGGGGGAGAACCAGATGGTTTCCCACCATCAATGTCAAGCTAAAATGAAAAGATTTGTTGTGCTATCTCCTGGGACATGGAATATAGCTCCTTTCCCTGAAACATGTGAAGCCCCGCCCCCGTGTTCTGATTGGCCCACGGTCCAGTCAGTCAAATACAATGGATTACCACCTATAGGTAACAACATCGATGGCAAAGGCAACAATGGCCATCACTAACACTCATTCAAATCAATTCATTCCGATTGGTTTATGCACTGTCAGTCAACAGGTTTCTATTTTACTACTTTAGCTGGGACCATCATGTGATAGTCTTCAACCAGCAAGACAATCAGTTGTGAATGTTCTTGTCACCCACCATCTTTGGCTAGTTTTGTAGGTTTTCAATAAGACTAGGGTGAGGAAAGACCTAAGTAAGTTATGGAGAGCAAAGAAAGTCCTTATGCAAATTAGTTTAGAAATTAGACCATCTGATTGGTTGATGCAATACTCATTAGGGATGGCCATCGGCCATCGATGTTTATAAAACATCTATAGGTTATGGTCGATGTTCAATAGTTTTGACATCGATGGGGGAGAACCAGATGGTTTCACACCATCAATGTCAAGCTCAAACTACTAGTTTTGTTTTGCTATTTCCTGGGACACTGAGCATAGCTCCACCCACGACACCAGTGAAGCCCCGCCCCCATATTCTGATTGGCCCACAGGCCAGTCCATGAAATACAATAGATGACCACCGATATGTAACAACATCAATGGCAAGTCAACAGTTTTCTATTTTACTACTTTTGATGGGACCATCATACAACAGTCTTCGACCAACAAACCAATTGGTCAAGAACATTCTTGTTATCAACCATCTTTGGCTGGTTTTGTAGGTTTTCAATTAGACTATGGTGAGGAAGGACCTAAATAAGTTATGGAGAGCAAATAAATTCCTTATGCAAATTAGTTTGGAAATTAGACCGTGTGATTGGTTGATGCAATTCTCATTAGGGATGACCATCGATGTTTATAAAACATCGATAGATTATGGTCGATGTTCACAGTTTTTACATCGATGGGGGAGAACCAGATGGTTTCCCACCATCAATGTCAAGCTAAAACGAAAAGATTTTTTGTGCTATCTCCTGGGACATGGAATATAGCTCCACCCCCTGAAACATGTGAAGCCCCGCCCCCGTGTTCTGATTGGCCCACGGTCCAGTCAGTCAAATACAATGGATGACCACCTATAGGTAACAACATCGATGGCAAAGGCAACAATGGCCATCACTAACACTCATTCAAAACAATCCATTCCGATTGGTTTATGCACTGTCAGTCAACAGTTTTCTATTTTACTACTTTAGCTGGGACCATCATGTGATAGTCTTCAACCAGCAAGACAATCAGTCGTGGATGTTCTTGTCACCCACCATTTTTGGCTAGTTTTGTAGGTTTTCAATAAGACTAGGGTGAGGAAAGACCTAAGTAAGTTATGGAGAGCAAAGAAAGCCCTTATGCAAATTAGTTTAGAAATTAGACCATCTGATTGGTTGATGCAATACTCATTAGGGATGGCCATCGGCCATCGATGTTTATAAAACATCTATAGGTTATGGTCGCTGTTCAATAGTTTTGACATCGATGGGGGAGAACCAGATGGTTTCACACCATCAATGTCAAGCTCAAACTACTAGTTTTGTTTTGCTATTTCCTGGGACACTGAGCATAGCTCCACCCACGACACCAGTGAAGCCCCGCCCCCATATTCTGATTGGCCCACAGGCCAGTCCATCAAATACAATGGATGACCACCGATATGTAACAACATCAATGGCAAGTCAACAGTTTTCTATTTTACTACTTTTGATGGGACCATCATACAACAGTCTTCGACCAACAAACCAATTGGTCAAGAACATTCTTGTTATCAACCATCTTTGGCTGGTTTTGTAGGTTTTCAATTAGACTATGGTGAGGAAGGATCTAAATAAGTTATGGAGAGCAAATATATTCCTTATGCAAATTAGTTTGGAAATTAGACCGTGTGATTGGTTGATGCAATTCTCATTAGGGATGACCATCGATGTTTATAAAACATCGATAGATTATGGTCGATGTTCATAGTTTTTACATCGATGGGGGAGAACCAGATGGTTTCCCACCATCAATGTCAAGCTAAAACGAAAAGATTTGTTGTGCTATCTCCTGGGACATGGAATATAGCTCCACCCCCTGAAACATGTGAAGCCCCGCCCCCGTGTTCTGATTGGCCCACGGTCCAGTCAGTCAAATACAATGGATGACCACCTATAGGTAACAACATCGATGGCAAAGGCAACAATGGCCATCACTAACACTCATTCAAAACAATCCATTCCGATTGGTTTATGCACTGTCAGTCAACAGTTTTCTATTTTACTACTTTAGCTGGGACCATCATGTGTAGTCTTCAACCAGCAAGACAATCAGTCATGGATGTTCTTGTCACCCACCATCTTTGGCTAGTTTTGTAGGTTTTCAATAAGACTAGGGTGAGGAAAGACCTAAGTAAGTTATGGAGAGCAAATAAAGCCCTTATGCAAATTAGTTTAGAAATTAGACCATCTGATTGGTTGATGCAATACTCATTAGGGATGGCCATCGGCCATCGATGTTTATAAAACATCTATAGGTTATGGTCGATGTTCAATAGTTTTGACATCGATGGGGGAGAACCAGATGGTTTCACACCATCAATGTCAAGCTCAAACTACTAGTTTTGTTTTGCTATTTCCTGGGACACTGAGCATAGCTCCACCCACGACACCAGTGAAGCCCCGCCCCCATATTCTGATTGGCCCACAGGCCAGTCCATCAAATACAATAGATGACCACCGATATGTAACAACATCAATGGCAAGTCAACAGTTTTCTATTTTACTACTTTTGATGGGACCATCATACAACAGTCTTCGACCAACAAACCAATTGGTCAAGAACATTCTTGTTATCAACCATCTTTGGCTGGTTTTGTAGGTTTTCAATTAGACTATGGTGAGGAAGGACCTAAATAAGTTATGGAGAGCAAATAAATTCCTTATGCAAATTAGTTTGGAAATTAGACCGTGTGATTGGTTGATGCAATTCTCATTAGGGATGACCATCGATGTTTATAAAACATCGATATATTATGGTCGATGTTCACAGTTTTTACATCGATGGGGGAGAACCAGATGGTTTCCCACCATCAATGTCAAGCTAAAACGAAAAGATTTTTTGTGCTATCTCCTGGGACATGGAATATAGCTCCACCCCCTGAAACATGTGAAGCCCCACCCCCGTGTTCTGATTGGCCCACGGTCCAGTCAGTCAAATACAATGGATGACCACCTATAGGTAACAACATCGATGGCAAAGGCAACAATGGCCATCACTAACACTCATTCAAAACAATCCATTCCGATTGGTTTATGCACTGTCAGTCAACAGTTTTCTATTTTACTACTTTAGCTGGGACCATCATGTGATAGTCTTCAACCAGCAAGACAATCAGTCGTGGATGTTCTTGTCACCCACCATTTTTGGCTAGTTTTGTAGGTTTTCAATAAGACTAGGGTGAGGAAAGACCTAAGTAAGTTATGGAGAGCAAAGAAAGCCCTTATGCAAATTAGTTTAGAAATTAGACCATCTGATTGGTTGATGCAATACTCATTAGGGATGGCCATCGGCCATCGATGTTTATAAAACATCTATAGGTTATGGTCGATGTTCAATAGTTTTGACATCGATGGGGGAGAACCAGATGGTTTCACACCATCAATGTCAAGCTCAAACTACTAGTTTTGTTTTGCTATTTCCTGGGACACTGAGCATAGCTCCACCCACGACACCAGTGAAGCCCCGCCCCCATATTCTGATTGGCCCACAGGCCAGTCCATCAAATACAATGGATGACCACCGATATGTAACAACATCAATGGCAAGTCAACAGTTTTCTATTTTACTACTTTTGATGGGACCATCATACAACAGTCTTCGACCAACAAACCAATTGGTCAAGAACATTCTTGTTATCAACCATCTTTGGCTGGTTTTGTAGGTTTTCAATTAGACTATGGTGAGGAAGGACCGAAATAAGTTATGGAGAGCAAATAAATTCCTTATGCAAATTAGTTTGGAAATTAGACCATGTGATTGGTTGATGCAATTCTCATTAGGGATGACTATCGATGTTTATAAAACATCGATATATTATGGTCGATGTTCATAGTTTTCACATCGATGGGGGAGAACCAGATGGTTTCCCACCATCAATGTCAAGCTAAAACGAAAAGATTTGTTGTGCTATCTCCTGGGACATGGAATATAGCTCCACCCCCTGAAACATGTGAAGCCCCGACCCCGTGTTCTGATTGGCCCACGGTCCAGTCAGTCAAATACAATGGATGACCACCTATAGGTAACAACATTGATGGCAAAGGCAACAATGGCCATCACTAACACTCATTCAAAACAATCCATTCCGATTGGTTTATGCACTGTCAATCAACAGTTTTCTATTTTACTACTTTAGCTGGGACCATCATGTGATAGTCTTCAACCAGCAAGACAATCAGTCGTGAATGTTCTTGTCACCCACCATCTTTGGCTAGTTTTGTAGGTTTTCAATAAGACTAGGGTGAGGAAAGACCTAAGTAAGTTATGGAGAGCAAATAAAGCCCTTATGCAAATTAGTTTAGAAATTAGACCATCTGATTGGTTGATGCAATACTCATTAAAGATGGCCATCGGCCATCGATGTTTATAAAACATCTATAGGTTATGGTCGATGTTCAATAGTTTTGACATTGATGGGGGAGAACCAGATGGTTTCACACCATCAATGTCAAGCTCAAACTACTAGTTTTGTTTTGCTATTTCCTGGGACACTGAGCACAGCTCCACCGACGACACCAGTGAAGCCCCGCCCCCATATTCTGATTGGCCCACAGGACAGTCCATCAAATACAATGGATGACCACCGATATGAAACAACATCAATGGCAAGTCAACAGTTTTCTATTTTACTACTTTTGATGGGACCATCATACAACAGTCTTCATCCAGCAAACCAATTGGTCAAGAACATTCTTGTTATCAACCATCTTTGGCTGGTTTTGTAGGTTTTCAATTAGACTATGGTGAGGAAGGACCGAAATAAGTTATGGAGAGCAAATAAATTCCTTATGCAAATTAGTTTGGAAATTAGACCATGTGATTGGTTGATGCAATTCTCATTAGGGATGACCATCGATGTTTATAAAACATCGATAGATTATGGTCGATGTTCATAGTTTTTACATCGATGGGGGAGAACCAGATGGTTTCCCACCATCAATGTCAAGCTAAAATGAAAAGATTTGTTGTGCTATCTCCTGGGACATGGAATATAGCTCCTTTCCCTGAAACATGTGAAGCCCCGCCCCCGTGTTCTGATTGGCCCACGGTCCAGTCAGTCAAATACAATGGATTACCACCTATAGGTAACAACATCGATGGCAAAGGCAACAATGGCCATCACTAACACTCATTCAAATCAATTCATTCCGATTGGTTTATGCACTGTCAGTCAACAGTTTTCTATTTTACTACTTTAGCTGGGACCATCATGTGATAGTCTTCAACCAGCAAGACAATCAGTTGTGAATGTTCTTGTCACCCACCATCTTTGGCTAGTTTTGTAGGTTTTCAATAAGACTAGGGTGAGGAAAGACCTAAGTAAGTTATGGAGAGCAAAGAAAGCCCTTATGCAAATTAGTTTAGAAATTAGACCATCTGATTGGTTGATGCAATACTCATTAGGGATGGCCATCGGCCATCGATGTTTATAAAACATCTATAGGTTATGGTCGATGTTCAATAGTTTTGACATCGATGGGGGAGAACCAGATGGTTTCACACCATCAATGTCAAGCTCAAACTACTAGTTTTGTTTTGCTATTTCCTGGGACACTGAGCATAGCTCCACCCACGACACCAGTGAAGCCCCGCCCCCATATTCTGATTGGCCCACAGGCCAGTCCATGAAATACAATAGATGACCACCGATATGTAACAACATCAATGGCAAGTCAACAGTTTTCTATTTTACTACTTTTGATGGGACCATCATACAACAGTCTTCGACCAACAAACCAATTGGTCAAGAACATTCTTGTTATCAACCATCTTTGGCTGGTTTTGTAGGTTTTCAATTAGACTATGGTGAGGAAGGACCTAAATAAGTTATGGAGAGCAAATAAATTCCTTATGCAAATTAGTTTGGAAATTAGACCGTGTGATTGGTTGATGCAATTCTCATTAGGGATGACCATCGATGTTTATAAAACATCGATAGATTATGGTCGATGTTCACAGTTTTTACATCGATGGGGAGAACCAGATGGTTTCCCACCATCAATGTCAAGCTAAAACGAAAAGATTTTTTGTGCTATCTCCTGGGACATGGAATATAGCTCCACCCCCTGAAACATGTGAAGCCCCGCCCCCGTGTTCTGATTGGCCCACGGTCCAGTCAGTCAAATACAATGGATGACCACCTATAGGTAACAACATCGATGGCAAAGGCAACAATGGCCATCACTAACACTCATTCAAAACAATCCATTCCGATTGGTTTATGCACTGTCAGTCAACAGTTTTCTATTTTACTACTTTAGCTGGGACCATCATGTGATAGTCTTCAACCAGCAAGACAATCAGTCGTGGATGTTCTTGTCACCCACCATTTTTGGCTAGTTTTGTAGGTTTTCAATAAGACTAGGGTGAGGAAAGACCTAAGTAAGTTATGGAGAGCAAAGAAAGCCCTTATGCAAATTAGTTTAGAAATTAGACCATCTGATTGGTTGATGCAATACTCATTAGGGATGGCCATCGGCCATCGATGTTTATAAAACATCTATAGGTTATGGTCGCTGTTCAATAGTTTTGACATCGATGGGGGAGAACCAGATGGTTTCACACCATCAATGTCAAGCTCAAACTACTAGTTTTGTTTTGCTATTTCCTGGGACACTGAGCATAGCTCCACCCACGACACCAGTGAAGCCCCGCCCCCATATTCTGATTGGCCCACAGGCCAGTCCATCAAATACAATGGATGACCACCGATATGTAACAACATCAATGGCAAGTCAACAGTTTTCTATTTTACTACTTTTGATGGGACCATCATACAACAGTCTTCGACCAACAAACCAATTGGTCAAGAACATTCTTGTTATCAACCATCTTTGGCTGGTTTTGTAGGTTTTCAATTAGACTATGGTGAGGAAGGATCTAAATAAGTTATGGAGAGCAAATATATTCCTTATGCAAATTAGTTTGGAAATTAGACCGTGTGATTGGTTGATGCAATTCTCATTAGGGATGACCATCGATGTTTATAAAACATCGATAGATTATGGTCGATGTTCATAGTTTTTACATCGATGGGGGAGAACCAGATGGTTTCCCACCATCAATGTCAAGCTAAAACGAAAAGATTTGTTGTGCTATCTCCTGGGACATGGAATATAGCTCCACCCCCTGAAACATGTGAAGCCCCGCCCCCGTGTTCTGATTGGCCCACGGTCCAGTCAGTCAAATACAATGGATGACCACCTATAGGTAACAACATCGATGGCAAAGGCAACAATGGCCATCACTAACACTCATTCAAAACAATCCATTCCGATTGGTTTATGCACTGTCAGTCAACAGTTTTCTATTTTACTACTTTAGCTGGGACCATCATGTGTAGTCTTCAACCAGCAAGACAATCAGTCAAGGATGTTCTTGTCACCCACCATCTTTGGCTAGTTTTGTAGGTTTTCAATAAGACTAGGGTGAGGAAAGACCTAAGTAAGTTATGGAGAGCAAATAAAGCCCTTATGCAAATTAGTTTAGAAATTAGACCATCTGATTGGTTGATGCAATACTCATTAGGGATGGCCATCGGCCATCGATGTTTATAAAACATCTATAGGTTATGGTCGATGTTCAATAGTTTTGACATCGATGGGGGAGAACCAGATGGTTTCACACCATCAATGTCAAGCTCAAACTACTAGTTTTGTTTTGCTATTTCCTGGGACACTGAGCATAGCTCCACCCACGACACCAGTGAAGCCCCGCCCCCATATTCTGATTGGCCCACAGGCCAGTCCATCAAATACAATAGATGACCACCGATATGTAACAACATCAATGGCAAGTCAACAGTTTTCTATTTTACTACTTTTGATGGGACCATCATACAACAGTCTTCGACCAACAAACCAATTGGTCAAGAACATTCTTGTTATCAACCATCTTTGGCTGGTTTTGTAGGTTTTCAATTAGACTATGGTGAGGAAGGACCTAAATAAGTTATGGAGAGCAAATAAATTCCTTATGCAAATTAGTTTGGAAATTAGACCGTGTGATTGGTTGATGCAATTCTCATTAGGGATGACCATCGATGTTTATAAAACATCGATAGATTATGGTCGATGTTCACAGTTTTTACATCGATGGGGGAGAACCAGATGGTTTCCCACCATCAATGTCAAGCTAAAACGAAAAGATTTTTTGTGCTATCTCCTGGGACATGGAATATAGCTCCACCCCCTGAAACATGTGAAGCCCCGCCCCCGTGTTCTGATTGGCCCACGGTCCAGTCAGTCAAATACAATGGATGACCACCTATAGGTAACAACATCGATGGCAAAGGCAACAATGGCCATCACTAACACTCATTCAAAACAATCCATTCCGATTGGTTTATGCACTGTCAGTCAACAGTTTTCTATTTTACTACTTTAGCTGGGACCATCATGTGATAGTCTTCAACCAGCAAGACAATCAGTCGTGGATGTTCTTGTCACCCACCATTTTTGGCTAGTTTTGTAGGTTTTCAATAAGACTAGGGTGAGGAAAGACCTAAGTAAGTTATGGAGAGCAAAGAAAGCCCTTATGCAAATTAGTTTAGAAATTAGACCATCTGATTGGTTGATGCAATACTCATTAGGGATGGCCATCGGCCATCGATGTTTATAAAACATCTATAGGTTATGGTCGATGTTCAATAGTTTTGACATCGATGGGGGAGAACCAGATGGTTTCACACCATCAATGTCAAGCTCAAACTACTAGTTTTGTTTTGCTATTTCCTGGGACACTGAGCATAGCTCCACCCACGACACCAGTGAAGCCCCGCCCCCATATTCTGATTGGCCCACAGGCCAGTCCATCAAATACAATGGATGACCACCGATATGTAACAACATCAATGGCAAGTCAACAGTTTTCTATTTTACTACTTTTGATGGGACCATCATACAACAGTCTTCGACCAACAAACCAATTGGTCAAGAACATTCTTGTTATCAACCATCTTTGGCTGGTTTTGTAGGTTTTCAATTAGACTATGGTGAGGAAGGACCTAAATAAGTTATGGAGAGCAAATAAATTCCTTATGCAAATTAGTTTGGAAATTAGACCGTGTGATTGGTTGATGCAATTCTCATTAGGGATGACCATCGATGTTTATAAAACATCGATAGATTATGGTCGATGTTCACAGTTTTTACATCGATGGGGGAGAACCAGATGGTTTCCCACCATCAATGTCAAGCTAAAACGAAAAGATTTTTTGTGCTATCTCCTGGGACATGGAATATAGCTCCACCCCCTGAAACATGTGAAGCCCCGCCCCCGTGTTCTGATTGGCCCACGGTCCAGTCAGTCAAATACAATGGATGACCACCTATAGGTAACAACATCGATGGCAAAGGCAACAATGGCCATCACTAACACTCATTCAAAACAATCCATTCCGATTGGTTTATGCACTGTCAGTCAACAGTTTTCTATTTTACTACTTTAGCTGGGACCATCATGTGATAGTCTTCAACCAGCAAGACAATCAGTCGTGGATGTTCTTGTCACCCACCATTTTTGGCTAGTTTTGTAGGTTTTCAATAAGACTAGGGTGAGGAAAGACCTAAGTAAGTTATGGAGAGCAAAGAAAGCCCTTATGCAAATTAGTTTAGAAATTAGACCATCTGATTGGTTGATGCAATACTCATTAGGGATGGCCATCGGCCATCGATGTTTATAAAACATCTATAGGTTATGGTCGATGTTCAATAGTTTTGACATCGATGGGGGAGAACCAGATGGTTTCACACCATCAATGTCAAGCTCAAACTACTAGTTTTGTTTTGCTATTTCCTGGGACACTGAGCATAGCTCCACCCACGACACCAGTGAAGCCCCGCCCCCATATTCTGATTGGCCCACAGGCCAGTCCATCAAATACAATGGATGACCACCGATATGTAACAACATCAATGGCAAGTCAACAGTTTTCTATTTTACTACTTTTGATGGGACCATCATACAACAGTCTTCGACCAACAAACCAATTGGTCAAGAACATTCTTGTTATCAACCATCTTTGGCTGGTTTTGTAGGTTTTCAATTAGACTATGGTGAGGAAGGATCTAAATAAGTTATGGAGAGCAAATAAATTCCTTATGCAAATTAGTTTGGAAATTAGACCGTGTGATTGGTTGATGCAATTCTCATTAGGGATGACCATCGATGTTTATAAAACATCGATAGATTATGGTCGATGTTCATAGTTTTTACATCGATGGGGGAGAACCAGATGGTTTCCCACCATCAATGTCAAGCTAAAACGAAAAGATTTCTTGTGCTATCTCCTGGGACATGGAATATAGCTCCACCCCCTGAAACATGTGAAGCCCCGCCCCCGTGTTCTGATTGGCCCACGGTCCAGTCAGTCAAATACAATGGATGACCACCTATAGGTAACAACATCGATGGCAAAGGCAACAATGGCCATCACTAACACTCATTCAAAACAATCCATTCCGATTGGTTTATGCACTGTCAGTCAACAGTTTTCTATTTTACTACTTTAGCTGGGACCATCATGTGTAGTCTTCAACCAGCAAGACAATCAGTCATGGATGTTCTTGTCACCCACCATCTTTGGCTAGTTTTGTAGGTTTTCAATAAGACTAGGGTGAGGAAAGACCTAAGTAAGTTATGGAGAGCAAATAAAGCCCTTATGCAAATTAGTTTAGAAATTAGACCATCTGATTGGTTGATGCAATACTCATTAGGGATGGCCATCGGCCATCGATGTTTATAAAACATCTATAGGTTATGGTCGATGTTCAATAGTTTTGACATCGATGGGGGAGAACCAGATGGTTTCACACCATCAATGTCAAGCTCAAACTACTAGTTTTGTTTTGCTATTTCCTGGGACACTGAGCATAGCTCCACCCACGACACCAGTGAAGCCCCGCCCCCATATTCTGATTGGCCCACAGGCCAGTCCATCAAATACAATGGATGACCACCAATATGTAACAACATCAATGGCAAGTCAACAGTTTTCTATTTTACTACTTTTGATGGGACCATCACACAACAGTCTTCAACCAACAAACCAATTTATCAAGAACATTCTTGTTATCAACCATCTTTGGCTGGTTTTGTAGGTTTTCAATTAGACTATGGTGAGGAAGGACCTAAATAAGTTATGGAGAGCAAATAAATTCCTTATGCAAATTAGTTTGGAAATTAGACCGTGTGATTGGTTGATGCAATTCTCATTAGGGATGACCATCGATGTTTATAAAACATCGATAGATTATGGTCGATGTTCATAGTTTTTACATCGATGGGGGAGAACCAGATGGTTTCCCACCATCAATGTCAAGCTAAAACGAAAAGATTTTTTGTGCTATCTCCTGTGACATGGAATATAGCTCCACCCCCTGAAACATGTGAAGCCCCGCCCCCGTGTTCTGATTGGCCCACGGTCCAGTCAGTCAAATACAATGGATGACCACCTATAGGTAACAACATCGATGGCAAAGGCAACAATGGCCATCACTAACACTCATTCAAAACAATCCATTCCGATTGGTTTATGCACTGTCAGTCAACAGTTTTCTATTTTACTACTTTAGCTGGGACCATCATGTGTAGTCTTCAACCAGCAAGACAATCAGTCATGGATGTTCTTGTCACCCACCATCTTTGGCTAGTTTTGTAGGTTTTCAATAAGACTAGGGTGAGGAAAGACCTAAGTAAGTTATGGAGAGCAAATAAAGCCCTTATGCAAATTAGTTTAGAAATTAGACCATCTGATTGGTTGATGCAATACTCATTAGGGATGGCCATCGGCAATCGATGTTTATAAAACATCTATAGGTTATGGTCGATGTTCAATAGTTTTGACATCGATGGGGGAGAACCAGATGGTTTCACACCATCAATGTCAAGCTCAAACTACTAGTTTTGTTTTGCTATTTCCTGGGACACTGAGCATAGCTCCACCCACGACACCAGTGAAGCCCCGCCCCCATATTCTGATTGGCCCACAGGCCAGTCCATCAAATACAATGGATGACCACCAATATGTAACAACATCAATGGCAAGTCAACAGTTTTCTATTTTACTACTTTTGATGGGACCATCACACAACAGTCTTCAACCAACAAACCAATTTATCAAGAACATTCTTGTTATCAACCATCTTTGGCTGGTTTTGTAGGTTTTCAATTAGACTATGGTGAGGAAGGACCTAAATAAGTTATGGAGAGCAAATAAATTCCTTATGCAAATTAGTTTGGAAATTAGACCGTGTGATTGGTTGATGCAATTCTCATTAGGGATGGCCATCGATGTTTATAAAACATCGATAGATTATGGTCGATGTTCATAGTTTTTACATCGATGGGGGAGAACCAGATGGTTTCCCACCATCAATGTCAAGCTAAAACGAAAAGATTTTTTGTGCTATCTCCTGGGACATGGAATATAGCTCCACCCCCTGAAACATGTGAAGCCCCGCCCCCGTGTTCTGATTGGCCCACGGTCCAGTCAGTCAAATACAATGGATGACCACCTATAGGTAACAACATCGATGGCAAAGGCAACAATGGCCATCACTAACACTCATTCAAAACAATCCATTCCGATTGGTTTATGCACTGTCAGTCAACAGTTTTCTATTTTACTACTTTAGCTGGGACCATCATGTGTAGTCTTCAACCAGCAAGACAATCAGTCGTGGATGTTCTTGTCACCCACCATCTTTGGCTAGTTTTGCAGGTTTTCAATAAGACTAGGGTGAGGAAAGACCTAAGTAAGTTATGGAGAGCAAATAAAGCCCTTATGCAAATTAGTTTAGAAATTAGACCATCTGATTGGTTGATGCAATACTCATTAGGGATGGCCATCAGCCATCGGCCATCGATGTTTATAAAACATATATAGGTTATGGTCGATGTTCAATAGTTTTGACATCGATGGGGGAGAACCAGATGGTTTCACACCATCAATGTCAAGCTCAAACTACTAGTTTTGTTTTGCTATTTCCTGGGACACTGAGCATAGCTCCACCCACGACACCAGTGAAGCCCCGCCCCCATATTCTGATTGGCCCACAGGCCAGTCCATCAAATACAATGGATGACCACCGATATGTAACAACATCAATGGCAAGTCAACAGTTTTCTATTTTACTACTTTTGATGTGACCATCATACAACAGTCTTCGACCAACAAACCAATTGGTCAAGAACATTCTTGTTATGAACCATCTTTGGCTGGTTTTGTAGGTTTTCAATTAGACTATGGTGAGGAAGGACCTAAATAAGTTATGGAGAGCAAATAAATTCCTTATGCAAATTAGTTTGGAAATTAGACCGTGTGATTGGTTGATGCAATTCTCATTAGGGATGACCATCGATGTTTATAAAACATCGATAGATTATGGTCGATGTTCATAGTTTTTACATCGATGGGGGAGAACCAGATGGTTTCCCACCATCAATGTCAAGCTAAAACGAAAAGATTTTTTGTGCTATCTCCTGGGACATGGAATATAGCTCCACCCCCTGAAACATGTGAAGCCCCGCCCCCGTGTTCTGATTGGCCCACGGTCCAGTCAGTCAAATACAATGGATGACCACCTATAGGTAACAACATCGATGGCAAAGGCAACAATGGCCATCACTAACACTCATTCAAAACAATCCATTCCGATTGGTTTATGCACTGTCAGTCAACAGTTTTCTATTTTACTACTTTAGCTGGGACCATCATGTGTAGTCTTCAACCAGCAAGACAATCAGTCGTGGATGTTCTTGTCAACCACCATCTTTGGCTAGTTTTGTAGGTTTTCAATAAGACTAGGGTGAGGAAAGACCTAAGTAAGTTATGGAGAGCAAATAAAGCCCTTATGCAAATTAGTTTAGAAATTAGACCATCTGATTGGTTGATGCACTACTCATTAGGGATGGCCATCGGCCATCGATGTTTATAAAACATCTATAGGTTATGGTCGATGTTCAATAGTTTTGACATCGATGGGGGAGAACCAGATGGTTTCACACCATCAATGTCAAGCTCAAACTACTAGTTTTGTTTTACTATTTCCTGGAACACTGAGCATAGCTCCACCCACGACACCAGTGAAGCCCCGCCCCCATATTCTGATTGGCCCACAGGCCAGTCCATCAAATACAATGGATGACCACCGATATGTAACAACATCAATGGCAAGTCAACAGTTTTCTATTTTACTACTTTTGATGGGACCATCATACAACAGTCTTCGACCAACAAACCAATTGGTCAAGAACATTCTTGTTATCAACCATCTTTGGCTGGTTTTGTAGGTTTTCAATTAGACTATGGTGAGGAAGGACCTAAATAAGTTATGGAGAGCAAATAAATTCCTTATGCAAATTAGTTTGGAAATTAGACCGTGTGATTGGTTGATGCAATTCTCATTAGGGATGACCATCGATGTTTATAAAACATCGATAGATTATGGTCGATGTTCACAGTTTTTACATCGATGGGGGAGAACCAGATGGTTTCCCACCATCAATGTCAAGCTAAAACGAAAAGATTTTTTGTGCTATCTCCTGGGACATGGAATATAGCTCCACCCCCTGAAACATGTGAAGCCCCGCCCCCGTGTTCTGATTGGCCCACGGTCCAGTCAGTCAAATACAATGGATGACCACCTATAGGTAACAACATCGATGGCAAAGGCAACAATGGCCATCACTAACACTCATTCAAAACAATCCATTCCGATTGGTTTATGCACTGTCAGTCAACAGTTTTCTATTTTACTACTTTAGCTGGGACCATCATGTGATAGTCTTCAACCAGCAAGACAATCAGTCGTGGATGTTCTTGTCACCCACCATTTTTGGCTAGTTTTGTAGGTTTTCAATAAGACTAGGGTGAGGAAAGACCTAAGTAAGTTATGGAGAGCAAAGAAAGCCCTTATGCAAATTAGTTTAGAAATTAGACCATCTGATTGGTTGATGCAATACTCATTAGGGATGGCCATCGGCCATCGATGTTTATAAAACATCTATAGGTTATGGTCGATGTTCAATAGTTTTGACATCGATGGGGGAGAACCAGATGGTTTCACACCATCAATGTCAAGCTCAAACTACTAGTTTTGTTTTGCTATTTCCTGGGACACTGAGCATAGCTCCACCCACGACACCAGTGAAGCCCCGCCCCCATATTCTGATTGGCCCACAGGCCAGTCCATCAAATACAATGGATGACCACCGATATGTAACAACATCAATGGCAAGTCAACAGTTTTCTATTTTACTACTTTTGATGGGACCATCATACAACAGTCTTCGACCAACAAACCAATTGGTCAAGAACATTCTTGTTATCAACCATCTTTGGCTGGTTTTGTAGGTTTTC
This sequence comes from Crinia signifera, assembly GCF_055691185.1. Classification (NCBI taxonomy): domain Eukaryota; kingdom Metazoa; phylum Chordata; class Amphibia; order Anura; family Myobatrachidae; genus Crinia; species Crinia signifera. The sequence continues at coordinate 163,946,115 of NC_139218.1, read as the reverse complement.
AATTAGACTATGGTGAGGAAGGATCTAAATAAGTTATGGAGAGCAAATAAATTCCTTATGCAAATTAGTTTGGAAATTAGACCGTGTGATTGGTTGATGCAATTCTCATTAGGGATGACCATCGATGTTTATAAAACATCGATAGATTATGGTCGATGTTCATAGTTTTTACATCGATGGGGGAGAACCAGATGGTTTCCCACCATCAATGTCAAGCTAAAACGAAAAGATTTCTTGTGCTATCTCCTGGGACATGGAATATAGCTCCACCCCCTGAAACATGTGAAGCCCCGCCCCCGTGTTCTGATTGGCCCACGGTCCAGTCAGTCAAATACAATGGATGACCACCTATAGGTAACAACATCGATGGCAAAGGCAACAATGGCCATCACTAACACTCATTCAAAACAATCCATTCCGATTGGTTTATGCACTGTCAGTCAACAGTTTTCTATTTTACTACTTTAGCTGGGACCATCATGTGTAGTCTTCAACCAGCAAGACAATCAGTCATGGATGTTCTTGTCACCCACCATCTTTGGCTAGTTTTGTAGGTTTTCAATAAGACTAGGGTGAGGAAAGACCTAAGTAAGTTATGGAGAGCAAATAAAGCCCTTATGCAAATTAGTTTAGAAATTAGACCATCTGATTGGTTGATGCAATACTCATTAGGGATGGCCATCGGCCATCGATGTTTATAAAACATCTATAGGTTATGGTCGATGTTCAATAGTTTTGACATCGATGGGGGAGAACCAGATGGTTTCACACCATCAATGTCAAGCTCAAACTACTAGTTTTGTTTTGCTATTTCCTGGGACACTGAGCATAGCTCCACCCACGACACCAGTGAAGCCCCGCCCCCATATTCTGATTGGCCCACAGGCCAGTCCATCAAATACAATGGATGACCACCAATATGTAACAACATCAATGGCAAGTCAACAGTTTTCTATTTTACTACTTTTGATGGGACCATCACACAACAGTCTTCAACCAACAAACCAATTTATCAAGAACATTCTTGTTATCAACCATCTTTGGCTGGTTTTGTAGGTTTTCAATTAGACTATGGTGAGGAAGGACCTAAATAAGTTATGGAGAGCAAATAAATTCCTTATGCAAATTAGTTTGGAAATTAGACCGTGTGATTGGTTGATGCAATTCTCATTAGGGATGACCATCGATGTTTATAAAACATCGATAGATTATGGTCGATGTTCATAGTTTTTACATCGATGGGGGAGAACCAGATGGTTTCCCACCATCAATGTCAAGCTAAAACGAAAAGATTTTTTGTGCTATCTCCTGGGACATGGAATATAGCTCCACCCCCTGAAACATGTGAAGCCCCGCCCCCGTGTTCTGATTGGCCCACGGTCCAGTCAGTCAAATACAATGGATGACCACCTATAGGTAACAACATCGATGGCAAAGGCAACAATGGCCATCACTAACACTCATTCAAAACAATCCATTCTGATTGGTTTATGCACTGTCAGTCAACAGTTTTCTATTTTACTACTTTAGCTGGGACCATCATGTGTAGTCTTCAACCAGCAAGACAATCAGTCATGGATGTTCTTGTCACCCACCATCTTTGGCTAGTTTTGTAGGTTTTCAATAAGACTAGGGTGAGGAAAGACCTAAGTAAGTTATGGAGAGCAAATAAAGCCCTTATGCAAATTAGTTTAGAAATTAGACCATCTGATTGGTTGATGCAATACTCATTAGGGATGGCCATCGGCAATCGATGTTTATAAAACATCTATAGGTTATGGTCGATGTTCAATAGTTTTGACATCGATGGGGGAGAACCAGATGGTTTCACACCATCAATGTCAAGCTCAAACTACTAGTTTTGTTTTGCTATTTCCTGGGACACTGAGCATAGCTCCACCCACGACACCAGTGAAGCCCCGCCCCCATATTCTGATTGGCCCACAGGCCAGTCCATCAAATACAATGGATGACCACCAATATGTAACAACATCAATGGCAAGTCAACAGTTTTCTATTTTACTACTTTTGATGGGACCATCACACAACAGTCTTCAACCAACAAACCAATTTATCAAGAACATTCTTGTTATCAACCATCTTTGGCTGGTTTTGTAGGTTTTCAATTAGACTATGGTGAGGAAGGACCTAAATAAGTTATGGAGAGCAAATAAATTCCTTATGCAAATTAGTTTGGAAATTAGACCGTGTGATTGGTTGATGCAATTCTCATTAGGGATGGCCATCGATGTTTATAAAACATCGATAGATTATGGTCGATGTTCATAGTTTTTACATCGATGGGGGAGAACCAGATGGTTTCCCACCATCAATGTCAAGCTAAAACGAAAAGATTTTTTGTGCTATCTCCTGGGACATGGAATATAGCTCCACCCCCTGAAACATGTGAAGCCCCGCCCCCGTGTTCTGATTGGCCCACGGTCCAGTCAGTCAAATACAATGGATGACCACCTATAGGTAACAACATCGATGGCAAAGGCAACAATGGCCATCACTAACACTCATTCAAAACAATCCATTCCGATTGGTTTATGCACTGTCAGTCAACAGTTTTCTATTTTACTACTTTAGCTGGGACCATCATGTGTAGTCTTCAACCAGCAAGACAATCAGTCGTGGATGTTCTTGTCACCCACCATCTTTGGCTAGTTTTGCAGGTTTTCAATAAGACTAGGGTGAGGAAAGACCTAAGTAAGTTATGGAGAGCAAATAAAGCCCTTATGCAAATTAGTTTAGAAATTAGACCATCTGATTGGTTGATGCAATACTCATTAGGGATGGCCATCAGCCATCGGCCATCGATGTTTATAAAACATATATAGGTTATGGTCGATGTTCAATAGTTTTGACATCGATGGGGGAGAACCAGATGGTTTCACACCATCAATGTCAAGCTCAAACTACTAGTTTTGTTTTGCTATTTCCTGGGACACTGAGCATAGCTCCACCCACGACACCAGTGAAGCCCCGCCCCCATATTCTGATTGGCCCACAGGCCAGTCCATCAAATACAATGGATGACCACCGATATGTAACAACATCAATGGCAAGTCAACAGTTTTCTATTTTACTACTTTTGATGGGACCATCATACAACAGTCTTCGACCAACAAACCAATTGGTCAAGAACATTCTTGTTATGAACCATCTTTGGCTGGTTTTGTAGGTTTTCAATTAGACTATGGTGAGGAAGGACCTAAATAAGTTATGGAGAGCAAATAAATTCCTTATGCAAATTAGTTTGGAAATTAGACCGTGTGATTGGTTGATGCAATTCTCATTAGGGATGACCATCGATGTTTATAAAACATCGATAGATTATGGTCGATGTTCATAGTTTTTACATCGATGGGGGAGAACCAGATGGTTTCCCACCATCAATGTCAAGCTAAAACGAAAAGATTTTTTGTGCTATCTCCTGGGACATGGAATATAGCTCCACCCCCTGAAACATGTGAAGCCCCGCCCCCGTGTTCTGATTGGCCCACGGTCCAGTCAGTCAAATACAATGGATGACCACCTATAGGTAACAACATCGATGGCAAAGGCAACAATGGCCATCACTAACACTCATTCAAAACAATCCATTCCGATTGGTTTATGCACTGTCAGTCAACAGTTTTCTATTTTACTACTTTAGCTGGGACCATCATGTGTAGTCTTCAACCAGCAAGACAATCAGTCGTGGATGTTCTTGTCAACCACCATCTTTGGCTAGTTTTGTAGGTTTTCAATAAGACTAGGGTGAGGAAAGACCTAAGTAAGTTATGGAGAGCAAATAAAGCCCTTATGCAAATTAGTTTAGAAATTAGACCATCTGATTGGTTGATGCACTACTCATTAGGGATGGCCATCGGCCATCGATGTTTATAAAACATCTATAGGTTATGGTCGATGTTCAATAGTTTTGACATCGATGGGGGAGAACCAGATGGTTTCACACCATCAATGTCAAGCTCAAACTACTAGTTTTGTTTTACTATTTCCTGGAACACTGAGCATAGCTCCACCCACGACACCAGTGAAGCCCCGCCCCCATATTCTGATTGGCCCACAGGCCAGTCCATCAAATACAATGGATGACCACCGATATGTAACAACATCAATGGCAAGTCAACAGTTTTCTATGTTACTACTTTTGATGGGACCATCATACAACAGTCTTCGACCAACAAACCAATTGGTCAAGAACATTCTTGTTATCAACCATCTTTGGCTGGTTTTGTAGGTTTTCAATTAGACTATGGTGAGGAAGGACCTAAATAAGTTATGGAGAGCAAATAAATTCCTTATGCAAATTAGTTTGGAAATTAGACCGTGTGATTGGTTGATGTAATTCTCATTAGGGATGACCATCGATGTTTATAAAACATCGATATATTATGGTCGATGTTCATAGTTTTTACATCGATGGGGGAGAACCAGATGGTTTCCCACCATCAATGTCAAGCTAAAATGAAAAGATTTGTTGTGCTATCTCCTGGGACATGGAATATAGCTCCACCCCCTGAAACATGTGAAGCCCCGCCCCCGTGTTCTGATTGGCCCACGGTCCAGTCAGTCAAATACAATGGATGACCACCTATAGGTATCAACATCGATGGCAAAGGCAACAATGGCCATCACTAACACTCATTCAAAACAATCCATTCCGATTGGTTTATGCACTGTCAGTCAACAGTTTTCTATTTTACTACTTTAGCTGGGACCATCATGTGATAGTCTTCAACCAGCAAGACAATCAGTCGTGGATGTTCTTGTCCCCCACCATCTTTGGCTAGTTTTGTAGGTTTTCAATAAGACTAGGGTGAGGAAAGACCTAAGTAAGTTATGGAGAGCAAAGAAAGCCCTTATGCAAATTAGTTTAGAAATTAGACCATCTGATTGGTTGATGCAATACTCATTAGGGATGGCCATCGGCCATCGATGTTTATAAAACATCTATAGGTTATGGTCGATGTTCAATAGTTTTGACATCGATGGGGGAGAACCAGATGGTTTCACACCATCAATGTCAAGCTCAAACTACTAGTTTTGTTTTGCTATTTCCTGGGACACTGAGCATAGCTCCACCCACGACACCAGTGAAGCCCCGCCCCCATATTCTGATTGGCCCACAGGCCAGTCCATCAAATACAATGGATGACCACCGATATGTAACAACATCAATGGCAAGTCAACAGTTTTCTATTTTACTACTTTTGATGGGACCATCATACAACAGTCTTCAACCAACAAACCAATTGGTCAAGAACATTCTTGTTATCAACCATCTTTGGCTGGTTTTGTAGGTTTTCAATTAGACTATGGTGAGGAAGGACCTAAATAAGTTATGGAGAGCAAATAAATTCCTTATGCAAATTAGTTTGGAAATTAGACCGTGTGATTGGTTGATGTAATTCTCATTAGGGATGACCATCGATGTTTATAAAACATCGATATATTATGGTCGATGTTCATAGTTTTTACATCGATGGGGGAGAACCAGATGGTTTACCACCATCAATGTCAAGCTAAAACGAAAAGATTTTTTGTGCTATCTCCTGGGACATGGAATATAGCCCCACTCCCTGAAACATGTGAAGCCCCGCCCCCGTGTTCTGATTGGCCCACGGTCCAGTCAGTCAAATACAATGGATGACCACCTATAGGTAACAACATCGATGGCAAAGGCAACAATGGCCATCACTAACACTCATTCAAAACAATCCATTCCGATTGGTTTATGCACTGTCAGTCAACAGTTTTCTATTTTACTACTTTAGCTGGGACCATCATGTGTAGTCTTCAACCAGCAAGACAATCAGTCGTGGATGTTCTTGTCACCCACCATCTTTGGCTAGTTTTGTAGGTTTTCAATAAGACTAGGGTGAGGAAAGACCTAAGTAAGTTATGGAGAGCAAAGAAAGCCCTTATGCAAATTAGTTTAGAAATTAGACCATCTGATTGGTTGATGCAATACTCATTAGGGATGGCCATCGGCCATCGATGTTTATAAAACATCTATAGGTTATGGTCGATGTTCAATAGTTTTGACATCGATGGGGGAGAACCAGATGGTTTCACACCATCAATGTCAAGCTCAAACTACTAGTTTTGTTTTGCTATTTCCTGGGACACTGAGCATAGCTCCACCCACGACACCAGTGAAGCCCCGCCCCCATATTCTGATTGGCCCACAGGCCAGTCCATCAAATACAATGGATGACCACCGATATGTAACAACATCAATGGCAAGTCAACAGTTTTCTATTTTACTACTTTTGATGGGACCATCAAACAACAGTCTTCAACCAACAAACCAATTGGTCAAGAACATTCTTGTTATAAACCATCTTTGGCTGGTTTTGTAGGTTTTCAATTAGACTATGGTGAGGAAGGACATAAATAAGTTATGGAGAGCAAATAAATTCCTTATGCAAATTAGTTTGGAAATTAGACCATGTGATTGGTTGATGCAATTCTCATTAGGGATGGCCATCGATGTTTATAAAACATCGATAGATTATGGTCGATGTTCATAGTTTTTACATCGATGGGGGAGAACCAGATGGTTTCCCACCATCAATGTCAAGCTAAAACGAAAAGATTTGTTGTGCTATCTCCTGGGACGTGGAATATAGCTCCACCCCCTGAAACATGTGAAGCCCCGCCCCCGTGTTCTGATTGGCCTACGGTCCAGTCAGTCAAATACAATGGATGACCACCTATAGGTAACAACATCGATGGCAAAGGCAACAATGGCCATCACTAACACTCATTCAAAACAATCCATTCCGATTGGTTTATGCACTGTCAGTCAACAGTTTTCTATTTTACTACTTTAGCTGGGACCATCATGTGTAGTCTTCAACCAGCAAGACAATCAGTCGTGGATGTTCTTGTCACCCACCATCTTTGGCTAGTTTTGTAGGTTTTCAATAAGACTAGGGTGAGGAAAGACCTAAGTAAGTTATGGAGAGCAAAGAAAGCCCTTATGCAAATTAGTTTAGAAATTAGACCATCTGATTGGTTGATGCACTACTCATTAGGGATGGCCATCGGCCATCGATGTTTATAAAACATCTATAGGTTATGGTCGATGTTCAATAGTTTTGACATCGATGGGGGAGAACCAGATGGTTTCACACCATCAATGTCAAGCTCAAACTACTAGTTTTGTTTTGCTATTTCCTGGGACACTGAGCATAGCTCCACCCACGACACCAGTGAAGCCCCGCCCCCATATTATGATTGGCCCACAGGCCAGTCCATCAAATACAATGGATGACCACCGATATGTAACAACATCAATGGCAAGTCAACAGTTTTCTATTTTACTACTTTTGATGGGACCATCATACAACAGTCTTCGACCAACAAACCAATTTGTCAAGAACATTCTTGTTATCAACCATCTTTAGCTGGTTTTGTAGGTTTTCAATTAGACTATGGTGAGGAAGGACCTAAATAAGTTATGGAGAGCAAATAAATTCCTTATGCAAATTAGTTTGGAAATTAGACCGTGTGATTGGTTGATGCAATTCTCATTAGGGATGACCATCGATGTTTATAAAACATTGATAGATTATGGTCGATGTTCATAGTTTTTACATCGATGGGGGAGAACCAGATGGTTTACCACCATCAATGTCAAGCTAAAACGAAAAGATTTTTTGTGCTATCTCCTGGGACATGGAATATAGCTCCACCCCCTGAAACATGTGAAGCCCCGCCCCCGTGTTCTGATTGGCCCATGGTCCAGTCAGTCAAATACAATGGATGACCACCTATAGGTAACAACATCGATGGCAAAGGCAACAATGGCCATCACTAACACTCATTCAAAACAATCCATTCCGATTGGTTTATGCACTGTCAGTCAACAGTTTTCTATTTTACTACTTTAGCTGGGACCATCATGTGTAGTCTTCAACCAGCAAGACAATCAGTCGTGGATGTTCTTGTCACCCACCATCTTTGGCTAGTTTTGTAGGTTTTCAATAAGACTAGGGTGAGGAAAGACCTAAGTAAGTTATGGAGAGCAAATAAAGCCCTTATGCAAATTAGTTTAGAAATTAGACCATCTGATTGGTTGATGCACTACTCATTAGGGATGGCCATCGGCCATCGATGTTTATAAAACATCTATAGGTTATGGTCGATGTTCAATAGTTTTGACATCGATGGGGGAGAACCAGATGGTTTCACACCATCAATGTCAAGCTCAAACTACTAGTTTTGTTTTGCTATTTCCTGGGACACTGAGCATAGCTCCACCCACGACACCAGTGAAGCCCCGCCTCCATATTATGATTGGCCCACAGGCCAGTCCATCAAATACAATGGATGACCACCGATATGTAACAACATCAATGGCAAGTCAACAGTTTTCTATTTTACTACTTTTGATGGGACCATCATACAACAGTCTTCGACCAACAAACCAATTGGTCAAGAACATTCTTGTTATCAACCATCTTTGGCTGGTTTTGTAGGTTTTCAATTAGACTATGGTGAGGAAGGACCTAAATAAGTTATGGAGAGCAAATAAATTCCTTATGCAAATTAGTTTGGAAATTAGACCGTGTGATTGGTTGATGCAATTCTCATTAGGGATGACCATCGATGTTTATAAAACATCGATAGATTATGGTCGATGTTCATAGTTTTTACATCGATGGGGGAGAACCAGATGGTTTACCACCATCAATGTCAAGCTAAAACGAAAAGATTTTTTGTGCTATCTCCTGGGACATGGAATATAGCTCCACCCCCTGAAACATGTGAAGCCCCGCCCCCGTGTTCTGATTGGCCCACGGTCCAGTCAGTCAAATACAATGGATGACCACCTATAGGTAACAACATCGATGGCAAAGGCAACAATGGCCATCACTAACACTCATTCAAAACAATCCATTCCGATTGGTTTATGCACTGTCAGTCAACAGTTTTCTATTTTACTACTTTAGCTGGGACCATCATGTGTAGTCTTCAACCAGCAAGACAATCAGTCGTGGATGTTCTTGTCACCCACCATCTTTGGCTAGTTTTGTAGGTTTTCAATAAGACTAGGGTGAGGAAAGACCTAAGTAAGTTATGGAGAGCAAATAAAGCCCTTATGCAAATTAGTTTAGAAATTAGACCATCTGATTGGTTGATGCACTACTCATTAGGGATGGCCATCGGCCATCGATGTTTATAAAACATCTATAGGTTATGGTCGATGTTCAATAGTTTTGACATCGATGGGGGAGAACCAGATGGTTTCACACCATCAATGTCAAGCTCAAACTACTAGTTTTGTTTTGCTATTTCCTGGGACACTGAGCATAGCTCCACCCACGACACCAGTGAAGCCCCGCCCCCATATTCTGATTGGCCCACAGGCCAGTCCATCAAATACAATGGATGACCACCGATATGTAACAACATCAATGGCAAGTCAACAGTTTTCTATTTTACTACTTTTGATGAGACCATCATACAACAGTCTTCGACCAACAAACCAACTGGTCAAGAACATTCTTGTTATCAACCATCTTTGGCTGGTTTTGTAGGTTTTCAATTAGACTATGGTGAGGAAGGACCTAAATAAGTTATGGAGAGCAAATAAATTCCTTATGCAAATTAGTTTGGAAATTAGACCGTGTGATTGGTTGATGTAATTCTCATTATGGATGACCATCGATGTTTATAAAACATCGATATATTATGGTCGATGTTCATAGTTTTTACATCGATGGGGGAGAACCAGATGGTTTCCCACCATCAATGTCAAGCTAAAACGAAAAGATTTGTTGTGCTATCTCCTGGGACATGGAATATAGCTCCACCCCCTGAAACATGTGAAGCCCCGCCCCCGTGTTCTGATTGGCCCACGGTCCAGTCAGTCAAATACAATGGATGACCACCTATAGGTATCAACATCGATAGCAAAGGCAACAATGGCCATCACTAACACTCATTCAAAACAATCCATTCCGATTGGTTTATGCACTGTCAATCAACAGTTTTCTATTTTACTACTTTAGCTGGGACCATCATGTGATAGTCTTCAACCAGCAAGACAATCAGTCGTGGATGTTCTTGTCACCCACCATCTTTGGCTAGTTTTGTAGGTTTTCAATAAGACTAGAGTGAGGAAAGACCTAAGTAAGTTATGGAGAGCAAAGAAAGCCCTTATGCAAATTAGTTTAGAAATTAGACCATCTGATTGGTTGATGCAATACTCATTAGGGATGGCCATCGGCCATCGATGTTTATAAAACATCTATAGGTTATGGTCGATGTTCAATAGTTTTGACATCGATGGGGGAGAACCAGATGGTTTCACACCATCAATGTCAAGCTCAAACTACTAGTTTTGTTTTGCTATTTCCTGGGACACTGAGCATAGCTCCACCCACGACACCAGTGAAGCCCCGCCCCCATATTCTGATTGGCCCACAGGCCAGTCCATCAAATACAATGGATGACCACCGATATGTAACAACATCAATGGCAAGTCAACAGTTTTCTATTTTACTACTTTTGATGGGAGCATCATACAACAGTCTTCAACCAACAAACCAATTGGTCAAGAACATTCTTGTTATCAACCATCTTTGGCTGGTTTTGTAGGTTTTCAATTAGACTATGGTGAGGAAGGACCTAAATAAGTTATGGAGAGCAAATAAATTCCTTATGCAAATTAGTTTGGAAATTAGACCATGTGATTGGTTGATGCAATTCTCATTAGGGATGACCATCGATGTTTATAAAACATCGATAGATTATGGTCGATGTCCATAGTTTTTACATCGATGGGGGAGAACCGGATGGTTTCCCACCATCAATGTCAAGCTAAAACGAAAAGATTTGTTGTGCTATCTCCTGGGACATGGCATATAGCTCCACCCCCTGAAACATGTGAAGCCCCGCCCCCGTGTTCTGATTGGCCCACGGTCCAGTCAGTCAAATACAATGGATGACCACCTATAGGTATCAACATCGATGGCAAAGGCAACAATGGCCATCACTAACACTCATTCAAAACAATCCATTCCGATTGGTTTATGCACTGTCAATCAACAGTTTTCTATTTTACTACTTTAGCTGGGACCATCATGTGATAGTCTTCAACCAGCAAGACAATCAGTCGTGGATGTTCTTGTCACCCACCATCTTTGGCTAGTTTTGTAGGTTTTCAATAAGACTAGGGTGAGGAAAGACCTAAGTAAGTTATGGAGAGCAAAGAAAGCCCTTATGCAAATTAGTTTAGAAATTAGACCATCTGATTGGTTGATGCAATACTCATTAGGGATGGCCATCGGCCATCGATGTTTATAAAACATCTATAGGTTATGGTCGATGTTCAATAGTTTTGACATCAATGTCAAGCTCAAACTACTAGTTTTGTTTTGCTATTTCCTGGGACACTGAGCATAGCTCCACCCACGACACCAGTGAAGCCCCGCCCCCATATTATGATTGGCCCACAGGCCAGTCCATCAAATACAATGGATGACCACCGATATGTAACAACATCAATGGCAAGTCAACAGTTCTCTATTTTACTACTTTTGATGGGACCATCATACAACAGTCTTCGACCAACAAACCAATTGGTCAAGAACATTCTTGTTATCAACCATCTTTGGCTGGTTTTGTAGGTTTTCAATTAGACTATGGTGAGGAAGGACCTAAATAAGTTATGGAGAGCAAATAAATTCCTTATGCAAATTAGTTTGGAAATTAGACCGTGTGATTGGTTGATGCAATTCTCATTAGGGATGACCATCGATGTTTATAAAACATCGATAGATTATGGTCGATGTTCATAGTTTTTACATCGATGGGGGAGAACCAGATGGTTTACCACCATCAATGTCAAGCTAAAACGAAAAGATTTTTTGTGCTATCTCCTGGGACATGGAATATAGCTCCACCCCCTGAAACATGTGAAGCCCCGCCCCCGTGTTCTGATTGGCCCACGGTCCAGTCAGTCAAATACAATGGATGACCACCTATAGGTAACAACATCGATGGCAAAGGCAACAATGGCCATCACTAACACTCATTCAAAACAATCCATTCCGATTGGTTTATGCACTGTCAGTCAACAGTTTTCTATTTTACTACTTTAGCTGGGACCATCATGTGTAGTCTTCAACCAGCAAGACAATCAGTCGTGGATGTTCTTGTCACCCACCATCTTTGGCTAGTTTTGTAGGTTTTCAATAAGACTAGGGTGAGGAAAGACCTAAGTAAGTTATGGAGAGCAAATAAAGCCCTTATGCAAATTAGTTTAGAAATTAGACCATCTGATTGGTTGATGCACTACTCATTAGGGATGGCCATCGGCCATCGATGTTTATAAAACATCTATAGGTTATGGTCGATGTTCAATAGTTTTGACATCGATGGGGGAGAACCAGATGGTTTCACACCATCAATGTCAAGCTCAAACTACTAGTTTTGTTTTGCTATTTCCTGGGACACTGAGCATAGCTCCACCCACGACACCAGTGAAGCCCCGCCCCCATATTCTGATTGGCCCACAGGCCAGTCCATCAAATACAATGGATGACCACCGATATGTAACAACATCAATGGCAAGTCAACAGTTTTCTATTTTACTACTTTTGATGGGACCATCATACAACAGTCTTCGACCAACAAACCAACTGGTCAAGAACATTCTTGTTATCAACCATCTTTGGCTGGTTTTGTAGGTTTTCAATTAGACTATAGTATGGTGCGGAAGGACCTAAATAAGTTATGGAGAGCAAATAAATTCCTTATGCAAATTAGTTTGGAAATTAGACCGTGTGATTGGTTGATGCAATTCTCATTAGGGATGACCATCGATGTTTATAAAACATCGATAGATTATGGTCGATGTTCATAGTTTTTACATCGATGGGGGAGAACCAGATGGTTTCCCACCATCAATGTCAAGCTAAAACGAAAAGATTTTTTGTGCTTTCTCCTGGGACATGGAATATAGCTCCACCCCCTGAAACATGTGAAGCCCCGCCACCGTGTTCTGATTGGCCCACGGTCCAGTCAGTCAAATACAATGGATGACCACCTATAGGTAACAACATCGATGGCAAAGGCAACAATGGCCATCACTAACACTCATTCAAAACAATCCATTCCGATTGGTTTATGCACTGTCAGTCAACAGTTTTCTATTTTACTACTTTAGCTGGGACCATCATGTGTAGTCTTCAACCAGCAAGACAATCAGTCGTGGATGTTCTTGTCACCCACCATCTTTGGCTAGTTTTGTAGGTTTTCAATAAGACTAGGGTGAGGAAAGACCTAAGTAAGTTATGGAGAGCAAATAAAGCCCTTATGCAAATTAGTTTAGAAATTAGACCATCTGATTGGTTGATGCAATACTCATTAGGGATGGCCATCGGCCATCGATGTTTATAAAACATCTATAGGTTATGGTCGATGTTCAATAGTTTTGACATCGATGGGGGAGAACCAGATGGTTTCACACCATCAATGTCAAGCTCAAACTACTAGTTTTGTTTTGCTATTTCCTGGGACACTGAGCATAGCTCCACCCACGACACCAGTGAAGCCCCGCCCCCATATTCTGATTGGCCCACAGGCCAGTCCATCAAATACAATGGATGACCACCGATATGTAACAACATCAATGGCAAGTCAACAGTTTTCTATTTTACTACTTTTGATGGGACCATCATACAACAGTCTTCGACCAACAAACCAATTGGTCAAGAACATTCTTGTTATCAACCATCTTTGGCTGGTTTTGTAGGTTTTCAATTAGACTATGGTGAGGAAGGACCTAAATAAGTTATGGAGAGCAAATAAATTCCTTATGCAAATTAGTTTGGAAATTAGAAAGTGTGATTGGTTGATGCAATTCTCATTAGGGATGACCATCGATGTTTATAAAACATCGATAGATTATGGTCGATGTTCATAGTTTTTACATCGATGGGGGAGAACCAGATGGTTTCCCACCATCAATGTCAAGCTAAAACGAAAAGATTTTTTGTGCTATCTCCTGGGACATGGAATATAGCTCCACCCCCTGAAACATGTGAAGCCCCGCCCCCGTGTTCTGATTGGCCCACGGTCTAGTCAGTCAAATACAATGGATGACCACCTATAGGTAACAACATCGATGGCAAAGGCAACAATGGCCATCACTAACACTCATTCAAAACAATCCATTCCGATTGGTTTATGCACTGTCAGTCAACAGTTTTCTATTTTACTACTTTAGCTGGGACCATCATGTGTAGTCTTCAACCAGCAAGACAATCAGTCGTGGATGTTCTTGTCACCCACCATCTTTGGTTAGTTTTGTAGGTTTTCAATAAGACTAGGGTGAGGAAAGACCTAAGTAAGTTATGGAGAGCAAATAAAGCCCTTATGCAAATTAGTTTAAAAATTAGACCATCTGATTGGTTGATGCAATGCTCATTAGGGATGGCCATCGGCCATCGATGTTTATAAAACATCTAAAGGTTATGGTCGATGTTCAATAGTTTTGACATCGATGGGGGAGAACCAGATGGTTTCACACCATCAATGTCAAGCTCAAACTACTAGTTTTGTTTTGCTATTTCCTGGGACACTGAGCATAGCTCCACCCATGACACCAGTGAAGCCCCGCCCCCATATTCTGATTGGCCCACAGGCCAGTCCATCAAATACAATGGATGACCACCGATATGTAACAACATCAATGGCAAGTCAACAGTTTTCTATTTTACTACTTTTGATGGGACCATCAAACAACAGTCTTCAACCAACAAACCAATTGGTCAAGAACATTCTTGTTATAAACCATCTTTGGCTGGTTTTGTAGGTTTTCAATTAGACTATGGTGAGGAAGGACATAAATAAGTTATGGAGAGCAAATAAATTCCTTATGCAAATTAGTTTGGAAATTAGACCATGTGATTGGTTGATGCAATTCTCATTAGGGATGGCCATCGATGTTTATAAAACATCGATAGATTATGGTCGATGTTCATAGTTTTTACATCGATGGGGGAGAACCAGATGGTTTCCCACCATCAATGTCAAGGTAAAACGAAAAGATTTGTTGTGCTATCTCCTGGGACGTGGAATATAACTCCACCCCCTGAAACATGTGAAGCCCCGCCCTTGTGTTCTGATTGGCCCACGGTCCAGTCAGTCAAATACAATGGATGACCACCAATAGGTAACAACATCGATGGCAAAGGCAACAATGGCCATCACTAACACTCATTCAAAACAATCCATTCCGATTGGTTTATGCACTGTCAGTCAACAGTTTTCTATTTTACTACTTTAGCTGGGACCATCATGTGTAGTCTTCAACCAGCAAGACCATCAGTCGTGGATGTTCCTGTCACCCACCATCTTTGGCTAGTTTTGTAGGTTTTCAATAAGACTAGGGTGAGGAAAGACCTAAGTAAGTTATGGAGAGCAAATAAAGCCCTTATGCAAATTAGTTTAGAAATTAGACCATCTGATTGGTTGATGCAATACTCATTAGGGATGGCCATCGGCCATCGATGTTTATAAAACATCTATAGGTTATGGTCGATGTTCAATAGTTTTGACATCGATGGGGGAGAACCAGATGGTTTCACACCATCAATGTCAAGCTCAAACTACTAGTTTTGTTTTGCTATTTCCTGGGACACTGAGCATAGCTCCACCCACGACACCAGTGAAGCCCCGCCCCCATATTCTGATTGGCCCACAGGCCAGTCCATCAAATACAATGGATGACCACCGATATGTAACAACATCAATGGCAAGTCAACAGTTTTCTATTTTACTACTTTTGATGGGACCATCAAACAACAGTCTTCAACCAACAAACCAATTGGTCAAGAACATTCTTGTTATAAACCATCTTTGGCTGGTTTTGTAGGTTTTCAATTAGACTATGGTGAGGAAGGACCAAAATAAGTTATGGAGAGCAAATAAATTCCTTATGCAAATTAGTTTGGAAATTAGACCATGTGATTGGTTGATGCAATTCTCATTAGTTACGGCCATCGATGTTTATAAAACATCGATAGATTATGGTCGATGTTCATAGTTTTTACATCGATGGGGGAGAACCAGATGGTTTCCCACCATCAATGTCAAGCTAAAACGAAAAGATTTGTTGTGCTATCTCCTGGGACATGGAATACAGCTCCACCCCCTGAAACATGTGAAGCCCCGCCCCCGTGTTCTGATTGGCCCACGGTCCAGTCAGTCAAATACAATGGATGACCACCTATAGGTAACAACATCGATGGCAAAGGCAACAATGGCCATCACTAACACTCATTCAAAACAATCCATTCCGATTGGTTTATGCACTGTCAGTCAACAGTTTTCTATTTTACTACTTTAGCTGGGACCATCATGTGTAGTATTCAACCAGCAAGACAATCAGTCGTGGATGTTCTTGTCACCCACCATCTTTGGCTAGTTTTGTAGGTTTTCAATAAGACTAGGGTGAGGAAAGACCTAAGTAAGTTATGGAGAGCAAAGAAAGCCCTTATGCAAATTAGTTTAGAAATTAGACCATCTGATTGGTTGATGCAATACTCATTAGGGATGGCCATCGGCCATCGATGTTTATAAAACATCTATAGGTTATGGTCGATGTTCAATAGTTTTGACATCGATGGGGGAGAACCAGATGGTTTCACACCATCAATGTCAAGCTCAAACTACTAGTTTTGTTTTGCTATTTCCTGGGACACTGAGCATAGCCCCGCCCCCATATTCTGATTGGCCCACAGGCCAGTCCATCAAATACAATGGATGACCACCGATATGTAACAACATCAATGGCAAGTCAACAGTTTTCTATTTTACTACTTTTGATGGGACCATCATACAACAGTCTTCGACCAACAAGCCAATTGGTCAAGAACATTCTTGTTATCAACCATCTTTGGCTGGTTTTGTAGGTTTTCAATTAGACTATGGTGAGGAAGGACCTAAATAAGTTATGGAGAGCAAATAAATTCCTTATGCAAATTAGTTTGGAAATTAGACCGTGTGATTGGTTGATGCAATTCTCATTAGGGATGACCATCGATGTTTATAAAACATCGATAGATTATGGTCGATGTTCATAGTTTTTACATCGATGGGGGAGAACCAGATGGTTTCCCACCATCAATGTCAAGCTAAAACGAAAAGATTTTTTGTGCTATCTCCTGGGACATGGAATATAGCTCCACCCCCTGAAACATGTGAAGCCCCGCCCCCGTGTTCTGATTGGCCCACGGTCCAGTCAGTCAAATACAATGGATGACCACCTATAGGTAACAACATCGATTGCAAAGGCAACAATGGCCATCACTAACACTCATTCAAAACAATCCATTCCAATTGGTTTATGCACTGTCAGTCAACAGTTTTCTATTTTACTACTTTAGCTGGGACCATCATGTGTAGTCTTCAACCAGCAAGCCAATCAGTCGTGGATGTTCTTGTCACCCACCATCTTTGGCTAGTTTTGTAGGTTTTCAATAAGACTAGGGTGAGGAAAGACCTAAGTAAGTTATGGAGAGCAAATAAAGCCCTTATGCAAATTAGTTTAAAAATTAGACCATCTGATTGGTTGATGCAATACTCATTAGGGATGGCCATCGGCCATCGATGTTTATAAAACATCTATAGGTTATGGTCGATGTTCAATAGTTTTGACATCGATGGGGGAGAACCAGATGGTTTCACACCATCAATGTCAAGCTCAAACTACTAGTTTTGTTTTGCTATTTCCTGGGACACTGAGCATAGCTCCACCCACGACACCAGTGAAGCCCCGCCCCCATATTCTGATTGGCCCACAGGCCAGTCCATCAAATACAATGGATGACCACCGATATGTAACAACATCAATGGCAAGTCAACAGTTTTCTATTTTACTACTTTTGATGGGACCATCATACAACAGTCTTCGACCAACAAACCAATTGGTCAAGAACATTCTTGTTATCAACCATCTTTGGCTGGTTTTGTAGGTTTTCAATTAGACTATGGTGAGGAAGGACCTAAATAAGTTATGGAGAGCAAATAAATTCCTTATGCAAATTAGTTTGGAAATTAGAAAGTGTGATTGGTTGATGCAATTCTCATTAGGGATGACCATCGATGTTTATAAAACATCGATAGATTATGGTCGATGTTCATAGTTTTTACATCGATGGGGGAGAACCAGATGGTTTCCCACCATCAATGTCAAGCTAAAACGAAAAGATTTTTTGTGCTATCTCCTGGGACATGGAATATAGCTCCACCCCCTGAAACATGTGAAGCCCCGCCCCCGTGTTCTGATTGGCCCACGGTCTAGTCAGTCAAATACAATGGATGACCACCTATAGGTAACAACATCGATGGCAAAGGCAACAATGGCCATCACTAACACTCATTCAAAACAATCCATTCCGATTGGTTTATGCACTGTCAGTCAACAGTTTTCTATTTTACTACTTTAGCTGGGACCATCATGTGTAGTCTTCAACCAGCAAGACAATCAGTCGTGGATGTTCTTGTCACCCACCATCTTTGGTTAGTTTTGTAGGTTTTCAATAAGACTAGGGTGAGGAAAGACCTAAGTAAGTTATGGAGAGCAAATAAAGCCCTTATGCAAATTAGTTTAGAAATTAGACCATCTGATTGGTTGATGCAATGCTCATTAGGGATGGCCATCGGCCATCGATGTTTATAAAACATCTATAGGTTATGGTCGATGTTCAATAGTTTTGACATCGATGGGGGAGAACCAGATGGTTTCACACCATCAATGTCAAGCTCAAACTACTAGTTTTGTTTTGCTATTTCCTGGGACACTGAGCATAGCTCCACCCATGACACCAGTGAAGCCCCGCCCCCATATTCTGATTGGCCCACAGGCCAGTCCATCAAATACAATGGATGACCACCGATATGTAACAACATCAATGGCAAGTCAACAGTTTTCTATTTTACTACTTTTGATGGGACCATCAAACAACAGTCTTCAACCAACAAACCAATTGGTCAAGAACATTCTTGTTATAAACCATCTTTGGCTGGTTTTGTAGGTTTTCAATTAGACTATGGTGAGGATGGACATAAATAAGTTATGGAGAGCAAATAAATTCCTTATGCAAATTAGTTTGGAAATTAGACCATGTGATTGGTTGATGCAATTCTCATTAGGGATGGCCATCGATGTTTATAAAACATCGATAGATTATGGTCGATGTTCATAGTTTTTACATCGATGGGGGAGAACCAGATGGTTTCCCACCATCAATGTCAAGGTAAAACGAAAAGATTTGTTGTGCTATCTCCTGGGACGTGGAATATAGCTCCACCCCCTGAAACATGTGAAGCCCCGCCCCCGTTTTCTGATTGGCCCACGGTCCAGTCAGTCAAATACAATGGATGACCACCTATAGGTAACAACATCGATGGCAAAGGCAACAATGGCCATCACTAACACTCATTCAAAACAATCCATTCCGATTGGTTTATGCACTGTCAGTCAACAGTTTTCTATTTTACTACTTTAGCTGGGACCATCATGTGATAGTCTTCAACCAGCAAGACAATCAGTCGTGAATGTTCTTGTCACCCACCATCTTTGGCTAGTTTTGTAGGTTTTCAATAAGACTAGGGTGAGGAAAGACCTAAGTAAGTTATGGAGAGCAAAGAAAGCCCTTATGCAAATTAGTTTAGAAATTAGACCATCTGATTGGTTGATGCAATACTCATTAGGGATGGCCATCGGCCATCGATGTTTATAAAACATCTATAGGTTATGGTCGAAGTTCAATAGTTTTGACATCGATGGGGGAGAACCAGATGGTTTCACACCATCAATGTCAAGCTCAAACTACTAGTTTTGTTTTGCTATTTCCTGGGACACTGAGCATAGCCCCGCCCCCATATTCTGATTGGCCCACAGGCCAGTCCATCAAATACAATGGATGACCACCGATATGTAACAACATCAATGGCAAGTCAACAGTTTTCTATTTTACTACTTTTGATGGGACCATCATACAACAGTCTTCGACCAACAAGCCAATTGGTCAAGAACATTCTTGTTATCAACCATCTTTGGCTGGTTTTGTAGGTTTTCAATTAGACTATGGTGAGGAAGGACCTAAATAAGTTATGGAGAGCAAATAAATTCCTTATGCAAATTAGTTTGGAAATTAGACCGTGTGATTGGTTGATGCAATTCTCATTAGGGATGACCATCGATGTTTATAAAACATCGATAGATTATGGTCGATGTTCATAGTTTTTACATCGATGGGGGAGAACCAGATGGTTTCCCACCATCAATGTCAAGCTAAAACGAAAAGATTTTTTGTGCTATCTCCTGGGACATGGAATATAGCTCCACCCCCTGAAACATGTGAAGCCCCGCCCCCGTGTTCTGATTGGCCCACGGTCCAGTCAGTCAAATACAATGGATGACCACCTATAGGTAACAACATCGATGGCAAAGGCAACAATGGCCATCACTAACACTCATTCAAAACAATCCATTCCAATTGGTTTATGCACTGTCAGTCAACAGTTTTCTATTTTACTACTTTAGCTGGGACCATCATGTGTAGTCTTCAACCAGCAAGCCAATCAGTCGTGGATGTTCTTGTCACCCACCATCTTTGGCTAGTTTTGTAGGTTTTCAATAAGACTAGGGTGAGGAAAGACCTAAGTAAGTTATGGAGAGCAAATAAAGCCCTTATGCAAATTAGTTTAAAAATTAGACCATCTGATTGGTTGATGCAATACTCATTAGGGATGGCCATCGGCCATCGATGTTTATAAAACATCTATAGGTTATGGTCGATGTTCAATAGTTTTGACATCGATGGGGGAGAACCAGATGGTTTCACACCATCAATGTCAAGCTCAAACTACTAGTTTTGTTTTGCTATTTCCTGGGACACTGAGCATAGCTCCACCCACGACACCAGTGAAGCCCCGCCCCCATATTCTGATTGGCCCACAGGCCAGTCCATCAAATACAATGGATGACCACCAATATGTAACAACATCAATGGCAAGTCAACAGTTTTCTATTTTACTACGTTTGATGGGACCATCATACAACAGTCTTCGACCAACAAACCAATTGGTCAAGAACATTCTTGTTATCAACCATCTTTGGCTGGTTTTGTAGGTTTTCAATTAGACTATGGTGAGGAAGGACCTAAATAAGTTATGGAGAGCAAATAAATTCCTTATGCAAATTAGTTTGGAAATTAGACCGTGTGATTGGTTGATGCAATTCTCATTAGGGATGGCCATCGATGTTTATAAAACATCGATAGATTATGGTCGATGTTCATAGTTTTTACATCGATGGGGGAGAACCAGATGGTTTCCCACCATCAATGTCAAGCTAAAACGAAAAGATTTGTTGTGCTATCTCCTGGGACATGGAATATAGCTCCACCCCCTGAAACATGTGAAGCCCCGCCCCCGTGTTCTGATTGGCCCACGGTCCAGTCAGTCAAGTACAATGAATGACCACCTATAGGTATCAACATCGATGGCAAAGGCAACAATGGCCATCACTAACACTCATTCAAAACAATCCATTCCGATTGGTTTATGCACTGTCAGTCAACAGTTTTCTATTTTACTACTTTAGCTGGGACCATCATGTGATAGTCTTCAACCAGCAAGACAATCAGTCGTGGATGTTCTTGTCACCCACCATCTTTGGCTAGTTTTGTAGGTTTTCAATAAGACTAGGGTGAGGAAAGACCTAAGTAAGTTATGGAGAGCAAATAAAGCCCTTATGCAAATTAGTTTAGAAATTAGACCATCTGATTGGTTGATGCAATACTCATTAGGGATGGCCATCGGCCATCGATGTTTATAAAACATCTATAGGTTATGGTCGATGTTCAATAGTTTTGACATCGATGGGGGAGAACCAGATGGTTTCACACCATCAATGTCAAGCTCAAACTACTAGTTTTGTTTTGCTATTTCCTGGGACACTGAGCATAGCTCCACCCACGACACCAGTGAAGCCCCGCCCCCATATTCTGATTGGCCCACAGGCCAGTCCATCAAATACAATGGATGACCACCGATATGTAACAACATCAATGGCAAGTCAACAGTTTTCTATTTTACTACTTTTGATGGGACCATCAAACAACAGTCTTCAACCAACAAACCAATTGGTCAAGAACATTCTTGTTATCAACCATCTTTGGCTGGTTTTGTAGGTTTTCAATTAGACTATGGTGAGGAAGGACCTAAATAAGTTATGGAGAGCAAATAAATTCCTTATGCAAATTAGTTTGGAAATTAGACCGTGTGATTGGTTGATGTAATTCTCATTAGGGATGACCATCGATGTTTATAAAACATCGATAGATTATGGTCGATGTTCATAGTTTTTACATCGATGGGGAGAACCAGATGGTTTCCCACCATCAATGTCAAGCTAAAACGAAAAGATTTTTTGTGCTATCTCCTGGGACATGGAATATAGCTCCACCCCCTGAAACATGTGAAGCCCCGCCCCCGTGTTCTGATTGGCCCACGGTCCAGTCAGTCAAATACAATGGATGACCACCTATAGGTAACAACATCGATGGCAAAGGCAACAATGGCCATCACTAACACTCATTCAAAACAATCCATTCCAATTGGTTTATGCACTGGCAGTCAACAGTTTTCTATTTTACTACTTTAGCTGGGACCATCATGTGTAGTCTTCAACCAGCAAGACAATCAGTCATGGATGTTCTTGTCACCCACCATCTTTGGCTAGTTTTGTAGGTTTTCAATAAGACTAGGGTGAGGAAAGACCTAAGTAAGTTATGGAGAGCAAATAAAGCCCTTATGCAAATTAGTTTAAAAATTAGACCATCTGATTGGTTGATGCAATACTCATTAGGGATGGCCATCGGCCATCGGCCATCGATGTTTATAAAACATCTATAGGTTATGGTCGATGTTCAATAGTTTTGACATCGATGGGGGAGAACCAGATGGTTTCACACCATCAATGTCAAGCTCAAACTACTAGTTTTGTTTTGCTATTTCCTGGGACACTGAGCATAGCTCCACCCACGACACCAGTGAAGCCCCGCCCCCATATTCTGAATGGCCCACAGGCCAGTCCATCAAATACAATGGATGACCACCGATATGTAACAACATCAATGGCAAGTCAACAGTTTTCTATTTTACTACTTTTGATGGGACCATCATGCAACAGTCTTCGACCAACAAACCAATTGGTCAAGAACAATCTTGTTATCAACCATCTTTGGCTGGTTTTGTAGGTTTTCAATTAGACTATGGTGAGGAAGGACCTAAATAAGTTATGGAGAGCAAATAAATTCCTTATGCAAATTAGTTTGGAAATTAGACCGTGTGATTGGTTGATGCAATTCTCATTAGGGATGACCATCGATGTTTATAAAACATCGATAGATTATGGTCGATGTTCATAGTTTTTACATCGATGGGAAGAACCAGATGGTTTCCCACCATCAATGTCAAGCTAAAACGAAAAGATTTTTTGTGCTATCTCCTGGGACATGGAATATAGCTCCACCCCCTGAAACATGTGAAGCCCCACCCCCGTGTTCTGATTGGCCCACGGTCCAGTCAGTCAAATACAATGGATGACCACCTATAGGTAACAACATCGATGGCAAAGGCAACAATGGCCATCACTAACACTCATTCAAAACAATCCATTCCGATTGGTTTATGCACTGTCAGTCAACAGTTTTCTATTTTACTACTTTAGCTGGGACCATCATGTGTAGTCTTCAACCAGCAAGACAATCAGTCATGGATGTTCTTGTCACCCACCATCTTTGGCTAGTTTTGTAGGTTTTCAATAAGACTAGGGTGAGGAAAGACCTAAGTAAGTTATGGAGAGCAAATAAAGCCCTTATGCAAATTAGTTTAGAAATTAGACCATCTGATTGGTTGATGCACTACTCATTAGGGATGGCCATCGGCCATCGATGTTTATAAAACATCTATAGGTTATGGTCGATGTTCAATAGTTTTGACATCGATGGGGGAGAACCAGATGGTTTCACACCATCAATGTCAAGCTCAAACTACTAGTTTTGTTTTGCTATTTCCTGGGACACTGAGCATAGCTCCACCCACGACACCAGTGAAGCCCCACCCCCATATTCTGATTGGCCCACAGGCCAGTCCATCAAATACAATGGATGACCACCGATATGTAACAACATCAATGGCAAGTCAACAGTTTTCTATTTTACTACTTTTGATGGGACCATCATACAACAGTCTTCGACCAACAAACCAATTGGTCAAGAACATTCTTGTTATCAACCATCTTTGGCTGGTTTTGTAGGTTTTCAATTAGACTATGGTGAGGAAGGACCTAAATAAGTTATGGAGAGCAAATAAATTCCTTATGCAAATTAGTTTGGAAATTAGACCGTGTGATTGGTTGATGCAATTCTCATTAGGGATGACCATTGATGTTTATAAAACATCGATAGATTATGGTCGATGTTCATAGTTTTTACATCGATGGGGGAGAACCAGATGGTTTCCCACCATCAATGTCAAGCTAAAACGAAAAGATTTTTTGTGCTATCTCCTGGGACATGGAATATAGCTCCACCCCCTGAAACATGTGAAGCCCCGCCACCGTGTTCTGATTGGCCCACGGTCCAGTCAGTCAAATACAATGGATAACCACCTATAGGTAACAACATCGATGGCAAAGGCAACAATGGCCATCACTAACACTCATTCAAAACAATCCATTCCGATTGGTTTATGCACTGTCAGTCAACAGTTTTCTATTTTACTACTTTAGCTGGGACCATCATGTGTAGTCTTCAACCAGCAAGACAATCAGTCGTGGATGTTCCTGTCACCCACCATCTTTGGCTAGTTTTGTAGGTTTTCAATAAGACTAGGGTGAGGAAAGACCTAAGTAAGTTATGGAGAGCAAATAAAGCCCTTATGCAAATTAGTTTAGAAATTAGACCATCTGATTGGTTGATGCAATACTCATTAGGGATGGCCATCGGCCATCGATGTTTATAAAACATCTATAGGTTATGGTCGATGTTCAATAGTTTTGACATCGATGGGGGAGAACCAGATGGTTTCACACCATCAATGTCAAGCTCAAACTACTAGTTTTGTTTTGCTATTTCCTGGGACACTGAGCATAGCTCCACCCACGACACCAGTGAAGCCCCGCCCCCATATTCTGATTGGCCCACAGGCCAGTCCATCAAATACAATGGATGACCACCGATATGTAACAACATCAATGGCAAGTCAACAGTTTTCTATTTTACTACTTTTGATGGGACCATCATACAACAGTCTTCAACCAACAAACCAATTGGTCAAGAACATTCTTGTTATCAACCATCTTTGGCTGGTTTTGTAGGTTTTCAATTAGACTATGGTGAGGAAGAACCTAAATAAGTTATGGAGAGCAAATAAATTCCTTATGCAAATTAGTTTGGAAATTAGACCGTGTGATTGGTTGATGCAATTCTCATTAGGGATGACCATCGATGTTTATAAAACATCGATAGATTATGGTCGATGTTCATAGTTTTTACATCGTTGGGGGAGA
Source organism: Crinia signifera (assembly GCF_055691185.1). Taxonomy (NCBI): domain Eukaryota; kingdom Metazoa; phylum Chordata; class Amphibia; order Anura; family Myobatrachidae; genus Crinia; species Crinia signifera. Next base: position 163,920,497 of record NC_139218.1, on the reverse strand, counting down.
ACCAGATGGTTTCCCACCATCAATGTCAAGCTAAAACGAAAAGATTTTTTGTGCTATCTCCTGGGACATGGAATATAGCTCCACCCCCTGAAACATGTGAAGCCCCGCCCCCGTGTTCTGATTGGCCCACGGTCTAGTCAGTCAAATACAATGGATGACCACCTATAGGTAACAACATCGATGGCAAAGGCAACAATGGCCATCACTAACACTCATTCAAAACAATCCATTCCGATTGGTTTATGCACTGTCAGTCAACAGTTTTCTATTTTACTACTTTAGCTGGGACCATCATGTGTAGTCTTCAACCAGCAAGCCAATCAGTCGTGGATGTTCTTGTCACCCACCATCTTTGGCTAGTTTTGTAGGTTTTCAATAAGACTAGGGTGAGGAAAGACCTAAGTAAGTTATGGAGAGCAAATAAAGCCCTTATGCAAATTAGTTTAGAAATTAGACCATCTGATTGGTTGATGCAATACTCATTAGGGATGGCCATCGGCCATCGATGTTTATAAAACATCTATAGGTTATGGTCAATGTTCAATAGTTTTGACATCGATGGGGGAGAACCAGATGGTTTCACACCATCAATGTTAAGCTCAAACTACTAGTTTTGTTTTGCTATTTCCTGGGACACTGAGCATAGCTCCACCCACGACACCAGTGAAGCCCCGCCCCCATATTCTGATTGGCCCACAGGCCAGTCCATCAAATACAATGGATGACCACCGATATGTAACAACATCAATGGCAAGTCAACAGTTTTCTATTTTACTACTTTTGATGGGACCATCATACAACAGTCTTCAACCAACAAACCAATTGGTCAAGAACATTCTTGTTATCAACCATCTTTGGCTGGTTTTGTGGGTTTTCAATTAGACTATGGTGAGGAAGGACCTAAATAAGTTATGGAGAGCAAATAAATTCCTTATGCAAATTAGTTTGGAAATTAGACCATGTGATTGGTTGATGCAATTCTCATTAGGGATGACCATCGATGTTTATAAAACATCGATAGATTATGGTCGATGTTCATAGTTTTTACATCGATGGGGGAGAACCGTATGGTTTCCCACCATCAATGTCAAGCTAAAACGAAAAGATTTGTTGTGCTATCTCCTGGGACATGGAATATAGCTCCACCCCCTGAAACATGTGAAGCCCCGCCCCCGTGTTCTGATTGGCCCACGGTCCAGTCAGTCAAATACAATGGATGACCACCTATAGGTAACAACATCGATGGCAAAGGCAACAATGGCCATCACTAACACTCATTCAAAACAATCCATTCCGATTGGTTTATGCACTGTCAGTCAACAGTATTCTATTTTACTACTTTAGCTGGGACCAGCATGTGATAGTCTTCAACCAGCAAGACAATCAGTCGTGGATGTTCTTGTCACTCACCATCTTTGGCTAGTTTAGTAGGTTTTCAATAAGACTAGGGTGAGGAAAGACCTAAGTAAGTTATGGAGAGCAAAGAAAGCCCTTATGCAAATTAGTTTAGAAATTAGACCATCTGATTGGTTGATGCAATACTCATTAGGGATGGCCATCGGCCATCGATGTTTATAAAACATCTATAGGTTATGGTCGATGTTCAATAGTTTTGACATCGATGGGGGAGAACCAGATGGTTTCACACCATCAATGTCAAGCTCAAACTAATAGTTTTGTTTTGCTATTTCCTGGGACACTGAGCATAGCTCCACCCACGACACCAGTGAAGCCCCGCCCCCATATTCTGATTGGCCCACAGGCCAGTCCATCAAATACAATGGATGACCACCGATATGTAACAACATCAATGGCAAGTCAACAGTTTTCTATTTTACTACTTTTGATGGGACCATCAAACAACAGTCTTCAACCAACAAACCAATTGGTCAAAAACATTCTTGTTATAAACCATCTTTGGCTGGTTTTGTAGGTTTTCAATTAGACTATGGTGAGGAAGGACATAAATAAGTTATGGAGAGCAAATAAATTCCTTATGCAAATTAGTTTGGAAATTAGACCATGTGATTGGTTGATGCAATTCTCATTAGGGATGGCCATCGATGTTTATAAAACATCGATAGATTATGGTCGATGTTCATAGTTTTTACATCGATGGGGGAGAACCAGATGGTTTCCCACCATCAATGTCAAGCTAAAACGAAAAGATTTGTTGTGCTATCTCCTGGGACGTGGAATATAGCTCCACCCCCTGAAACATGTGAAGCCCCGCCCCCGTGTTCTGATTGGCCCACGGTCTAGTCAGTCAAATACAATGGATGACCACCTATAGGTAACAACATCGATGGCAAAGGCAACAATGGCCATCACTAACACTCATTCAAAACAATCCATTCCGATTGGTTTATGCACTGTCAGTCAACAGTTTTCTATTTTACTACTTTAGCTGGGACCATCATGTGTAGTCTTCAACCAGCAAGACCATCAGTCGTGGATGTTCCTGTCACCCACCATCTTTGGCTAGTTTTGTAGGTTTTCAATAAGACTAGGGTGAGGAAAGACCTAAGTAAGTTATGGAGAGCAAATAAAGCCCTTATGCAAATTAGTTTAGAAATTAGACCATCTGATTGGTTGATGCAATACTCATTAGGGATGGCCATCGGCCATCGATGTTTATAAAACATCTATAGGTTATGGTCGATGTTCAATAGTTTTGACATCGATGGGGGAGAACCAGATGGTTTCACACCATCAATGTCAAGCTCAAACTACTAGTTTTGTTTTGCTATTTCCTGGGACACTGAGCATAGCTCCACCCACGACACCAGTGAAGCCCCGCCCCCATATTCTGATTGGCCCACAGGCCAGTCCATCAAATACAATGGATGACCACCGATATGTAACAACATCAATGGCAAGTCAACAGTTTTCTATTTTACTACTTTTGATGGGACCATCATACAACAGTCTTCAACCAACAAACCAATTGGTCAAGAACATTCTTGTTATCAACCATCTTTGGCTGGTTTTGTAGGTTTTCAATTAGACTATGGTGAGGAAGAACCTAAATAAGTTATGGAGAGCAAATAAATTCCTTATGCAAATTAGTTTGGAAATTAGACCGTGTGATTGGTTGATGCAATTCTCATTAGGGATGACCATCGATGTTTATAAAACATCGATAGATTATGGTCGATGTTCATAGTTTTTACATCGTTGGGGGAGAACCAGATGGTTTCCCACCATCAATGTCAAGCTAAAACGAAAAGATTTTTTGTGCTATCTCCTGGGACATGGAATATAGCTCCACCCCCTGAAACATGTGAAGCCCCGCCCCCGTGTTCTGATTGGCCCACGGTCTAGTCAGTCAAATACAATGGATGACCACCGATATGTAACAACATCAATGGCAAGTCAACAGTTTTCTATTTTACTACTTTTGATGGGACCATCATACAACAGTCTTCAACCAACAAACCAATTGGTCAAGAACATTCTTGTTATCAACCATCTTTGGCTGGTTTTGTGGGTTTTCAATTAGACTATGGTGAGGAAGGACCTAAATAAGTTATGGAGAGCAAATAAATTCCTTATGCAAATTAGTTTGGAAATTAGACCATGTGATTGGTTGATGCAATTCTCATTCGGGATGACCATCGATGTTTATAAAACATCGATAGATTATGGTCGATGTTCATAGTTTTTACATCGATGGGGGAGAACCGTATGGTTTCCCACCATCAATGTCAAGCTAAAACGAAAAGATTTGTTGTGCTATCTCCTGGGACATGGAATATAGCTCCACCCCCTGAAACATGTGAAGCCCCGCCCCCGTGTTCTGATTGGCCCACGGTCCAGTCAGTCAAATACAATGGATGACCACCTATAGGTAACAACATCGATGGCAAAGGCAACAATGGCCATCACTAACACTCATTCAAAACAATCCATTCCGATTGGTTTATGCACTGTCAGTCAACAGTATTCTATTTTACTACTTTAGCTGGGACCAGCATGTGATAGTCTTCAACCAGCAAGACAATCAGTCGTGGATGTTCTTGTCACCCACCATCTTTGGCTAGTTTAGTAGGTTTTCAATAAGACTAGGGTGAGGAAAGACCTAAGTAAGTTATGGAGAGCAATGAAAGCCCTTATGCAAATTAGTTTAGAAATTAGACCATCTGATTGGTTGATGCAATACTCATTAGGGATGGCCATCGGCCATCGATGTTTATAAAACATCTATAGGTTATGGTCGATGTTCAATAGTTTTGACATCGATGGGGGAGAACCAGATGGTTTCACACCATCAATGTCAAGCTCAAACTACTAGTTTTGTTTTGCTATTTCCTGGGACACTGAGCATAGCTCCACCCACGACACCAGTGAAGCCCCGCCCCCATATTATGATTGGCCCACAGGCCAGTCCATCAAATACAATGGATGACCACCGATATGTAACAACATCAATGGCAAGTCAACAGTTTTCTATTTTACTACTTTTGATGGGACCATCAAACAACAGTCTTCAACCAACAAACCAATTGGTCAAAAACATTCTTGTTATAAACCATCTTTGGCTGGTTTTGTAGGTTTTCAATTAGACTATGGTGAGGAAGGACATAAATAAGTTATGGAGAGCAAATAAATTCCTTATGCAAATTAGTTTGGAAATTAGACCATGTGATTGGTTGATGCAATTCTCATTAGGGATGGCCATCGATGTTTATAAAACATCGATAGATTATGGTCGATGTTCATAGTTTTTACATCGATGGGGGAGAACCAGATGGTTTCCCACCATCAATGTCAAGCTAAAACGAAAAGATTTGTTGTGCTATCTCCTGGGACGTGGAATATAGCTCCACCCCCTGAAACATGTGAAGCCCCGCCCCCGTGTTCTGATTGGCCCACGGTCTAGTCAGTCAAATACAATGGATGACCACCTATAGGTAACAACATCGATGGCAAAGGCAACAATGGCCATCACTAACACTCATTCAAAACAATCCATTCCGATTGGTTTATGCACTGTCAGTCAACAGTTTTCTATTTTACTACTTTAGCTGGGACCATCATGTGTAGTCTTCAACCAGCAAGACCATCAGTCGTGGATGTTCCTGTCACCCACCATCTTTGGCTAGTTTTGTAGGTTTTCAATAAGACTAGGGTGAGGAAAGACCTAAGTAAGTTATGGAGAGCAAATAAAGCCCTTATGCAAATTAGTTTAGAAATTAGACCATCTGATTGGTTGATGCAATACTCATTAGGGATGGCCATCGGCCATCGATGTTTATAAAACATCTATAGGTTATGGTCGATGTTCAATAGTTTTGACATCGATGGGGGAGAACCAGATGGTTTCACACCATCAATGTCAAGCTCAAACTACTAGTTTTGTTTTGCTATTTCCTGGGACACTGAGCATAGCTCCACCCACGACACCAGTGAAGCCCCGCCCCCATATTCTGATTGGCCCACAGGCCAGTCCATCAAATACAATGGATGACCACCGATATGTAACAACATCAATGGCAAGTCAACAGTTTTCTATTTTACTACTTTTGATGGGACCATCATACAACAGTCTTCAACCAACAAACCAATTGGTCAAGAACATTCTTGTTATCAACCATCTTTGGCTGGTTTTGTGGGTTTTCAATTAGACTATGGTGAGGAAGGACCTAAATAAGTTATGGAGAGCAAATAAATTCCTTATGCAAATTAGTTTGGAAATTAGACCATGTGATTGGTTGATGCAATTCTCATTAGGGATGACCATCGATGTTTATAAAACATCGATAGATTATGGTCGATTTTCATAGTTTTTACATCGATGGGGGAGAACCGTATGGTTTCCCACCATCAATGTCAAGCTAAAACGAAAAGATTTGTTGTGCTATCTCCTGGGACATGGAATATAGCTCCACCCCCTGAAACATGTGAAGCCCCGCCCCCGTGTTCTGATTGGCCCACGGTCCAGTCAGTCAAATACAATGGATGACCACCTATAGGTAACAACATCGATGGCAAAGGCAACAATGGCCATCACTAACACTCATTCAAAACAATCCATTCCGATTGGTTTATGCACTGTCAGTCAACAGTATTCTATTTTACTACTTTAGCTGGGACCATCATGTGATAGTCTTCAACCAGCAAGACAATCAGTCGTGGATGTTCTTGTCACCCACCATCTTTGGCTAGTTTAGTAGGTTTTCAATAAGACTAGGGTGAGGAAAGACCTAAGTAAGTTATGGAGAGCAAAGAAAGCCCTTATGCAAATTAGTTTAGAAATTAGACCATCTGATTGGTTGATGCAATACTCATTAGGGATGGCCATCGGCCATCGGCCATCGATGTTTATAAAACATCTATAGGTTATGGTCGATGTTCAATAGTTTTGACATCGATGGGGAAGAACCAGATGGTTTCACACCATCAATGTCAAGCTCAAACTAATAGTTTTGTTTTGCTATTTCCTGGGACACTGAGCATAGCTCCACCCACGACACCAGTGAAGCCCCGCCCCCATATTCTGATTGGCCCACAGGCCAGTCCATCAAATACAATGGATGACCACCGATATGTAACAACATCAATGGCAAGTCAACAGTTTTCTATTTTACTACTTTTGATGGGACCATCAAACAACAGTCTTCAACCAACAAACCAATTGGTCAAAAACATTCTTGTTATAAACCATCTTTGGCTGGTTTTGTAGGTTTTCAATTAGACTATGGTGAGGAAGGACATAAATAAGTTATGGAGAGCAAATAAATTCCTTATGCAAATTAGTTTGGAAATTAGACCATGTGATTGGTTGATGCAATTCTCATTAGGGATGGCCATCGATGTTTATAAAACATCGATAGATTATGGTCGATGTTCATAGTTTTTACATCGATGGGGGAGAACCAGATGGTTTCCCACCATCAATGTCAAGCTAAAACGAAAAGATTTGTTGTGCTATCTCCTGGGACGTGGAATATAGCTCCACCCCCTGAAACATGTGAAGCCCCGCCCCCGTGTTCTGATTGGCCCACGGTCTAGTCAGTCAAATACAATGGATGACCACCTATAGGTAACAACATCGATGGCAAAGGCAACAATGGCCATCACTAACACTCATTCAAAACAATCCATTCCGATTGGTTTATGCACTGTCAGTCAACAGTTTTCTATTTTACTACTTTAGCTGGGACCATCATGTGTAGTCTTCAACCAGCAAGACCATCAGTCGTGGATGTTCCTGTCACCCACCATCTTTGGCTAGTTTTGTAGGTTTTCAATAAGACTAGGGTGAGGAAAGACCTAAGTAAGTTATGGAGAGCAAATAAAGCCCTTATGCAAATTAGTTTAGAAATTAGACCATCTGATTGGTTGATGCAATACTCATTAGGGATGGCCATCGGCCATCGATGTTTATAAAACATCTATAGGTTATGGTCGATGTTCAATAGTTTTGACATCGATGGGGGAGAACCAGATGGTTTCACACCATCAATGTCAAGCTCAAACTACTAGTTTTGTTTTGCTATTTCCTGGGACACTGAGCATAGCTCCACCCACGACACCAGTGAAGCCCCGCCCCCATATTCTGATTGGCCCACAGGCCAGTCCATCAAATACAATGGATGACCACCGATATGTAACAACATCAATGGCAAGTCAACAGTTTTCTATTTTACTACTTTTGATGGGACCATCATACAACAGTCTTCAACCAACAAACCAATTGGTCAAGAACATTCTTGTTATCAACCATCTTTGGCTGGTTTTGTAGGTTTTCAATTAGACTATGGTGAGGAAGGACCTAAATAAGTTATGGAGAGCAAATAAATTCCTTATGCAAATTAGTTTGGAAATTAGACCATGTGATTGGTTGATGCAATTCTCATTAGGGATGACCATCGATGTTTATAAAACATCGATAGATTATGGTCGATGTTCATAGTTTTTACATCGATGGGGGAGAACCAGATGGTTTCCCACCATCAATGTCAAGCTAAAACGAAAATATTTGTTGTGCTATCTCCTGGGACATGGAATATAGCTCCACCCCCTGAAACATGTGAAGCCCCGCCCCCGTGTTCTGATTGGCCCACGGTCCAGTCAGTCAAATACAATGGATGACCACCTATAGGTAAACAACATCGATGGCAAAGGCAACAATGGCCATCACTAACACTCATTCAAAACAATCCATTCCGATTGGTTTATGCACTGTCAGTCAACAGTTTTCTATTTTACTACTTTAGCTGGGACCATCATGTGCTAGTCTTCAACCAGCAAGACAATCAGTCGTGGATGTTCTTGTCACCCACCATCTTTGGCTAGTTTTGTAGGTTTTCAATAAGACTAGGGTGAGGAAAGACCTAAGTAAGTTATGGAGAGCAAAGAAAGCCCTTATGCAAATTAGTTTCGAAATTAGACCATCTGATTGGTTGATGCAATACTCATTAGGGATGGCCATTGGCCATCGATGTTTATAAAACATCTATAGGTTATGGTTGATGTTCAATAGTTTTGACATCGATGGGGGAGAACCAGATGGTTTCACACCATCAATGTCAAGCTCAAACTACTAGTTTTGTTTTGCTATTTCCTGGAACACTGAGCATAGCTCCACCCACGACACCAGTGAAGCCCCACCCCCATATTCTGATTGGCCCAAAGGCCAGTCCATCAAATACAATGGATGACCACCGATATGTAACAACATCAATGGAAAGTCAACAGTTTTCTATTTTACTACTTTTGATGGGACCATCATACAACAGTCTTCATCCAACAAACCAATTGGTCAAGAACATTCTTGTTATCAACCATCTATGGCTGGTTTTGTAGGTTTTCAATTAGACTATGGTGAGGAAGGACCTAAATAAGTTATGGAGAGCAAATAAATTCCTTATGCAAATTAGTTTGGAAATTAGACCATGAGATTGGTTGATGCAATTCTCATTAGGGATGACCATCGATGTTTATAAAACATCGATAGATTATGGTCGATGTTCATAGTTTTTACATCGATGGGGGAGAACCAGATGGTTTCCCACCATCAATGTCAAGCTAAAACGAAAAGATTTTTTGTGCTATCTCCTGGGACATGGAATATAGCTCCACCCCCTTAAACATGTGAAGCCCCGCCCCCGTGTTCTGATTGGCCCACGGTCCAGTCAGTCAAATACAATGGATGACCACCTATAGGTAACAACATCGATGGCAAAGGCAACAATGGCCATCACTAACACTCATTCAAAACAATCCATTCCGATTGGTTTATGCACTGTCAGTCAACAGTTTTCTATTTTACTACTTTAGCTGGGACCATCATGTGATAGTTTTCAACCAGCAAGACAATCAGTCGTGGATGTTCTTGTCACCCACCATTTTTGGCTAGTTTTGTAGGTTTTCAATAAGACTAGGGTGAGGAAAGACCTAAGTAAGTTATGGAGAGCAAAGAAAGCCCTTATGCAAATTAGTTTAGAAATTAGACCATCTGATTGGTTGATGCAATACTCATTAGGGATGGCCATCGGCCATCGGCCATCGATGTTTATAAAACATCTATAGGTTATGGTCGATGTTCAATAGTTTTGACATTGATGGGGGAGAACCAGATGGTTTCACACCATCAATGTCAAGCTCAAACTACTAGTTTTGTTTTGCTATTTCCTGGGACACTGAGCATAGCTCCACCCACGACACCAGTGAAGCCCCGCCCCCATATTCTGATTGGCCCACAGGCCAGTCCATCAAATACAATGGATGACCACCGATATGTAACAACATCAATGGCAAGTCAACAGTTTTCTATTTTACTACTTTTGATGGGACCATCATACAACAGTCTTCAACCAACAAACCAATTGGTCAAGAACATTCTTGTTATCAACCATCTTTGGCTGGTTTTGTAGGTTTTCAATTAGACTATGGTGAGGAAGGACCTAAATAAGTTATGGAGAGCAAATAAATTCCTTATGCAAATTAGTTTGGAAATTAGACCGTGTGATTGGTTGATGCAATTCTCATTAGGGATGACCATCGATGTTTATAAAACATCGATAGATTATGGTCGATGTTCATAGTTTTTACATCGATGGGGGAGAACCAGATGGTTTCCCACCATCAATGTCAAGCTAAAACGAAAAGATGTGTTGTGCTATCTCCTGGGACATGGAATATAGCTCCACCCCCTGAAACATGTGAAGCCCCGCCCCCGTGTTCTGATTGGCCCACGGTCCAGTCAGTCAAATACAATGGATGACCACCTATAGGTAACAACATCGATGGCAAAGGCAACAATGGCCATCACTAACACTCATTCAAAACAATCCATTCCGATTGGTTTATGCACTGTCAGTCAACAGTTTTCTATTTTACTACTTTAGCTGGGACCATCATGTGATAGTATTCAACCAGCAAGACAATCAGTCGTGAATGTTCTTGACACCCACCATCTTTGGCTAGTTTTGTAGGTTTTCAATAAGACTAGGGTGAGGAAAGACCTAAGTAAGTTATGGAGAGCAAATAAAGCCCGTATGCAAATTAGTTTAGAAATTAGACCATCTGATTGGTTGATGCAATACTCATTAGGGATGGCCATCGGCCATCGATGTTTATAAAACATCTATAGGTTATGGTCGATGTTCAATAGTTTTGACATCGATGGGGGAGAACCAGATGGTTTCACACCATCAATGTCAAGCTCAAACTACTAGTTTTGTTTTGCTATTTCCTGGGACACTGAGCATAGCTCCACCCACGACACCAGTGAAGCCCCGCCCCCATATTCTGATTGGCCCACAGGCCAGTCCATCAAATACAATGGATGACCACCGATATGTAACAACATCAATGGCAAGTCAACAGTTTTCTATTTTACTACTTTTGATGGGACCATCATACAACAGTCTTCAACCAACAAACCAATTGGTCAAGAACATTCTTGTTATCAACCATCTTTGGCTGGTTTTGTAGGTTTTCAATTAGACTATGGTGAGGAAGGACCTAAATAAGTTATGGAGAGCAAATAAATTCCTTATGCAAATTAGTTTGGAAATTAGACCGTGTGATTGGTTGATGCAATTCTCATTAGGGATGACCATCGATGTTTATAAAACATCGATAGATTATGGTCGATGTTCATAGTTTTTACATCGATGGGGGAGAACCAGATGGTTTCCCACCATCAATGTCAAGCTAAAACGAAAAGATGTGTTGTGCTATCTCCTGGGACATGGAATATAGCTCCACCCCCTGAAACATGTGAAGCCCCGCCCCCGTGTTCTGATTGGCCCACGGTCCAGTCAGTCAAATACAATGGATGACCACCTATAGGTAACAACATCGATGGCAAAGGCAACAATGGCCATCACTAACACTCATTCAAAACAATCCATTCCGATTGGTTTATGCACTGTCAGTCAACAGTTTTCTATTTTACTACTTTAGCTGGGACCATCATGTGATAGTATTCAACCAGCAAGACAATCAGTCGTGAATGTTCTTGACACCCACCATCTTTGGCTAGTTTTGTAGGTTTTCAATAAGACTAGGGTGAGGAAAGACCTAAGTAAGTTATGGAGAGCAAATAAAGCCCGTATGCAAATTAGTTTAGAAATTAGACCATCTGATTGGTTGATGCAATACTCATTAGGGATGGCCATCGGCCATCGATGTTTATAAAACATCTATAGGTTATGGTCGATGTTCAATAGTTTTGACATCGATGGGGGAGAACCAGATGGTTTCACACCATCAATGTCAAGCTCAAACTACTAGTTTTGTTTTGCTATTTCCTGGGACACTGAGCATAGCTCCACCCACGACACCAGTGAAGCCCCGCCCCCATATTCTGATTGGCCCACAGGCCAGTCCATCAAATACAATGGATGACCACCGATATGTAACAACATCAATGGCAAGTCAACAGTTTTCTATTTTACTACTTTTGATGGGACCATCATACAACAGTCTTCGACCAACAAACCAATTGGTCAAGAACATTCTTGTTATCAACCATCTTTGGCTGGTTTTGTAGGTTTTCAATTAGACTATGGTGAGGAAGGACCTAAATAAGTTATGGAGAGCAAATAAATTCCTTATGCAAATTAGTTTGGAAATTAGACCGTGTGATTGGTTGATTCAATTCTCATTAGGGATGACCATCGATGTTTATAAAACATCGATAGATTATGGTCGATGTTCATAGTTTTTACATCGATGGGGGAGAACCAGATGGTTTCCCACCATCAATGTCAAGCTAAAACGAAAAGATTTTTTGTGCTATCTCCTGGGACATGGAATATAGCTCCACCCCCTGAAACATGTGAAGCCCCGCCCCCATGTTCTGATTGGCCCACGGTCCAGTCAGTCAAATACAATGGATGACCACCTATAGGTAACAACATCGATGGCAAAGGCAACAATGGCCATCACGAACACTCATTCAAAACAATCCATTCCGATTGGTTTATGCACTGTCAGTCAACAGTTTTCTATTTTACTACTTTAGCTGGGACCATCATGTGTAGTCTTCAACCAGCAAGACAATCAGTCGTGGATGTTCTTGTCACCCACCATCTTTGGCTAGTTTTGTAGGTTTTCAATAAGACTAGGGTGAGGAAAGACCTAAGTAAGTTATGGAGAGCAAATAAAGCCCTTATGCAAATTAGTTTAGAAATTAGACCATCTGATTGGTTGATGCAATACTCATTAGGGATGGCCATCGGCCATCGATGTTTATAAAACATCTATAGGTTATGGTCGATGTTCAATAGTTTTGACATTGATGGGGGAGAACCAGATGGTTTCACAACATCAATGTCAAGCTCAAACTACTAGTTTTGTTTTGCTATTTCCTGGGACACTGAGCATAGCTCCACCCACGACACCAGTGAAGCCCTGCCCCCATATTCTGATTGGCCCACAGGCCAGTCCATCAAATACAATGGATGACCACCGATCTGTAACAACATCAATGGCAAGTCAACAGTTTTTTATTTTACTACTTTTGATGGGACCATCATACAACAGTCTTCAACCAACAAACCAATTGGTCAAGAACATTCTTGTTATCAACCATCTTTGGCTGGTTTTGTAGATTTTCAATTAGACTATGGTGAGGAAGGACCTAAATAAGTTATGGAGAGCAAATAAATTCCTTATGCAAATTAGTTTGGAAATTAGACCATGTGATTGGTTGATGCAATTCTCATTAGGGATGACCATCAATGTTTATAAAACATCGATAGATTATGGTCGATGTTCATAGTTTTTACATCGATGGGGGAGAACCAGATGGTTTCCCACCATCAATGTCAAGCTAAAACGAAAAGATTTGTTGTGCTATCTCCTGGGACATGGAATATAGCTCCACCCCCTGAAACATGTGAAGCCCCGCCCCCGTGTTCTGATTGGCCCACGGTCCAGTCAGTCAAATACAATGGATGACCACCTATAGGTAACAACATCGATGGCAAAGGCAACAATGGCCATCACTAACACTCATTCAAAACAATCCATTCCGATTGGTTTATGCACTGTCAGTCAACAGTTTTCTATTTTACTACTTTAGCTGGGACCATCATGTGATAGTCTTCAACCAGCAAGACAATCAGTCGTGGATGTTCTTGTCACCCACAATCTTTGGCTAGTTTTGTAGGTTTTCAATAAGACTAGGGTGAGGAAAGACCTAAGTAAGTTAAGGAGAGCAAATAAAGCCCTTATGCAAATTAGTTTAGAAATTAGACCATCTGATTGGTTGATGCAATACTCATTAGGGATGGCCATCGGCCATCGATGTTTATAAAACATCTATAGGTTATGGTCGATGTTCAATAGTTTTGACATCGATGGGGGAGAACCAGATGGTTTCACACCATCAATGTCAAGCTCAAACTACTAGTTTTGTTTTGCTATTTCCTGGGACACTGAGCATAGCTCCACCCACGACACCAGTGAAGCCCCGCCCCCATATTCTGATTGGCCCACAGGCCAGTCCATCAAATACAATGGATGACCACCGATATGTAACAACATCAATGGCAAGTCAACAGTTTTCTATTTTACTAAATTTGATGAGACCATCAAACAACAGTCTTCAACCAACAAACCAAATGGTCAAGAACATTCTTGTTATAAACCATCTTTGGCTGGTTTTGTAGGTTTTCAATTAGACTATGGTGAGGAAGGACATAAATAAGTTATGGAGAGCAAATAAATTCCTTATGCAAATTAGTTTGGAAATTAGACCATGTGATTGGTTGATGCAATTCTCATTAGGGATGGCCATCGATGTTTATAAAACATCGATAGATTATGGTCGATGTTCATAGTTTTTACATCGATGGGGGAGAACCAGATGGTTTCCCACCATCAATGTCAAGCTAAAACGAAAAGATTTGTTGTGCTATCTCCTGGGACATGGAATATAGCTCCACCCCCTGAAACATGTGAAGCCCCGCCCCCGTGTTCTGATTGGCCCACGGTCCAGTCAGTCAAATACAATGGATGACCACCTATAGGTAACAACATCGATGGCAAAGGCAACAGTGGCCATCACTAACACTCATTCAAAACAATCCATTCCGATTGGTTTATGCACTGTCAGTCAACAGTTTTCTATTTTACTACTTTAGCTGGGACCATCATGTGATAGTCTTCAACCAGCAAGACAATCAGTCGTGAATGTTCTTGTCACCCACCATCTTTGGCTAGTTTTGTAGGTTTTCAATAAGACTAGGGTGAGGAAAGACCTAAGTAAGTTATGGAGAGCAAATAAATTCCTTATGCAAATTAGTTTAGAAATTAGACCATCTGATTGGTTGATGCAATACTCATTAGGGATGGCCATCGGCCATCGATGTTTATAAAACATCTATAGGTTATGGTCGATGTTCAATAGTTTTTACATCGATGGGGGAGAACCAGATGGTTTCACACCATCAATGTCAAGCTCAAACTACTAGTTTTGTTTTGCTATTTCCTGGGACACTGAGCATAGCTCCACCCACGACACCAGTGAAGCCCCGCCCCCATATTTTGATTGGCCCACAGGCCAGTCCATCAAATACAATGGATGACCACCGATATGTAACAACATCAATGGCAAGTCAACAGTTTTCTATTTTACTAAATTTGATGGGACCATCAAACAACAGTCTTCAACCAACAAACCAATTGGTCAAGAACATTCTTGTTATCAACCATCTTTGGCTGGTTTTGTAGGTTTTCAATTAGACTATGGTGAGGAAGGACCTAAATAAGTTATGGAGAGCAAATAAATCCATTATGCAAATTAGTTTAGCATTGAGATAATCTGATTGGTTGATGCAATTGTCATTCAAAATAAGCCATTCTGATTGGTTTATGTACTGTCAGTCAACAGTTTTCTATTTTACAACTTTTGCTGGGACCATCATGCAATAGTCTTCAACCAGCAAGACAATTGGTCAAGAATGCTCTTGTTATCAACTATCTGGGCTTATACTGCAGGTGTTCAATTAAACTAGGGTCTGGAAGGACCTCAGTAAGTTATGGAGAGTAAAAAAATCCCTTATGCAAATTAGTTTAGAATTGAGACCATCTGATTGGTTGATACAATTGTCATTCAAAATAAGCCATTCTGATTGGTTTATGTAATGTCAGTCAACAGTTTTCTATTTTACAACTTTTGCTGGGACCATCATGCAATAGTCTTCAACCAGCAAGACAATTGGTCAAGAATGCTCTTGTTATCCACTATCTGTGGCTGGTTCTGAAGGTGTTCAATTAAACTAGGGTTTAGGAAGGACCTCAGTAAGTTATGGAGAGTAAATAAAGCCCTTATGCAAATTAGTTTAGAATTGAGACCATCTGATTGGTTGATGCAATTGTCATTCAAAATAAGCCATTCTGATTGGTTTATGTACTGTCAGTCAACAGTTCTCTATTTTACAACTTTTGCTGGGACCATCATGCAATAGTCTTCAACCAGCAAGACAATTGGTCAAGAATGCTCTTGTTATCCAATATCTGTGGCTGGTTCTGAAGGTGTTCAATTAAACTAGGGTTAGGATGGACCTCAGTAAGTTATGGAGAGTAAATAAAGCCCTTATGCAAATTAGTTTAGAATTGAGACCAACTGATTGGTTTATGTAATTGTCATTCAAAATAAGCCATTCTGATTGGTTTATGTACTGTCAGTCAACAGTTTTCTATTTTACAACTTTTGCTGGGACCATCATGCAATAGTCTTCAACCAGCAAGACAATTGGACAAGAATGCTCTTGTTATCAACTATCTGTGGCTGGTTCTGCAGGTGTTCAATTAAACTAGGGTTAGGAAGGACCTCAGTAAGTTATGGAGAGCAAATAAAGCCATTATGCAAATTAGTTTAGCATTGAGATCATCTGATTGGTTGATGCAATTGTCATTCAAAATAAGCCATTCTGATTGGTTTAAGTACTGTCAGTGAACAGTTTTCTATTTTACAACTTTTGCTGGGACCATCATGCAATAGTCTTCAACCAGCAAGACAATTGGTCAAGAATGCTCTTTTTATCAACTATCTGTGGCTGGTTCTGCAGGTGTTCAATTAAACTAGGGTTAGGATAGACCTCAGTAAGTTATGGAGAGCAAATAAAGCCATTATGCAAATTAGTTTAGAATTGAGATCAACTGATTGGTTGATGCAATTGTCATTCAAAATAAGCCATTCTGATTGGTTTATGTACTGTCAGTCAACAGTTTTCTATTTTACAACTTTTGCTGGGACCATCATGCAATAGTCTTCAACCAGCAAGACAATTGGTCAAGAATGCTCTTGTTATCCACTATCTGTGGCATGTTCTGCAGGTGTTCAATTAAACTAGGGTTAGGAAGGACCTCAGTAAGTTATGGAGAGTAAATAAAGCGCTTATGCAAATTAGTTTAGAATTGAGATCATCTGATTGGTTGATGCAATTGTCATTCAAAATAAGCCACTCTGATTGGTTTATGTACTGTCAGTCAACAGTTTTCTATTTTACGACTTTTGCTGGGACCATCATGCAATAGTCTTCAACCAGCAAGACAATTGGTCAAGAATGCTCTTTTTATCAACTATCTGTGGCTGGTTCTGAAGGTGTTCAATTAAACTAGGGTTAGGAAGGACCTCAGTAAGTTATGGAGAGTAAATAAAGCCCTTATGCAAATTAGTTTAGAATTGAGGCCATCTGATTGGTTGATGCAATTGTCATTCAAAATAAGCCATTCTGATTGGTTTATGTAATGTCAGTCAACAGTTTTCTATTTTACAACTTTTGCTGGGACCATCATGCAATAGTCTTCAACCAGCAAGACAATTGGTCAAGAATGTTTTTTTTATCAACTATCTGTGGCTGGTTCTGAAGGTGTTCAATTAAACTAGGGTTAGGAAGGACCTCAGTAAGTTATGGAGAGTAAAAAAAGCCCTTATGCAAATTAGTTTAGAATTGAGACCATCTGATTGGTTGATGCAATTGTCATTCAAAATAAGCCATTCTGATTGGTTTATGTACTGTCAGACAACAGTTTTCTATTTTACAACTTTTGCAGGGACCATCATGCAATAGTCTTCAACCAGCAAGACAATTGGTCAAGAATGCTCTTGTTATCAACTATCTGTGGCTGGTTCTGCAGGTGTTCAATTAAACTAGGGTTAGGAAGGACCTAAGTAAGTTATGGAGAGCAAATAAAGCGCTTATGCAAATTAGTTTAGAATTGAGATCATCTGATTGGTTGATACAATTGTCATTCAAAATAAGCCATTCTGATTGGTTTATGTAATGTCAGTTAACAGTTTTCTATTTTACAACTTTTGCTGGGACCATCATGCAATAGTCTTCAACCAGCAAGACAATTGGTCAAGAATGCTCTTGTTATCCACTATCTGTGGCTGGTTCTGAAGGTGTTCAATTAAACTAGGGTTTAGGAAGGACCTCAGTAAGTTATGGAGAGTAAATAAAGCCGTTATGCAAATTAGTTTAGAATTGAGACCATCTGATTGGTTGATGCAATTGTCATTCAAAATAAGCCATTCTGATTGGTTTATGTACTGTCAGTCAACAGTTTTCTATTTTACAACTTTTGCTGGGACCATCATGCAATAGTCTTCAACCAGCAAGACAATTGGTCAAGAATGCTCTTGTTATCCACTATCTGTGGCTGGTTCTGAAGGTGTTCAATTGAACTAGGGTTAGGAAGGACCTCAGTAAGTTATGGAGAGTAAATAAAGACCTTATGCAAATTAGTTTAGAATTGAGACCATCTGATTGGTTGATGTAATTGTCATTCAAATTAAGCCATTCTGATTGGTTTATATAATGTCAGTCAACAGTTTTCTATTTCACAACTTTTGCTGGAACCATCATGCAATAGTCTTAAACCAGCAAGACAATTGGTCAAGAATGCTCTTTTTATCAACTATCTGTGGCTGGTTCTGCAGGTGTTCAATTAAACTAGGGTTAGGATGGACCTCAGTAAGTTATGGAGAGCAAATAAAGCCTTTATGAAAATTAGTTTAGAATTGAGATCATCTGATTGGTTGATGCAATTGTCATTCAAAATAAGCCATTCTGATTGGTTTAAGTAATGTCAGTCAACAGTTTTCTATTTTACAACTTTTGCTGGGACCATCATGCAATAGTCTTCAACCAGCAAGACAATTGGTCAAGAATGCTCTTGTTATCAACAATCTGTGGCTTGTTCTGAAGGTGTTCAATTAAACTAGGGTCAGGAAGGACCTCAGTAAGTTATGGAGAGTAAAAAAAAAAACCTTATGCAAATTAGTTTAGAATTGAGACCATCTGATTGGTTGATACAATTGTCATTCAAAATAAGCCATTCTGATTAATTTATGTAATGTCAGTGAACAGTTTTCTATTTTACAACTTTTGCTGGGACCATCATGCAATAGTCTTCAACCAGCAAGACAATTGGTCAAGAATGCTCTTTTTATCAACTATCTGTGGCTGGTTCTGCAGGTGTTCAATTAAACTAGGGTTAGGATAGACCTCAGTAAGTTATGGAGAGCAAATAAAGCCATTATGCAAATTAGTTTAGAATTGAGATCATCTGATTGGTTGATGCAATTGTCATTCAAAATAAGCCATTCTGATTGGTTTATGTACTGTCAGTCAACAGTTTTCTATTTTACAACTTTTGCTGGGACCATCATGCAATAGTCTTCAACCAGCAAGACAATTGGTCAAGAATGCTCTTGTTATCCACTATCTGTGGCATGTTCTGCAGGTGTTCAATTAAACTAGGGTTAGGAAGGACCTCAGTAAGTTATGGAGAGTAAATAAAGCGCTTATGCAAATTAGTTTAGAATTGAGATCATCTGATTGGTTGATGCAATTGTCATTCAAGATAAGCCACTCTGATTGGTTTATGTACTGTCAGTCAACAGTTTTCTATTTTACAACTTTTGCTGGGACCATCATGCAATAGTCTTCAACCAGCAAGACAATTGGTCAAGAATGCTCTTGTTATCAACTATCTGTGGCTTGTTCTGCAGGTGTTCAATTAAACTAGGGTTAGGATGGACCTCAGTAAGTTATGGAGAGCAAATAAAGCCATTATGCAAATTAGTTTAGAATTGAGATCATCTGATTGGTTGATACAATTGTCATTCAAAATAAGCCATTCTGATTGGTTTATGTAATGTCAGTCAACAGTTTTCTATTTTACAACTTTTGCTGGGACCATCATGCAATAGTCTTCAGCCAGCAAGACAATTGGTCAAGAATGCTCTTGTTATCAACTATTTGTGGCTGGTTCTGCAGGTTTTCAATTATACTAGGGTTAGGAAGGAACTCAGTAAGTTATGGAGAGTAAATAAAGCCCTTATGCAAATTAGTTTAGAATTGAGACCATCTGATTGGTTGATACAATTGTCATTCAAAATAAGCCATTCTGATTGGTTTATGTAATGACAGTCAACAGTTTTCTATTTTACAACTTTTGCTGGGACCATCATGCAATAGTCTTCAACCAGCAAGACAATTGGTCAAGAATGCTCTTGTTATCCACTATCTGTGGCTGGTTCTGAAGGTGTTCAATTAAACTAGGGGCAGGAAGGACCTCAGTAAGTTATGGAGAGTAAAAAAAGCCCTTATGCAAATTAGTTTAGAATTGAGGCCATCTGAATGGTTGATGCAATTGTCATTCAAAATAAGCCATTCTGATTGGTTTATGTAATGTCAGTCAACAGTTTTCTATTTTACAACTTTTGCTGGGACCATCATGCAATAGTCTTCAACCAGCAAGACAATTGGTCAAGAATGTTTTTTTTTATCAACTATCTGTGGCTGGTTCTGCAGGTGTTTAATTAAACTAGGGTTAGGAAGGACCTCAGTAAGTTATGGAGAGTAAATAAAGCCCTTATGCAAATTAGTTTAGAATTGAGACCATCTGATTGGTTGATACAATTGTCATTCAAAATAAGCCATTCTGACTGGTTTATGTAATGTCAGTCAACAGTTTTCTATTTTACAACTTTTGCTGGGACCATCATGCAATAGTCTTCAACCAGCAAGACAATTGGTCAAGAATGTTTTTTTTTATCAACTATCTGTGGCTGGTTCTGCAGGTGTTTAATTAAACTAGGGTTAGGAAGGACCTCAGTAAGTTATGGAGAGTAAATAAAGCCCTTATGCAAATTAGTTTAGAATTGAGACCATCTGATTGGTTGATGCAATTGTCATTCAAAATAAGCCATTCTGATTGGTTTATGTACTGTCAGACAACAGTTTTCTATTTTACAACTTTTGCAGGGACCATCATGCAATAGTCTTCAACCAGCAAGACAATTGGTCAAGAATGCTCTTGTTATCAACTATCTGTGGCTGGTTCTGCAGGTGTTCAATTAAACTAGGGTTAGGAAGGACCTAAGTAAGTTATGGAGAGCAAATAAAGCGCTTATGCAAATTAGTTTAGAATTGAGATCATCTGATTGGTTGATGCAATTGTTATTCAAAATAAGCCACTCTGATTGGTTTATGTACTGTCAGACAACAGTTTTCTATTTTACAACTTTTGCAGGGACCATCATGCAATAGTCTTCAACCAGCAAGACAATTGGTCAAGAATGCTCTTGTTATCAACTATCTGTGGCTGGTTCTGCAGGTGTTCAATTAAACTAGGGTTAGGAAGGACCTAAGTAAGTTATGGAGAGCAAATAAAGCGCTTATGCAAATTAGTTTAGAATTGAGATCATCTGATTGGTTGATGCAATTGTTATTCAAAATAAGCCACTCTGATTGGTTTATATAATGTCAGTCAACAGTTTTCTATTTCACAACTTTTGCTGGGACCATCATGCAATAGTCTTCAACCAGCAAGACAATTGGTCAAGAATGTTTTTTTTTATCAACTATCTGTGGCTGGTTCTGCAGGTGTTTAATTAAACTAGGGTTAGGAAGGACCTCAGTAAGTTATGGAGAGTAAATAAAGCCCTTATGCAAATTAGTTTAGAATTGAGACCATCTGATTGGTTGATACAATTGTCATTCAAAATAAGCCATTCTGACTGGTTTATGTAATGTCAGTCAACAGTTTTCTATTTTACAACTTTTGCTGGGACCATCATGCAATAGTCTTCAACCAGCAAGACAATTGGTCAAGAATGTTTTTTTTTATCAACTATCTGTGGCTGGTTCTGCAGGTGTTTAATTAAACTAGGGTTAGGAAGGACCTCAGTAAGTTATGAAGAGCAACTTAAGTACTTATGCAAATTAGTTCAGAATTGAGACCATCTGATTGGGTGATACAATTGTCATTCAAAATAAGCCATTCTGATTGGTTTTTGTAATGTCAGTCAACAGTTTTCTATTTTACAACTTTTGCTGGGACCATCATGCAATAGTCTTCAACCAGCAAGACAATTGGTCAAGAATGCTCTTGTTATCCACTATCTGTGGCTGGTTTTGAAGGTGTTCAATTAAACTAGGGTTAGGAAGGACCTCAGTAAGTTATGGAGAGTAAAAAAAAACCTTATGCAAATTAGTTTAGAATTGAGACCATCTGGTTGGTTGATGCAATTGTCATTCAAAATAAGCCATTCTGATTGGTTTATGTACTGTCAGTCAACAGTTTTCTATTTTACAACTTTTGCTGAGACCATCATGCAATAGTCTTCAACCAGCAAGACAATTGGTCAAGAACGCTCTTGTTATCAACTATCTGTGGCTTGTTCTGCAGGTGTTCAAATAAACTAGGGTTAGGAAGGACCTCAGTAAGTTATGGAGAGTAAATAAAGACCTTATGCAAATTAGTTTAGAATTGAGACCATCTGATTGGTTGATGTAATTGTCATTCAAATTAAGCCATTCTGATTGGTTTATATAATGTCAGTCAACAGTTTTCTATTTCACAACTTTTGCTGGAACCATCATGCAATAGTCTTAAACCAGCAAGACAATTGGTCAAGAATGCTCTTTTTATCAACTATCTGTGGCTGGTTCTGCAGGTGTTCAATTAAACTAGGGTTAGGATGGACCTCAGTAAGTTATGGAGAGCAAATAAAGCCTTTATGAAAATTAGTTTAGAATTGAGATCATCTGATTGGTTGATGCAATTGTCATTCAAAATAAGCCATTCTGATTGGTTTAAGTAATGTCAGTCAACAGTTTTCTATTTTACAACTTTTGCTGGGACCATCATGCAATAGTCTTCAACCAGCAAGACAATTGGTCAAGAATGCTCTTGTTATCAACAATCTGTGGCTTGTTCTGAAGGTGTTCAATTAAACTAGGGTCAGGAAGGACCTCAGTAAGTTATGGAGAGTAAAAAAAAAACCTTATGCAAATTAGTTTAGAATTGAGACCATCTGATTGGTTGATACAATTGTCATTCAAAATAAGCCATTCTGATTAATTTATGTAATGTCAGTGAACAGTTTTCTATTTTACAACTTTTGCTGGGACCATCATGCAATAGTCTTCAACCAGCAAGACAATTGGTCAAGAATGCTCTTTTTATCAACTATCTGTGGCTGGTTCTGCAGGTGTTCAATTAAACTAGGGTTAGGATAGACCTCAGTAAGTTATGGAGAGCAAATAAAGCCATTATGCAAATTAGTTTAGAATTGAGATCATCTGATTGGTTGATGCAATTGTCATTCAAAATAAGCCATTCTGATTGGTTTATGTACTGTCAGTCAACAGTTTTCTATTTTACAACTTTTGCTGGGACCATCATGCAATAGTCTTCAACCAGCAAGACAATTGGTCAAGAATGCTCTTGTTATCCACTATCTGTGGCATGTTCTGCAGGTGTTCAATTAAACTAGGGTTAGGAAGGACCTCAGTAAGTTATGGAGAGTAAATAAAGCGCTTATGCAAATTAGTTTAGAATTGAGATCATCTGATTGGTTGATGCAATTGTCATTCAAGATAAGCCACTCTGATTGGTTTATGTACTGTCAGTCAACAGTTTTCTATTTTACAACTTTTGCTGGGACCATCATGCAATAGTCTTCAACCAGCAAGACAATTGGTCAAGAATGCTCTTGTTATCAACTATCTGTGGCTTGTTCTGCAGGTGTTCAATTAAACTAGGGTTAGGATGGACCTCAGTAAGTTATGGAGAGCAAATAAAGCCATTATGCAAATTAGTTTAGAATTGAGATCATCTGATTGGTTGATACAATTGTCATTCAAAATAAGCCATTCTGATTGGTTTATGTAATGTCAGTCAACAGTTTTCTATTTTACAACTTTTGCTGGGACCATCATGCAATAGTCTTCAGCCAGCAAGACAATTGGTCAAGAATGCTCTTGTTATCAACTATTTGTGGCTGGTTCTGCAGGTTTTCAATTATACTAGGGTTAGGAAGGAACTCAGTAAGTTATGGAGAGTAAATAAAGCCCTTATGCAAATTAGTTTAGAATTGAGACCATCTGATTGGTTGATACAATTGTCATTCAAAATAAGCCATTCTGATTGGTTTATGTAATGACAGTCAACAGTTTTCTATTTTACAACTTTTGCTGGGACCATCATGCAATAGTCTTCAACCAGCAAGACAATTGGTCAAGAATGCTCTTGTTATCCACTATCTGTGGCTGGTTCTGAAGGTGTTCAATTAAACTAGGGGCAGGAAGGACCTCAGTAAGTTATGGAGAGTAAAAAAAGCCCTTATGCAAATTAGTTTAGAATTGAGGCCATCTGAATGGTTGATGCAATTGTCATTCAAAATAAGCCATTCTGATTGGTTTATGTAATGTCAGTCAACAGTTTTCTATTTTACAACTTTTGCTGGGACCATCATGCAATAGTCTTCAACCAGCAAGACAATTGGTCAAGAATGTTTTTTTTTATCAACTATCTGTGGCTGGTTCTGCAGGTGTTTAATTAAACTAGGGTTAGGAAGGACCTCAGTAAGTTATGGAGAGTAAATAAAGCCCTTATGCAAATTAGTTTAGAATTGAGACCATCTGATTGGTTGATACAATTGTCATTCAAAATAAGCCATTCTGACTGGTTTATGTAATGTCAGTCAACAGTTTTCTATTTTACAACTTTTGCTGGAACCATCATGCAATAGTCTTCAACCAGCAAGACAATTGGTCAAGAATGTTTTTTTTTTATCAACTATCTGTGGCTGGTTCTGCAGGTGTTTAATTAAACTAGGGTTAGGAAGGACCTCAGTAAGTTATGGAGAGTAAATAAAGCCCTTATGCAAATTAGTTTAGAATTGAGACCATCTGATTGGTTGATGCAATTGTCATTCAAAATAAGCCATTCTGATTGGTTTATGTACTGTCAGACAACAGTTTTCTATTTTACAACTTTTGCAGGGACCATCATGCAATAGTCTTCAACCAGCAAGACAATTGGTCAAGAATGCTCTTGTTATCAACTATCTGTGGCTGGTTCTGCAGGTGTTCAATTAAACTAGGGTTAGGAAGGACCTAAGTAAGTTATGGAGAGCAAATAAAGCGCTTATGCAAATTAGTTTAGAATTGAGATCATCTGATTGGTTGATGCAATTGTTATTCAAAATAAGCCACTCTGATTGGTTTATGTACTGTCAGACAACAGTTTTCTATTTTACAACTTTTGCAGGGACCATCATGCAATAGTCTTCAACCAGCAAGACAATTGGTCAAGAATGCTCTTGTTATCAACTATCTGTGGCTGGTTCTGCAGGTGTTCAATTAAACTAGGGTTAGGAAGGACCTAAGTAAGTTATGGAGAGCAAATAAAGCGCTTATGCAAATTAGTTTAGAATTGAGATCATCTGATTGGTTGATGCAATTGTTATTCAAAATAAGCCACTCTGATTGGTTTATATAATGTCAGTCAACAGTTTTCTATTTCACAACTTTTGCTGGGACCATCATGCAATAGTCTTCAACCAGCAAGACAATTGGTCAAGAATGTTTTTTTTTATCAACTATCTGTGGCTGGTTCTGCAGGTGTTTAATTAAACTAGGGTTAGGAAGGACCTCAGTAAGTTATGGAGAGTAAATAAAGCCCTTATGCAAATTAGTTTAGAATTGAGACCATCTGATTGGTTGATACAATTGTCATTCAAAATAAGCCATTCTGACTGGTTTATGTAATGTCAGTCAACAGTTTTCTATTTTACAACTTTTGCTGGGACCATCATGCAATAGTCTTCAACCAGCAAGACAATTGGTCAAGAATGTTTTTTTTTATCAACTATCTGTGGCTGGTTCTGCAGGTGTTTAATTAAACTAGGGTTAGGAAGGACCTCAGTAAGTTATGGAGAGTAAATAAAGCCCTTATGCAAATTAGTTTAGAATTGAGACCATCTGATTGGTTGATGCAATTGTCATTCAAAATAAGCCATTCTGATTGGTTTATGTACTGTCAGACAACAGTTTTCTATTTTACAACTTTTGCAGGGACCATCATGCAATAGTCTTCAACCAGCAAGACAATTGGTCAAGAATGCTCTTGTTATCAACAATCTGTGGCTTGTTCAATTAAACTAGGGTCAGGAAGGCCCTCAGTAAGTTATGGAGAGTAAAAAAAAAACCTTATGCAAATTAGTTTAGAATTGAGACCATCTGATTGGTTGATACAATTGTCATTCAAAATAAGCCATTCTAATTGGTTTATGTAATGTCAGTCAACAGTTTTCCATTTTACAACTTTTGCTGGGACCATCATGCAATAGTCTTCAACCAGCAAGACAATTGGTCAAGAATGCTCTTGTTATCAACTATCTGTGGCTGGTTCAGCAGGTGTTCAATTAAACTAGGGTTAGGAAGGACTTCAGCAAGTTATGGAGAGCAAATAAATCCATTATGCAAATTAGTTTAGCATTGAGATAATCTGATTGGTTGATGCAATTGTCATTCAAAATAAGCCATTCTGATTGGTTTATGTACTGTCAGTCAACAGTTTTCTATTTTACAACTTTTGCTGTGACCATCATGCAATAGTCTTCAACCAGCAAGACAATTGGTCAAGAATGCTCTTGTTATCAACTATTTGTGGCTGGTTCTTAGGTGTTCAATTAAACTAGGGTTAGGATGGACCTCAGTATGTTATGGAGAGCAAATAAAGCCATTATGCAAATTAGTTTAGAATTGAGATCATCTGATTGGTTGATGCAATTGTCATTCAAAATAAGCCATTCTGATTTGTTTATGTACTGTCAGTCAACAGTTTTCTATTTTACAACTTTTGCTGGGACCATCATGCAATTGTCTTCAACCAGCAAGACAATTGGTCAAGAATGCTCTTGTTATCCACTATCTGTGGCTGGTTCTGAAGGTGTTCAATTAAACTAGGGTTAGGAAGGACCTCAGTAAGTTTTGGAGAGTAAAAAAATCCCTTATGCAAATTAGTTTAGAATTGAGACCATCTGATTGGTTGATGAAATTGTCATTCAAAATAAGCCATTCTGATTGGTTTATGTACTGTCAGTCAACAGTTTTCTATTTTACAACTTTTGCTGGGACCATCATGCAATAGTCTTCAACCAGCAAGACAAATGGTCAAGAATGCTCTTGTTATCAACTATCTGTGGCTTGTTCTGCAGGTGTTCAATTAAACTAGGGTTAGGAAGGACCTCAGTAAGTTATGGAGAGTAAATAAAGCCCTTATGCAAATTAGTTTAGAATTGAGACCATCTGATTGGTTGATACAATTGTCATTCAAAATAAGCCATTCTGATTGGTTTATGTAATGTCAGTCAACAGTTTTCTATTTTACAACTTTTGCTGGGACCATCATGCAATAGTCTTCAACCAGCAAGACAATTGGTCAAGAATGCTCTTGTTATCAACTATCTGTGGCTGGTTCTGCAGGTGTTCAAATAAACTAGGGTTAGGAAGGACCTCAGTAAGTTATGAAGAGCAACTTAAGTACTTATGCAAATTAGTTCAGAATTGAGACCATCTGATTGGGTGATACAATTGTCATTCAAAATAAGCCATTCTGATTGGTTTATGTAATGTCAGTCAACAGTTTTCTATTTTACAACTTTTGCTGGGACCATCATGCAATAGTCTTCAACCAGCAAGACAATTGGTCAAGAATGCTCTTGTTATCCACTATCTGTGGCTGGTTTTGAAGGTGTTCAATTAAACTAGGGTTAGGAAGGACCTCAGTAAGTTATGGAGAGTAAAAAAAAACCTTATGCAAATTAGTTTAGAATTGAGACCATCTGGTTGGTTGATGCAATTGTCATTCAAAATAAGCCATTCTGATTGGTTTATGTACTGTCAGTCAACAGTTTTCTATTTTACAACTTTTGCTGAGACCATCATGCAATAGTCTTCAACCAGCAAGACAATTGGTCAAGAACGCTCTTGTTATCAACTATCTGTGGCTTGTTCTGCAGGTGTTCAAATAAACTAGGGTTAGGATGGACCTCAGTAAGTTATGGAGAGCAAATAAAGCCATTATGCAAATTAGTTTAGAATTGAGATCATCTGATTGGTTGATACAATTGTCATTCAAAATAAGCCATTCATATTGGTTTATCAACTATCTGTGGCTGGTTCTGCAGGTGTTCAAATAAACTAGGGTTAGGAAGGACCTCAGTAAGTTATGAAGAGCAAATTAAGTACTTATGCAAATTAGTTCAGAATTGAGACCATCTGATTGGGTGATACAATTGTCATTCAAAATAAGCCATTCTGATTGGTTTATGTAATGTCAGTCAACAGTTTTCTATTTTACAACTTTTGCTGGGACCATCATGCAATAGTCTTCAACCAGCAAGACAATTGGTCAAGAATGCTCTTGTTATCCACTATCTGTGGCTGGTTTTGAAGGTGTTCAATTAAACTAGGGTTAGGAAGGACCTCAGTAAGTTATGGAGAGTAAAAAAAAACCTTATGCAAATTAGTTTAGAATTGAGACCATCTGGTTGGTTGATGCAATTGTCATTCAAAATAAGCCATTCTGATTGGTTTATGTACTGTCAGTCAACAGTTTTCTATTTTACAACTTTTGCTGAGACCATCATGCAATAGTCTTCAACCAGCAAGACAATTGGTCAAGAACGCTCTTGTTATCAACTATCTGTGGCTTGTTCTGCAGGTGTTCAAATAAACTAGGGTTAGGAAGGACCTCAGTAAGTTATGGAGAGTAAATAAAGACCTTATGCAAATTAGTTTAGAATTGAGACCATCTGATTGGTTGATGTAATTGTCATTCAAATTAAGCCATTCTGATTGGTTTATATAATGTCAGTCAACAGTTTTCTATTTCACAACTTTTGCTGGAACCATCATGCAATAGTCTTAAACCAGCAAGACAATTGGTCAAGAATGCTCTTTTTATCAACTATCTGTGGCTGGTTCTGCAGGTGTTCAATTAAACTAGGGTTAGGATGGACCTCAGTAAGTTATGGAGAGCAAATAAAGCCTTTATGAAAATTAGTTTAGAATTGAGATCATCTGATTGGTTGATGCAATTGTCATTCAAAATAAGCCATTCTGATTGGTTTAAGTAATGTCAGTCAACAGTTTTCTATTTTACAACTTTTGCTGGGACCATCATGCAATAGTCTTCAACCAGCAAGACAATTGGTCAAGAATGCTCTTGTTATCAACAATCTGTGGCTTGTTCTGAAGGTGTTCAATTAAACTAGGGTCAGGAAGGACCTCAGTAAGTTATGGAGAGTAAAAAAAAAAACTTATGCAAATTAGTTTAGAATTGAGACCATCTGATTGGTTGATACAATTGTCATTCAAAATAAGCCATTCTGATTAATTTATGTAATGTCAGTGAACAGTTTTCTATTTTACAACTTTTGCTGGGACCATCATGCAATAGTCTTCAACCAGCAAGACAATTGGTCAAGAATGCTCTTTTTATCAACTATCTGTGGCTGGTTCTGCAGGTGTTCAATTAAACTAGGGTTAGGATAGACCTCAGTAAGTTATGGAGAGCAAATAAAGCCATTATGCAAATTAGTTTAGAATTGAGATCATCTGATTGGTTGATGCAATTGTCATTCAAAATAAGCCATTCTGATTGGTTTATGTACTGTCAGTCAACAGTTTTCTATTTTACAACTTTTGCTGGGACCATCATGCAATAGTCTTCAACCAGCAAGACAATTGGTCAAGAATGCTCTTGTTATCCACTATCTGTGGCATGTTCTGCAGGTGTTCAATTAAACTAGGGTTAGGAAGGACCTCAGTAAGTTATGGAGAGTAAATAAAGCGCTTATGCAAATTAGTTTAGAATTGAGATCATCTGATTGGTTGATGCAATTGTCATTCAAGATAAGCCACTCTGATTGGTTTATGTACTGTCAGTCAACAGTTTTCTATTTTACAACTTTTGCTGGGACCATCATGCAATAGTCTTCAACCAGCAAGACAATTGGTCAAGAATGCTCTTGTTATCAACTATCTGTGGCTTGTTCTGCAGGTGTTCAATTAAACTAGGGTTAGGATGGACCTCAGTAAGTTATGGAGAGCAAATAAAGCCATTATGCAAATTAGTTTAGAATTGAGATCATCTGATTGGTTGATACAATTGTCATTCAAAATAAGCCATTCTGATTGGTTTATGTAATGTCAGTCAACAGTTTTCTATTTTACAACTTTTGCTGGGACCATCATGCAATAGTCTTCAGCCAGCAAGACAATTGGTCAAGAATGCTCTTGTTATCAACTATTTGTGGCTGGTTCTGCAGGTTTTCAATTATACTAGGGTTAGGAAGGAACTCAGTAAGTTATGGAGAGTAAATAAAGCCCTTATGCAAATTAGTTTAGAATTGAGACCATCTGATTGGTTGATACAATTGTCATTCAAAATAAGCCATTCTGATTGGTTTATGTAATGACAGTCAACAGTTTTCTATTTTACAACTTTTGCTGGGACCATCATGCAATAGTCTTCAACCAGCAAGACAATTGGTCAAGAATGCTCTTGTTATCCACTATCTGTGGCTGGTTCTGAAGGTGTTCAATTAAACTAGGGGCAGGAAGGACCTCAGTAAGTTATGGAGAGTAAAAAAAGCCCTTATGCAAATTAGTTTAGAATTGAGGCCATCTGAATGGTTGATGCAATTGTCATTCAAAATAAGCCATTCTGATTGGTTTATGTAATGTCAGTCAACAGTTTTCTATTTTACAACTTTTGCTGGGACCATCATGCAATAGTCTTCAACCAGCAAGACAATTGGTCAAGAATGTTTTTTTTTATCAACTATCTGTGGCTGGTTCTGCAGGTGTTTAATTAAACTAGGGTTAGGAAGGACCTCAGTAAGTTATGGAGAGTAAATAAAGCCCTTATGCAAATTAGTTTAGAATTGAGACCATCTGATTGGTTGATACAATTGTCATTCAAAATAAGCCATTCTGACTGGTTTATGTAATGTCAGTCAACAGTTTTCTATTTTACAACTTTTGCTGGAACCATCATGCAATAGTCTTCAACCAGCAAGACAATTGGTCAAGAATGTTTTTTTTTTATCAACTATCTGTGGCTGGTTCTGCAGGTGTTTAATTAAACTAGGGTTAGGAAGGACCTCAGTAAGTTATGGAGAGTAAATAAAGCCCTTATGCAAATTAGTTTAGAATTGAGACCATCTGATTGGTTGATGCAATTGTCATTCAAAATAAGCCATTCTGATTGGTTTATGTACTGTCAGACAACAGTTTTCTATTTTACAACTTTTGCAGGGACCATCATGCAATAGTCTTCAACCAGCAAGACAATTGGTCAAGAATGCTCTTGTTATCAACTATCTGTGGCTGGTTCTGCAGGTGTTCAATTAAACTAGGGTTAGGAAGGACCTAAGTAAGTTATGGAGAGCAAATAAAGCGCTTATGCAAATTAGTTTAGAATTGAGATCATCTGATTGGTTGATGCAATTGTTATTCAAAATAAGCCACTCTGATTGGTTTATGTACTGTCAGACAACAGTTTTCTATTTTACAACTTTTGCAGGGACCATCATGCAATAGTCTTCAACCAGCAAGACAATTGGTCAAGAATGCTCTTGTTATCAACTATCTGTGGCTGGTTCTGCAGGTGTTCAATTAAACTAGGGTTAGGAAGGACCTAAGTAAGTTATGGAGAGCAAATAAAGCGCTTATGCAAATTAGTTTAGAATTGAGATCATCTGATTGGTTGATGCAATTGTTATTCAAAATAAGCCACTCTGATTGGTTTATATAATGTCAGTCAACAGTTTTCTATTTCACAACTTTTGCTGGGACCATCATGCAATAGTCTTCAACCAGCAAGACAATTGGTCAAGAATGTTTTTTTTTATCAACTATCTGTGGCTGGTTCTGCAGGTGTTTAATTAAACTAGGGTTAGGAAGGACCTCAGTAAGTTATGGAGAGTAAATAAAGCCCTTATGCAAATTAGTTTAGAATTGAGACCATCTGATTGGTTGATACAATTGTCATTCAAAATAAGCCATTCTGACTGGTTTATGTAATGTCAGTCAACAGTTTTCTATTTTACAACTTTTGCTGGGACCATCATGCAATAGTCTTCAACCAGCAAGACAATTGGTCAAGAATGTTTTTTTTTATCAACTATCTGTGGCTGGTTCTGCAGGTGTTTAATTAAACTAGGGTTAGGAAGGACCTCAGTAAGTTATGGAGAGTAAATAAAGCCCTTATGCAAATTAGTTTAGAATTGAGACCATCTGATTGGTTGATGCAATTGTCATTCAAAATAAGCCATTCTGATTGGTTTATGTACTGTCAGACAACAGTTTTCTATTTTACAACTTTTGCAGGGACCATCATGCAATAGTCTTCAACCAGCAAGACAATTGGTCAAGAATGCTCTTGTTATCAACAATCTGTGGCTTGTTCAATTAAACTAGGGTCAGGAAGGCCCTCAGTAAGTTATGGAGAGTAAAAAAAAAACCTTATGCAAATTAGTTTAGAATTGAGACCATCTGATTGGTTGATACAATTGTCATTCAAAATAAGCCATTCTAATTGGTTTATGTAATGTCAGTCAACAGTTTTCCATTTTACAACTTTTGCTGGGACCATCATGCAATAGTCTTCAACCAGCAAGACAATTGGTCAAGAATGCTCTTGTTATCAACTATCTGTGGCTGGTTCAGCAGGTGTTCAATTAAACTAGGGTTAGGAAGGACTTCAGCAAGTTATGGAGAGCAAATAAATCCATTATGCAAATTAGTTTAGCATTGAGATAATCTGATTGGTTGATGCAATTGTCATTCAAAATAAGCCATTCTGATTGGTTTATGTACTGTCAGTCAACAGTTTTCTATTTTACAACTTTTGCTGTGACCATCATGCAATAGTCTTCAACCAGCAAGACAATTGGTCAAGAATGCTCTTGTTATCAACTATTTGTGGCTGGTTCTTAGGTGTTCAATTAAACTAGGGTTAGGATGGACCTCAGTATGTTATGGAGAGTAAAAAAATCCCTTATGCAAATTAGTTTAGAATTGAGACCATCTGATTGGTTGATGAAATTGTCATTCAAAATAAGCCATTCTGATTGGTTTATGTACTGTCAGTCAACAGTTTTCTATTTTACAACTTTTGCTGGGACCATCATGCAATAGTCTTCAACCAGCAAGACAAATGGTCAAGAATGCTCTTGTTATCAACTATCTGTGGCTTGTTCTGCAGGTGTTCAATTAAACTAGGGTTAGGAAGGACCTCAGTAAGTTATGGAGAGTAAATAAAGCCCTTATGCAAATTAGTTTAGAATTGAGACCATCTGATTGGTTGATACAATTGTCATTCAAAATAAGCCATTCTGATTGGTTTATGTAATGTCAGTCAACAGTTTTCTATTTTACAACTTTTGCTGGGACCATCATGCAATAGTCTTCAACCAGCAAGACAATTGGTCAAGAATGCTCTTGTTATCAACTATCTGTGGCTGGTTCTGCAGGTGTTCAAATAAACTAGGGTTAGGAAGGACCTCAGTAAGTTATGAAGAGCAACTTAAGTACTTATGCAAATTAGTTCAGAATTGAGACCATCTGATTGGGTGATACAATTGTCATTCAAAATAAGCCATTCTGATTGGTTTATGTAATGTCAGTCAACAGTTTTCTATTTTACAACTTTTGCTGGGACCATCATGCAATAGTCTTCAACCAGCAAGACAATTGGTCAAGAATGCTCTTGTTATCCACTATCTGTGGCTGGTTTTGAAGGTGTTCAATTAAACTAGGGTTAGGAAGGACCTCAGTAAGTTATGGAGAGTAAAAAAAAACCTTATGCAAATTAGTTTAGAATTGAGACCATCTGGTTGGTTGATGCAATTGTCATTCAAAATAAGCCATTCTGATTGGTTTATGTACTGTCAGTCAACAGTTTTCTATTTTACAACTTTTGCTGAGACCATCATGCAATAGTCTTCAACCAGCAAGACAATTGGTCAAGAACGCTCTTGTTATCAACTATCTGTGGCTTGTTCTGCAGGTGTTCAAATAAACTAGGGTTAGGATGGACCTCAGTAAGTTATGGAGAGCAAATAAAGCCATTATGCAAATTAGTTTAGAATTGAGATCATCTGATTGGTTGATACAATTGTCATTCAAAATAAGCCATTCATATTGGTTTATCAACTATCTGTGGCTGGTTCTGCAGGTGTTCAAATAAACTAGGGTTAGGAAGGACCTCAGTAAGTTATAAAGAGCAAATTAAGTACTTATGCAAATTAGTTCAGAATTGAGACCATCTGATTGGGTGATACAATTGTCATTCAAAATAAGCCATTCTGATTGGTTTATGTACTGTCAGACAACAGTTTTCTATTTTACAACTTTTGCAGGGACCATCATGCAATAGTCTTCAACCAGCAAGACAATTGGTCAAGAATGCTCTTGTTATCAACTATCTGTGGCTGGTTCTGCAGGTGTTCAATTAAACTAGGGTTAGGAAGGACCTAAGTAAGTTATGGAGAGCAAATAAAGCGCTTATGCAAATTAGTTTAGAATTGAGATCATCTGATTGGTTGATGCAATTGTTATTCAAAATAAGCCACTCTGATTGGTTTATGTACTGTCAGACAACAGTTTTCTATTTTACAACTTTTGCAGGGACCATCATGCAATAGTCTTCAACCAGCAAGACAATTGGTCAAGAATGCTCTTGTTATCAACTATCTGTGGCTGGTTCTGCAGGTGTTTAATTAAACTAGGGTTAGGAAGGACCTCAGTAAGTTATGGAGAGTAAATAAAGCCCTTATGCAAATTAGTTTAGAATTGAGACCATCTGATTGGTTGATACAATTGTCATTCAAAATAAGCCATTCTGACTGGTTTATGTAATGTCAGTCAACAGTTTTCTATTTTACAACTTTTGCTGGGACCATCATGCAATAGTCTTCAACCAGCAAGACAATTGGTCAAGAATGTTTTTTTTTATCAACTATCTGTGGCTGGTTCTGCAGGTGTTTAATTAAACTAGGGTTAGGAAGGACCTCAGTAAGTTATGGAGAGTAAATAAAGCCCTTATGCAAATTAGTTTAGAATTGAGACCATCTGATTGGTTGATGCAATTGTCATTCAAAATAAGCCATTCTGATTGGTTTATGTACTGTCAGACAACAGTTTTCTATTTTACAACTTTTGCAGGGACCATCATGCAATAGTCTTCAACCAGCAAGACAATTGGTCAAGAATGCTCTTGTTATCAACAATCTGTGGCTTGTTCAATTAAACTAGGGTCAGGAAGGCCCTCAGTAAGTTATGGAGAGTAAAAAAAAAACCTTATGCAAATTAGTTTAGAATTGAGACCATCTGATTGGTTGATACAATTGTCATTCAAAATAAGCCATTCTAATTGGTTTATGTAATGTCAGTCAACAGTTTTCCATTTTACAACTTTTGCTGGGACCATCATGCAATAGTCTTCAACCAGCAAGACAATTGGTCAAGAATGCTCTTGTTATCAACTATCTGTGGCTGGTTCAGCAGGTGTTCAATTAAACTAGGGTTAGGAAGGACTTCAGCAAGTTATGGAGAGCAAATAAATCCATTATGCAAATTAGTTTAGCATTGAGATAATCTGATTGGTTGATGCAATTGTCATTCAAAATAAGCCATTCTGATTGGTTTATGTACTGTCAGTCAACAGTTTTCTATTTTACAACTTTTGCTGTGACCATCATGCAATAGTCTTCAACCAGCAAGACAATTGGTCAAGAATGCTCTTGTTATCAACTATTTGTGGCTGGTTCTTAGGTGTTCAATTAAACTAGGGTTAGGATGGACCTCAGTAAGTTATGGAGAGTAAATAAAGCCCTTATGCAAATTAGTTTAGAATTGAGATCATCTGATTGGTTGATGCAATTGTCATTCAAAATAAGCCATTCTGATTTGTTTATGTACTGTCAGTCAACAGTTTTCTATTTTACAACTTTTGCTGGGACCATCATGCAATTGTCTTCAACCAGCAAGACAATTGGTCAAGAATGCTCTTGTTATCCACTATCTGGGCTTGTTCTGCAGGTGTTCAATTAAACTAGGGTCAGGAAGGACCTCAGTAAGTTATGGAGAGTAAAAAAAGCCCTTATGCAAATTAGTTTAGAATTGAGACCATCTGATTGGTTGATACAATTGTCATTCAAAATAAGCCATTCTGATTGGTTTATGTAATGTCAGTCAACAGTTTTCTATTTTACAACTTTTGCTGGGACCATCATGCAATAGTCTTCAACCAGCAAGACAATTGGTCAAGAATGCTCTTGTTATCAAAAATCTGTGGCTTGTTCTGAAGGTGTTCAATTAAACTAGGGTCAGGAAGGACCTCAGTAAGTTATGGAGAGTAAAAAAAAAACCTTATGCAAATTAGTTTAGAATTGAGACCATCTGATTGGTTGATACAATTGTCATTCAAAATAAGCCATTCTAATTGGTTTATGTAATGTCAATCAACAGTTTTCCATTTTACAACTTTTGCTGGGACCATCATGCAATAGTCTTCAACCAGCAAGACAATTGGTCAAGAATGCTCTTGTTATCAACTATCTGTGGCTGGTTCAGCAGGTGTTCAATTAAACTAGGGTTAGGAAGGACTTCAGCAAGTTATGGAGAGCAAATAAATCCATTATGCAAATTAGTTTAGCATTGAGATAATTTGATTGGTTGATGCAATTGTCATTCAAAATAAGCCATTCTGATTGGTTTATGTACTGTCAGTCAACAGTTTTCTATTTTACAACTTTTGCTGTGACCATCATGCAATAGTCTTCAACCAGCAAGACAATTGGTCAAGAATGCTCTTGTTATCAACTATTTGTGGCTGGTTCTTAGGTGTTCAATTAAACTAGGGTTAGGATGGACCTCAGTATGTTATGTAGAGCAAATAAAGCCATTATGCAAATTAGTTTAGAATTGAGATCATCTGATTGGTTGATGCAATTGTCATTCAAAATAAGCCATTCTGATTTGTTTATGTACTGTCAGTCAACAGTTTTCTATTTTACAACTTTTGCTGGGACCATCATGCAATTGTCTTCAACCAGCAAGACAATTGGTCAAGAATGCTCTTGTTATCCACTATCTGTGGCTGGTTCTGAAGGTGTTCAATTAAACTAGGGTTAGGATGGACCTCAGTAAGTTTTGGAGAGTAAAAAAAGCCCTTATGCAAATTAGTTTAGAATTGAGACCATCTGATTGGTTGATGAAATTGTCATTCAAAATAAGCCATTCTGATTGGTTTATGTACTGTCAGTCAACAGTTTTCTATTTTACAACTTTTGCTGGGACCATCATGCAATAGTCTTCAACGAGCAAGACAAATGGTCAAGAATGCTCTTGTTATCAACTATCTGTGGCTTGTTCTGCAGGTGTTCAATTAAACTAGGGTTAGGAAGGACCTCAGTAAGTTATGGAGAGTAAATAAAGCCCTTATGCAAATTAGTTTAGAATTGAGACCATCTGATTGGTTGATACAATTGTCATTCAAAATAAGCCATTCTGATTGGTTTATGTAATGTCATTCAACAGTTTTCTATTTTACAACTTTTGCTGGGACCATCATGCAATAGTCTTCAACCAGCAAGACAATTGGTCAAGAATGCTCTTGTTATCAACTATCTGTGGCTGGTTCTGCAGGTGTTCAAATAAACTAGGGTTAGGAAGGACCTCAGTAAGTTAT
The DNA here is from genome assembly GCF_055691185.1 of Crinia signifera. Classification (NCBI taxonomy): domain Eukaryota; kingdom Metazoa; phylum Chordata; class Amphibia; order Anura; family Myobatrachidae; genus Crinia; species Crinia signifera. The sequence goes on along the minus strand of NC_139218.1, from coordinate 163,882,961 downwards.
GAAGAGCAAATTAAGTACTTATGCAAATTAGTTCAGAATTGAGACCATCTGATTGGGTGATACAATTGTCATTCAAAATAAGCCATTCTGATTGGTTTATGTAATGTCAGTCAACAGTTTTCTATTTTACAACTTTTGCTGGGACCATCATGCAATAGTCTTCAACCAGCAAGACAATTGGTCAAGAATGCTCTTGTTATCAACTATCTGTGGCTTGTTCTGCAGGTGTTCAATTAAACTAGGGTTAGGAAGGACCTCAGTAAGTTATGGAGAGTAAATAAAGCCCTTATGCAAATTAGTTTAGAATTGAGACCATCTGATTGGTTGATACAATTGTCATTCAAAATAAGCCATTCTGATTGGTTTATGTAATGTCAGTCAACAGTTTTCTATTTTACAACTTTTGCTGGGACCATCATGCAATAGTTTTCAACCAGCAAGACAATTGGTCAAGAATGCTCTTGTTATCCACTATCTGTGGCTGGTTCTGAAGGTGTTCAATTAAACTAGGGTTAGGAAGGACCTCAGTAAGTTATGTAGAGTAAATAAAGCCCTTATGCAAATTAGTTTAGAATTGAGACCATCTGATTGGTTGATGCAATTGTCATTCAAAATAAGCCATTCTAATTGGTTTATGTAATGTCAGTCAACAGTTTTCTATTTTACAACTTTTGCTGGGACCATCATGCAATAGTCTTCAACCAGCAAGACAATTGGTCAAGAATGCTCTTGTTATCCACTATCTGTGGCTGGTTCTGAAGGTGTTCAATTAAACTAGGGTTAGGAAGGACCTCAGTAAGTTATGGAGAGTAAATAAAGCCCTTATGCAAATTAGTTTAGAATTGAGACCATCTGATTGGTTGATACAATTGTCATTCAAAATAAGCCATTCTGATTAGTTTATGTAATGTCAGTCAACAGTTTTCTATTTTACAACTTTTGCTGGGACCATCATGCAATAGTCTTCAACCAGCAAGACAATTGGTCAAGAATGCTCTTTTTATCAACTATCTGTGGCTGGTTCTGCAGGTGTTCAATTAAACTAGGGTTAGGATGGACCTCAGTAAGTTATGGAGAGCAAATAAAGCCATTATGCAAATTAGTTTAGAATTGAGATCATCTGATTGGTTGATGCAATTGTCATTCAAAATAAGCCATTCTGATTGGTTTATGTACTGTCAGTCAACAGTTTTCTATTTTACAACTTTTGCTGGGACAATCATGCAATAGTCTTCAACCAGCAAGACAATTGGTCAAGAATGCTCTTGTTATCAACTATCTGTGGCTGGTTCTGCAGGTGTTCAATTAAACTAGGGTTAGGATGGACCTCAGTAAGTTATGGAGAGCAAATAAAGCCATTATGCAAATTAGTTTAGAATTGAGATCATCTGATTGGTTGATGCAATTGTCATTCAAAATAAGCCATTCTGATTGGTTTATGTACTGTCAGTCAACAGTTTTCTATTTTACAACTTTTGCTGGGACCATCATGCAATAGTCTTCAACCAGCAAGACAATTGGTCAAGAATGCTCTTGATATCCACTATCTGTGGATGGTTCTGAAGGTGTTCAATTAAACTAGGGTTAGGAAGGACCTCAGTAAGTTATGGAGAGTAAATAAAGCCCTTATGCAAATTAGTTTAGAATTGAGACCATCTGATTGGTTGATGCAATTGTCATTCAAAATTAGCCATTCTGATTGGTTTATGTACTGTCAGTCAACAGTTTTCTATTTTACAACTTTTGCTGGGACCATCATGCAATAGTCTTCAACCAGCAAGACAATTGGTCAAGAATGCTCTTGTTATCCACTATCTGTGGCTGGTTCTGAAGGTGTTCAATTAAACTAGGGTTAGGAAGGACCTCAGTAAGTTATGGAGAGTAAAAAAAAACCTTATGCAAATTAGTTTAGAATTGAGACCATCTGATTGGTTGATGCAATTGTCATTCAAAATTAGCCATTCTGATTGGTTTATGTACTGTCAGTCAACAGTTTTCTATTTTACAACTTTTGCTGGGACCATCATGCAATAGTCTTCAACCAGCAAGACAATTGGTCAAGAATGCTCTTGTTATCAACTATTTGTGGCTGGTTCTGCAGGAGTTCAATTATACTAGGGTTAGGAAGGACCTCAGTAAGTTATGGAGAGTAAATAAAGCCCTTATGCAAATTAGTTTAGAATTGAGACCATCTGATTGGTTGATACAATTGCCATTCAAAATAAGCCATTCTGATTGGTTTATGTAATGACAGTCAACAGTTTTCTATTTTACAACTTTTGCTGTGACCATCATGCAATAGTCTTCAACCAGCAAGACAATTGGTCAAGAATGCTCTTGTTATCAACTATCTGTGGCTTGCTCTGCAGGTGTTCAATTAAACTAGGATTAGGAAGGACCTCAGTAAGTTATGGAGAGCAAATAAAGCGCTTATGCAAATTAGTTTAGAATTGAGATCATCTGATTGGTTGATGCAATTGTCATTCAAAATAAGCCATTCTGATTTGTTTATGTACTGTCAGTCAACAGTTTTCTATTTTACAACTTTTGCTGGGACCATCGTGCAATAGTCTTCAACCAGCAAGACAATTGGTCAAGAATGCTCTTGTTATCCACTATCTGTGGCTGGTTCTGAAGGTGTTCAATTAAACTAGGGTTAGGAAGGACCTCAGTAAGTTTTGGAGAGTAAAAAAAGCCCTTATGCAAATTAGTTTAGAATTGAGACCATCTGATTGGTTGATGAAATTGTCATTCAAAATAAGCCATTCTGATTGGTTTATGTACTGTCAGTCAACAGTTTTCTATTTTACAACTTTTGCTGGGACCAACATGCAATAGTCTTCAACCAGCAAGACAATTGGTCAAGAATGCTCTTGTTATCAACTATCTGTGGCTGGTTCTTAGGTGTTCAATTAAACTAGGGTTAGGAAGGACCTCAGCAAGTTATGGAGAGCAAATAAATCCATTATGCAAATTAGTTTAGCATTGAGATAATCTGATTGGTTGATGCAATTGTCATTCAAAATAAGCCATTCTGATTGGTTTATGTAATGTCAGTCAACAGTTTTCTATTTTACAACTTTTGCTGGGACCATCATGCAATAGTCTTCAACCAGCAAGACAATTGGTCACGAATGCTCTTGTTATCAACAATCTGTGGCTTGTTCTGAAGGTGTTCAATTAAACTAGGGTCAGGAAGGACCTCAGTAAGTTATGGAGAGTAAAAAAAAAACCTTATGCAAATTAGTTTAGAATTGAGACCATCTGATTGGTTGATACAATTGTCATTCAAAATAAGCCATTCTAATTGGTTTATGTAATGTCAGTCAACAGTTTTCTATTTTACAACTTTTGCTGGGACCATCATGCAATAGTCTTCAACCAGCAAGACAATTGGTCACGAATGCTCTTGTTATCAACAATCTGTGGCTTGTTCTGAAGGTGTTCAATTAAACTAGGGTCAGGAAGGACCTCAGTAAGTTATGGAGAGTAAAAAAAAAACTTATGCAAATTAGTTTAGAATTGAGATCATCTGATTGGTTGATGCAATTGTCATTCAAAATAAGCCATTCTGATTTGTTTATGTACTGTCAGTCAACAGTTTTCTATTTTACAACTTTTGCTGGGACCATCATGCAATAGTCTTCAACCAGCAAGACAATTGGTCAAGAATGCTCTTGTTATCCACTATCTGTGGCTTGTTCTGCAGGTGTTCAATTAAACTAGGGTTAGGATGGACCTCAGTAAGTTATGGAGAGCAAATAAAGCCATTATGCAAATTAGTTTAGAATTGAGATCATCTGATTGGTTGATGCAATTGTCATTCAAAATAAGCCATTCTGATTTGTTTATGTACTGTCAGTCAACAGTTTTCTATTTTACAACTTTTGCTGGGACCATCATGCAATAGTCTTCAACCAGCAAGACAATTGGTCAAGAATGCTCTTGTTATCAACTATCTGTGGCTTGTTCTGCAGGTGTTCAATTAAACTAGGGTTAGGATGGACCTCGGTAAGTTATGGAGAGTAAATAAAGCCCTTATGCAAATTAGTTTAGAATTGAGACCATCTGATTGGTTGATACAATTGCCATTCAAAATAAGCCATTCTGATTGGTTTATGTAATGACAGACAACAGTTTTCTATTTTACAACTTTTGCTGGGACCATCATGCAATAGTCTTCAACCAGCAAGACAATTGGTCAAGAATGATCTTGTTATCAACTATCTGTGGCTGGTTCTGCAGGTGTTCAATTAAACTAGGGTTAGGAAGGACCGCAGTAAGTTATGGAGAGCAAATAAAGCCATTATGCAAATTAGTTTAGCATTGAGATCATCTGATTGGTTGATGCAATTGTCATTCAAAATAAGCCATTCTGATTGGTTTAAGTACTGTCAGTCAACAGTTTTCTATTTTACAACTTTTGCTGGGACCATCATGCAATAGTCTTCAACCAGCAAGACAATTGGTCAAGAATGCTCTTGTTATCAACTATCTGGGCTTGTTCTGCAGGTGTTCAATTAAACTAGGGTCAGGAAGGACCTCAGTAAGTTATGGAGAGTAAAAAAAGCCCTTATGCAAATTAGTTTAGAATTGAGACCATCTGATTGGTTGATACAATTGTCATTCAAAATAAGCCATTCTGATTGGTTTATGTAATGTCAGTCAACAGTTTTCTATTTTACAACTTTTGCTGGGACCATCATGCAATAGTCTTCAACCAGCAAGACAATTGGTCAAGAATGCTCTTGTTATCAACAATCTGTGGCTTGTTCTGAAGGTGTTCAATTAAACTAGGGTCAGGAAGGACCTCAGTAAGTTATGGAGAGTAAAAAAAAAAACCTTATGCAAATTAGTTTAGAATTGAGACCATCTGATTGGTTGATACAATTGTCATTCAAAATAAGCCATTCTAATTGGTTTATGTAATGTCAGTCAACAGTTTTCCATTTTACAACTTTTGCTGGGACCATCATGCAATAGTCTTCAACCAGCAAGACAATTGGTCAAGAATGCTCTTGTTATCAACTATCTGTGGCTGGTTCAGCAGGTGTTCAATTAAACTAGGGTTAGGAAGGACTTCAGCAAGTTATGGAGAGCAAATAAATCCATTATGCAAATTAGTTTAGCATTGAGATAATCTGATTGGTTGATGCAATTGTCATTCAAAATAAGCCATTCTGATTGGTTTATGTACTGTCAGTCAACAGTTTTCTATTTTACAACTTTTGCTGTGACCATCATGCAATAGTCTTCAACCAGCAAGAGAATTGGCAAAGAATGCTCTTGTTATCAACTATCTGGGCTTGTTCTGCAGGTGTTCAATTAAACTAGGGTCAGGAAGGACCTCAGTAAGTTATGGAGAGTAAAAAAAGCCCTTATGCAAATTAGTTTAGAATTGAGACCATCTGATTGGTTGATACAATTGTCATTCAAAATAAGCCATTCTGATTGGTTTATGTAATGTCAGTCAACAGTTTTCTATTTTACAACTTTTGCTGGGACCATCATGCAATAGTCTTCAACCAGCAAGACAATTGGTCAAGAATGCTCTTGTTATCAACAATCTGTGGCTTGTTCAATTAAACTAGGGTCAGGAAGGACCTCAGTAAGTTATGGAGAGTAAAAAAAAAAACCTTATGCAAATTAGTTTAGAATTGAGACCATCTGATTGGTTGATACAATTGTCATTCAAAATAAGCCATTCTAATTGGTTTATGTAATGTCAGTCAACAGTTTTCCATTTTACAACTTTTGCTGGGACCATCATGCAATAGTCTTCAACCAGCAAGACAATTGGTCAAGAATGCTCTTGTTATCAACTATCTGTGGCTGGTTCAGCAGGTGTTCAATTAAACTAGGGTTAGGAAGGACTTCAGCAAGTTATGGAGAGCAAATAAATCCATTATGCAAATTAGTTTAGCATTGAGATAATCTGATTGGTTGATGCAATTGTCATTCAAAATAAGCCATTCTGATTGGTTTATGTACTGTCAGTCAACAGTTTTCTATTTTACAACTTTTGCTGTGACCATCATGCAATAGTCTTCAACCAGCAAGACAATTGGTCAAGAATGCTCTTGTTATCAACTATTTGTGGCTGGTTCTTAGGTGTTCAATTAAACTAGGGTTAGGATGGACCTCAGTATGTTATGGAGAGCAAATAAAGCCATTATGCAAATTAGTTTAGAATTGAGATCATCTGATTGGTTGATGCAATTGTCATTCAAAATAAGCCATTCTGATTTGTTTATGTACTGTCAGTCAACAGTTTTCTATTTTACAACTTTTGCTGGGACCATCATGCAATTGTCTTCAACCAGCAAGACAATTGGTCAAGAATGCTCTTGTTATCCACTATCTGTGGCTGGTTCTGAAGGTGTTCAATTAAACTAGGGTTAGGAAGGACCTCAGTAAGTTTTGGAGAGTAAAAAAAGCCCTTATGCAAATTAGTTTAGAATTGAGACCATCTGATTGGTTGATGAAATTGTCATTCAAAATAAGCCATTCTGATTGGTTTATGTACTGTCAGTCAACAGTTTTCTATTTTACAACTTTTGCTGGGACCATCATGCAATAGTCTTCAACCAGCAAGACAAATGGTCAAGAATGCTCTTGTTATCAACTATCTGTGGCTTGTTCTGCAGGTGTTCAATTAAACTAGGGTTAGGAAGGACCTCAGTAAGTTATGGAGAGTAAATAAAGCCCTTATGCAAATTAGTTTAGAATTGAGACCATCTGATTGGTTGATACAATTGTCATTCAAAATAAGCCATTCTGATTGGTTTATGTAATGTCAGTCAACAGTTTTCTATTTTACAACTTTTGCTGGGACCATCATGCAATAGTCTTCAACCAGCAAGACAATTGGTCAAGAATGCTCTTGTTATCAACTATCTGTGGCTGGTTCTGCAGGTGTTCAAATAAACTAGGGTTAGGAAGGACCTCAGTAAGTTATGAAGAGCAAATTAAGTACTTATGCAAATTAGTTCAGAATTGAGACCATCTGATTGGGTGATACAATTGTCATTCAAAATATGCCATTCTGATTGGTTTATGTAATGTCAGTCAACAGTTTTCTATTTTACAACTTTTGCTGTGACCATCATGCAATAGTCTTCAACCAGCAAGAGAATTGGCAAAGAATGCTCTTGTTATCAACTATCTGGGCTTGTTCTGCAGGTGTTCAATTAAACTAGGGTCAGGAAGGACCTCAGTAAGTTATGGAGAGTAAAAAAAGCCCTTATGCAAATTAGTTTAGAATTGAGACCATCTGATTGGTTGATACAATTGTCATTCAAAATAAGCCATTCTGATTGGTTTATGTAATGTCAGTCAACAGTTTTCTATTTTACAACTTTTGCTGGGACCATCATGCAATAGTCTTCAACCAGCAAGACAATTGGTCAAGAATGCTCTTGTTATCAACAATCTGTGGCTTGTTCAATTAAACTAGGGTCAGGAAGGACCTCAGTAAGTTATGGAGAGTAAAAAAAAAAACCTTATGCAAATTAGTTTAGAATTGAGACCATCTGATTGGTTGATACAATTGTCATTCAAAATAAGCCATTCTAATTGGTTTATGTAATGTCAGTCAACAGTTTTCCATTTTACAACTTTTGCTGGGACCATCATGCAATAGTCTTCAACCAGCAAGACAATTGGTCAAGAATGCTCTTGTTATCAACTATCTGTGGCTGGTTCAGCAGGTGTTCAATTAAACTAGGGTTAGGAAGGACTTCAGCAAGTTATGGAGAGCAAATAAATCCATTATGCAAATTAGTTTAGCATTGAGATAATCTGATTGGTTGATGCAATTGTCATTCAAAATAAGCCATTCTGATTGGTTTATGTACTGTCAGTCAACAGTTTTCTATTTTACAACTTTTGCTGTGACCATCATGCAATAGTCTTCAACCAGCAAGACAATTGGTCAAGAATGCTCTTGTTATCAACTATTTGTGGCTGGTTCTTAGGTGTTCAATTAAACTAGGGTTAGGATGGACCTCAGTATGTTATGGAGAGCAAATAAAGCCATTATGCAAATTAGTTTAGAATTGAGATCATCTGATTGGTTGATGCAATTGTCATTCAAAATAAGCCATTCTGATTTGTTTATGTACTGTCAGTCAACAGTTTTCTATTTTACAACTTTTGCTGGGACCATCATGCAATTGTCTTCAACCAGCAAGACAATTGGTCAAGAATGCTCTTGTTATCCACTATCTGTGGCTGGTTCTGAAGGTGTTCAATTAAACTAGGGTTAGGAAGGACCTCAGTAAGTTTTGGAGAGTAAAAAAAGCCCTTATGCAAATTAGTTTAGAATTGAGACCATCTGATTGGTTGATGAAATTGTCATTCAAAATAAGCCATTCTGATTGGTTTATGTACTGTCAGTCAACAGTTTTCTATTTTACAACTTTTGCTGGGACCATCATGCAATAGTCTTCAACCAGCAAGACAAATGGTCAAGAATGCTCTTGTTATCAACTATCTGTGGCTGGTTCTGCAGGTGTTCAAATAAACTAGGGTTAGGAAGGACCTCAGTAAGTTATGAAGAGCAAATTAAGTACTTATGCAAATTAGTTCAGAATTGAGACCATCTGATTGGGTGATACAATTGTCATTCAAAATATGCCATTCTGATTGGTTTATGTAATGTCAGTCAACAGTTTTCTATTTTACAACTTTTGCTGGGACCATCATGCAATAGTCTTCAACCAGCAAGACAATTGGTCAAGAATGCTCTTGTTATCCACTATCTGTGGCTGGTTTTGAAGGTGTTCAATTAAACTAGGGTTAGGAAGGACCTCAGTAAGTTATGGAGAGTAAAAAAAACCCTTATGCAAATTAGTTTAGAATTGAGACCATCTGGTTGGTTGATGCAATTGTCATTCAAAATAAGCCATTCTGATTGGTTTATGTACTGTCAGTCAACAGTTTTCTATTTTACAACTTTTGCTGAGACCATCATGCAATAGTCTTCAACCAGCAAGACAATTGGTCAAGAACGCTCTTGTTATCAACTATCTGTGGCTTGTTCTGCAGGTGTTCAAATAAACTAGGGTTAGGATGGACCTCAGTAAGTTATGGAGAGCAAATAAAGCCATTATGCAAATTAGTTTAGAATTGAGATCATCTGATTGGTTGATACAATTGTCATTCAAAATAAGCCATTCATATTGGTTTATGTAATGTCAGTAAACAGTTTTCTATTTTACAACTTTTGCAGGGACGATCATGCAATAGTCTTCAACCAGCAAGACAATTGGTCAAGAATGCTCTTGTTATCAACTATCTGTGGCTGGTTCTGCAGGTGTTCAATTATACTAGGGTTAGGAAGGACCTCAGTAAGTTATGGAGAGCAAATAAAGCCCTTATGCAAATTAGTTTAGAATTGAGACCATCTGATTGGTTGATACAATTGTCATTCAAAATAAGCCATTCTGATTGGTTTATGTAATGACAGTCAACAGTTTTCTATTTTACAACTTTTGCTGGGACCATCATGCAATAGTCTTCAACCAGCAAGACAATTGGTCAAGAATGATCTTGTTTTCAACTATCTGTGGCTGGCTCTGCAGGTGTTCAATTAAACTAGGGTTAGGAAGGACCTCAGTAAGTTATGGAGAGTAAATAAAGCCCTTATGCAAATTAGTTTAGAATTGAGACCATCTGATTGGTTGATACAATTGTCATTCAAAATAAGCCATTCTGATTAGTTTATGTAATGTCAGTCAACAGTTTTCTATTTTACAACTTTTGCTGGGACCATCATGCAATAGTCTTCAACCAGCAAGACAATTGGTCAAGAATGCTCTTTTTATCAACTATCTGTGGCTGGTTCTTAGGTGTTCAATTAAACTAGGGTTAGGATGGACCTCAGTATGTTATGGAGAGCAAATAAAGCCATTATGCAAATTAGTTTAGAATTGAGATCATCTGATTGGTTGATGCAATTGTCATTCAAAATAAGCCATTCTGATTTGTTTATGTACTGTCAGTCAACAGTTTTCTATTTTACAACTTTTGCTGGGACCATCATGCAATAGTCTTCAACCAGCAAGACAATTGGTCAAGAATGCTCTTGTTATCAACTATCTGTGGCTTGTTCTGCAGGTGTTCAATTAAACTAGGGTTAGGATGGACCTCAGTAAGTTATGGAGAGCAAATAAAGCCATTATGCAAATTAGTTTAGAATTGAGATCATCTGATTGGTTGATACAATTGTCATTCAAAATAAGCCATTCTGATTGGTTTATGTAATGTCAGTCAACAGTTTTCTATTTTACAACTTTTGCTGGGACCATCATGCAATAGTCTTCAACCAGCAAGACAATTGGTCAAGAATGCTCTTGTTATCAACTATTTGTGGCTGGTTCTGCAGGTGTTCAATTATACTAGGGTTAGGAAGGACCTCAGTAAGTTATGGAGAGTAAATAAAGCCCTTATGCAAATTAGTTTAGAATTGAGACCATCTGATTGGTTGATACAATTGCCATTCAAAATAAGCCATTCTGATTGGTTTATGTAATGACAGTCAACAGTTTTCTATTTTACAACTTTTGCTGGGACCATCATGCAATAGTCTTCAACCAGCAAGACAATTGGTCAAGAATGATCTTGTTATCAACTATCTGTGGCTGGTTCTGCAGGTGTTCAATTAAACTAGGGTTAGGAAGGACCGCAGTAAGTTATGGAGAGCAAATAAAGCCATTATGCAAATTAGTTTAGCATTGAGATCATCTGATTGGTTGATGCAATTGTCATTCAAAATAAGCCATTCTGATTGGTTTAAGTACTGTCAGTCAACAGTTTTCTATTTTACAACTTTTGCTGGGACCATCATGCAATAGTCTTCAACCAGCAAGACAATTGGTCAAGAATGCTCTTGTTATCAACTATCTGGGCTTGTTCTGCAGGTGTTCAATTAAACTAGGGTCAGGAAGGACCTCAGTAAGTTATGGAGAGTAAAAAAAGCCCTTATGCAAATTAGTTTAGAATTGAGACCATCTGATTGGTTGATACAATTGTCATTCAAAATAAGCCATTCTGATTGGTTTATGTAATGTCAGTCAACAGTTTTCTATTTTACAACTTTTGCTGGGACCATCATGCAATAGTCTTCAACCAGCAAGACAATTGGTCAAGAATGCTCTTGTTATCAACTATCTGTGGCTGGTTCAGCAGGTGTTCAATTAAACTAGGGTTAGGAAGGACTTCAGCAAGTTATGGAGAGCAAATAAATCCATTATGCAAATTAGTTTAGCATTGAGATAATCTGATTGGTTGATGCAATTGTCATTCAAAATAAGCCATTCTGATTGGTTTATGTACTGTCAGTCAACAGTTTTCTATTTTACAACTTTTGCTGTGACCATCATGCAATAGTCTTCAACCAGCAAGACAATTGGTCAAGAATGCTCTTGTTATCAACTATTTGTGGCTGGTTCTTAGGTGTTCAATTAAACTAGGGTTAGGATGGACCTCAGTATGTTATGTAGAGCAAATAAAGCCATTATGCAAATTAGTTTAGAATTGAGATCATCTGATTGGTTGATGCAATTGTCATTCAAAATAAGCCATTCTGATTTGTTTATGTACTGTCAGTCAACAGTTTTCTATTTTACAACTTTTGCTGGGACCATCATGCAATTGTCTTCAACCAGCAAGACAATTGGTCAAGAATGCTCTTGTTATCCACTATCTGTGGCTGGTTCTGAAGGTGTTCAATTAAACTAGGGTTAGGATGGACCTCAGTAAGTTTTGGAGAGTAAAAAAAGCCCTTATGCAAATTAGTTTAGAATTGAGACCATCTGATTGGTTGATGAAATTGTCATTCAAAATAAGCCATTCTGATTGGTTTATGTACTGTCAGTCAACAGTTTTCTATTTTACAACTTTTGCTGGGACCATCATGCAATAGTCTTCAACCAGCAAGACAAATGGTCAAGAATGCTCTTGTTATCAACTATCTGTGGCTTGTTCTGCAGGTGTTCAATTAAACTAGGGTTAGGAAGGACCTCAGTAAGTTATGGAGAGTAAATAAAGCCCTTATGCAAATTAGTTTAGAATTGAGACCATCTGATTGGTTGATACAATTGTCATTCAAAATAAGCCATTCTGATTGGTTTATGTAATGTCAGTCAACAGTTTTCTATTTTACAACTTTTGCTGGGACCATCATGCAATAGTCTTCAACCAGCAAGACAATTGGTCAAGAATGCTCTTGTTATCAACTATCTGTGGCTGGTTCTGCAGGTGTTCAAATAAACTAGGGTTAGGAAGGACCTCAGTAAGTTATGAAGAGCAAATTAAGTACTTATGCAAATTAGTTCAGAATTGAGACCATCTGATTGGGTGATACAATTGTCATTCAAAATAAGCCATTCTGATTGGTTTATGTAATGTCAGTCAACAGTTTTCTATTTTACAACTTTTGCTGGGACCATCATGCAATAGTCTTCAACCAGCAAGACAATTGGTCAAGAATGCTCTTGTTATCAACTATCTGTGGCTTGTTCTGCAGGTGTTCAATTAAACTAGGGTTAGGAAGGACCTCAGTAAGTTATGGAGAGTAAATAAAGCCCTTATGCAAATTAGTTTAGAATTGAGACCATCTGATTGGTTGATACAATTGTCATTCAAAATAAGCCATTCTGATTGGTTTATGTAATGTCAGTCAACAGTTTTCTATTTTACAACTTTTGCTGGGACCATCATGCAATAGTTTTCAACCAGCAAGACAATTGGTCAAGAATGCTCTTGTTATCCACTATCTGTGGCTGGTTCTGAAGGTGTTCAATTAAACTAGGGTTAGGAAGGACCTCAGTAAGTTATGTAGAGTAAATAAAGCCCTTATGCAAATTAGTTTAGAATTGAGACCATCTGATTGGTTGATGCAATTGTCATTCAAAATAAGCCATTCTAATTGGTTTATGTAATGTCAGTCAACAGTTTTCTATTTTACAACTTTTGCTGGGACCATCATGCAATAGTCTTCAACCAGCAAGACAATTGGTCAAGAATGCTCTTGTTATCCACTATCTGTGGCTGGTTCTGAAGGTGTTCAATTAAACTAGGGTTAGGAAGGACCTCAGTAAGTTATGGAGAGTAAAAAAAACCCTTATGCAAATTAGTTTAGAATTGAGACCATCTGGTTGGTTGATGCAATTGTCATTCAAAATAAGCCATTCTGATTGGTTTATGTACTGTCAGTCAACAGTTTTCTATTTTACAACTTTTGCTGAGACCATCATGCAATAGTCTTCAACCAGCAAGACAATTGGTCAAGAACGCTCTTGTTATCAACTATCTGTGGCTTGTTCTGCAGGTGTTCAAATAAACTAGGGTTAGGATGGACCTCAGTCAGTTATGGAGAGCAAATAAAGCCATTATGCAAATTAGTTTAGAATTGAGATCATCTGATTGGTTGATACAATTGTCATTCAAAATAAGCCATTCTGATTGGTTTATGTAATGACAGTCAACAGTTTTCTATTTTACAACTTTTGCTGGGACCATCATGCAATAGTCTTCAACCAGCAAGACAATTGGTCAAGAATGATCTTGTTTTCAACTATCTGTGGCTGGCTCTGCAGGTGTTCAATTAAACTAGGGTTAGGAAGGACCTCAGTAAGTTATGGAGAGTAAATAAAGCCCTTATGCAAATTAGTTTAGAATTGAGACCATCTGATTGGTTGATACAATTGTCATTCAAAATAAGCCATTCTGATTAGCTTATGTAATGTCAGTCAACAGTTTTCTATTTTACAACTTTTGCTGGGACCATCATGCAATAGTCTTCAACCAGCAAGACAATTGGTCAAGAATGCTCTTTTTATCAACTATCTGTGGCTGGTTCTGCAGGTGTTCAATTAAACTAGGGTTAGGATGGACTTCAGTAAGTTATGGAGACCAAATAAAGCCATTATGCAAATTAGTTTAGAATTGAGATAATCTGATTGGTTGATGCAATTGTCATTCAAAATAAGCCATTCTGATTGGTTTATGTACTGTCAGTCAACAGTTTTCTATTTTACAACTTTTGCTGGGACCATCATGCAATAGTCTTCAACCAGCAAGACAATTGGTCAAGAATGCTCTTGATATCCACTATCTGTGGATGGTTCTGAAGGTGTTCAATTAAACTAGGGTTAGGAAGGACCTCAGTAAGTTATGGAGAGTAAATAAAGCCCTTATGCAAATTAGTTTAGAATTGAGACCATCTGATTGGTTGATGCAATTGTCATTCAAAATTAGCCATTCTGATTGGTTTATGTACTGTCAGACAACAATTTTCTATTTTACAACTTTTGCTGGGACCATCATGCAATAGTCTTCAACCAGCAAGACAATTGGTCAAGAATGCTCTTGTTATCCACTATCTGTGGCATGTTCTGCAGGTGTTCAATTAAACTAGGGTTAGGAAGGACCTCAGTAAGTTATGGAGAGTAAATAAAGCGCTTATGCAAATTAGTTTAGAATTGAGATCATCTGATTGGTTGATGCAATTATCATTCAAAATAAGCCACTCTGATTGGTTTATGTACTGTCAGTCAACAGTTTTCTATTTTACAACTTTTGCTGGGACCATCATGCAATAGTCTTCAACCAGCAAGACAATTGGTCAAGAATGCTCTTGTTATCCACTATCTGTGGCTGGTTCTGAAGGTGTTCAATTAAACTAGGGTTAGGAAGGACCTCAGTAAGTTATGGAGAGTAAAAAAAAACCTTATGCAAATTAGTTTAGAATTGAGACCATCTGATTGGTTGATGCAATTGTCATTCAAAATTAGCCATTCTGATTGGTTTATGTACTGTCAGTCAACAGTTTTCTATTTTACAACTTTTGCTGGGACCATCATGCAATAGTCTTCAACCAGCAAGACAATTGGTCAAGAATGCTCTTGTTATCAACTATCTGTGGCTTGTTCTGCAGGTGTTCAAATAAACTAGGGTTAGGATGGACCTCAGTAAGTTATGGAGAGCAAATAAAGCCATTATGCAAATTAGTTTAGAATTGAGATCATCTGATTGGTTGATACAATTGTCATTCAAAATAAGCCATTCATATTGGTTTATGTAATGTCAGTAAACAGTTTTCTATTTTACAACTTTTGCAGGGACGATCATGCAATAGTCTTCAACCAGCAAGACAATTGGTCAAGAATGCTCTTGTTATCAACTATCTGTGGCTGGTTCTGCAGGTGTTCAATTATACTAGGGTTAGGAAGGACCTCAGTAAGTTATGGAGAGTAAATAAAGCCCTTATGCAAATTAGTTTAGAATTGAGACCATCTGATTGGTTGATGCAATTGTCATTCAAAATTAGCCATTCTGATTGGTTTATGTAATGACAGTCAACAGTTTTCTATTTTACAACTTTTGCTGGGACCATCATGCAATAGTCTTCAACCAGCAAGACAATTGGTCAAGAATGATCTTGTTTTCAACTATCTGTGGCTGGCTCTGCAGGTGTTCAATTAAACTAGGGTTAGGAAGGACCTCAGTAAGTTATGGAGAGTAAATAAAGCCCTTATGCAAATTAGTTTAGAATTGAGACCATCTGATTGGTTGATACAATTGTCATTCAAAATAAGCCATTCTGATTAGTTTATGTAATGTCAGTCAACAGTTTTCTATTTTACAACTTTTGCTGGGACCATCATGCAATAGTCTTCAACCAGCAAGACAATTGGTCAAGAATGCTCTTTTTATCAACTATCTGTGGCTGGTTCTGCAGGTGTTCAATTAAACTAGGGTTAGGATGGACCTCAGTAAGTTATGGAGAGCAAATAAAGCCATTATGCAAATTAGTTTAGAATTGAGATCATCTGATTGGTTGATGCAATTGTCATTCAAAATAAGCCATTCTGATTGGTTTATGTACTGTCAGTCAACAGTTTTCTATTTTACAACTTTTGCTGGGACAATCATGCAATAGTCTTCAACCAGCAAGACAATTGGTCAAGAATGCTCTTGTTATCAACTATCTGTGGCTGGTTCTGCAGGTGTTCAATTAAACTAGGGTTAGGATGGACCTCAGTAAGTTATGGAGAGCAAATAAAGCCATTATGCAAATTAGTTTAGAATTGAGATCATCTGATTGGTTGATGCAATTGTCATTCAAAATAAGCCATTCTGATTGGTTTATGTACTGTCAGTCAACAGTTTTCTATTTTACAACTTTTGCTGGGACCATCATGCAATAGTCTTCAACCAGCAAGACAATTGGTCAAGAATGCTCTTGATATCCACTATCTGTGGATGGTTCTGAAGGTGTTCAATTAAACTAGGGTTAGGAAGGACCTCAGTAAGTTATGGAGAGTAAATAAAGCCCTTATGCAAATTAGTTTAGAATTGAGACCATCTGATTGGTTGATGCAATTGTCATTCAAAATTAGCCATTCTGATTGGTTTATGTACTGTCAGTCAACAGTTTTCTATTTTACAACTTTTGCTGGGACCATCATGCAATAGTCTTCAACCAGCAAGACAATTGGTCAAGAATGCTCTTGTTATCCACTATCTGTGGCATGTTCTGCAGGTGTTCAATTAAACTAGGGTTAGGAAGGACCTCAGTAAGTTATGGAGAGTAAATAAAGCGCTTATGCAAATTAGTTTAGAATTGAGATCATCTGATTGGTTGATGCAATTATCATTCAAAATAAGCCACTCTGATTGGTTTATGTACTGTCAGTCAACAGTTTTCTATTTTACAACTTTTGCTGGGACCATCATGCAATAGTCTTCAACCAGCAAGACAATTGGTCAAGAATGCTCTTGTTATCCACTATCTGTGGCTGGTTCTGAAGGTGTTCAATTAAACTAGGGTTAGGAAGGACCTCAGTAAGTTATGGAGAGTAAAAAAAAACCTTATGCAAATTAGTTTAGAATTGAGACCATCTGATTGGTTGATGCAATTGTCATTCAAAATTAGCCATTCTGATTGGTTTATGTACTGTCAGTCAACAGTTTTCTATTTTACAACTTTTGCTGGGACCATCATGCAATAGTCTTCAACCAGCAAGACAATTGGTCAAGAATGCTCTTGTTATCAACTATCTGTGGCTTGTTCTGCAGGTGTTCAAATAAACTAGGGTTAGGATGGACCTCAGTAAGTTATGGAGAGCAAATAAAGCCATTATGCAAATTAGTTTAGAATTGAGATCATCTGATTGGTTGATACAATTGTCATTCAAAATAAGCCATTCATATTGGTTTATGTAATGTCAGTAAACAGTTTTCTATTTTACAACTTTTGCAGGGACGATCATGCAATAGTCTTCAACCAGCAAGACAATTGGTCAAGAATGCTCTTGTTATCAACTATCTGTGGCTGGTTCTGCAGGTGTTCAATTATACTAGGGTTAGGAAGGACCTCAGTAAGTTATGGAGAGTAAATAAAGCCCTTATGCAAATTAGTTTAGAATTGAGACCATCTGATTGGTTGATGCAATTGTCATTCAAAATTAGCCATTCTGATTGGTTTATGTAATGACAGTCAACAGTTTTCTATTTTACAACTTTTGCTGGGACCATCATGCAATAGTCTTCAACCAGCAAGACAATTGGTCAAGAATGATCTTGTTTTCAACTATCTGTGGCTGGCTCTGCAGGTGTTCAATTAAACTAGGGTTAGGAAGGACCTCAGTAAGTTATGGAGAGTAAATAAAGCCCTTATGCAAATTAGTTTAGAATTGAGACCATCTGATTGGTTGATACAATTGTCATTCAAAATAAGCCATTCTGATTAGTTTATGTAATGTCAGTCAACAGTTTTCTATTTTACAACTTTTGCTGGGACCATCATGCAATAGTCTTCAACCAGCAAGACAATTGGTCAAGAATGCTCTTTTTATCAACTATCTGTGGCTGGTTCTGCAGGTGTTCAATTAAACTAGGGTTAGGATGGACCTCAGTAAGTTATGGAGAGCAAATAAAGCCATTATGCAAATTAGTTTAGAATTGAGATCATCTGATTGGTTGATGCAATTGTCATTCAAAATAAGCCATTCTGATTGGTTTATGTACTGTCAGTCAACAGTTTTCTATTTTACAACTTTTGCTGGGACAATCATGCAATAGTCTTCAACCAGCAAGACAATTGGTCAAGAATGCTCTTGTTATCAACTATCTGTGGCTGGTTCTGCAGGTGTTCAATTAAACTAGGGTTAGGATGGACCTCAGTAAGTTATGGAGAGCAAATAAAGCCATTATGCAAATTAGTTTAGAATTGAGATCATCTGATTGGTTGATGCAATTGTCATTCAAAATAAGCCATTCATATTGGTTTATGTACTGTCAGTCAACAGTTTTCTATTTTACAACTTTTACTGGGACCATCATGCAATAGTCTTCAACCAGCAAGACAATTGGTCAAGAATGCTCTTGATATCCACTATCTGTGGATGGTTCTGAAGGTGTTCAATTAAACTAGGGTTAGGAAGGACCTCAGTAAGTTATGGAGAGTAAATAAAGCCCTTATGCAAATTAGTTTAGAATTGAGACCATCTGATTGGTTGATGCAATTGTCATTCAAAATTAGCCATTCTGATTGGTTTATGTACTGTCAGTCAACAGTTTTCTATTTTACAACTTTTGCTGGGACCATCATGCAATAGTCTTCAACCAGCAAGACAATTGGTCAAGAATGCTCTTGTTATCCACTATCTGTGGCATGTTCTGCAGGTGTTCAATTAAACTAGGGTTAGGAAGGACCTCAGTAAGTTATGGAGAGTAAATAAAGCGCTTATGCAAATTAGTTTAGAATTGAGATCATCTGATTGGTTGATGCAATTATCATTCAAAATAAGCCATTCTGATTAGTTTATGTAATGTCAGTCAACAGTTTTCTATTTTACAACTTTTGCTGGGACCATCATGCAATAGTCTTCAACCAGCAAGACAATTGGTCAAGAATGCTCTTTTTATCAACTATCTGTGGCTGGTTCTGCAGGTGTTCAATTAAACTAGGGTTAGGATGGACCTCAGTAAGTTATGGAGAGCAAATAAAGCCATTATGCAAATTAGTTTAGAATTGAGATCATCTGATTGGTTGATGCAATTGTCATTCAAAATAAGCCATTCTGATTGGTTTATGTACTGTCAGTCAACAGTTTTCTATTTTACAACTTTTGCTGGGACAATCATGCAATAGTCTTCAACCAGCAAGACAATTGGTCAAGAATGCTCTTGTTATCAACTATCTGTGGCTGGTTCTGCAGGTGTTCAATTAAACTAGGGTTAGGAAGGACCTCAGTAAGTTATGGAGAGCAAATAAAGCCATTATGCAAATTAGTTTAGAATTGAGACCATCTGATTGGTTGATGCAATTGTCATTCAAAATAAGCCATTCTGATTGGTTTATGTACTGTCAGTCAACAGTTTTCTATTTTACAACTTTTGCTGGGACCATCATGCAATAGTCTTCAACCAGCAAGACAATTGGTCAAGAATGCTCTTGATATCCACTATCTGTGGATGGTTCTGAAGGTGTTCAATTAAACTAGGGTTAGGAAGGACCTCAGTAAGTTATGGAGAGTAAATAAAGCCCTTATGCAAATTAGTTTAGAATTGAGACCATCTGATTGGTTGATGCAATTGTCATTCAAAATTAGCCATTCTGATTGGTTTATGTAATGACAGTCAACAGTTTTCTATTTTACAACTTTTGCTGGGACCATCATGCAATAGTCTTCAACCAGCAAGACAATTGGTCAATAATGATCTTGTTATCAACTATCTGTGGCTGGTTCTGCAGGTGTTCAATTAAACTAGGGTTAGGAAGGACCTCAGTAAGTTATGGAGATTAAATAAAGCCATTATGCAAATTAGTTTAGAATTGAGACCATCTGATTGGTTGATGCAATTGTCATTCAAAATAAGCCATTCTGATTGGTTTATGTACTGTCAGTCAACAGTTTTCTATTTTACAACTTTTGCTGGGACCATCATGCAATAGTCTTCAACCAGCAAGACTATTGGTCAAGAATGCTCTTGTTATCAACTATCTGTGGCTGGTTCTGCAGGTGTTCAATTAAACTAGGGTTAGGAAGGACCTCAGTAAGTTATGAAGAGCAAATTAAGTACTTATGCAAGTTAGTTCAGAATTGAGACCATATGATTGGGTGTTGCAACTGTCATTCAAAATAAGCCATTCTGATTGGTTTATGTACTGTCAGTCAACAGTTTTCTATTTTACAACTTTTGCTGGGACCATTATGCAATAGTCTTCAACCAGCAAGACAATTGGTCAAGAATGCTCTTGTTATCAACTATCTGTGGCTGGTTCTGCAGGTGTTCAATTAAACTAGGGTTAGGAAGGACCTCAGTAAGTTATGGAGAGCAAATAAAGCCATTATGCAAATTAGTTTAGCATTGAGATCATCTGATTGGTTGATGCAATTGTCATTCAAAATAAGCCATTCTGATTGGTTTATGTACTGTCAGTCAACAGTTTTCTATTTTACAACTTTTGCTGGGACCATCATGCAATAGTCTTCAACCAGCAAGACAATTGGTCAAGAATGCTCTTGTTATCCACTATCTGTGGCATGTTCTGCAGGTGTTCAATTAAACTAGGGTTAGGAAGGACCTCAGTAAGTTATGGAGAGTAAATAAAGCGCTTATGCAAATTAGTTTAGAATTGAGATCATCTGATTGGTTGATGCAATTGTCATTCAAAATAAGCCACTCTGATTGGTTTATGTACTGTCAGTCAACAGTTTTCTATTTTACAACTTTTGCTGGGACCATCATGCAATAGTCTTCAACCAGC
Organism: Crinia signifera; assembly: GCF_055691185.1. Taxonomy (NCBI): domain Eukaryota; kingdom Metazoa; phylum Chordata; class Amphibia; order Anura; family Myobatrachidae; genus Crinia; species Crinia signifera. Next base: position 163,862,179 of record NC_139218.1, on the reverse strand, counting down.
AAGACTATTGGTCAAGAATGCTCTTGTTATCAACTATCTGTGGCTGGTTCTGCAGGTGTTCAATTAAACTAGGGTTAGGAAGGACCTCAGTAAGTTATGAAGAGCAAATTAAGTACTTATGCAAGTTAGTTCAGAATTGAGACCATATGATTGGGTGTTGCAACTGTCATTCAAAATAAGCCATTCTGATTGGTTTATGTACTGTCAGTCAACAGTTTTCTATTTTACAACTTTTGCTGGGACCATTATGCAATAGTCTTCAACCAGCAAGACAATTGGTCAAGAATGCTCTTGTTATCAACTATCTGTGGCTGGTTCTGCAGGTGTTCAATTAAACTAGGGTTAGGAAGGACCTCAGTAAGTTATGGAGAGCAAATAAAGCCATTATGCAAATTAGTTTAGCATTGAGATCATCTGATTGGTTGATGCAATTGTCATTCAAAATAAGCCATTCTGATTGGTTTATGTACTGTCAGTCAACAGTTTTCTATTTTACAACTTTTGCTGGGACCATCATGCAATAGTCTTCAACCAGCAAGACAATTGGTCAAGAATGCTCTTGTTATCCACTATCTGTGGCATGTTCTGCAGGTGTTCAATTAAACTAGGGTTAGGAAGGACCTCAGTAAGTTATGGAGAGTAAATAAAGCGCTTATGCAAATTAGTTTAGAATTGAGATCATCTGATTGGTTGATGCAATTGTCATTCAAAATAAGCCACTCTGATTGGTTTATGTACTGTCAGTCAACAGTTTTCTATTTTACGACTTTTGCTGGGACCATCATGCAATAGTCTTCAACCAGCAAGACAATTGGTCAAGAATGCTCTTTTTATCAACTATCTGTGGCTGGTTCTGAAGGTGTTCAATTAAACTAGGGTTAGGAAGGACCTCAGTAAGTTATGGAGAGTAAATAAAGCCCTTATGCAAATTAGTTTAGAATTGAGGCCATCTGATTGGTTGATGCAATTGTCATTCAAAATAAGCCATTCTGATTGGTTTATGTAATGTCAGTCAACAGTTTTCTATTTTACAACTTTTGCTGGGACCATCATGCAATAGTCTTCAACCAGCAAGACAATTGGTCAAGAATGTTTTTTTTATCAACTATCTGTGGCTGGTTGTGAAGGTGTTCAATTAAACTAGGGTTAGGAAGGACCTCAGTAAGTTATGGAGAGCAAATAAAGCGCTTATGCAAATTAGTTTAGAATTGAGATCATCTGATTGGTTGATGTAATTGTCATTCAAAATAAGCCATTCTGATTGGTTTATGTACTGTCAGTCAACAGTTTTCTATTTTACAACTTTTGCTGGGACCATCATGCAATAGTCTTCAACCAGCAAGACAATTGGACAAGAATGCTCTTGTTATCAACTATCTGTGGCTGGTTCTGCAGGTGTTCAATTAAACTAGGGTTAGGAAGGACCTCAGTAAGTTATGGAGAGTAAATAAATCCCTTATGCAAATTAGTTTAGAATTGAGGCCATCTGATTGGTTGATACAATTGTCATTCAAAATAAGCCATTCTGATTAATTTATGTAATGTCAGTGAACAGTTTTCTATTTTACAACTTTTGCTGGGACCATCATGCAATAGTCTTCAACCAGCAAGACAATTGGTCAAGAATGCTCTTGTTATCAACTATCTGTGGCTGGTTCTGCAGGTGTTCAATTAAACTAGGGTTAGGAAGGACCTCAGTAAGTTATGGAGAGCAAATAAAGCGCTTATGCAAATTAGTTTAGAATTGAGATCATCTGATTGGTTGATGCAATTGTCATTCAAAATAAGCCACTCTGATTGGTTTATGTACTGTCAGTCAACAGTTTTCTATTTTACAACTTTTGCTGGGACCATCATGCAATAGTCTTCAACCAGCAAGACAATTGGTCAAGAATGCTCTTGTTATCCACTATCTGTGGCATGTTCTGCAGGTGTTCAATTAAACTAGGGTTAGGAAGGACCTCAGTAAGTTATGGACAGTAAATAAAGCGCTTATGCAAATTAGTTTAGAATTGAGATCATCTGATTGGTTGATGAAATTGTCATTCAAAATAAGCCACTCTGATTGGTTTATGTACTGTCAGTCAACAGTTTTCTATTTTACGACTTTTGCTGGGACCATCATGCAATAGTCTTTAACCAGCAAGACAATTGGTCAAGAATGCTCTTTTTATCAACTATCTGTGGCTGGTTCTGAAGGTGTTCAATTAAACTAGGGTTAGGAAGGACCTCAGTAAGTTATGGAGAGTAAATAAAGCCCTTATGCAAATTAGTTTAGAATTGAGACCATCTGATTGGTTGATGCAATTGTCATTCAAAATTAGCCATTCTGATTGGTTTATGTACTGTCAGTCAACAGTTTTCTATTTTACAACTTTTGCTGGGACCATCATGCAATAGTCTTCAACCAGCAAGACAATTGGTCAAGAATGCTCTTGTTATCCACTATCTGTGGCATGTTCTGCAGGTGTTCAATTAAACTAGGGTTAGGAAGGACTTCAGTAAGTTATGGAGAGTAAATAAAGCGCTTATGCAAATTAGTTTAGAATTGAGATCATCTGATTGGTTGATGCAATTATCATTCAAAATAAGCCACTCTGATTGGTTTATGTACTGTCAGTCAACAGTTTTCTATTTTACAACTTTTGCTGGGACCATCATGCAATAGTCTTCAACCAGCAAGACAATTGGTCAAGAATGCTCTTGTTATCCACTATCTGTGGCTGGTTCTGAAGGTGTTCAATTAAACTAGGGTTAGGAAGGACCTCAGTAAGTTATGGAGAGTAAAAAAAACCCTTATGCAAATTAGTTTAGAATTGAGACCATCTGATTGGTTGATACAATTGTCATTCAAAATAAGCCATTCATATTGGTTTATGTAATGTCAGTAAACAGTTTTCTATTTTACAACTTTTGCAGGGACGATCATGCAATAGTCTTCAACCAGCAAGACAATTGGTCAAGAATGCTCTTGTTATCAACTATCTGTGGCTGGTTCTGCAGGTGTTCAATTATACTAGGGTTAGGAAGGACCTCAGTAAGTTATGGAGAGTAAATAAAGCCCTTATGCAAATTAGTTTAGAATTGAGACCATCTGATTGGTTGATGCAATTGTCATTCAAAATTAGCCATTCTGATTGGTTTATGTAATGACAGTCAACAGTTTTCTATTTTACAACTTTTGCTGGGACCATCATGCAATAGTCTTCAACCAGCAAGACAATTGGTCAAGAATGATCTTGTTTTCAACTATCTGTGGCTGGCTCTGCAGGTGTTCAATTAAACTAGGGTTAGGAAGGACCTCAGTAAGTTATGGAGAGTAAATAAAGCCCTTATGCAAATTAGTTTAGAATTGAGACCATCTGATTGGTTGATACAATTGTCATTCAAAATAAGCCATTCTGATTAGTTTATGTAATGTCAGTCAACAGTTTTCTATTTTACAACTTTTGCTGGGACCATCATGCAATAGTCTTCAACCAGCAAGACAATTGGTCAAGAATGCTCTTTTTTATCAACTATCTGTGGCTGGTTCTGCAGGTGTTCAATTAAACTAGGGTTAGGATGGACCTCAGTAAGTTATGGAGAGCAAATAAAGCCATTATGCAAATTAGTTTAGAATTGAGATCATCTGATTGGTTGATGCAATTGTCATTCAAAATAAGCCATTCTGATTGGTTTATGTACTGTCAGTCAACAGTTTTCTATTTTACAACTTTTGCTGGGACAATCATGCAATAGTCTTCAACCAGCAAGACAATTGGTCAAGAATGCTCTTGTTATCAACTATCTGTGGCTGGTTCTGCAGGTGTTCAATTAAACTAGGGTTAGGATGGACCTCAGTAAGTTATGGAGAGCAAATAAAGCCATTATGCAAATTAGTTTAGAATTGAGATCATCTGATTGGTTGATGCAATTGTCATTCAAAATAAGCCATTCATATTGGTTTATGTACTGTCAGTCAACAGTTTTCTATTTTACAACTTTTACTGGGACCATCATGCAATAGTCTTCAACCAGCAAGACAATTGGTCAAGAATGCTCTTGATATCCACTATCTGTGGATGGTTCTGAAGGTGTTCAATTAAACTAGGGTTAGGAAGGACCTCAGTAAGTTATGGAGAGTAAATAAAGCCCTTATGCAAATTAGTTTAGAATTGAGACCATCTGATTGGTTGATGCAATTGTCATTCAAAATTAGCCATTCTGATTGGTTTATGTACTGTCAGTCAACAGTTTTCTATTTTACAACTTTTGCTGGGACCATCATGCAATAGTCTTCAACCAGCAAGACAATTGGTCAAGAATGCTCTTGTTATCCACTATCTGTGGCATGTTCTGCAGGTGTTCAATTAAACTAGGGTTAGGAAGGACCTCAGTAAGTTATGGAGAGTAAATAAAGCGCTTATGCAAATTAGTTTAGAATTGAGATCATCTGATTGGTTGATGCAATTATCATTCAAAATAAGCCATTCTGATTAGTTTATGTAATGTCAGTCAACAGTTTTCTATTTTACAACTTTTGCTGGGACCATCATGCAATAGTCTTCAACCAGCAAGACAATTGGTCAAGAATGCTCTTTTTATCAACTATCTGTGGCTGGTTCTGCAGGTGTTCAATTAAACTAGGGTTAGGATGGACCTCAGTAAGTTATGGAGAGCAAATAAAGCCATTATGCAAATTAGTTTAGAATTGAGATCATCTGATTGGTTGATGCAATTGTCATTCAAAATAAGCCATTCTGATTGGTTTATGTACTGTCAGTCAACAGTTTTCTATTTTACAACTTTTGCTGGGACAATCATGCAATAGTCTTCAACCAGCAAGACAATTGGTCAAGAATGCTCTTGTTATCAACTATCTGTGGCTGGTTCTGCAGGTGTTCAATTAAACTAGGGTTAGGATGGACCTCAGTAAGTTATGGAGAGCAAATAAAGCCATTATGCAAATTAGTTTAGAATTGAGATCATCTGATTGGTTGATGCAATTGTCATTCAAAATAAGCCATTCTGATTGGTTTATGTACTGTCAGTCAACAGTTTTCTATTTTACAACTTTTGCTGGGACCATCATGCAATAGTCTTCAACCAGCAAGACAATTGGTCAAGAATGCTCTTGATATCCACTATCTGTGGATGGTTCTGAAGGTGTTCAATTAAACTAGGGTTAGGAAGGACCTCAGTAAGTTATGGAGAGTAAATAAAGCCCTTATGCAAATTAGTTTAGAATTGAGACCATCTGATTGGTTGATGCAATTGTCATTCAAAATTAGCCATTCTGATTGGTTTATGTACTGTCAGTCAACAGTTTTCTATTTTACAACTTTTGCTGGGACCATCATGCAATAGTCTTCAACCAGCAAGACAATTGGTCAAGAATGCTCTTGTTATCCACTATCTGTGGCATGTTCTGCAGGTGTTCAATTAAACTAGGGTTAGGAAGGACCTCAGTAAGTTATGGAGAGTAAATAAAGCGCTTATGCAAATTAGTTTAGAATTGAGATCATCTGATTGGTTGATGCAATTATCATTCAAAATAAGCCACTCTGATTGGTTTATGTACTGTCAGTCAACAGTTTTCTATTTTACAACTTTTGCTGGGACCATCATGCAATAGTCTTCAACCAGCAAGACAATTGGTCAAGAATGCTCTTGTTATCAACTATCTGTGGCTGGTTCTGCAGGTGTTCAATTATACTAGGGTTAGGAAGGACCTCAGTAAGTTATGGAGAGTAAATAAATCCCTTATGCAAATTAGTTTAGAATTGAGACCATCTGATTGGTTGATACAATTGTCATTCAAAATAAGCCATTCTGATTGGTTTATGTAATGACAGTCAACAGTTTTCTATTTTACAACTTTTGCTGGGACCATCATGCAATAGTCTTCAACCAGCAAGACAATTGGTCAAGAATGATCTTGTTATCAACTATCTGTGGCTGGCTCTGCAGGTGTTCAATTAAACTAGGGTTAGGAAGGACCTTAGTAAGTTATGGAGAGTAAATAAAGCCCTTATGCAAATTAGTTTAGAATTGAGACCATCTGATTGGTTGATACAATTGTCATTCAAAATAAGCCATTCTGATTGGTTTATGTACTGTCAGTCAACAGTTTTCTATTTTACAACTTTTGCTGGGACCATCATGCAATAGTCTTCAACCAGCAAGACTATTGGTCAAGAATGCTCTTGTTATCAACTATCTGTGGCTAGTTCTGCAGGTGTTCAATTAAACTAGGGTTAGGAAGGACCTCAGTAAGTTATGAAGAGCAAATTAAGTACTTATGCAAATTAGTTCAGAATTGAGACCATCTGATTGGGTGATGCAACTGTCATTCAAAATAAGCCATTCTGATTGGTTTATGTAATGACAGTCAACAGTTTTCTATTTTACAACTTTTGCTGGGACCATCATGCAATAGTCTTCAACCAGCAAGACAATTGGTCAAGAATGATCTTGTTATCAACTATCTGTGGCTGGTTCTGCAGGTGTTCAATTATACTAGGGTTAGGAAGGACCTCAGTAAGTTATGGAGAGTAAATAAAGCCCTTATGCAAATTAGTTTAGAATTGAGACCATCTGATTGGTTGATACAATTGTCATTCAAAATAAGCCATTCTGATTGGTTTATGTAATGACAGTCAACAGTTTTCTATTTTACAACTTTTGCTGGGACCATCATGCAATAGTCTTCAACCAGCAAGACAATTGGTCAAGAATGATCTTGTTATCAACTATCTGTGGCTGGTTCTGCAGGTGTTCAATTAAACTAGGGTTAGGAAGGACCTCAGTAAGTTATGGAGATTAAATAAAGCCATTATGCAAATTAGTTTAGAATTGAGACCATCTGATTGGTTGATGCAATTGTCATTCAAAATAAGCCATTCTGATTGGTTTATGTACTGTCAGTCAACAGTTTTCTATTTTACAACTTTTGCTGGGACCATCATGCAATAGTCTTCAACCAGCAAGACTATTGGTCAAGAATGCTCTTGTTATCAACTATCTGTGGCTGGTTCTGCAGGTGTTCAATTAAACTAGGGTTAGGAAGGACCTCAGTAAGTTATGAAGAGCAAATTAAGTACTTATGCAAATTAGTTCAGAATTGAGACCATATGATTGGGTGTTGCAACTGTCATTCAAAATAAGCCATTCTGATTGGTTTATGTACTGTCAGTCAACAGTTTTCTATTTTACAACTTTTGCTGGGACCATTATGCAATAGTCTTCAACCAGCAAGACAATTGGTCAATAATGCTCTTGTTATCAACTATCTGTGGCTGGTTCTGCAGGTGTTCAATTAAACTAGGGTTAGGAAGGACCTCAGTAAGTTATGGAGAGCAAATAAAGCCATTATGCAAATTAGTTTAGCATTGAGATCATCTGATTGGTTGATGCAATTGTCATTCAAAATAAGCCATTCTGATTGGTTTATGTACTGTCAGTCAACAGTTTTCTATTTTACAACTTTTGCTGGGACCATCATGCAATAGTCTTCAACCAGCAAGACAATTGGTCAAGAATGCTCTTGTTATCCACTATCTGTGGCATGTTCTGCAGGTGTTCAATTAAACTAGGGTTAGGAAGGACCTCAGTAAGTTATGGAGAGTAAATAAAGCGCTTATGCAAATTAGTTTAGAATTGAGATCATCTGATTGGTTGATGCAATTGTCATTCAAAATAAGCCACTCTGATTGGTTTATGTACTGTCAGTCAACAGTTTTCTATTTTACGACTTTTGCTGGGACCATCATGCAATAGTCTTCAACCAGCAAGACAATTGGTCAAGAATGCTCTTTTTATCAACTATCTGTGGCTGGTTCTGAAGGTGTTCAATTAAACTAGGGTTAGGAAGGACCTCAGTAAGTTATGGAGAGTAAATAAAGCCCTTATGCAAATTAGTTTAGAATTGAGGCCATCTGATTGGTTGATGCAATTGTCATTCAAAATAAGCCATTCTGATTGGTTTATGTAATGTCAGTCAACAGTTTTCTATTTTACAACTTTTGCTGGGACCATCATGCAATAGTCTTCAACCAGCAAGACAATTGGTCAAGAATGTTTTTTTTATCAACTATCTGTGGCTGGTTCTGAAGGTGTTCAATTAAACTAGGGTTAGGAAGGACCTCAGTAAGTTATGGAGAGTAAATAAAGCCCTTATGCAAATTAGTTTAGAATTGAGACCATCTGATTGGTTGATGCAATTGTCATTCAAAATAAGCCATTCTGATTGGTTTATGTACTGTCAGACAACAGTTTTCTATTTTACAACTTTTGCAGGGACCATCATGCAATAGTCTTCAACCAGCAAGACAATTGGTCAAGAATGCTCTTGTTATCAACTATCTGTGGCTGGTTCTGCAGGTGTTCAATTAAACTAGGGTTAGGAAGGACCTAAGTAAGTTATGGAGAGCAAATAAAGCGCTTATGCAAATTAGTTTAGAATTGAGATCATCTGATTGGTTGATGTAATTGTCATTCAAAATAAGCCATTCTGATTGGTTTATGTACTGTCAGTCAACAGTTTTCTATTTTACAACTTTTGCTGGGACCATCATGCAATAGTCTTCAACCAGCAAGACAATTGGACAAGAATGCTCTTGTTATCAACTATCTGTGGCTGGTTCTGCAGGTGTTCAATTAAACTAGGGTTAGGAAGGACCTCAGTAAGTTATGGAGAGTAAATAAATCCCTTATGCAAATTAGTTTAGAATTGAGGCCATCTGATTGGTTGATACAATTGTCATTCAAAATAAGCCATTCTGATTAATTTATGTAATGTCAGTGAACAGTTTTCTATTTTACAACTTTTGCTGGGACCATCATGCAATAGTCTTCAACCAGCAAGACAATTGGTCAAGAATGCTCTTGTTATCAACTATCTGTGGCTGGTTCTGCAGGTGTTCAATTAAACTAGGGTTAGGAAGGACCTCAGTAAGTTATGGAGAGCAAATAAAGCGCTTATGCAAATTAGTTTAGAATTGAGATCATCTGATTGGTTGATGCAATTGTCATTCAAAATAAGCCACTCTGATTGGTTTATGTACTGTCAGTCAACAGTTTTCTATTTTACAACTTTTGCTGGGACCATCATGCAATAGTCTTCAACCAGCAAGACAATTGGTCAAGAATGCTCTTGTTATCCACTATCTGTGGCATGTTCTGCAGGTGTTCAATTAAACTAGGGTTAGGAAGGACCTCAGTAAGTTATGGAGAGTAAATAAAGCGCTTATGCAAATCAGTTTAGAATTGAGATCATCTGATTGGTTGATGAAATTGTCATTCAAAATAAGCCACTCTGATTGGTTTATGTACTGTCAGTCAACAGTTTTCTATTTTACGACTTTTGCTGGGACCATCATGCAATAGTCTTCAACCAGCAAGACAATTGGTCAAGAATGCTCTTTTTATCAACTATCTGTGGCTGGTTCTGAAGGTGTTCAATTAAACTAGGGTTAGGAAGGACCTCAGTAAGTTATGGAGAGTAAATAAAGCCCTTATGCAAATTAGTTTAGAATTGAGGCCATCTGATTGGTTGATGCAATTGTCATTCAAAATAAGCCATTCTAATTGGTTTATGTAATGTCAGTCAACAGTTTTCTATTTTACAACTTTTGCTGGGACCATCATGCAATAGTCTTCAACCAGCAAGACAATTGGACAAGAATGCTCTTGTTATCAACTATCTGTGGCTGGTTCTGCAGGTGTTCAATTAAACTAGGGTTAGGAAGGACCTCAGTAAGTTATGGAGAGTAAATAAATCCCTTATGCAAATTAGTTTAGAATTGAGGCCATCTGATTGGTTGATACAATTGTCATTCAAAATAAGCCATTCTGATTAATTTATGTAATGTCAGTGAACAGTTTTCTATTTTACAACTTTTGCTGGGACCATCATGCAATAGTCTTCAACCAGCAAGACAATTGGTCAAGAATGCTCTTGTTATCAACTATCTGTGGCTGGTTCTGCAGGTGTTCAATTAAACTAGGGTTAGGAAGGACCTCAGTAAGTTATGGAGAGCAAATAAAGCGTTTATGCAAATTAGTTTAGAATTGAGATCATCTGATTGGTTGATGCAATTGTCATTCAAAATAAGCCATTCTGATTGGTTTATGTACTGTCAGTCAACAGTTTTCTATTTTACAACTTTTGCTGGGACAATCATGCAATAGTCTTCAACCAGCAAGACAATTGGTCAAGAATGCTCTTGTTATCAACTATCTGTGGCTGGTTCTGCAGGTGTTCAATTAAACTAGGGTTAGGATGGACCTCAGTAAGTTATGGAGAGCAAATAAAGCCATTATGCAAATTAGTTTAGAATTGAGATCATCTGATTGGTTGATGCAATTGTCATTCAAAATAAGCCATTCATATTGGTTTATGTACTGTCAGTCAACAGTTTTCTATTTTACAACTTTTACTGGGACCATCATGCAATAGTCTTCAACCAGCAAGACAATTGGTCAAGAATGCTCTTGATATCCACTATCTGTGGATGGTTCTGAAGGTGTTCAATTAAACTAGGGTTAGGAAGGACCTCAGTAAGTTATGGAGAGTAAATAAAGCCCTTATGCAAATTAGTTTAGAATTGAGACCATCTGATTGGTTGATGCAATTGTCATTCAAAATTAGCCATTCTGATTGGTTTATGTACTGTCAGTCAACAGTTTTCTATTTTACAACTTTTGCTGGGACCATCATGCAATAGTCTTCAACCAGCAAGACAATTGGTCAAGAATGCTCTTGTTATCCACTATCTGTGGCATGTTCTGCAGGTGTTCAATTAAACTAGGGTTAGGAAGGACCTCAGTAAGTTATGGAGAGTAAATAAAGCGCTTATGCAAATTAGTTTAGAATTGAGATCATCTGATTGGTTGATGCAATTATCATTCAAAATAAGCCATTCTGATTAGTTTATGTAATGTCAGTCAACAGTTTTCTATTTTACAACTTTTGCTGGGACCATCATGCAATAGTCTTCAACCAGCAAGACAATTGGTCAAGAATGCTCTTTTTATCAACTATCTGTGGCTGGTTCTGCAGGTGTTCAATTAAACTAGGGTTAGGATGGACCTCAGTAAGTTATGGAGAGCAAATAAAGCCATTATGCAAATTAGTTTAGAATTGAGATCATCTGATTGGTTGATGCAATTGTCATTCAAAATAAGCCATTCTGATTGGTTTATGTACTGTCAGTCAACAGTTTTCTATTTTACAACTTTTGCTGGGACAATCATGCAATAGTCTTCAACCAGCAAGACAATTGGTCAAGAATGCTCTTGTTATCAACTATCTGTGGCTGGTTCTGCAGGTGTTCAATTAAACTAGGGTTAGGATGGACCTCAGTAAGTTATGGAGAGCAAATAAAGCCATTATGCAAATTAGTTTAGAATTGAGATCATCTGATTGGTTGATGCAATTGTCATTCAAAATAAGCCATTCTGATTGGTTTATGTACTGTCAGTCAACAGTTTTCTATTTTACAACTTTTGCTGGGACCATCATGCAATAGTCTTCAACCAGCAAGACAATTGGTCAAGAATGCTCTTGATATCCACTATCTGTGGATGGTTCTGAAGGTGTTCAATTAAACTAGGGTTAGGAAGGACCTCAGTAAGTTATGGAGAGTAAATAAAGCCCTTATGCAAATTAGTTTAGAATTGAGACCATCTGATTGGTTGATGCAATTGTCATTCAAAATTAGCCATTCTGATTGGTTTATGTACTGTCAGTCAACAGTTTTCTATTTTACAACTTTTGCTGGGACCATCATGCAATAGTCTTCAACCAGCAAGACAATTGGTCAAGAATGCTCTTGTTATCCACTATCTGTGGCATGTTCTGCAGGTGTTCAATTAAACTAGGGTTAGGAAGGACCTCAGTAAGTTATGGAGAGTAAATAAAGCGCTTATGCAAATTAGTTTAGAATTGAGATCATCTGATTGGTTGATGCAATTATCATTCAAAATAAGCCACTCTGATTGGTTTATGTACTGTCAGTCAACAGTTTTCTATTTTACAACTTTTGCTGGGACCATCATGCAATAGTCTTCAACCAGCAAGACAATTGGTCAAGAATGCTCTTGTTATCAACTATCTGTGGCTGGTTCTGCAGGTGTTCAATTATACTAGGGTTAGGAAGGACCTCAGTAAGTTATGGAGAGTAAATAAATCCCTTATGCAAATTAGTTTAGAATTGAGACCATCTGATTGGTTGATACAATTGTCATTCAAAATAAGCCATTCTGATTGGTTTATGTAATGACAGTCAACAGTTTTCTATTTTACAACTTTTGCTGGGACCATCATGCAATAGTCTTCAACCAGCAAGACAATTGGTCAAGAATGATCTTGTTATCAACTATCTGTGGCTGGCTCTGCAGGTGTTCAATTAAACTAGGGTTAGGAAGGACCTTAGTAAGTTATGGAGAGTAAATAAAGCCCTTATGCAAATTAGTTTAGAATTGAGACCATCTGATTGGTTGATACAATTGTCATTCAAAATAAGCCATTCTGATTGGTTTATGTACTGTCAGTCAACAGTTTTCTATTTTACAACTTTTGCTGGGACCATCATGCAATAGTCTTCAACCAGCAAGACTATTGGTCAAGAATGCTCTTGTTATCAACTATCTGTGGCTAGTTCTGCAGGTGTTCAATTAAACTAGGGTTAGGAAGGACCTCAGTAAGTTATGAAGAGCAAATTAAGTACTTATGCAAATTAGTTCAGAATTGAGACCATCTGATTGGGTGATGCAACTGTCATTCAAAATAAGCCATTCTGATTGGTTTATGTACTGTCAGTCAACAGTTTTCTATTTTACAACTTTTGCTGGGACCATCATGCAATAGTCTTCAACCAGCAAGACAATTGGTCAAGAATGCTCTTGTTATCAACTATCTGTGGCTGGTTCTGCAGGTGTTCAATTATACTAGGGTTAGGAAGGACCTCAGTAAGTTATGGAGAGTAAATAAAGCCCTTATGCAAATTAGTTTAGAATTGAGACCATCTGATTGGTTGATACAATTGTCATTCAAAATAAGCCATTCTGATTGGTTTATGTAATGACAGTCAACAGTTTTCTATTTTACAACTTTTGCTGGGACCATCATGCAATAGTCTTCAACCAGCAAGACAATTGGTCAAGAATGATCTTGTTATCAACTATCTGTGGCTGGTTCTGCAGGTGTTCAATTATACTAGGGTTAGGAAGGACCTCAGTAAGTTATGGAGAGTAAATAAAGCCCTTATGCAAATTAGTTTAGAATTGAGACCATCTGATTGGTTGATACAATTGTCATTCAAAATAAGCCATTCTGATTGGTTTATGTAATGACAGTCAACAGTTTTCTATTTTACAACTTTTGCTGGGACCATCATGCAATAGTCTTCAACCAGCAAGACAATTGGTCAAGAATGATCTTGTTATCAACTATCTGTGGCTGGTTCTGCAGGTGTTCAATTAAACTAGGGTTAGGAAGGACCTCAGTAAGTTATGGAGATTAAATAAAGCCATTATGCAAATTAGTTTAGAATTGAGACCATCTGATTGGTTGATGCAATTGTCATTCAAAATAAGCCATTCTGATTGGTTTATGTACTGTCAGTCAACAGTTTTCTATTTTACAACTTTTGCTGGGACCATCATGCAATAGTCTTCAACCAGCAAGACTATTGGTCAAGAATGCTCTTGTTATCAACTATCTGTGGCTGGTTCTGCAGGTGTTCAATTAAACTAGGGTTAGGAAGGACCTCAGTAAGTTATGAAGAGCAAATTAAGTACTTATGCAAATTAGTTCAGAATTGAGACCATATGATTGGGTGTTGCAACTGTCATTCAAAATAAGCCATTCTGATTGGTTTATGTACTGTCAGTCAACAGTTTTCTATTTTACAACTTTTGCTGGGACCATTATGCAATAGTCTTCAACCAGCAAGACAATTGGTCAATAATGCTCTTGTTATCAACTATCTGTGGCTGGTTCTGCAGGTGTTCAATTAAACTAGGGTTAGGAAGGACCTCAGTAAGTTATGGAGAGCAAATAAAGCCATTATGCAAATTAGTTTAGCATTGAGATCATCTGATTGGTTGATGCAATTGTCATTCAAAATAAGCCATTCTGATTGGTTTATGTACTGTCAGTCAACAGTTTTCTATTTTACAACTTTTGCTGGGACCATCATGCAATAGTCTTCAACCAGCAAGACAATTGGTCAAGAATGCTCTTGTTATCCACTATCTGTGGCATGTTCTGCAGGTGTTCAATTAAACTAGGGTTAGGAAGGACCTCAGTAAGTTATGGAGAGTAAATAAAGCGCTTATGCAAATTAGTTTAGAATTGAGATCATCTGATTGGTTGATGCAATTGTCATTCAAAATAAGCCACTCTGATTGGTTTATGTACTGTCAGTCAACAGTTTTCTATTTTACGACTTTTGCTGGGACCATCATGCAATAGTCTTCAACCAGCAAGACAATTGGTCAAGAATGCTCTTTTTATCAACTATCTGTGGCTGGTTCTGAAGGTGTTCAATTAAACTAGGGTTAGGAAGGACCTCAGTAAGTTATGGAGAGTAAATAAAGCCCTTATGCAAATTAGTTTAGAATTGAGGCCATCTGATTGGTTGATGCAATTGTCATTCAAAATAAGCCATTCTGATTGGTTTATGTAATGTCAGTCAACAGTTTTCTATTTTACAACTTTTGCTGGGACCATCATGCAATAGTCTTCAACCAGCAAGACAATTGGTCAAGAATGTTTTTTTTATCAACTATCTGTGGCTGGTTCTGAAGGTGTTCAATTAAACTAGGGTTAGGAAGGACCTCAGTAAGTTATGGAGAGTAAATAAAGCCCTTATGCAAATTAGTTTAGAATTGAGACCATCTGATTGGTTGATGCAATTGTCATTCAAAATAAGCCATTCTGATTGGTTTATGTACTGTCAGACAACAGTTTTCTATTTTACAACTTTTGCAGGGACCATCATGCAATAGTCTTCAACCAGCAAGACAATTGGTCAAGAATGCTCTTGTTATCAACTATCTGTGGCTGGTTCTGCAGGTGTTCAATTAAACTAGGGTTAGGAAGGACCTAAGTAAGTTATGGAGAGCAAATAAAGCGCTTATGCAAATTAGTTTAGAATTGAGATCATCTGATTGGTTGATGTAATTGTCATTCAAAATAAGCCATTCTGATTGGTTTATGTACTGTCAGTCAACAGTTTTCTATTTTACAACTTTTGCTGGGACCATCATGCAATAGTCTTCAACCAGCAAGACAATTGGACAAGAATGCTCTTGTTATCAACTATCTGTGGCTGGTTCTGCAGGTGTTCAATTAAACTAGGGTTAGGAAGGACCTCAGTAAGTTATGGAGAGTAAATAAATCCCTTATGCAAATTAGTTTAGAATTGAGGCCATCTGATTGGTTGATACAATTGTCATTCAAAATAAGCCATTCTGATTAATTTATGTAATGTCAGTGAACAGTTTTCTATTTTACAACTTTTGCTGGGACCATCATGCAATAGTCTTCAACCAGCAAGACAATTGGTCAAGAATGCTCTTGTTATCAACTATCTGTGGCTGGTTCTGCAGGTGTTCAATTAAACTAGGGTTAGGAAGGACCTCAGTAAGTTATGGAGAGCAAATAAAGCGCTTATGCAAATTAGTTTAGAATTGAGATCATCTGATTGGTTGATGCAATTGTCATTCAAAATAAGCCACTCTGATTGGTTTATGTACTGTCAGTCAACAGTTTTCTATTTTACAACTTTTGCTGGGACCATCATGCAATAGTCTTCAACCAGCAAGACAATTGGTCAAGAATGCTCTTGTTATCCACTATCTGTGGCATGTTCTGCAGGTGTTCAATTAAACTAGGGTTAGGAAGGACCTCAGTAAGTTATGGAGAGTAAATAAAGCGCTTATGCAAATTAGTTTAGAATTGAGATCATCTGATTGGTTGATGAAATTGTCATTCAAAATAAGCCACTCTGATTGGTTTATGTACTGTCAGTCAACAGTTTTCTATTTTACGAATTTTGCTGGGACCATCATGCAATAGTCTTCAACCAGCAAGACAATTGGTCAAGAATGCTCTTTTTATCAACTATCTGTGGCTGGTTCTGAAGGTGTTCAATTAAACTAGGGTTAGGAAGGACCTCAGTAAGTTATGGAGAGTAAATAAAGCCCTTATGCAAATTAGTTTAGAATTGAGGCCATCTGATTGGTTGATGCAATTGTCATTCAAAATAAGCCATTCTAATTGGTTTATGTAATGTCAGTCAACAGTTTTCTATTTTACAACTTTTGCTGGGACCATCATGCAATAGTCTTCAACCAGCAAGACAATTGGACAAGAATGCTCTTGTTATCAACTATCTGTGGCTGGTTCTGCAGGTGTTCAATTAAACTAGGGTTAGGAAGGACCTCAGTAAGTTATGGAGAGTAAATAAATCCCTTATGCAAATTAGTTTAGAATTGAGGCCATCTGATTGGTTGATACAATTGTCATTCAAAATAAGCCATTCTGATTAATTTATGTAATGTCAGTGAACAGTTTTCTATTTTACAACTTTTGCTGGGACCATCATGCAATAGTCTTCAACCAGCAAGACAATTGGTCAAGAATGCTCTTGTTATCAACTATCTGTGGCTGGTTCTGCAGGTGTTCAATTAAACTAGGGTTAGGAAGGACCTCAGTAAGTTATGGAGAGCAAATAAAGCGCTTATGCAAATTAGTTTAGAATTGAGATCATCTGATTGGTTGATGCAATTGTCATTCAAAATAAGCCACTCTGATTGGTTTATGTACTGTCAGTCAACAGTTTTCTATTTTACAACTTTTGCTGGGACCATCATGCAATAGTCTTCTACCAGCAAGACAATTGGTCAAGAATGCTCTTGTTATCCACTATCTGTGGCATGTTCTGCAGGTGTTCAATTAAACTAGGGTTAGGAAGGACCTCAGTAAGTTATGGAGAGTAAATAAAGCGCTTATGCAAATTAGTTTAGAATTGAGATCATCTGATTGGTTGATGCAATTGTCATTCAAAATAAGCCACTCTGATTGGTTTATGTACTGTCAGTCAACAGTTTTCTATTTTACGACTTTTGCTGGGACCATCATGCAATAGTCTTCAACCAGCAAGACAATTGGTCAAGAATGCTCTTTTTATCAACTATCTGTGGCTGGTTCTGAAGGTGTTCAATTAAACTAGGGTTAGGAAGGACCTCAGTAAGTTATGGAGAGTAAATAAAGCCCTTATGCAAATTAGTTTAGAATTGAGGCCATCTGATTGGTTGATGCAATTGTCATTCAAAATAAGCCATTCTAATTGGTTTATGTAATGTCAGTCAACAGTTTTCCATTTTACAACTTTTGCTGGGACCATCATGCAATAGTCTTCAACCAGCAAGACAATTGGTCAAGAATGCTCTTGTTATCAACTATCTGTGGCTGGTTCAGCAGGTGTTCAATTAAACTAGGGTTAGGAAGGACTTCAGCAAGTTATGGAGAGCAAATAAATCCATTATGCAAATTAGTTTAGCATTGAGATAATCTGATTGGTTGATGCAATTGTCATTCAAAATAAGCCATTCTGATTGGTTTATGTACTGTCAGTCAACAGTTTTCTATTTTACAACTTTTGCTGTGACCATCATGCAATAGTCTTCAACCAGCAAGACAATTGGTCAAGAATGCTCTTGTTATCAACTATTTGTGGCTGGTTCTTAGGTGTTCAATTAAACTAGGGTTAGGATGGACCTCAGTATGTTATGGAGAGCAAATAAAGCCATTATGCAAATTAGTTTAGAATTGAGATCATCTGATTGGTTGATGCAATTGTCATTCAAAATAAGCCATTCTGATTTGTTTATGTACTGTCAGTCAACAGTTTTCTATTTTACAACTTTTGCTGGGACCATCATGCAATTGTCTTCAACCAGCAAGACAATTGGTCAAGAATGCTCTTGTTATCCACTATCTGTGGCTGGTTCTGAAGGTGTTCAATTAAACTAGGGTTAGGAAGGACCTCAGTAAGTTTTGGAGAGTAAAAAAAGCCCTTATGCAAATTAGTTTAGAATTGAGACCATCTGATTGGTTGATGAAATTGTCATTCAAAATAAGCCATTCTGATTGGTTTATGTACTGTCAGTCAACAGTTTTCTATTTTACAACTTTTGCTGGGACCATCATGCAATAGTCTTCAACCAGCAAGACAAATGGTCAAGAATGCTCTTGTTATCAACTATCTGTGGCTTGTTCTGCAGGTGTTCAATTAAACTAGGGTTAGGAAGGACCTCAGTAAGTTATGGAGAGTAAATAAAGCCCTTATGCAAATTAGTTTAGAATTGAGACCATCTGATTGGTTGATACAATTGTCATTCAAAATAAGCCATTCTGATTGGTTTATGTAATGTCAGTCAACAGTTTTCTATTTTACAACTTTTGCTGGGACCATCATGCAATAGTCTTCAACCAGCAAGACAATTGGTCAAGAATGCTCTTGTTATCAACTATCTGTGGCTGGTTCTGCAGGTGTTCAAATAAACTAGGGTTAGGAAGGACCTCAGTAAGTTATGAAGAGCAAATTAAGTACTTATGCAAATTAGTTCAGAATTGAGACCATCTGATTGGGTGATACAATTGTCATTCAAAATAAGCCATTCTGATTGGTTTATGTAATGTCAGTCAACAGTTTTCTATTTTACAACTTTTGCTGGGACCATCATGCAATAGTCTTCAACCAGCAAGACAATTGGTCAAGAATGCTCTTGTTATCAACTATCTGTGGCTTGTTCTGCAGGTGTTCAATTAAACTAGGGTTAGGAAGGACCTCAGTAAGTTATGGAGAGTAAATAAAGCCCTTATGCAAATTAGTTTAGAATTGAGACCATCTGATTGGTTGATACAATTGTCATTCAAAATAAGCCATTCTGATTGGTTTATGTAATGTCAGTCAACAGTTTTCTATTTTACAACTTTTGCTGGGACCATCATGCAATAGTTTTCAACCAGCAAGACAATTGGTCAAGAATGCTCTTGTTATCCACTATCTGTGGCTGGTTCTGAAGGTGTTCAATTAAACTAGGGTTAGGAAGGACCTCAGTAAGTTATGTAGAGTAAATAAAGCCCTTATGCAAATTAGTTTAGAATTGAGACCATCTGATTGGTTGATGAAATTGTCATTCAAAATAAGCCATTCTGATTGGTTTATGTACTGTCAGTCAACAGTTTTCTATTTTACAACTTTTGCTGGGACCATCATGCAATAGTCTTCAACCAGCAAAACAAATGGTCAAGAATGCTCTTGTTATCAACTATCTGTGGCTTGTTCTGCAGGTGTTCAATTAAACTAGGGTTAGGAAGGACCTCAGTAAGTTATGGAGAGTAAATAAAGCCCTTATGCAAATTAGTTTAGAATTGAGACCATCTGATTGGTTGATACAATTGTCATTCAAAATAAGCCATTCTGATTGGTTTATGTAATGTCAGTCAACAGTTTTCTATTTTACAACTTTTGCTGGGACCATCATGCAATAGTCTTCAACCAGCAAGACAATTGGTCAAGAATGCTCTTGTTATCAACTATCTGTGGCTGGTTCTGCAGGTGTTCAAATAAACTAGGGTTAGGAAGGACCTCAGTAAGTTATGAAGAGCAAATTAAGTACTTATGCAAATTAGTTCAGAATTGAGACCATCTGATTGGGTGATACAATTGTCATTCAAAATAAGCCATTCTGATTGGTTTATGTAATGTCAGTCAACAGTTTTCTATTTTACAACTTTTGCTGGGACCATCATGCAATAGTCTTCAACCAGCAAGACAATTGGTCAAGAATGCTCTTGTTATCAACTATCTGTGGCTTGTTCTGCAGGTGTTCAATTAAACTAGGGTTAGGAAGGACCTCAGTAAGTTATGGAGAGTAAATAAAGCCCTTATGCAAATTAGTTTAGAATTGAGACCATCTGATTGGTTGATACAATTGTCATTCAAAATAAGCCATTCTGATTGGTTTATGTAATGTCAGTCAACAGTTTTCTATTTTACAACTTTTGCTGGGACCATCATGCAATAGTTTTCAACCAGCAAGACAATTGGTCAAGAATGCTCTTGTTATCCACTATCTGTGGCTGGTTCTGAAGGTGTTCAATTAAACTAGGGTTAGGAAGGACCTCAGTAAGTTATGGAGAGTAAAAAAAAACCTTATGCAAATTAGTTTAGAATTGAGACCATCTGGTTGGTTGATGCAATTGTCATTCAAAATAAGCCATTCTGATTGGTTTATGTACTGTCAGTCAACAGTTTTCTATTTTACAACTTTTGCTAAGACCATCATGCAATAGTCTTCAACCAGCAAGACAATTGGTCAAGAACGCTCTTGTTATCAACTATCTGTGGCTTGTTCTGCAGGTGTTCAAATAAACTAGGGTTAGGAAGGACCTCAGTAAGTTATGGAGATTAAATAAAGCCATTATGCAAATTAGTTTAGAATTGAGACCATCTGATTGGTTGATGCAATTGTCATTCAAAATAAGCCATTCTGATTGGTTTATGTACTGTCAGTCAACAGTTTTCTATTTTACAACTTTTGCTGGGACCATCATGCAATAGTCTTCAACCAGCAAGACTATTGGTCAAGAATGCTCTTGTTATCAACTATCTGTGGCTGGTTCTGCAGGTGTTCAATTAAACTAGGGTTAGGAAGGACCTCAGTAAGTTATGAAGAGCAAATTAAGTACTTATGCAAATTAGTTCAGAATTGAGACCATATGATTGGGTGTTGCAACTGTCATTCAAAATAAGCCATTCTGATTGGTTTATGTACTGTCAGTCAACAGTTTTCTATTTTACAACTTTTGCTGGGACCATTATGCAATAGTCTTCAACCAGCAAGACAATTGGTCAAGAATGCTCTTGTTATCAACTATCTGTGGCTGGTTCTGCAGGTGTTCAATTAAACTAGGGTTAGGAAGGACCTCAGTAAGTTATGGAGAGCAAATAAAGCCATTATGCAAATTAGTTTAGCATTGAGATCATCTGATTGGTTGATGCAATTGTCATTCAAAATAAGCCATTCTGATTGGTTTATGTACTGTCAGTCAACAGTTTTCTATTTTACAACTTTTGCTGGGACCATCATGCAATAGTCTTCAACCAGCAAGACAATTGGTCAAGAATGCTCTTGTTATCCACTATCTGTGGCATGTTCTGCAGGTGTTCAATTAAACTAGGGTTAGGAAGGACCTCAGTAAGTTATGGAGAGTAAATAAAGCGCTTATGCAAATTAGTTTAGAATTGAGATCATCTGATTGGTTGATGCAATTGTCATTCAAAATAAGCCACTCTGATTGGTTTATGTACTGTCAGTCAACAGTTTTCTATTTTACGACTTTTGCTGGGACCATCATGCAATAGTCTTCAACCAGCAAGACAATTGGTCAAGAATGCTCTTTTTATCAACTATCTGTGGCTGGTTCTGAAGGTGTTCAATTAAACTAGGGTTAGGAAGGACCTCAGTAAGTTATGGAGAGTAAATAAAGCCCTTATGCAAATTAGTTTAGAATTGAGGCCATCTGATTGGTTGATGCAATTGTCATTCAAAATAAGCCATTCTGATTGGTTTATGTAATGTCAGTCAACAGTTTTCTATTTTACAACTTTTGCTGGGACCATCATGCAATAGTCTTCAACCAGCAAGACAATTGGTCAAGAATGCTCTTGTTATCAACTATCTGTGGCTGGTTCTGCAGGTGTTCAATTAAACTAGGGTTAGGAAGGACCTAAGTAAGTTATGGAGAGCAAATAAAGCGCTTATGCAAATTAGTTTAGAATTGAGATCATCTGATTGGTTGATGTAATTGTCATTCAAAATAAGCCATTCTGATTGGTTTATGTACTGTCAGTCAACAGTTTTCTATTTTACAACTTTTGCTGGGACCATCATGCAATAGTCTTCAACCAGCAAGACAATTGGACAAGAATGCTCTTGTTATCAACTATCTGTGGCTGGTTCTGCAGGTGTTCAATTAAACTAGGGTTAGGAAGGACCTCAGTAAGTTATGGAGAGTAAATAAATCCCTTATGCAAATTAGTTTAGAATTGAGGCCATCTGATTGGTTGATACAATTGTCATTCAAAATAAGCCATTCTGATTAATTTATGTAATGTCAGTGAACAGTTTTCTATTTTACAACTTTTGCTGGGACCATCATGCAATAGTCTTCAACCAGCAAGACAATTGGTCAAGAATGCTCTTGTTATCAACTATCTGTGGCTGGTTCTGCAGGTGTTCAATTAAACTAGGGTTAGGAAGGACCTCAGTAAGTTATGGAGAGCAAATAAAGCGCTTATGCAAATTAGTTTAGAATTGAGATCATCTGATTGGTTGATGCAATTGTCATTCAAAATAAGCCACTCTGATTGGTTTATGTACTGTCAGTCAACAGTTTTCTATTTTACAACTTTTGCTGGGACCATCATGCAATAGTCTTCAACCAGCAAGACAATTGGTCAAGAATGCTCTTGTTATCCACTATCTGTGGCATGTTCTGCAGGTGTTCAATTAAACTAGGGTTAGGAAGGACCTCAGTAAGTTATGGAGAGTAAATAAAGCGCTTATGCAAATTAGTTTAGAATTGAGATCATCTGATTGGTTGATGAAATTGTCATTCAAAATAAGCCACTCTGATTTGTTTATGTACTGTCAGTCAACAGTTTTCTATTTTACGACTTTTGCTGGGACCATCATGCAATAGTCTTCAACCAGCAAGACAATTGGTCAAGAATGCTCTTTTTATCAACTATCTGTGGCTGGTTCTGAAGGTGTTCAATTAAACTAGGGTTAGGAAGGACCTCAGTAAGTTATGGAGAGTAAATAAAGCCCTTATGCAAATTAGTTTAGAATTGAGGCCATCTGATTGGTTGATGCAATTGTCATTCAAAATAAGCCATTCTAATTGGTTTATGTAATGTCAGTCAACAGTTTTCTATTTTACAACTTTTGCTGGGACCATCATGCAATAGTCTTCAACCAGCAAGACAATTGGACAAGAATGCTCTTGTTATCAACTATCTGTGGCTGGTTCTGCAGGTGTTCAATTAAACTAGGGTTAGGAAGGACCTCAGTAAGTTATGGAGAGTAAATAAATCCCTTATGCAAATTAGTTTAGAATTGAGGCCATCTGATTGGTTGATACAATTGTCATTCAAAATAAGCCATTCTGATTAATTTATGTAATGTCAGTGAACAGTTTTCTATTTTACAACTTTTGCTGGGACCATCATGCAATAGTCTTCAACCAGCAAGACAATTGGTCAAGAATGCTCTTGTTATCAACTATCTGTGGCTGGTTCTGCAGGTGTTCAATTAAACTAGGGTTAGGAAGGACCTCAGTAAGTTATGGAGAGCAAATAAAGCGCTTATGCAAATTAGTTTAGAATTGAGATCATCTGATTGGTTGATGCAATTGTCATTCAAAATAAGCCACTCTGATTGGTTTATGTACTGTCAGTCAACAGTTTTCTATTTTACAACTTTTGCTGGGACCATCATGCAATAGTCTTCAACCAGCAAGACAATTGGTCAAGAATGCTCTTGTTATCCACTATCTGTGGCATGTTCTGCAGGTGTTCAATTAAACTAGGGTTAGGAAGGACCTCAGTAAGTTATGGAGAGTAAATAAAGCACTTATGCAAATTAGTTTAGAATTGAGATCATCTGATTGGTTGATGCAATTGTCATTCAAAATAAGCCACTCTGATTGGTTTATGTACTGTCAGTCAACAGTTTTCTATTTTACGACTTTTGCTGGGACCATCATGCAATAGTCTTCAACCAGCAAGACAATTGGTCAAGAATGCTCTTTTTATCAACTATCTGTGGCTGGTTCTGAAGGTGTTCAATTAAACTAGGGTTAGGAAGGACCTCAGTAAGTTATGGAGAGTAAATAAAGCCCTTATGCAAATTAGTTTAGAATTGAGGCCATCTGATTGGTTGATGCAATTGTCATTCAAAATAAGCCATTCTAATTGGTTTATGTAATGTCAGTCAACAGTTTTCCATTTTACAACTTTTGCTGGGACCATCATGCAATAGTCTTCAACCAGCAAGACAATTGGTCAAGAATGCTCTTGTTATCAACTATCTGTGGCTGGTTCAGCAGGTGTTCAATTAAACTAGGGTTAGGAAGGACTTCAGCAAGTTATGGAGAGCAAATAAATCCATTATGCAAATTAGTTTAGCATTGAGATAATCTGATTGGTTGATGCAATTGTCATTCAAAATAAGCCATTCTGATTGGTTTATGTACTGTCAGTCAACAGTTTTCTATTTTACGACTTTTGCTGGGACCATCATGCAATAGTCTTCAACCAGCAAGACAATTGGTCAAGAATGCTCTTTTTATCAACTATCTGTGGCTGGTTCTGAAGGTGTTCAATTAAACTAGGGTTAGGAAGGACCTCAGTAAGTTATGGAGAGTAAATAAAGCCCTTATGCAAATTAGTTTAGAATTGAGGCCATCTGATTGGTTGATGCAATTGTCATTCAAAATAAGCCATTCTAATTGGTTTATGTAATGTCAGTCAACAGTTTTCCATTTTACAACTTTTGCTGGGACCATCATGCAATAGTCTTCAACCAGCAAGACAATTGGTCAAGAATGCTCTTGTTATCAACTATCTGTGGCTGGTTCAGCAGGTGTTCAATTAAACTAGGGTTAGGAAGGACTTCAGCAAGTTATGGAGAGCAAATAAATCCATTATGCAAATTAGTTTAGCATTGAGATAATCTGATTGGTTGATGCAATTGTCATTCAAAATAAGCCATTCTGATTGGTTTATGTACTGTCAGTCAACAGTTTTCTATTTTACAACTTTTGCTGTGACCATCATGCAATAGTCTTCAACCAGCAAGACAATTGGTCAAGAATGCTCTTGTTATCAACTATTTGTGGCTGGTTCTTAGGTGTTCAATTAAACTAGGGTTAGGATGGACCTCAGTATGTTATGGAGAGCAAATAAAGCCATTATGCAAATTAGTTTAGAATTGAGATCATCTGATTGGTTGATGCAATTGTCATTCAAAATAAGCCATTCTGATTTGTTTATGTACTGTCAGTCAACAGTTTTCTATTTTACAACTTTTGCTGGGACCATCATGCAATTGTCTTCAACCAGCAAGACAATTGGTCAAGAATGCTCTTGTTATCCACTATCTGTGGCTGGTTCTGAAGGTGTTCAATTAAACTAGGGTTAGGAAGGACCTCAGTAAGTTTTGGAGAGTAAAAAAAGCCCTTATGCAAATTAGTTTAGAATTGAGACCATCTGATTGGTTGATGAAATTGTCATTCAAAATAAGCCATTCTGATTGGTTTATGTACTGTCAGTCAACAGTTTTCTATTTTACAACTTTTGCTGGGACCATCATGCAATAGTCTTCAACCAGCAAGACAAATGGTCAAGAATGCTCTTGTTATCAACTATCTGTGGTTTGTTCTGCAGGTGTTCAATTAAACTAGGGTTAGGAAGGACCTCAGTAAGTTATGGAGAGTAAATAAAGCCCTTATGCAAATTAGTTTAGAATTGAGACCATCTGATTGGTTGATACAATTGTCATTCAAAATAAGCCATTCTGATTGGTTTATGTAATGTCAGTCAACAGTTTTCTATTTTACAACTTTTGCTGGGACCATCATGCAATAGTCTTCAACCAGCAAGACAATTGGTCAAGAATGCTCTTGTTATCAACTATCTGTGGCTGGTTCTGCAGGTGTTCAAATAAACTAGGGTTAGGAAGGACCTCAGTAAGTTATGAAGAGCAAATTAAGTACTTATGCAAATTAGTTCAGAATTGAGACCATCTGATTGGGTGATACAATTGTCATTCAAAATAAGCCATTCTGATTGGTTTATGTAATGTCAGTCAACAGTTTTCTATTTTACAACTTTTGCTGGGACCATCATGCAATAGTCTTCAACCAGCAAGACAATTGGTCAAGAATGCTCTTGTTATCAACTATCTGTGGCTTGTTCTGCAGGTGTTCAATTAAACTAGGGTTAGGAAGGACCTCAGTAAGTTATGGAGAGTAAATAAAGCCCTTATGCAAATTAGTTTAGAATTGAGACCATCTGATTGGTTGATACAATTGTCATTCAAAATAAGCCATTCTGATTGGTTTATGTAATGTCAGTCAACAGTTTTCTATTTTACAACTTTTGCTGGGACCATCATGCAATAGTTTTCAACCAGCAAGACAATTGGTCAAGAATGCTCTTGTTATCCACTATCTGTGGCTGGTTCTGAAGGTGTTCAATTAAACTAGGGTTAGGAAGGACCTCAGTAAGTTATGTAGAGTAAATAAAGCCCTTATGCAAATTAGTTTAGAATTGAGACCATCTGATTGGTTGATGAAATTGTCATTCAAAATAAGCCATTCTGATTGGTTTATGTACTGTCAGTCAACAGTTTTCTATTTTACAACTTTTGCTGGGACCATCATGCAATAGTCTTCAACCAGCAAGACAAATGGTCAAGAATGCTCTTGTTATCAACTATCTGTGGCTTGTTCTGCAGGTGTTCAATTAAACTAGGGTTAGGAAGGACCTCAGTAAGTTATGGAGAGTAAATAAAGCCCTTATGCAAATTAGTTTAGAATTGAGACCATCTGATTGGTTGATACAATTGTCATTCAAAATAAGCCATTCTGATTGGTTTATGTAATGTCAGTCAACAGTTTTCTATTTTACAACTTTTGCTGGGACCATCATGCAATAGTCTTCAACCAGCAAGACAATTGGTCAAGAATGCTCTTGTTATCAACTATCTGTGGCTGGTTCTGCAGGTGTTCAAATAAACTAGGGTTAGGAAGGACCTCAGTAAGTTATGAAGAGCAAATTAAGTACTTATGCAAATTAGTTCAGAATTGAGACCATCTGATTGGGTGATACAATTGTCATTCAAAATAAGCCATTCTGATTGGTTTATGTAATGTCAGTCAACAGTTTTATATTTTACAACTTTTGCTGGGACCATCATGCAATAGTCTTCAACCAGCAAGACAATTGGTCAAGAATGCTCTTGTTATCAACTATCTGTGGCTTGTTCTGCAGGTGTTCAATTAAACTAGGGTTAGGAAGGACCTCAGTAAGTTATGGAGAGTAAATAAAGCCCTTATGCAAATTAGTTTAGAATTGAGACCATCTGATTGGTTGATACAATTGTCATTCAAAATAAGCCATTCTGATTGGTTTATGTAATGTCAGTCAACCGTTTTCTATTTTACAACTTTTGCTGGGACCATCATGCAATAGTTTTCAACCAGCAAGACAATTGGTCAAGAATGCTCTTGTTATCCACTATCTGTGGCTGGTTCTGAAGGTGTTCAATTAAACTAGGGTTAGGAAGGACCTCAGTAAGTTATGGAGAGTAAAAAAAAACCTTATGCAAATTAGTTTAGAATTGAGACCATCTGGTTGGTTGATGCAATTGTCATTCAAAATAAGCCATTCTGATTGGTTTATGTACTGTCAGTCAACAGTTTTCTATTTTACAACTTTTGCTGAGACCATCATGCAATAGTCTTCAACCAGCAAGACAATTGGTCAAGAACGCTCTTGTTATCAACTATCTGTGGCTTGTTCTGCAGGTGTTCAAATAAACTAGGGTTAGGATGGACCTCAGTAAGTTATGGAGAGCAAATAAAGCCATTATGCAAATTAGTTTAGAATTGAGATCATCTGATTGGTTGATACAATTGTCATTCAAAATAAGCCATTCTGATTGGTTTATGTAATGACAGTCAACAGTTTTCTATTTTACAACTTTTGCTGGGACCATCATGCAATAGTCTTCAACCAGCAAGACAATTGGTCAAGAATGATCTTGTTTTCAACTATCTGTGGCTGGCTCTGCAGGTGTTCAATTAAACTAGGGTTAGGAAGGACCTCAGTAAGTTATGGAGAGTAAATAAAGCCCTTATGCAAATTAGTTTAGAATTGAGACCATCTGATTGGTTGATACAATTGTCATTCAAAATAAGCCATTCTGATTAGTTTATGTAATGTCAGTCAACAGTTTTCTATTTTACAACTTTTGCTGGGACCATCATGCAATAGTCTTCAACCAGCAAGACAATTGGTCAAGAATGCTCTTTTTATCAACTATCTGTGGCTGGTTCTGCAGGTGTTCAATTAAACTAGGGTTAGGATGGACCTCAGTAAGTTATGGAGAGCAAATAAAGCCATTATGCAAATTAGTTTAGAATTGAGATCATCTGATTGGTTGATGCAATTGTCTTTCAAAATAAGCCATTCTGATTGGTTTATGTACTGTCAGTCAACAGTTTTCTATTTTACAACTTTTGCTGGGACAATCATGCAATAGTCTTCAACCAGCAAGACAATTGGTCAAGAATGCTCTTGTTATCAACTATCTGTGGCTGGTTCTGCAGGTGTTCAATTAAACTAGGGTTAGGATGGACCTCAGTAAGTTATGGAGAGCAAATAAAGCCATTATGCAAATTAGTTTAGAATTGAGATCATCTGATTGGTTGATGCAATTGTCATTCAAAATAAGCCATTCTGATTGGTTTATGTACTGTCAGTCAACAGTTTTCTATTTTACAACTTTTGCTGGGACCATCATGCAATAGTCTTCAACCAGCAAGACAATTGGTCAAGAATGCTCTAGATATCCACTATCTGTGGATGGTTCTGAAGGTGTTCAATTAAACTAGGGTTAGGAAGGACCTCAGTAAGTTATGGAGAGTAAATAAAGCCCTTATGCAAATTAGTTTAGAATTGAGACCATCTGATTGGTTGATGCAATTGTCATTCAAAATTAGCCATTCTGATTGGTTTATGTACTGTCAGTCAACAGTTTTCTATTTTACAACTTTTGCTGGGACCATCATGCAATAGTCTTCAACCAGCAAGACAATTGGTCAAGAATGCTCTTGTTATCCACTATCTGTGGCATGTTCTGCAGGTGTTCAATTAAACTAGGGTTAGGAAGGACCTCAGTAAGTTATGGAGAGTAAATAAAGCGCTTATGCAAATTAGTTTAGAATTGAGATCATCTGATTGGTTGATGCAATTATCATTCAAAATAAGCCACTCTGATTGGTTTATGTACTGTCAGTCAACAGTTTTCTATTTTACAACTTTTGCTGGGACCATCATGCAATAGTCTTCAACCAGCAAGACAATTGGTCAAGAATGCTCTTGTTATCCACTATCTGTGGCTGGTTCTGAAGGTGTTCAATTAAACTTGGGTTAGGAAGGACCTCAGTAAGTTATGGAGAGTAAAAAAAACCCTTATGCAAATTAGTTTAGAATTGAGACCATCTGATTGGTTGATGCAATTGTCATTCAAAATTAGCCATTCTGATTGGTTTATGTACTGTCAGTCAACAGTTTTCTATTTTACAACTTTTGCTGGGACCATCATGCAATAGTCTTCAACCAGCAAGACAATTGGTCAAGAATGCTCTTGTTATCAACTATCTGTGGCTTGTTCTGCAGGTGTTCAATTAAACTAGGGTTAGGATGGACCTCAGTAAGTTATGGAGAGCAAATAAAGCCATTATGCAAATTAGTTTAGAATTGAGATCATCTGATTGGTTGATACAATTGTCATTCAAAATAAGCCATTCATATTGGTTTATGTAATGTCAGTAAACAGTTTTCTATTTTACAACTTTTGCAGGGACGATCATGCAATAGTCTTCAACCAGCAAGACAATTGGTCAAGAATGCTCTTGTTATCAACTATCTGTGGCTGGTTCTGCAGGTGTTCAATTATACTAGGGTTAGGAAGGACCTCAGTAAGTTATGGAGAGCAAATAAAGCCCTTATGCAAATTAGTTTAGAATTGAGACCATCTGATTGGTTGATACAATTGTCATTCAAAATAAGCCATTCTGATTGGTTTATGTAATGACAGTCAACAGTTTTCTATTTTACAACTTTTGCTGGGACCATCATGCAATAGTCTTCAACCAGCAAGACAATTGGTCAAGAATGATCTTGTTTTCAACTATCTGTGGCTGGCTCTGCAGGTGTTCAATTAAACTAGGGTTAGGAAGGATCTCAGTAAGTTATGGAGAGTAAATAAAGCCCTTATGCAAATTAGTTTAGAATTGAGACCATCTGATTGGTTGATACAATTGTCATTCAAAATAAGCCATTCTGATTAGTTTATGTAATGTCAGTCAACAGTTTTCTATTTTACAACTTTTGCTGGGACCATCATGCAATAGTCTTCAACCAGCAAGACAATTGGTCAAGAATGCTCTTTTTATCAACTATCTGTGGCTGGTTCTGCAGGTGTTCAATTAAACTAGGGTTAGGATGGACCTCAGTAAGTTATGGAGAGCAAATAAAGCCATTATGCAAATTAGTTTAGAATTGAGATCATCTGATTGGTTGATGCAATTGTCATTCAAAATAAGCCATTCTGATTGGTTTATGTACTGTCAGTCAACAGTTTTCTATTTTACAACTTTTGCTGGGACAATCATACAATAGTCTTCAACCAGCAAGACAATTGGTCAAGAATGCTCTTGTTATCAACTATCTGTGGCTGGTTCTGCAGGTGTTCAATTAAACTAGGGTTAGGATGGACCTCAGTAAGTTATGGAGAGCAAATAAAGCCATTATGCAAATTAGTTTAGAATTGAGATCATCTGATTGGTTGATGCAATTGTCATTCAAAATAAGCCATTCATATTGGTTTATGTACTGTCAGTCAACAGTTTTCTATTTTACAACTTTTACTGGGACCATCATGCAATAGTCTTCAACCAGCAAGACAATTGGTCAAGAATGCTCTTGATATCCACTATCTGTGGATGGTTCTGAAGGTGTTCAATTAAACTAGGGTTAGGAAGGACCTCAGTAAGTTATGGAGAGTAAATAAAGCCCTTATGCAAATTAGTTTAGAATTGAGACCATCTGATTGGTTGATGCAATTGTCATTCAAAATTAGCCATTCTGATTGGTTTATGTACTGTCAGTCAACAGTTTTCTATTTTACAACTTTTGCTGGGACCATCATGCAATAGTCTTCAACCAGCAAGACAATTGGTCAAGAATGCTCTTGTTATCCACTATCTGTGGCATGTTCTGCAGGTGTTCAATTAAACTAGGGTTAGGAAGGACCTCAGTAAGTTATGGAGAGTAAATAAAGCGCTTATGCAAATTAGTTTAGAATTGAGATCATCTGATTGGTTGATGCAATTATCATTCAAAATAAGCCATTCTGATTAGTTTATGTAATGTCAGTAAACAGTTTTCTATTTTACAACTTTTGCTGGGACCATCATGCAATAGTCTTCAACCAGCAAGACAATTGGTCAAGAATGCTCTTTTTATCAACTATCTGTGGCTGGTTCTGCAGGTGTTCAATTAAACTAGGGTTAGGATGGACCTCAGTAAGTTATGGAGAGCAAATAAAGCCATTATGCAAATTAGTTTAGAATTGAGATCATCTGATTGGTTGATGCAATTGTCATTCAAAATAAGCCATTCTGATTGGTTTATGTACTGTCAGTCAACAGTTTTCTATTTTACAACTTTTGCTGGGACAATCATGCAATAGTCTTCAACATCGGCCATCGATGTTTATAAAACATCTATAGGTTATGGTCGATGTTCAATAGTTTTGACATCGATGGGGGAGAACCAGATGGTTTCACACCATCAATGTCAAGCTCAAACTACTAGTTTTGTTTTGCTATTTCCTGGGACACTGAGCATAGCTCCACCCACGACACCAGTGAAGCCCCGCCCCCATATTCTGATTGGCCCACAGGCCAGTCCATCAAATACAATGGATGACCACCGATATGTAACAACATCAATGGCAAGTCAACAGTTTTCTATTTTACTACTTTTGATGGGACCATCAAACAACAGTCTTCAACCAACAAACCAATTGGTCAAGAACATTCTTGTTATAAACCATCTTTGGCTGGTTTTGTAGGTTTTCAATTAGACTATGGTGAGGAAGGACATAAATAAGTTATGGAGAGCAAATAAATTCCTTATGCAAATTAGTTTGGAAATTAGACCATGTGATTGGTTGATGCAATTCTCATTAGGGATGGCCATCGATGTTTATAAAACATCGATAGATTATGGTCGATGTTCATAGTTTTTACATCGATGGGGGAGAACCAGATGGTTTCCCACCATCAATGTCAAGCTAAAACGAAAAGATTTGTTGTGCTATCTCCTGGGACGTGGAATATAGCTCCACCCCCTGAAACATGTGAAGCCCCGCCCCCGTGTTCTGATTGGCCTACGGTCCAGTCAGTCAAATACAATGGATGACCACCTATAGGTAACAACATCGATGGCAAAGGCAACAATGGCCATCACTAACACTCATTCAAAACAATCCATTCCGATTGGTTTATGCACTGTCAGTCAACAGTTTTCTATTTTACTACTTTAGCTGGGACCATCATGTGTAGTCTTCAACCAGCAAGACAATCAGTCGTGGATGTTCTTGTCACCCACCATCTTTGGCTAGTTTTGTAGGTTTTCAATAAGACTAGGGTGAGGAAAGACCTAAGTAAGTTATGGAGAGCAAAGAAAGCCCTTATGCAAATTAGTTTAGAAATTAGACCATCTGATTGGTTGATGCACTACTCATTAGGGATGGCCATCGGCCATCGATGTTTATAAAACATCTATAGGTTATGGTCGATGTTCAATAGTTTTGACATCGATGGGGGAGAACCAGATGGTTTCACACCATCAATGTCAAGCTCAAACTACTAGTTTTGTTTTGCTATTTCCTGGGACACTGAGCATAGCTCCACCCACGACACCAGTGAAGCCCCGCCCCCATATTATGATTGGCCCACAGGCCAGTCCATCAAATACAATGGATGACCACCGATATGTAACAACATCAATGGCAAGTCAACAGTTTTCTATTTTACTACTTTTGATGGGACCATCATACAACAGTCTTCGACCAACAAACCAATTTGTCAAGAACATTCTTGTTATCAACCATCTTTAGCTGGTTTTGTAGGTTTTCAATTAGACTATGGTGAGGAAGGACCTAAATAAGTTATGGAGAGCAAATAAATTCCTTATGCAAATTAGTTTGGAAATTAGACCGTGTGATTGGTTGATGCAATTCTCATTAGGGATGACCATCGATGTTTATAAAACATTGATAGATTATGGTCGATGTTCATAGTTTTTACATCGATGGGGGAGAACCAGATGGTTTACCACCATCAATGTCAAGCTAAAACGAAAAGATTTTTTGTGCTATCTCCTGGGACATGGAATATAGCTCCACCCCCTGAAACATGTGAAGCCCCGCCCCCATGTTCTGATTGGCCCATGGTCCAGTCAGTCAAATACAATGGATGACCACCTATAGGTAACAACATCGATGGCAAAGGCAACAATGGCCATCACTAACACTCATTCAAAACAATCCATTCCGATTGGTTTATGCACTGTCAGTCAACAGTTTTCTATTTTACTACTTTAGCTGGGACCATCATGTGTAGTCTTCAACCAGCAAGACAATCAGTCGTGGATGTTCTTGTCACCCACCATCTTTGGCTAGTTTTGTAGGTTTTCAATAAGACTAGGGTGAGGAAAGACCTAAGTAAGTTATGGAGAGCAAATAAAGCCCTTATGCAAATTAGTTTAGAAATTAGACCATCTGATTGGTTGATGCACTACTCATTAGGGATGGCCATCGGCCATCGATGTTTATAAAACATCTATAGGTTATGGTCGATGTTCAATAGTTTTGACATCGATGGGGGAGAACCAGATGGTTTCACACCATCAATGTCAAGCTCAAACTACTAGTTTTGTTTTGCTATTTCCTGGGACACTGAGCATAGCTCCACCCACGACACCAGTGAAGCCCCGCCTCCATATTATGATTGGCCCACAGGCCAGTCCATCAAATACAATGGATGACCACCGATATGTAACAACATCAATGGCAAGTCAACAGTTTTCTATTTTACTACTTTTGATGGGACCATCATACAACAGTCTTCGACCAACAAACCAATTGGTCAAGAACATTCTTGTTATCAACCATCTTTGGCTGGTTTTGTAGGTTTTCAATTAGACTATGGTGAGGAAGGACCTAAATAAGTTATGGAGAGCAAATAAATTCCTTATGCAAATTAGTTTGGAAATTAGACCGTGTGATTGGTTGATGCAATTCTCATTAGGGATGACCATCGATGTTTATAAAACATCGATAGATTATGGTCGATGTTCATAGTTTTTACATCGATGGGGGAGAACCAGATGGTTTACCACCATCAATGTCAAGCTAAAACGAAAAGATTTTTTGTGCTATCTCCTGGGACATGGAATATAGCTCCACCCCCTGAAACATGTGAAGCCCCGCCCCCGTGTTCTGATTGGCCCACGGTCCAGTCAGTCAAATACAATGGATGACCACCTATAGGTAACAACATCGATGGCAAAGGCAACAATGGCCATCACTAACACTCATTCAAAACAATCCATTCCGATTGGTTTATGCACTGTCAGTCAACAGTTTTCTATTTTACTACTTTAGCTGGGACCATCATGTGTAGTCTTCAACCAGCAAGACAATCAGTCGTGGATGTTCTTGTCACCCACCATCTTTGGCTAGTTTTGTAGGTTTTCAATAAGACTAGGGTGAGGAAAGACCTAAGTAAGTTATGGAGAGCAAATAAAGCCCTTATGCAAATTAGTTTAGAAATTAGACCATCTGATTGGTTGATGCACTACTCATTAGGGATGGCCATCGGCCATCGATGTTTATAAAACATCTATAGGTTATGGTCGATGTTCAATAGTTTTGACATCGATGGGGGAGAACCAGATGGTTTCACACCATCAATGTCAAGCTCAAACTACTAGTTTTGTTTTGCTATTTCCTGGGACACTGAGCATAGCTCCACCCACGACACCAGTGAAGCCCCGCCCCCATATTCTGATTGGCCCACAGGCCAGTCCATCAAATACAATGGATGACCACTGATATGTAACAACATCAATGGCAAGTCAACAGTTTTCTATTTTACTACTTTTGATGAGACCATCATACAACAGTCTTCGACCAACAAACCAACTGGTCAAGAACATTCTTGTTATCAACCATCTTTGGCTGGTTTTGTAGGTTTTCAATTAGACTATGGTGAGGAAGGACCTAAATAAGTTATGGAGAGCAAATAAATTCCTTATGCAAATTAGTTTGGAAATTAGACCGTGTGATTGGTTGATGTAATTCTCATTAGGGATGACCATCGATGTTTATAAAACATCGATATATTATGGTCGATGTTCATAGTTTTTACATCGATGGGGGAGAACCAGATGGTTTCCCACCATCAATGTCAAGCTAAAACGAAAAGATTTGTTGTGCTATCTCCTGGGACATGGAATATAGCTCCACCCCCTGAAACATGTGAAGCCCCGCCCCCGTGTTCTGATTGGCCCACGGTCCAGTCAGTCAAATACAATGGATGACCACCTATAGGTATCAACATCGATAGCAAAGGCAACAATGGCCATCACTAACACTCATTCAAAACAATCCATTCCGATTGGTTTATGCACTGTCAATCAACAGTTTTCTATTTTACTACTTTAGCTGGGACCATCATGTGATAGTCTTCAACCATCAAGACAATCAGTCGTGGATGTTCTTGTCACCCACCATCTTTGGCTAGTTTTGTAGGTTTTCAATAAGACTAGGGTGAGGAAAGACCTAAGTAAGTTATGGAGAGCAAATAAAGCCCTTATGCAAATTAGTTTAGAAATTAGACCATCTGATTGGTTGATGCAATACTCATTAGGGATGGCCATCGGCCATCGATGTTTATAAAACATCTATAGGTTATGGTCGATGTTCAATAGTTTTGACATCGATGGGGGAGAACCAGATGGTTTCACACCATCAATGTCAAGCTCAAACTACTAGTTTTGTTTTGCTATTTCCTGGGACACTGAGCATAGCTCCACCCACGACACCAGTGAAGCCCCGCCCCCATATTCTGATTGGCCCACAGGCCAGTCCATCAAATACAATGGATGACCACCGATATGTAACAACATCAATGGCAAGTCAACAGTTTTCTATTTTACTACTTTTGATGGGAGCATCATACAACAGTCTTCAACCAACAAACCAATTGGTCAAGAACATTCTTGTTATCAACCATCTTTGGCTGGTTTTGTAGGTTTTCAATTAGACTATGGTGAGGAAGGACCTAAATAAGTTATGGAGAGCAAATAAATTCCTTATGCAAATTAGTTTGGAAATTAGACCATGTGATTGGTTGATGCAATTCTCATTAGGGATGACCATCGATGTTTATAAAACATCGATAGATTATGGTCGATGTCCATAGTTTTTACATCGATGGGGGAGAACCGGATGGTTTCCCACCATCAATGTCAAGCTAAAACGAAAAGATTTGTTGTGCTATCTCCTGGGACATGGCATATAGCTCCACCCCCTGAAACATGTGAAGCCCCGCCCCCGTGTTCTGATTGGCCCACGGTCCAGTCAGTCAAATACAATGGATGACCACCATTGTCATTCAAAATAAGCCATTCTGATTGGTTTATGTAATGTCAGTCAACAGTTTTCTATTTTACAACTTTTGCTGGGACCATCATGCAATAGTCTTCAACCAGCAAGACAATTGGTCAAGAATGTTTTTTTTATCAACTATCTGTGGCTGGTTCTGAAGGTGTTCAATTAAACTAGGGTTAGGAAGGACCTCAGTAAGTTATGGAGAGTAAATAAAGCCCTTATGCAAATTAGTTTAGAATTGAGACCATCTGATTGGTTGATGCAATTGTCATTCAAAATAAGCCATTCTGATTGGTTTATGTACTGTCAGACAACAGTTTTCTATTTTACAACTTTTGCAGGGACCATCATGCAATAGTCTTCAACCAGCAAGACAATCGGTCAAGAATGCTCTTGTTATCAACTATCTGTGGCTGGTTCTGCAGGTGTTCAATTAAACTAGGGTTAGGAAGGACCTAAGTAAGTTATGGAGAGCAAATAAAGCGCTTATGCAAATTAGTTTAGAATTGAGATCATCTGATTGGTTGATGTAATTGTCATTCAAAATAAGCCATTCTGATTGGTTTATGTACTGTCAGTCAACAGTTTTCTATTTTACAACTTTTGCTGGGACCATCATGCAATAGTCTTCAACCAGCAAGACAATTGGACAAGAATGCTCTTGTTATCAACTATCTGTGGCTGGTTCTGCAGGTGTTCAATTAAACTAGGGTTAGGAAGGACCTCAGTAAGTTATGGAGAGTAAATAAATCCCTTATGCAAATTAGTTTAGAATTGAGGCCATCTGATTGGTTGATACAATTGTCATTCAAAATAAGCCATTCTGATTAATTTATGTAATGTCAGTGAACAGTTTTCTATTTTACAACTTTTGCTGGGACCATCATGCAATAGTCTTCAACCAGCAAGACAATTGGTCAAGAATGCTCTTGTTATCAACTATCTGTGGCTGGTTCTGCAGGTGTTCAATTAAACTAGGGTTAGGAAGGACCTCAGTAAGTTATGGAGAGCAAATAAAGCGCTTATGCAAATTAGTTTAGAATTGAGATCATCTGATTGGTTGATGCAATTGTCATTCAAAATAAGCCACTCTGATTGGTTTATGTACTGTCAGTCAACAGTTTTCTATTTTACAACTTTTGCTGGGACCATCATGCAATAGTCTTCAACCAGCAAGACAATTGGTCAAGAATGCTCTTGTTATCCACTATCTGTGGCATGTTCTGCAGGTGTTCAATTAAACTAGGGTTAGGAAGGACCTCAGTAAGTTATGGAGAGTAAATAAAGCGCTTATGCAAATCAGTTTAGAATTGAGATCATCTGATTGGTTGATGAAATTGTCATTCAAAATAAGCCACTCTGATTGGTTTATGTACTGTCAGTCAACAGTTTTCTATTTTACGACTTTTGCTGGGACCATCATGCAATAGTCTTCAACCAGCAAGACAATTGGTCAAGAATGCTCTTTTTATCAACTATCTGTGGCTGGTTCTGAAGGTGTTCAATTAAACTAGGGTTAGGAAGGACCTCAGTAAGTTATGGAGAGTAAATAAAGCCCTTATGCAAATTAGTTTAGAATTGAGGCCATCTGATTGGTTGATGCAATTGTCATTCAAAATAAGCCATTCTAATTGGTTTATGTAATGTCAGTCAACAGTTTTCTATTTTACAACTTTTGCTGGGACCATCATGCAATAGTCTTCAACCAGCAAGACAATTGGACAAGAATGCTCTTGTTATCAACTATCTGTGGCTGGTTCTGCAGGTGTTCAATTAAACTAGGGTTAGGAAGGACCTCAGTAAGTTATGGAGAGTAAATAAATCCCTTATGCAAATTAGTTTAGAATTGAGGCCATCTGATTGGTTGATACAATTGTCATTCAAAATAAGCCATTCTGATTAATTTATGTAATGTCAGTGAACAGTTTTCTATTTTACAACTTTTGCTGGGACCATCATGCAATAGTCTTCAACCAGCAAGACAATTGGTCAAGAATGCTCTTGTTATCAACTATCTGTGGCTGGTTCTGCAGGTGTTCAATTAAACTAGGGTTAGGAAGGACCTCAGTAAGTTATGGAGAGCAAATAAAGCGTTTATGCAAATTAGTTTAGAATTGAGATCATCTGATTGGTTGATGCAATTGTCATTCAAAATAAGCCATTCTGATTGGTTTATGTACTGTCAGTCAACAGTTTTCTATTTTACAACTTTTGCTGGGACAATCATGCAATAGTCTTCAACCAGCAAGACAATTGGTCAAGAATGCTCTTGTTATCAACTATCTGTGGCTGGTTCTGCAGGTGTTCAATTAAACTAGGGTTAGGATGGACCTCAGTAAGTTATGGAGAGCAAATAAAGCCATTATGCAAATTAGTTTAGAATTGAGATCATCTGATTGGTTGATGCAATTGTCATTCAAAATAAGCCATTCATATTGGTTTATGTACTGTCAGTCAACAGTTTTCTATTTTACAACTTTTACTGGGACCATCATGCAATAGTCTTCAACCAGCAAGACAATTGGTCAAGAATGCTCTTGATATCCACTATCTGTGGATGGTTCTGAAGGTGTTCAATTAAACTAGGGTTAGGAAGGACCTCAGTAAGTTATGGAGAGTAAATAAAGCCCTTATGCAAATTAGTTTAGAATTGAGACCATCTGATTGGTTGATGCAATTGTCATTCAAAATTAGCCATTCTGATTGGTTTATGTACTGTCAGTCAACAGTTTTCTATTTTACAACTTTTGCTGGGACCATCATGCAATAGTCTTCAACCAGCAAGACAATT
The DNA here is from genome assembly GCF_055691185.1 of Crinia signifera. NCBI lineage: Eukaryota > Metazoa > Chordata > Amphibia > Anura > Myobatrachidae > Crinia > Crinia signifera. Next base: position 163,822,785 of record NC_139218.1, on the reverse strand, counting down.
GGTCAAGAATGCTCTTGTTATCCACTATCTGTGGCATGTTCTGCAGGTGTTCAATTAAACTAGGGTTAGGAAGGACCTCAGTAAGTTATGGAGAGTAAATAAAGCGCTTATGCAAATTAGTTTAGAATTGAGATCATCTGATTGGTTGATGCAATTATCATTCAAAATAAGCCATTCTGATTAGTTTATGTAATGTCAGTCAACAGTTTTCTATTTTACAACTTTTGCTGGGACCATCATGCAATAGTCTTCAACCAGCAAGACAATTGGTCAAGAATGCTCTTTTTATCAACTATCTGTGGCTGGTTCTGCAGGTGTTCAATTAAACTAGGGTTAGGATGGACCTCAGTAAGTTATGGAGAGCAAATAAAGCCATTATGCAAATTAGTTTAGAATTGAGATCATCTGATTGGTTGATGCAATTGTCATTCAAAATAAGCCATTCTGATTGGTTTATGTACTGTCAGTCAACAGTTTTCTATTTTACAACTTTTGCTGGGACAATCATGCAATAGTCTTCAACCAGCAAGACAATTGGTCAAGAATGCTCTTGTTATCAACTATCTGTGGCTGGTTCTGCAGGTGTTCAATTAAACTAGGGTTAGGATGGACCTCAGTAAGTTATGGAGAGCAAATAAAGCCATTATGCAAATTAGTTTAGAATTGAGATCATCTGATTGGTTGATGCAATTGTCATTCAAAATAAGCCATTCTGATTGGTTTATGTACTGTCAGTCAACAGTTTTCTATTTTACAACTTTTGCTGGGACCATCATGCAATAGTCTTCAACCAGCAAGACAATTGGTCAAGAATGCTCTTGATATCCACTATCTGTGGATGGTTCTGAAGGTGTTCAATTAAACTAGGGTTAGGAAGGACCTCAGTAAGTTATGGAGAGTAAATAAAGCCCTTATGCAAATTAGTTTAGAATTGAGACCATCTGATTGGTTGATGCAATTGTCATTCAAAATTAGCCATTCTGATTGGTTTATGTACTGTCAGTCAACAGTTTTCTATTTTACAACTTTTGCTGGGACCATCATGCAATAGTCTTCAACCAGCAAGACAATTGGTCAAGAATGCTCTTGTTATCCACTATCTGTGGCATGTTCTGCAGGTGTTCAATTAAACTAGGGTTAGGAAGGACCTCAGTAAGTTATGGAGAGTAAATAAAGCGCTTATGCAAATTAGTTTAGAATTGAGATCATCTGATTGGTTGATGCAATTATCATTCAAAATAAGCCACTCTGATTGGTTTATGTACTGTCAGTCAACAGTTTTCTATTTTACAACTTTTGCTGGGACCATCATGCAATAGTCTTCAACCAGCAAGACAATTGGTCAAGAATGCTCTTGTTATCAACTATCTGTGGCTGGTTCTGCAGGTGTTCAATTATACTAGGGTTAGGAAGGACCTCAGTAAGTTATGGAGAGTAAATAAATCCCTTATGCAAATTAGTTTAGAATTGAGACCATCTGATTGGTTGATACAATTGTCATTCAAAATAAGCCATTCTGATTGGTTTATGTAATGACAGTCAACAGTTTTCTATTTTACAACTTTTGCTGGGACCATCATGCAATAGTCTTCAACCAGCAAGACAATTGGTCAAGAATGATCTTGTTATCAACTATCTGTGGCTGGCTCTGCAGGTGTTCAATTAAACTAGGGTTAGGAAGGACCTTAGTAAGTTATGGAGAGTAAATAAAGCCCTTATGCAAATTAGTTTAGAATTGAGACCATCTGATTGGTTGATACAATTGTCATTCAAAATAAGCCATTCTGATTGGTTTATGTACTGTCAGTCAACAGTTTTCTATTTTACAACTTTTGCTGGGACCATCATGCAATAGTCTTCAACCAGCAAGACTATTGGTCAAGAATGCTCTTGTTATCAACTATCTGTGGCTAGTTCTGCAGGTGTTCAATTAAACTAGGGTTAGGAAGGACCTCAGTAAGTTATGAAGAGCAAATTAAGTACTTATGCAAATTAGTTCAGAATTGAGACCATCTGATTGGGTGATGCAACTGTCATTCAAAATAAGCCATTCTGATTGGTTTATGTACTGTCAGTCAACAGTTTTCTATTTTACAACTTTTGCTGGGACCATCATGCAATAGTCTTCAACCAGCAAGACAATTGGTCAAGAATGCTCTTGTTATCAACTATCTGTGGCTGGTTCTGCAGGTGTTCAATTATACTAGGGTTAGGAAGGACCTCAGTAAGTTATGGAGAGTAAATAAAGCCCTTATGCAAATTAGTTTAGAATTGAGACCATCTGATTGGTTGATACAATTGTCATTCAAAATAAGCCATTCTGATTGGTTTATGTAATGACAGTCAACAGTTTTCTATTTTACAACTTTTGCTGGGACCATCATGCAATAGTCTTCAACCAGCAAGACAATTGGTCAAGAATGATCTTGTTATCAACTATCTGTGGCTGGTTCTGCAGGTGTTCAATTATACTAGGGTTAGGAAGGACCTCAGTAAGTTATGGAGAGTAAATAAAGCCCTTATGCAAATTAGTTTAGAATTGAGACCATCTGATTGGTTGATACAATTGTCATTCAAAATAAGCCATTCTGATTGGTTTATGTAATGACAGTCAACAGTTTTCTATTTTACAACTTTTGCTGGGACCATCATGCAATAGTCTTCAACCAGCAAGACAATTGGTCAAGAATGATCTTGTTATCAACTATCTGTGGCTGGTTCTGCAGGTGTTCAATTAAACTAGGGTTAGGAAGGACCTCAGTAAGTTATGGAGATTAAATAAAGCCATTATGCAAATTAGTTTAGAATTGAGACCATCTGATTGGTTGATGCAATTGTCATTCAAAATAAGCCATTCTGATTGGTTTATGTACTGTCAGTCAACAGTTTTCTATTTTACAACTTTTGCTGGGACCATCATGCAATAGTCTTCAACCAGCAAGACTATTGGTCAAGAATGCTCTTGTTATCAACTATCTGTGGCTGGTTCTGCAGGTGTTCAATTAAACTAGGGTTAGGAAGGACCTCAGTAAGTTATGAAGAGCAAATTAAGTACTTATGCAAATTAGTTCAGAATTGAGACCATATGATTGGGTGTTGCAACTGTCATTCAAAATAAGCCATTCTGATTGGTTTATGTACTGTCAGTCAACAGTTTTCTATTTTACAACTTTTGCTGGGACCATTATGCAATAGTCTTCAACCAGCAAGACAATTGGTCAATAATGCTCTTGTTATCAACTATCTGTGGCTGGTTCTGCAGGTGTTCAATTAAACTAGGGTTAGGAAGGACCTCAGTAAGTTATGGAGAGCAAATAAAGCCATTATGCAAATTAGTTTAGCATTGAGATCATCTGATTGGTTGATGCAATTGTCATTCAAAATAAGCCATTCTGATTGGTTTATGTACTGTCAGTCAACAGTTTTCTATTTTACAACTTTTGCTGGGACCATCATGCAATAGTCTTCAACCAGCAAGACAATTGGTCAAGAATGCTCTTGTTATCCACTATCTGTGGCATGTTCTGCAGGTGTTCAATTAAACTAGGGTTAGGAAGGACCTCAGTAAGTTATGGAGAGTAAATAAAGCGCTTATGCAAATTAGTTTAGAATTGAGATCATCTGATTGGTTGATGCAATTGTCATTCAAAATAAGCCACTCTGATTGGTTTATGTACTGTCAGTCAACAGTTTTCTATTTTACGACTTTTGCTGGGACCATCATGCAATAGTCTTCAACCAGCAAGACAATTGGTCAAGAATGCTCTTTTTATCAACTATCTGTGGCTGGTTCTGAAGGTGTTCAATTAAACTAGGGTTAGGAAGGACCTCAGTAAGTTATGGAGAGTAAATAAAGCCCTTATGCAAATTAGTTTAGAATTGAGGCCATCTGATTGGTTGATGCAATTGTCATTCAAAATAAGCCATTCTGATTGGTTTATGTAATGTCAGTCAACAGTTTTCTATTTTACAACTTTTGCTGGGACCATCATGCAATAGTCTTCAACCAGCAAGACAATTGGTCAAGAATGTTTTTTTTATCAACTATCTGTGGCTGGTTCTGCAGGTGTTCAATTAAACTAGGGTTAGGAAGGACCTAAGTAAGTTATGGAGAGCAAATAAAGCGCTTATGCAAATTAGTTTAGAATTGAGATCATCTGATTGGTTGATGTAATTGTCATTCAAAATAAGCCATTCTGATTGGTTTATGTACTGTCAGTCAACAGTTTTCTATTTTACAACTTTTGCTGGGACCATCATGCAATAGTCTTCAACCAGCAAGACAATTGGACAAGAATGCTCTTGTTATCAACTATCTGTGGCTGGTTCTGCAGGTGTTCAATTAAACTAGGGTTAGGAAGGACCTCAGTAAGTTATGGAGAGTAAATAAATCCCTTATGCAAATTAGTTTAGAATTGAGGCCATCTGATTGGTTGATACAATTGTCATTCAAAATAAGCCATTCTGATTAATTTATGTAATGTCAGTGAACAGTTTTCTATTTTACAACTTTTGCTGGGACCATCATGCAATAGTCTTCAACCAGCAAGACAATTGGTCAAGAATGCTCTTGTTATCAACTATCTGTGGCTGGTTCTGCAGGTGTTCAATTAAACTAGGGTTAGGAAGGACCTCAGTAAGTTATGGAGAGCAAATAAAGCGCTTATGCAAATTAGTTTAGAATTGAGATCATCTGATTGGTTGATGCAATTGTCATTCAAAATAAGCCACTCTGATTGGTTTATGTACTGTCAGTCAACAGTTTTCTATTTTACAACTTTTGCTGGGACCATCATGCAATAGTCTTCAACCAGCAAGACAATTGGTCAAGAATGCTCTTGTTATCCACTATCTGTGGCATGTTCTGCAGGTGTTCAATTAAACTAGGGTTAGGAAGGACCTCAGTAAGTTATGGAGAGTAAATAAAGCGCTTATGCAAATTAGTTTAGAATTGAGATCATCTGATTGGTTGATGAAATTGTCATTCAAAATAAGCCACTCTGATTGGTTTATGTACTGTCAGTCAACAGTTTTCTATTTTACGAATTTTGCTGGGACCATCATGCAATAGTCTTCAACCAGCAAGACAATTGGTCAAGAATGCTCTTTTTATCAACTATCTGTGGCTGGTTCTGAAGGTGTTCAATTAAACTAGGGTTAGGAAGGACCTCAGTAAGTTATGGAGAGTAAATAAAGCCCTTATGCAAATTAGTTTAGAATTGAGGCCATCTGATTGGTTGATGCAATTGTCATTCAAAATAAGCCATTCTAATTGGTTTATGTAATGTCAGTCAACAGTTTTCTATTTTACAACTTTTGCTGGGACCATCATGCAATAGTCTTCAACCAGCAAGACAATTGGACAAGAATGCTCTTGTTATCAACTATCTGTGGCTGGTTCTGCAGGTGTTCAATTAAACTAGGGTTAGGAAGGACCTCAGTAAGTTATGGAGAGTAAATAAATCCCTTATGCAAATTAGTTTAGAATTGAGGCCATCTGATTGGTTGATACAATTGTCATTCAAAATAAGCCATTCTGATTAATTTATGTAATGTCAGTGAACAGTTTTCTATTTTACAACTTTTGCTGGGACCATCATGCAATAGTCTTCAACCAGCAAGACAATTGGTCAAGAATGCTCTTGTTATCAACTATCTGTGGCTGGTTCTGCAGGTGTTCAATTAAACTAGGGTTAGGAAGGACCTCAGTAAGTTATGGAGAGCAAATAAAGCGCTTATGCAAATTAGTTTAGAATTGAGATCATCTGATTGGTTGATGCAATTGTCATTCAAAATAAGCCACTCTGATTGGTTTATGTACTGTCAGTCAACAGTTTTCTATTTTACAACTTTTGCTGGGACCATCATGCAATAGTCTTCTACCAGCAAGACAATTGGTCAAGAATGCTCTTGTTATCCACTATCTGTGGCATGTTCTGCAGGTGTTCAATTAAACTAGGGTTAGGAAGGACCTCAGTAAGTTATGGAGAGTAAATAAAGCGCTTATGCAAATTAGTTTAGAATTGAGATCATCTGATTGGTTGATGCAATTGTCATTCAAAATAAGCCACTCTGATTGGTTTATGTACTGTCAGTCAACAGTTTTCTATTTTACGACTTTTGCTGGGACCATCATGCAATAGTCTTCAACCAGCAAGACAATTGGTCAAGAATGCTCTTTTTATCAACTATCTGTGGCTGGTTCTGAAGGTGTTCAATTAAACTAGGGTTAGGAAGGACCTCAGTAAGTTATGGAGAGTAAATAAAGCCCTTATGCAAATTAGTTTAGAATTGAGGCCATCTGATTGGTTGATGCAATTGTCATTCAAAATAAGCCATTCTAATTGGTTTATGTAATGTCAGTCAACAGTTTTCCATTTTACAACTTTTGCTGGGACCATCATGCAATAGTCTTCAACCAGCAAGACAATTGGTCAAGAATGCTCTTGTTATCAACTATCTGTGGCTGGTTCAGCAGGTGTTCAATTAAACTAGGGTTAGGAAGGACTTCAGCAAGTTATGGAGAGCAAATAAATCCATTATGCAAATTAGTTTAGCATTGAGATAATCTGATTGGTTGATGCAATTGTCATTCAAAATAAGCCATTCTGATTGGTTTATGTACTGTCAGTCAACAGTTTTCTATTTTACAACTTTTGCTGTGACCATCATGCAATAGTCTTCAACCAGCAAGACAATTGGTCAAGAATGCTCTTGTTATCAACTATTTGTGGCTGGTTCTTAGGTGTTCAATTAAACTAGGGTTAGGATGGACCTCAGTATGTTATGGAGAGCAAATAAAGCCATTATGCAAATTAGTTTAGAATTGAGATCATCTGATTGGTTGATGCAATTGTCATTCAAAATAAGCCATTCTGATTTGTTTATGTACTGTCAGTCAACAGTTTTCTATTTTACAACTTTTGCTGGGACCATCATGCAATTGTCTTCAACCAGCAAGACAATTGGTCAAGAATGCTCTTGTTATCCACTATCTGTGGCTGGTTCTGAAGGTGTTCAATTAAACTAGGGTTAGGAAGGACCTCAGTAAGTTTTGGAGAGTAAAAAAAGCCCTTATGCAAATTAGTTTAGAATTGAGACCATCTGATTGGTTGATGAAATTGTCATTCAAAATAAGCCATTCTGATTGGTTTATGTACTGTCAGTCAACAGTTTTCTATTTTACAACTTTTGCTGGGACCATCATGCAATAGTCTTCAACCAGCAAGACAAATGGTCAAGAATGCTCTTGTTATCAACTATCTGTGGCTTGTTCTGCAGGTGTTCAATTAAACTAGGGTTAGGAAGGACCTCAGTAAGTTATGGAGAGTAAATAAAGCCCTTATGCAAATTAGTTTAGAATTGAGACCATCTGATTGGTTGATACAATTGTCATTCAAAATAAGCCATTCTGATTGGTTTATGTAATGTCAGTCAACAGTTTTCTATTTTACAACTTTTGCTGGGACCATCATGCAATAGTCTTCAACCAGCAAGACAATTGGTCAAGAATGCTCTTGTTATCAACTATCTGTGGCTGGTTCTGCAGGTGTTCAAATAAACTAGGGTTAGGAAGGACCTCAGTAAGTTATGAAGAGCAAATTAAGTACTTATGCAAATTAGTTCAGAATTGAGACCATCTGATTGGGTGATACAATTGTCATTCAAAATAAGCCATTCTGATTGGTTTATGTAATGTCAGTCAACAGTTTTCTATTTTACAACTTTTGCTGGGACCATCATGCAATAGTCTTCAACCAGCAAGACAATTGGTCAAGAATGCTCTTGTTATCAACTATCTGTGGCTTGTTCTGCAGGTGTTCAATTAAACTAGGGTTAGGAAGGACCTCAGTAAGTTATGGAGAGTAAATAAAGCCCTTATGCAAATTAGTTTAGAATTGAGACCATCTGATTGGTTGATACAATTGTCATTCAAAATAAGCCATTCTGATTGGTTTATGTAATGTCAGTCAACAGTTTTCTATTTTACAACTTTTGCTGGGACCATCATGCAATAGTTTTCAACCAGCAAGACAATTGGTCAAGAATGCTCTTGTTATCCACTATCTGTGGCTGGTTCTGAAGGTGTTCAATTAAACTAGGGTTAGGAAGGACCTCAGTAAGTTATGTAGAGTAAATAAAGCCCTTATGCAAATTAGTTTAGAATTGAGACCATCTGATTGGTTGATGAAATTGTCATTCAAAATAAGCCATTCTGATTGGTTTATGTACTGTCAGTCAACAGTTTTCTATTTTACAACTTTTGCTGGGACCATCATGCAATAGTCTTCAACCAGCAAAACAAATGGTCAAGAATGCTCTTGTTATCAACTATCTGTGGCTTGTTCTGCAGGTGTTCAATTAAACTAGGGTTAGGAAGGACCTCAGTAAGTTATGGAGAGTAAATAAAGCCCTTATGCAAATTAGTTTAGAATTGAGACCATCTGATTGGTTGATACAATTGTCATTCAAAATAAGCCATTCTGATTGGTTTATGTAATGTCAGTCAACAGTTTTCTATTTTACAACTTTTGCTGGGACCATCATGCAATAGTCTTCAACCAGCAAGACAATTGGTCAAGAATGCTCTTGTTATCAACTATCTGTGGCTGGTTCTGCAGGTGTTCAAATAAACTAGGGTTAGGAAGGACCTCAGTAAGTTATGAAGAGCAAATTAAGTACTTATGCAAATTAGTTCAGAATTGAGACCATCTGATTGGGTGATACAATTGTCATTCAAAATAAGCCATTCTGATTGGTTTATGTAATGTCAGTCAACAGTTTTCTATTTTACAACTTTTGCTGGGACCATCATGCAATAGTCTTCAACCAGCAAGACAATTGGTCAAGAATGCTCTTGTTATCAACTATCTGTGGCTTGTTCTGCAGGTGTTCAATTAAACTAGGGTTAGGAAGGACCTCAGTAAGTTATGGAGAGTAAATAAAGCCCTTATGCAAATTAGTTTAGAATTGAGACCATCTGATTGGTTGATACAATTGTCATTCAAAATAAGCCATTCTGATTGGTTTATGTAATGTCAGTCAACAGTTTTCTATTTTACAACTTTTGCTGGGACCATCATGCAATAGTTTTCAACCAGCAAGACAATTGGTCAAGAATGCTCTTGTTATCCACTATCTGTGGCTGGTTCTGAAGGTGTTCAATTAAACTAGGGTTAGGAAGGACCTCAGTAAGTTATGGAGAGTAAAAAAAAACCTTATGCAAATTAGTTTAGAATTGAGACCATCTGGTTGGTTGATGCAATTGTCATTCAAAATAAGCCATTCTGATTGGTTTATGTACTGTCAGTCAACAGTTTTCTATTTTACAACTTTTGCTAAGACCATCATGCAATAGTCTTCAACCAGCAAGACAATTGGTCAAGAACGCTCTTGTTATCAACTATCTGTGGCTTGTTCTGCAGGTGTTCAAATAAACTAGGGTTAGGAAGGACCTCAGTAAGTTATGGAGATTAAATAAAGCCATTATGCAAATTAGTTTAGAATTGAGACCATCTGATTGGTTGATGCAATTGTCATTCAAAATAAGCCATTCTGATTGGTTTATGTACTGTCAGTCAACAGTTTTCTATTTTACAACTTTTGCTGGGACCATCATGCAATAGTCTTCAACCAGCAAGACTATTGGTCAAGAATGCTCTTGTTATCAACTATCTGTGGCTGGTTCTGCAGGTGTTCAATTAAACTAGGGTTAGGAAGGACCTCAGTAAGTTATGAAGAGCAAATTAAGTACTTATGCAAATTAGTTCAGAATTGAGACCATATGATTGGGTGTTGCAACTGTCATTCAAAATAAGCCATTCTGATTGGTTTATGTACTGTCAGTCAACAGTTTTCTATTTTACAACTTTTGCTGGGACCATTATGCAATAGTCTTCAACCAGCAAGACAATTGGTCAAGAATGCTCTTGTTATCAACTATCTGTGGCTGGTTCTGCAGGTGTTCAATTAAACTAGGGTTAGGAAGGACCTCAGTAAGTTATGGAGAGCAAATAAAGCCATTATGCAAATTAGTTTAGCATTGAGATCATCTGATTGGTTGATGCAATTGTCATTCAAAATAAGCCATTCTGATTGGTTTATGTACTGTCAGTCAACAGTTTTCTATTTTACAACTTTTGCTGGGACCATCATGCAATAGTCTTCAACCAGCAAGACAATTGGTCAAGAATGCTCTTGTTATCCACTATCTGTGGCATGTTCTGCAGGTGTTCAATTAAACTAGGGTTAGGAAGGACCTCAGTAAGTTATGGAGAGTAAATAAAGCGCTTATGCAAATTAGTTTAGAATTGAGATCATCTGATTGGTTGATGCAATTGTCATTCAAAATAAGCCACTCTGATTGGTTTATGTACTGTCAGTCAACAGTTTTCTATTTTACGACTTTTGCTGGGACCATCATGCAATAGTCTTCAACCAGCAAGACAATTGGTCAAGAATGCTCTTTTTATCAACTATCTGTGGCTGGTTCTGAAGGTGTTCAATTAAACTAGGGTTAGGAAGGACCTCAGTAAGTTATGGAGAGTAAATAAAGCCCTTATGCAAATTAGTTTAGAATTGAGGCCATCTGATTGGTTGATGCAATTGTCATTCAAAATAAGCCATTCTGATTGGTTTATGTAATGTCAGTCAACAGTTTTCTATTTTACAACTTTTGCTGGGACCATCATGCAATAGTCTTCAACCAGCAAGACAATTGGTCAAGAATGCTCTTGTTATCAACTATCTGTGGCTGGTTCTGCAGGTGTTCAATTAAACTAGGGTTAGGAAGGACCTAAGTAAGTTATGGAGAGCAAATAAAGCGCTTATGCAAATTAGTTTAGAATTGAGATCATCTGATTGGTTGATGTAATTGTCATTCAAAATAAGCCATTCTGATTGGTTTATGTACTGTCAGTCAACAGTTTTCTATTTTACAACTTTTGCTGGGACCATCATGCAATAGTCTTCAACCAGCAAGACAATTGGACAAGAATGCTCTTGTTATCAACTATCTGTGGCTGGTTCTGCAGGTGTTCAATTAAACTAGGGTTAGGAAGGACCTCAGTAAGTTATGGAGAGTAAATAAATCCCTTATGCAAATTAGTTTAGAATTGAGGCCATCTGATTGGTTGATACAATTGTCATTCAAAATAAGCCATTCTGATTAATTTATGTAATGTCAGTGAACAGTTTTCTATTTTACAACTTTTGCTGGGACCATCATGCAATAGTCTTCAACCAGCAAGACAATTGGTCAAGAATGCTCTTGTTATCAACTATCTGTGGCTGGTTCTGCAGGTGTTCAATTAAACTAGGGTTAGGAAGGACCTCAGTAAGTTATGGAGAGCAAATAAAGCGCTTATGCAAATTAGTTTAGAATTGAGATCATCTGATTGGTTGATGCAATTGTCATTCAAAATAAGCCACTCTGATTGGTTTATGTACTGTCAGTCAACAGTTTTCTATTTTACAACTTTTGCTGGGACCATCATGCAATAGTCTTCAACCAGCAAGACAATTGGTCAAGAATGCTCTTGTTATCCACTATCTGTGGCATGTTCTGCAGGTGTTCAATTAAACTAGGGTTAGGAAGGACCTTAGTAAGTTATGGAGAGTAAATAAAGCGCTTATGCAAATTAGTTTAGAATTGAGATCATCTGATTGGTTGATGAAATTGTCATTCAAAATAAGCCACTCTGATTTGTTTATGTACTGTCAGTCAACAGTTTTCTATTTTACGACTTTTGCTGGGACCATCATGCAATAGTCTTCAACCAGCAAGACAATTGGTCAAGAATGCTCTTTTTATCAACTATCTGTGGCTGGTTCTGAAGGTGTTCAATTAAACTAGGGTTAGGAAGGACCTCAGTAAGTTATGGAGAGTAAATAAAGCCCTTATGCAAATTAGTTTAGAATTGAGGCCATCTGATTGGTTGATGCAATTGTCATTCAAAATAAGCCATTCTAATTGGTTTATGTAATGTCAGTCAACAGTTTTCTATTTTACAACTTTTGCTGGGACCATCATGCAATAGTCTTCAACCAGCAAGACAATTGGACAAGAATGCTCTTGTTATCAACTATCTGTGGCTGGTTCTGCAGGTGTTCAATTAAACTAGGGTTAGGAAGGACCTCAGTAAGTTATGGAGAGTAAATAAATCCCTTATGCAAATTAGTTTAGAATTGAGGCCATCTGATTGGTTGATACAATTGTCATTCAAAATAAGCCATTCTGATTAATTTATGTAATGTCAGTGAACAGTTTTCTATTTTACAACTTTTGCTGGGACCATCATGCAATAGTCTTCAACCAGCAAGACAATTGGTCAAGAATGCTCTTGTTATCAACTATCTGTGGCTGGTTCTGCAGGTGTTCAATTAAACTAGGGTTAGGAAGGACCTCAGTAAGTTATGGAGAGCAAATAAAGCGCTTATGCAAATTAGTTTAGAATTGAGATCATCTGATTGGTTGATGCAATTGTCATTCAAAATAAGCCACTCTGATTGGTTTATGTACTGTCAGTCAACAGTTTTCTATTTTACAACTTTTGCTGGGACCATCATGCAATAGTCTTCAACCAGCAAGACAATTGGTCAAGAATGCTCTTGTTATCCACTATCTGTGGCATGTTCTGCAGGTGTTCAATTAAACTAGGGTTAGGAAGGACCTCAGTAAGTTATGGAGAGTAAATAAAGCGCTTATGCAAATTAGTTTAGAATTGAGATCATCTGATTGGTTGATGCAATTGTCATTCAAAATAAGCCACTCTGATTGGTTTATGTACTGTCAGTCAACAGTTTTCTATTTTACGACTTTTGCTGGGACCATCATGCAATAGTCTTCAACCAGCAAGACAATTGGTCAAGAATGCTCTTTTTATCAACTATCTGTGGCTGGTTCTGAAGGTGTTCAATTAAACTAGGGTTAGGAAGGACCTCAGTAAGTTATGGAGAGTAAATAAAGCCCTTATGCAAATTAGTTTAGAATTGAGGCCATCTGATTGGTTGATGCAATTGTCATTCAAAATAAGCCATTCTAATTGGTTTATGTAATGTCAGTCAACAGTTTTCCATTTTACAACTTTTGCTGGGACCATCATGCAATAGTCTTCAACCAGCAAGACAATTGGTCAAGAATGCTCTTGTTATCAACTATCTGTGGCTGGTTCAGCAGGTGTTCAATTAAACTAGGGTTAGGAAGGACTTCAGCAAGTTATGGAGAGCAAATAAATCCATTATGCAAATTAGTTTAGCATTGAGATAATCTGATTGGTTGATGCAATTGTCATTCAAAATAAGCCATTCTGATTGGTTTATGTACTGTCAGTCAACAGTTTTCTATTTTACGACTTTTGCTGGGACCATCATGCAATAGTCTTCAACCAGCAAGACAATTGGTCAAGAATGCTCTTTTTATCAACTATCTGTGGCTGGTTCTGAAGGTGTTCAATTAAACTAGGGTTAGGAAGGACCTCAGTAAGTTATGGAGAGTAAATAAAGCCCTTATGCAAATTAGTTTAGAATTGAGGCCATCTGATTGGTTGATGCAATTGTCATTCAAAATAAGCCATTCTAATTGGTTTATGTAATGTCAGTCAACAGTTTTCCATTTTACAACTTTTGCTGGGACCATCATGCAATAGTCTTCAACCAGCAAGACAATTGGTCAAGAATGCTCTTGTTATCAACTATCTGTGGCTGGTTCAGCAGGTGTTCAATTAAACTAGGGTTAGGAAGGACTTCAGCAAGTTATGGAGAGCAAATAAATCCATTATGCAAATTAGTTTAGCATTGAGATAATCTGATTGGTTGATGCAATTGTCATTCAAAATAAGCCATTCTGATTGGTTTATGTACTGTCAGTCAACAGTTTTCTATTTTACAACTTTTGCTGTGACCATCATGCAATAGTCTTCAACCAGCAAGACAATTGGTCAAGAATGCTCTTGTTATCAACTATTTGTGGCTGGTTCTTAGGTGTTCAATTAAACTAGGGTTAGGATGGACCTCAGTATGTTATGGAGAGCAAATAAAGCCATTATGCAAATTAGTTTAGAATTGAGATCATCTGATTGGTTGATGCAATTGTCATTCAAAATAAGCCATTCTGATTTGTTTATGTACTGTCAGTCAACAGTTTTCTATTTTACAACTTTTGCTGGGACCATCATGCAATTGTCTTCAACCAGCAAGACAATTGGTCAAGAATGCTCTTGTTATCCACTATCTGTGGCTGGTTCTGAAGGTGTTCAATTAAACTAGGGTTAGGAAGGACCTCAGTAAGTTTTGGAGAGTAAAAAAAGCCCTTATGCAAATTAGTTTAGAATTGAGACCATCTGATTGGTTGATGAAATTGTCATTCAAAATAAGCCATTCTGATTGGTTTATGTACTGTCAGTCAACAGTTTTCTATTTTACAACTTTTGCTGGGACCATCATGCAATAGTCTTCAACCAGCAAGACAAATGGTCAAGAATGCTCTTGTTATCAACTATCTGTGGTTTGTTCTGCAGGTGTTCAATTAAACTAGGGTTAGGAAGGACCTCAGTAAGTTATGGAGAGTAAATAAAGCCCTTATGCAAATTAGTTTAGAATTGAGACCATCTGATTGGTTGATACAATTGTCATTCAAAATAAGCCATTCTGATTGGTTTATGTAATGTCAGTCAACAGTTTTCTATTTTACAACTTTTGCTGGGACCATCATGCAATAGTCTTCAACCAGCAAGACAATTGGTCAAGAATGCTCTTGTTATCAACTATCTGTGGCTGGTTCTGCAGGTGTTCAAATAAACTAGGGTTAGGAAGGACCTCAGTAAGTTATGAAGAGCAAATTAAGTACTTATGCAAATTAGTTCAGAATTGAGACCATCTGATTGGGTGATACAATTGTCATTCAAAATAAGCCATTCTGATTGGTTTATGTAATGTCAGTCAACAGTTTTCTATTTTACAACTTTTGCTGGGACCATCATGCAATAGTCTTCAACCAGCAAGACAATTGGTCAAGAATGCTCTTGTTATCAACTATCTGTGGCTTGTTCTGCAGGTGTTCAATTAAACTAGGGTTAGGAAGGACCTCAGTAAGTTATGGAGAGTAAATAAAGCCCTTATGCAAATTAGTTTAGAATTGAGACCATCTGATTGGTTGATACAATTGTCATTCAAAATAAGCCATTCTGATTGGTTTATGTAATGTCAGTCAACAGTTTTCTATTTTACAACTTTTGCTGGGACCATCATGCAATAGTTTTCAACCAGCAAGACAATTGGTCAAGAATGCTCTTGTTATCCACTATCTGTGGCTGGTTCTGAAGGTGTTCAATTAAACTAGGGTTAGGAAGGACCTCAGTAAGTTATGTAGAGTAAATAAAGCCCTTATGCAAATTAGTTTAGAATTGAGACCATCTGATTGGTTGATGAAATTGTCATTCAAAATAAGCCATTCTGATTGGTTTATGTACTGTCAGTCAACAGTTTTCTATTTTACAACTTTTGCTGGGACCATCATGCAATAGTCTTCAACCAGCAAGACAAATGGTCAAGAATGCTCTTGTTATCAACTATCTGTGGCTTGTTCTGCAGGTGTTCAATTAAACTAGGGTTAGGAAGGACCTCAGTAAGTTATGGAGAGTAAATAAAGCCCTTATGCAAATTAGTTTAGAATTGAGACCATCTGATTGGTTGATACAATTGTCATTCAAAATAAGCCATTCTGATTGGTTTATGTAATGTCAGTCAACAGTTTTCTATTTTACAACTTTTGCTGGGACCATCATGCAATAGTCTTCAACCAGCAAGACAATTGGTCAAGAATGCTCTTGTTATCAACTATCTGTGGCTGGTTCTGCAGGTGTTCAAATAAACTAGGGTTAGGAAGGACCTCAGTAAGTTATGAAGAGCAAATTAAGTACTTATGCAAATTAGTTCAGAATTGAGACCATCTGATTGGGTGATACAATTGTCATTCAAAATAAGCCATTCTGATTGGTTTATGTAATGTCAGTCAACAGTTTTCTATTTTACAACTTTTGCTGGGACCATCATGCAATAGTCTTCAACCAGCAAGACAATTGGTCAAGAATGCTCTTGTTATCAACTATCTGTGGCTTGTTCTGCAGGTGTTCAATTAAACTAGGGTTAGGAAGGACCTCAGTAAGTTATGGAGAGTAAATAAAGCCCTTATGCAAATTAGTTTAGAATTGAGACCATCTGATTGGTTGATACAATTGTCATTCAAAATAAGCCATTCTGATTGGTTTATGTAATGTCAGTCAACCGTTTTCTATTTTACAACTTTTGCTGGGACCATCATGCAATAGTTTTCAACCAGCAAGACAATTGGTCAAGAATGCTCTTGTTATCCACTATCTGTGGCTGGTTCTGAAGGTGTTCAATTAAACTAGGGTTAGGAAGGACCTCAGTAAGTTATGGAGAGTAAAAAAAAACCTTATGCAAATTAGTTTAGAATTGAGACCATCTGGTTGGTTGATGCAATTGTCATTCAAAATAAGCCATTCTGATTGGTTTATGTACTGTCAGTCAACAGTTTTCTATTTTACAACTTTTGCTGAGACCATCATGCAATAGTCTTCAACCAGCAAGACAATTGGTCAAGAACGCTCTTGTTATCAACTATCTGTGGCTTGTTCTGCAGGTGTTCAAATAAACTAGGGTTAGGATGGACCTCAGTAAGTTATGGAGAGCAAATAAAGCCATTATGCAAATTAGTTTAGAATTGAGATCATCTGATTGGTTGATACAATTGTCATTCAAAATAAGCCATTCTGATTGGTTTATGTAATGACAGTCAACAGTTTTCTATTTTACAACTTTTGCTGGGACCATCATGCAATAGTCTTCAACCAGCAAGACAATTGGTCAAGAATGATCTTGTTTTCAACTATCTGTGGCTGGCTCTGCAGGTGTTCAATTAAACTAGGGTTAGGAAGGACCTCAGTAAGTTATGGAGAGTAAATAAAGCCCTTATGCAAATTAGTTTAGAATTGAGACCATCTGATTGGTTGATACAATTGTCATTCAAAATAAGCCATTCTGATTAGTTTATGTAATGTCAGTCAACAGTTTTCTATTTTACAACTTTTGCTGGGACCATCATGCAATAGTCTTCAACCAGCAAGACAATTGGTCAAGAATGCTCTTTTTATCAACTATCTGTGGCTGGTTCTGCAGGTGTTCAATTAAACTAGGGTTAGGATGGACCTCAGTAAGTTATGGAGAGCAAATAAAGCCATTATGCAAATTAGTTTAGAATTGAGATCATCTGATTGGTTGATGCAATTGTCTTTCAAAATAAGCCATTCTGATTGGTTTATGTACTGTCAGTCAACAGTTTTCTATTTTACAACTTTTGCTGGGACAATCATGCAATAGTCTTCAACCAGCAAGACAATTGGTCAAGAATGCTCTTGTTATCAACTATCTGTGGCTGGTTCTGCAGGTGTTCAATTAAACTAGGGTTAGGATGGACCTCAGTAAGTTATGGAGAGCAAATAAAGCCATTATGCAAATTAGTTTAGAATTGAGATCATCTGATTGGTTGATGCAATTGTCATTCAAAATAAGCCATTCTGATTGGTTTATGTACTGTCAGTCAACAGTTTTCTATTTTACAACTTTTGCTGGGACCATCATGCAATAGTCTTCAACCAGCAAGACAATTGGTCAAGAATGCTCTTGATATCCACTATCTGTGGATGGTTCTGAAGGTGTTCAATTAAACTAGGGTTAGGAAGGACCTCAGTAAGTTATGGAGAGTAAATAAAGCCCTTATGCAAATTAGTTTAGAATTGAGACCATCTGATTGGTTGATGCAATTGTCATTCAAAATTAGCCATTCTGATTGGTTTATGTACTGTCAGTCAACAGTTTTCTATTTTACAACTTTTGCTGGGACCATCATGCAATAGTCTTCAACCAGCAAGACAATTGGTCAAGAATGCTCTTGTTATCCACTATCTGTGGCATGTTCTGCAGGTGTTCAATTAAACTAGGGTTAGGAAGGACCTCAGTAAGTTATGGAGAGTAAATAAAGCGCTTATGCAAATTAGTTTAGAATTGAGATCATCTGATTGGTTGATGCAATTATCATTCAAAATAAGCCACTCTGATTGGTTTATGTACTGTCAGTCAACAGTTTTCTATTTTACAACTTTTGCTGGGACCATCATGCAATAGTCTTCAACCAGCAAGACAATTGGTCAAGAATGCTCTTGTTATCCACTATCTGTGGCTGGTTCTGAAGGTGTTCAATTAAACTTGGGTTAGGAAGGACCTCAGTAAGTTATGGAGAGTAAAAAAAACCCTTATGCAAATTAGTTTAGAATTGAGACCATCTGATTGGTTGATGCAATTGTCATTCAAAATTAGCCATTCTGATTGGTTTATGTACTGTCAGTCAACAGTTTTCTATTTTACAACTTTTGCTGGGACCATCATGCAATAGTCTTCAACCAGCAAGACAATTGGTCAAGAATGCTCTTGTTATCAACTATCTGTGGCTTGTTCTGCAGGTGTTCAATTAAACTAGGGTTAGGATGGACCTCAGTAAGTTATGGAGAGCAAATAAAGCCATTATGCAAATTAGTTTAGAATTGAGATCATCTGATTGGTTGATACAATTGTCATTCAAAATAAGCCATTCATATTGGTTTATGTAATGTCAGTAAACAGTTTTCTATTTTACAACTTTTGCAGGGACGATCATGCAATAGTCTTCAACCAGCAAGACAATTGGTCAAGAATGCTCTTGTTATCAACTATCTGTGGCTGGTTCTGCAGGTGTTCAATTATACTAGGGTTAGGAAGGACCTCAGTAAGTTATGGAGAGCAAATAAAGCCCTTATGCAAATTAGTTTAGAATTGAGACCATCTGATTGGTTGATACAATTGTCATTCAAAATAAGCCATTCTGATTGGTTTATGTAATGACAGTCAACAGTTTTCTATTTTACAACTTTTGCTGGGACCATCATGCAATAGTCTTCAACCAGCAAGACAATTGGTCAAGAATGATCTTGTTTTCAACTATCTGTGGCTGGCTCTGCAGGTGTTCAATTAAACTAGGGTTAGGAAGGATCTCAGTAAGTTATGGAGAGTAAATAAAGCCCTTATGCAAATTAGTTTAGAATTGAGACCATCTGATTGGTTGATACAATTGTCATTCAAAATAAGCCATTCTGATTAGTTTATGTAATGTCAGTCAACAGTTTTCTATTTTACAACTTTTGCTGGGACCATCATGCAATAGTCTTCAACCAGCAAGACAATTGGTCAAGAATGCTCTTTTTATCAACTATCTGTGGCTGGTTCTGCAGGTGTTCAATTAAACTAGGGTTAGGATGGACCTCAGTAAGTTATGGAGAGCAAATAAAGCCATTATGCAAATTAGTTTAGAATTGAGATCATCTGATTGGTTGATGCAATTGTCATTCAAAATAAGCCATTCTGATTGGTTTATGTACTGTCAGTCAACAGTTTTCTATTTTACAACTTTTGCTGGGACAATCATACAATAGTCTTCAACCAGCAAGACAATTGGTCAAGAATGCTCTTGTTATCAACTATCTGTGGCTGGTTCTGCAGGTGTTCAATTAAACTAGGGTTAGGATGGACCTCAGTAAGTTATGGAGAGCAAATAAAGCCATTATGCAAATTAGTTTAGAATTGAGATCATCTGATTGGTTGATGCAATTGTCATTCAAAATAAGCCATTCATATTGGTTTATGTACTGTCAGTCAACAGTTTTCTATTTTACAACTTTTACTGGGACCATCATGCAATAGTCTTCAACCAGCAAGACAATTGGTCAAGAATGCTCTTGATATCCACTATCTGTGGATGGTTCTGAAGGTGTTCAATTAAACTAGGGTTAGGAAGGACCTCAGTAAGTTATGGAGAGTAAATAAAGCCCTTATGCAAATTAGTTTAGAATTGAGACCATCTGATTGGTTGATGCAATTGTCATTCAAAATTAGCCATTCTGATTGGTTTATGTACTGTCAGTCAACAGTTTTCTATTTTACAACTTTTGCTGGGACCATCATGCAATAGTCTTCAACCAGCAAGACAATTGGTCAAGAATGCTCTTGTTATCCACTATCTGTGGCATGTTCTGCAGGTGTTCAATTAAACTAGGGTTAGGAAGGACCTCAGTAAGTTATGGAGAGTAAATAAAGCGCTTATGCAAATTAGTTTAGAATTGAGATCATCTGATTGGTTGATGCAATTATCATTCAAAATAAGCCATTCTGATTAGTTTATGTAATGTCAGTCAACAGTTTTCTATTTTACAACTTTTGCTGGGACCATCATGCAATAGTCTTCAACCAGCAAGACAATTGGTCAAGAATGCTCTTTTTATCAACTATCTGTGGCTGGTTCTGCAGGTGTTCAATTAAACTAGGGTTAGGATGGACCTCAGTAAGTTATGGAGAGCAAATAAAGCCATTATGCAAATTAGTTTAGAATTGAGATCATCTGATTGGTTGATGCAATTGTCATTCAAAATAAGCCATTCTGATTGGTTTATGTACTGTCAGTCAACAGTTTTCTATTTTACAACTTTTGCTGGGACAATCATGCAATAGTCTTCAACATCGGCCATCGATGTTTATAAAACATCTATAGGTTATGGTCGATGTTCAATAGTTTTGACATCGATGGGGGAGAACCAGATGGTTTCACACCATCAATGTCAAGCTCAAACTACTAGTTTTGTTTTGCTATTTCCTGGGACACTGAGCATAGCTCCACCCACGACACCAGTGAAGCCCCGCCCCCATATTCTGATTGGCCCACAGGCCAGTCCATCAAATACAATGGATGACCACCGATATGTAACAACATCAATGGCAAGTCAACAGTTTTCTATTTTACTACTTTTGATGGGACCATCAAACAACAGTCTTCAACCAACAAACCAATTGGTCAAGAACATTCTTGTTATAAACCATCTTTGGCTGGTTTTGTAGGTTTTCAATTAGACTATGGTGAGGAAGGACATAAATAAGTTATGGAGAGCAAATAAATTCCTTATGCAAATTAGTTTGGAAATTAGACCATGTGATTGGTTGATGCAATTCTCATTAGGGATGGCCATCGATGTTTATAAAACATCGATAGATTATGGTCGATGTTCATAGTTTTTACATCGATGGGGGAGAACCAGATGGTTTCCCACCATCAATGTCAAGCTAAAACGAAAAGATTTGTTGTGCTATCTCCTGGGACGTGGAATATAGCTCCACCCCCTGAAACATGTGAAGCCCCGCCCCCGTGTTCTGATTGGCCTACGGTCCAGTCAGTCAAATACAATGGATGACCACCTATAGGTAACAACATCGATGGCAAAGGCAACAATGGCCATCACTAACACTCATTCAAAACAATCCATTCCGATTGGTTTATGCACTGTCAGTCAACAGTTTTCTATTTTACTACTTTAGCTGGGACCATCATGTGTAGTCTTCAACCAGCAAGACAATCAGTCGTGGATGTTCTTGTCACCCACCATCTTTGGCTAGTTTTGTAGGTTTTCAATAAGACTAGGGTGAGGAAAGACCTAAGTAAGTTATGGAGAGCAAAGAAAGCCCTTATGCAAATTAGTTTAGAAATTAGACCATCTGATTGGTTGATGCACTACTCATTAGGGATGGCCATCGGCCATCGATGTTTATAAAACATCTATAGGTTATGGTCGATGTTCAATAGTTTTGACATCGATGGGGGAGAACCAGATGGTTTCACACCATCAATGTCAAGCTCAAACTACTAGTTTTGTTTTGCTATTTCCTGGGACACTGAGCATAGCTCCACCCACGACACCAGTGAAGCCCCGCCCCCATATTATGATTGGCCCACAGGCCAGTCCATCAAATACAATGGATGACCACCGATATGTAACAACATCAATGGCAAGTCAACAGTTTTCTATTTTACTACTTTTGATGGGACCATCATACAACAGTCTTCGACCAACAAACCAATTTGTCAAGAACATTCTTGTTATCAACCATCTTTAGCTGGTTTTGTAGGTTTTCAATTAGACTATGGTGAGGAAGGACCTAAATAAGTTATGGAGAGCAAATAAATTCCTTATGCAAATTAGTTTGGAAATTAGACCGTGTGATTGGTTGATGCAATTCTCATTAGGGATGACCATCGATGTTTATAAAACATTGATAGATTATGGTCGATGTTCATAGTTTTTACATCGATGGGGGAGAACCAGATGGTTTACCACCATCAATGTCAAGCTAAAACGAAAAGATTTTTTGTGCTATCTCCTGGGACATGGAATATAGCTCCACCCCCTGAAACATGTGAAGCCCCGCCCCCGTGTTCTGATTGGCCCATGGTCCAGTCAGTCAAATACAATGGATGACCACCTATAGGTAACAACATCGATGGCAAAGGCAACAATGGCCATCACTAACACTCATTCAAAACAATCCATTCCGATTGGTTTATGCACTGTCAGTCAACAGTTTTCTATTTTACTACTTTAGCTGGGACCATCATGTGTAGTCTTCAACCAGCAAGACAATCAGTCGTGGATGTTCTTGTCACCCACCATCTTTGGCTAGTTTTGTAGGTTTTCAATAAGACTAGGGTGAGGAAAGACCTAAGTAAGTTATGGAGAGCAAATAAAGCCCTTATGCAAATTAGTTTAGAAATTAGACCATCTGATTGGTTGATGCACTACTCATTAGGGATGGCCATCGGCCATCGATGTTTATAAAACATCTATAGGTTATGGTCGATGTTCAATAGTTTTGACATCGATGGGGGAGAACCAGATGGTTTCACACCATCAATGTCAAGCTCAAACTACTAGTTTTGTTTTGCTATTTCCTGGGACACTGAGCATAGCTCCACCCACGACACCAGTGAAGCCCCGCCTCCATATTATGATTGGCCCACAGGCCAGTCCATCAAATACAATGGATGACCACCGATATGTAACAACATCAATGGCAAGTCAACAGTTTTCTATTTTACTACTTTTGATGGGACCATCATACAACAGTCTTCGACCAACAAACCAATTGGTCAAGAACATTCTTGTTATCAACCATCTTTGGCTGGTTTTGTAGGTTTTCAATTAGACTATGGTGAGGAAGGACCTAAATAAGTTATGGAGAGCAAATAAATTCCTTATGCAAATTAGTTTGGAAATTAGACCGTGTGATTGGTTGATGCAATTCTCATTAGGGATGACCATCGATGTTTATAAAACATCGATAGATTATGGTCGATGTTCATAGTTTTTACATCGATGGGGGAGAACCAGATGGTTTACCACCATCAATGTCAAGCTAAAACGAAAAGATTTTTTGTGCTATCTCCTGGGACATGGAATATAGCTCCACCCCCTGAAACATGTGAAGCCCCGCCCCCGTGTTCTGATTGGCCCACGGTCCAGTCAGTCAAATACAATGGATGACCACCTATAGGTAACAACATCGATGGCAAAGGCAACAATGGCCATCACTAACACTCATTCAAAACAATCCATTCCGATTGGTTTATGCACTGTCAGTCAACAGTTTTCTATTTTACTACTTTAGCTGGGACCATCATGTGTAGTCTTCAACCAGCAAGACAATCAGTCGTGGATGTTCTTGTCACCCACCATCTTTGGCTAGTTTTGTAGGTTTTCAATAAGACTAGGGTGAGGAAAGACCTAAGTAAGTTATGGAGAGCAAATAAAGCCCTTATGCAAATTAGTTTAGAAATTAGACCATCTGATTGGTTGATGCACTACTCATTAGGGATGGCCATCGGCCATCGATGTTTATAAAACATCTATAGGTTATGGTCGATGTTCAATAGTTTTGACATCGATGGGGGAGAACCAGATGGTTTCACACCATCAATGTCAAGCTCAAACTACTAGTTTTGTTTTGCTATTTCCTGGGACACTGAGCATAGCTCCACCCACGACACCAGTGAAGCCCCGCCCCCATATTCTGATTGGCCCACAGGCCAGTCCATCAAATACAATGGATGACCACTGATATGTAACAACATCAATGGCAAGTCAACAGTTTTCTATTTTACTACTTTTGATGAGACCATCATACAACAGTCTTCGACCAACAAACCAACTGGTCAAGAACATTCTTGTTATCAACCATCTTTGGCTGGTTTTGTAGGTTTTCAATTAGACTATGGTGAGGAAGGACCTAAATAAGTTATGGAGAGCAAATAAATTCCTTATGCAAATTAGTTTGGAAATTAGACCGTGTGATTGGTTGATGTAATTCTCATTAGGGATGACCATCGATGTTTATAAAACATCGATATATTATGGTCGATGTTCATAGTTTTTACATCGATGGGGGAGAACCAGATGGTTTCCCACCATCAATGTCAAGCTAAAACGAAAAGATTTGTTGTGCTATCTCCTGGGACATGGAATATAGCTCCACCCCCTGAAACATGTGAAGCCCCGCCCCCGTGTTCTGATTGGCCCACGGTCCAGTCAGTCAAATACAATGGATGACCACCTATAGGTATCAACATCGATAGCAAAGGCAACAATGGCCATCACTAACACTCATTCAAAACAATCCATTCCGATTGGTTTATGCACTGTCAATCAACAGTTTTCTATTTTACTACTTTAGCTGGGACCATCATGTGATAGTCTTCAACCAGCAAGACAATCAGTCGTGGATGTTCTTGTCACCCACCATCTTTGGCTAGTTTTGTAGGTTTTCAATAAGACTAGGGTGAGGAAAGACCTAAGTAAGTTATGGAGAGCAAATAAAGCCCTTATGCAAATTAGTTTAGAAATTAGACCATCTGATTGGTTGATGCAATACTCATTAGGGATGGCCATCGGCCATCGATGTTTATAAAACATCTATAGGTTATGGTCGATGTTCAATAGTTTTGACATCGATGGGGGAGAACCAGATGGTTTCACACCATCAATGTCAAGCTCAAACTACTAGTTTTGTTTTGCTATTTCCTGGGACACTGAGCATAGCTCCACCCACGACACCAGTGAAGCCCCGCCCCCATATTCTGATTGGCCCACAGGCCAGTCCATCAAATACAATGGATGACCACCGATATGTAACAACATCAATGGCAAGTCAACAGTTTTCTATTTTACTACTTTTGATGGGAGCATCATACAACAGTCTTCAACCAACAAACCAATTGGTCAAGAACATTCTTGTTATCAACCATCTTTGGCTGGTTTTGTAGGTTTTCAATTAGACTATGGTGAGGAAGGACCTAAATAAGTTATGGAGAGCAAATAAATTCCTTATGCAAATTAGTTTGGAAATTAGACCATGTGATTGGTTGATGCAATTCTCATTAGGGATGACCATCGATGTTTATAAAACATCGATAGATTATGGTCGATGTCCATAGTTTTTACATCGATGGGGGAGAACCGGATGGTTTCCCACCATCAATGTCAAGCTAAAACGAAAAGATTTGTTGTGCTATCTCCTGGGACATGGCATATAGCTCCACCCCCTGAAACATGTGAAGCCCCGCCCCCGTGTTCTGATTGGCCCACGGTCCAGTCAGTCAAATACAATGGATGACCACCTATAGGTATCAACATCGATGGCAAAGGCAACAATGGCCATCACTAACACTCATTCAAAACAATCCATTCCGATTGGTTTATGCACTGTCAATCAACAGTTTTCTATTTTACTACTTTAGCTGGGACCATCATGTGATAGTCTTCAACCAGCAAGACAATCAGTCGTGGATGTTCTTGTCACCCACCATCTTTGGCTAGTTTTGTAGGTTTTCAATAAGACTAGGGTGAGGAAAGACCTAAGTAAGTTATGGAGAGCAAAGAAAGCCCTTATGCAAATTAGTTTAGAAATTAGACCATCTGATTGGTTGATGCAATACTCATTAGGGATGGCCATCGGCCATCGATGTTTATAAAACATCTATAGGTTATGGTCGATGTTCAATAGTTTTGACATCGATGGGGGAGAACCAGATGGTTTCACACCATCAATGTCAAGCTCAAACTACTAGTTTTGTTTTGCTATTTCCTGGGACACTGAGCATAGCTCCACCCACGACACCAGTGAAGCCCCGCCCCCATATTCTGATTGGCCCACAGGCCAGTCCATCAAATACAATGGATGACCACCGATATGTAACAACATCAATGGCAAGTCAACAGTTTTCTATTTTACTACTTTTGATGGGACCATCAAACAACAGTCTTCAACCAACAAACCAATTGGTCAAGAACATTCTTGTTATAAACCATCTTTGGCTGGTTTTGTAGGTTTTCAATTAGACTATGGTGAGGAAGGACATAAATAAGTTATGGAGAGCAAATAAATTCCTTATGCAAATTAGTTTGGAAATTAGACCATGTGATTGGTTGATGCAATTCTCATTAGGGATGACCATCGATGTTTATAAAACATCGATAGATTATGGTCGATTTTCATAGTTTTTACATCGATGGGGGAGAACCAGATGGTTTCCCACCATCAATGTCAAGCTAAAACGAAAAGATTTGTTGTGCTATCTCCTGGGACGTGGAATATAGCTCCACCCCCTGAAACATGTAAAGCCCCGCCCCCGTGTTCTGATTGGCCTACGGTCCAGTCAGTCAAATACAATGGATGACCACCTATAGGTAACAACATCGATGGCAAAGGCAACAATGGCCATCACTAACACTCATTCAAAACAATCCATTCCGATTGGTTTATGCACTGTCAGTCAACAGTTTTCTATTTTACTACTTTAGCTGGGACCATCATGTGTAGTCTTCAACCAGCAAGACAATCAGTCGTGGATGTTCTTGTCACCCACCATCTTTGGCTAGTTTTGTAGGTTTTCAATAAGACTAGGGTGAGGAAAGACCTAAGTAAGTTATGGAGAGCAAATAAAGCCCTTATGCAAATTAGTTTAGAAATTAGACCATCTGATTGGTTGATGCAATACTCATTAGGGATGGCCATTGGCCATCGATGTTTATAAAACATCTATAGGTTATGGTCGATGTTCAATAGTTTTGACATCGATGGGGGAGAACCAGAAGGTTTCACACCATCAATGTCAAGCTCAAACTACTAGTTTTGTTTTGCTATTTCCTGGGACACTGAGCATAGCTCCACCCACGACACCAGTGAAGCCCCGCCCCCATATTCTGATTGGCCCACAGGCCAGTCCATCAAATACAATGGATGACCACTGATATGTAACAACATCAATGGCAAGTCAACAGTTTTCTAATTTACTACTTTTGATGGGACCATCATACAACAGTCTTCGACCAACAAACCAATTGGTCAAGAACATTCTTGTTATCAACCATCTTTGGCTGGTTTTGTAGGTTTTCAATTAGACTATGGTGAGGAAGGACCTAAATAAGTTATGGAGAGCAAATAAATTCCTTATGCAAATTAGTTTGGAAATTAGACCGTGTGATTGGTTGATGCAATTCTCATTAGGGATGGCCATCGATGTTTATAAAACATCGATAGATTATGGTCGATGTTCATAGTTTTTACATCGATGGGGGAGAACCAGATGGTTTCCCACCATCAATGTCAAGCTAAAACGAAAAGATTTTTTGTGCTATCTCCTGGGACATGGAATATAGCTCCACCCCCTGAAACATGTGAAGCCCCGCCCCCGTGTTCTGATTGGCCCACGGTCCAGTCAGTCAAATACAATGGATGACCACCTATAGGTAACAACATCGATGGCAAAGGCAACAATGGCCATCACTAACACTCATTCAAAACAATCCATTCCGATTGGTTTATGCACTGTCAGTCAACAGTTTTCTATTTTACTACTTTAGCTGGGACCATCATGTGTAGTCTTCAACCAGCAAGGCAATCAGTCGTGGATGTTCTTGTCACCCACCATCTTTGGCTAGTTTTGTAGGTTTTCAATAAGACTAGGGTGAGGAAAGACCTAAGTAAGTTATGGAGAGCAAATAAAGCCCTTATGCAAATTAGTTTAGAAATTAGACCATCTGATTGGTTGATGCAATACTCATTAGGGATGGCCATCGGCCATCGATGTTTATAAAACATCTATAGGTTATGGTCGATGTTCAATAGTTTTGACATCGATGGGGGAGAACCAGATGGTTTCACACCATCAATGTCAAGCTCAAACTACTAGTTTTGTTTTGCTATTTCCTGGGACACTGAGCATAGCTCCACCCACGACACCAGTGAAGCCCCGCCCCCATATTATGATTGGCCCACAGGCCAGTCCATCAAATACAATGGATGACCACCGATATGTAACAACATCAATGGCAAGTCAACAGTTCTCTATTTTACTACTTTTGATGGGACCATCATACAACAGTCTTCGACCAACAAACCAATTGGTCAAGAACATTCTTGTTATCAACCATCTTTGGCTGGTTTTGTAGGTTTTCAATTAGACTATGGTGAGGAAGGACCTAAATAAGTTATGGAGAGCAAATAAATTCCTTATGCAAATTAGTTTGGAAATTAGACCGTGTGATTGGTTGATGCAATTCTCATTAGGGATGACCATCGATGTTTATAAAACATCGATAGATTATGGTCGATGTTCATAGTTTTTACATCGATGGGGGAGAACCAGATGGTTTACCACCATCAATGTCAAGCTAAAACGAAAAGATTTTTTGTGCTATCTCCTGGGACATGGAATATAGCTCCACCCCCTGAAACATGTGAAGCCCCGCCCCCGTGTTCTGATTGGCCCACGGTCCAGTCAGTCAAATACAATGGATGACCACCTATAGGTAACAACATCGATGGCAAAGGCAACAATGGCCATCACTAACACTCATTCAAAACAATCCATTCCGATTGGTTTATGCACTGTCAGTCAACAGTTTTCTATTTTACTACTTTAGCTGGGACCATCATGTGTAGTCTTCAACCAGCAAGACAATCAGTCGTGGATGTTCTTGTCACCCACCATCTTTGGCTAGTTTTGTAGGTTTTCAATAAGACTAGGGTGAGGAAAGACCTAAGTAAGTTATGGAGAGCAAATAAAGCCCTTATGCAAATTAGTTTAGAAATTAGACCATCTGATTGGTTGATGCACTACTCATTAGGGATGGCCATCGGCCATCGATGTTTATAAAACATCTATAGGTTATGGTCGATGTTCAATAGTTTTGACATCGATGGGGGAGAACCAGATGGTTTCACACCATCAATGTCAAGCTCAAACTACTAGTTTTGTTTTGCTATTTCCTGGGACACTGAGCATAGCTCCACCCACGACACCAGTGAAGCCCCGCCCCCATATTCTGATTGGCCCACAGGCCAGTCCATCAAATACAATGGATGACCACCGATATGTAACAACATCAATGGCAAGTCAACAGTTTTCTATTTTACTACTTTTGATGGGACCATCATACAACAGTCTTCGACCAACAAACCAACTGGTCAAGAACATTCTTGTTATCAACCATCTTTGGCTGGTTTTGTAGGTTTTCAATTAGACTATAGTATGGTGCGGAAGGACCTAAATAAGTTATGGAGAGCAAATAAATTCCTTATGCAAATTAGTTTGGAAATTAGACCGTGTGATTGGTTGATGCAATTCTCATTAGGGATGACCATCGATGTTTATAAAACATCGATAGATTATGGTCGATGTTCATAGTTTTTACATCGATGGGGGAGAACCAGATGGTTTCCCACCATCAATGTCAAGCTAAAACGAAAAGATTTTTTGTGCTTTCTCCTGGGACATGGAATATAGCTCCACCCCCTGAAACATGTGAAGCCCCGCCACCGTGTTCTGATTGGCCCACGGTCCAGTCAGTCAAATACAATGGATGACCACCTATAGGTAACAACATCGATGGCAAAGGCAACAATGGCCATCACTAACACTCATTCAAAACAATCCATTCCGATTGGTTTATGCACTGTCAGTCAACAGTTTTCTATTTTACTACTTTAGCTGGGACCATCATGTGTAGTCTTCAACCAGCAAGACAATCAGTCGTGGATGTTCTTGTCACCCACCATCTTTGGCTAGTTTTGTAGGTTTTCAATAAGACTAGGGTGAGGAAAGACCTAAGTAAGTTATGGAGAGCAAATAAAGCCCTTATGCAAATTAGTTTAGAAATTAGACCATCTGATTGGTTGATGCAATACTCATTAGGGATGGCCATCGGCCATCGATGTTTATAAAACATCTATAGGTTATGGTCGATGTTCAATAGTTTTGACATCGATGGGGGAGAACCAGATGGTTTCACACCATCAATGTCAAGCTCAAACTACTAGTTTTGTTTTGCTATTTCCTGGGACACTGAGCATAGCTCCACCCACGACACCAGTGAAGCCCCGCCCCCATATTCTGATTGGCCCACAGGCCAGTCCATCAAATACAATGGATGACCACCGATATGTAACAACATCAATGGCAAGTCAACAGTTTTCTATTTTACTACTTTTGATGGGACCATCATACAACAGTCTTCGACCAACAAACCAATTGGTCAAGAACATTCTTGTTATCAACCATCTTTGGCTGGTTTTGTAGGTTTTCAATTAGACTATGGTGAGGAAGGACCTAAATAAGTTATGGAGAGCAAATAAATTCCTTATGCAAATTAGTTTGGAAATTAGAAAGTGTGATTGGTTGATGCAATTCTCATTAGGGATGACCATCGATGTTTATAAAACATCGATAGATTATGGTCGATGTTCATAGTTTTTACATCGATGGGGGAGAACCAGATGGTTTCCCACCATCAATGTCAAGCTAAAACGAAAAGATTTTTTGTGCTATCTCCTGGGACATGGAATATAGCTCCACCCCCTGAAACATGTGAAGCCCCGCCCCCGTGTTCTGATTGGCCCACGGTCTAGTCAGTCAAATACAATGGATGACCACCTATAGGTAACAACATCGATGGCAAAGGCAACAATGGCCATCACTAACACTCATTCAAAACAATCCATTCCGATTGGTTTATGCACTGTCAGTCAACAGTTTTCTATTTTACTACTTTAGCTGGGACCATCATGTGTAGTCTTCAACCAGCAAGACAATCAGTCGTGGATGTTCTTGTCACCCACCATCTTTGGTTAGTTTTGTAGGTTTTCAATAAGACTAGGGTGAGGAAAGACCTAAGTAAGTTATGGAGAGCAAATAAAGCACTTATGCAAATTAGTTTAGAAATTAGACCATCTGATTGGTTGATGCAATGCTCATTAGGGATGGCCATCGGCCATCGATGTTTATAAAACATCTATAGGTTATGGTCGATGTTCAATAGTTTTGACATCGATGGGGGAGAACCAGATGGTTTCACACCATCAATGTCAAGCTCAAACTACTAGTTTTGTTTTGCTATTTCCTGGGACACTGAGCATAGCTCCACCCATGACACCAGTGAAGCCCCGCCCCCATATTCTGATTGGCCCACAGGCCAGTCCATCAAATACAATGGATGACCACCGATATGTAACAACATCAATGGCAAGTCAACAGTTTTCTATTTTACTACTTTTGATGGGACCATCAAACAACAGTCTTCAACCAACAAACCAATTGGTCAAGAACATTCTTGTTATAAACCATCTTTGGCTGGTTTTGTAGGTTTTCAATTAGACTATGGTGAGGAAGGAAATAAATAAGTTATGGAGAGCAAATAAATTCCTTATGCAAATTAGTTTGGAAATTAGACCATGTGATTGGTTGATGCAATTCTCATTAGGGATGGCCATCGATGTTTATAAAACATCGATAGATTATGGTCGATGTTCATAGTTTTTACATCGATGGGGGAGAACCAGATGGTTTCCCACCATCAATGTCAAGGTAAAACGAAAAGATTTGTTGTGCTATCTCCTGGGACGTGGAATATAACTCCACCCCCTGAAACATGTGAAGCCCCGCCCTTGTGTTCTGATTGGCCCACGGTCCAGTCAGTCAAATACAATGGATGACCACCAATAGGTAACAACATCGATGGCAAAGGCAACAATGGCCATCACTAACACTCATTCAAAACAATCCATTCCGATTGGTTTATGCACTGTCAGTCAACAGTTTTCTATTTTACTACTTTAGCTGGGACCATCATGTGTAGTCTTCAACCAGCAAGACCATCAGTCGTGGATGTTCCTGTCACCCACCATCTTTGGCTAGTTTTGTAGGTTTTCAATAAGACTAGGGTGAGGAAAGACCTAAGTAAGTTATGGAGAGCAAATAAAGCCCTTATGCAAATTAGTTTAGAAATTAGACCATCTGATTGGTTGATGCAATACTCATTAGGGATGGCCATCGGCCATCGATGTTTATAAAACATCTATAGGTTATGGTCGATGTTCAATAGTTTTGACATCGATGGGGGAGAACCAGATGGTTTCACACCATCAATGTCAAGCTCAAACTACTAGTTT
This sequence comes from Crinia signifera, assembly GCF_055691185.1. NCBI lineage: Eukaryota > Metazoa > Chordata > Amphibia > Anura > Myobatrachidae > Crinia > Crinia signifera. The sequence continues at coordinate 163,790,355 of NC_139218.1, read as the reverse complement.
TGTTTTGCTATTTCCTGGGACACTGAGCATAGCTCCACCCACGACACCAGTGAAGCCCCGCCCCCATATTCTGATTGGCCCACAGGCCAGTCCATCAAATACAATGGATGACCACCGATATGTAACAACATCAATGGCAAGTCAACAGTTTTCTATTTTACTACTTTTGATGGGACCATCAAACAACAGTCTTCAACCAACAAACCAATTGGTCAAGAACATTCTTGTTATAAACCATCTTTGGCTGGTTTTGTAGGTTTTCAATTAGACTATGGTGAGGAAGGACCAAAATAAGTTATGGAGAGCAAATAAATTCCTTATGCAAATTAGTTTGGAAATTAGACCATGTGATTGGTTGATGCAATTCTCATTAGTTACGGCCATCGATGTTTATAAAACATCGATAGATTATGGTCGATGTTCATAGTTTTTACATCGATGGGGGAGAACCAGATGGTTTCCCACCATCAATGTCAAGCTAAAACGAAAAGATTTGTTGTGCTATCTCCTGGGACATGGAATACAGCTCCACCCCCTGAAACATGTGAAGCCCCGCCCCCGTGTTCTGATTGGCCCACGGTCCAGTCAGTCAAATACAATGGATGACCACCTATAGGTAACAACATCGATGGCAAAGGCAACAATGGCCATCACTAACACTCATTCAAAACAATCCATTCCGATTGGTTTATGCACTGTCAGTCAACAGTTTTCTATTTTACTACTTTAGCTGGGACCATCATGTGTAGTATTCAACCAGCAAGACAATCAGTCGTGGATGTTCTTGTCACCCACCATCTTTGGCTAGTTTTGTAGGTTTTCAATAAGACTAGGGTGAGGAAAGACCTAAGTAAGTTATGGAGAGCAAAGAAAGCCCTTATGCAAATTAGTTTAGAAATTAGACCATCTGATTGGTTGATGCAATACTCATTAGGGATGGCCATCGGCCATCGATGTTTATAAAACATCTATAGGTTATGGTCGATGTTCAATAGTTTTGACATCGATGGGGGAGAACCAGATGGTTTCACACCATCAATGTCAAGCTCAAACTACTAGTTTTGTTTTGCTATTTCCTGGGACACTGAGCATAGCCCCGCCCCCATATTCTGATTGGCCCACAGGCCAGTCCATCAAATACAATGGATGACCACCGATATGTAACAACATCAATGGCAAGTCAACAGTTTTCTATTTTACTACTTTTGATGGGACCATCATACAACAGTCTTCGACCAACAAGCCAATTGGTCAAGAACATTCTTGTTATCAACCATCTTTGGCTGGTTTTGTAGGTTTTCAATTAGACTATGGTGAGGAAGGACCTAAATAAGTTATGGAGAGCAAATAAATTCCTTATGCAAATTAGTTTGGAAATTAGACCGTGTGATTGGTTGATGCAATTCTCATTAGGGATGACCATCGATGTTTATAAAACATCGATAGATTATGGTCGATGTTCATAGTTTTTACATCGATGGGGGAGAACCAGATGGTTTCCCACCATCAATGTCAAGCTAAAACGAAAAGATTTTTTGTGCTATCTCCTGGGACATGGAATATAGCTCCACCCCCTGAAACATGTGAAGCCCCGCCCCCGTGTTCTGATTGGCCCACGGTCCAGTCAGTCAAATACAATGGATGACCACCTATAGGTAACAACATCGATGGCAAAGGCAACAATGGCCATCACTAACACTCATTCAAAACAATCCATTCCAATTGGTTTATGCACTGTCAGTCAACAGTTTTCTATTTTACTACTTTAGCTGGGACCATCATGTGTAGTCTTCAACCAGCAAGCCAATCAGTCGTGGATGTTCTTGTCACCCACCATCTTTGGCTAGTTTTGTAGGTTTTCAATAAGACTAGGGTGAGGAAAGACCTAAGTAAGTTATGGAGAGCAAATAAAGCCCTTATGCAAATTAGTTTAAAAATTAGACCATCTGATTGGTTGATGCAATACTCATTAGGGATGGCCATCGGCCATCGATGTTTATAAAACATCTATAGGTTATGGTCGATGTTCAATAGTTTTGACATCGATGGGGGAGAACCAGATGGTTTCACACCATCAATGTCAAGCTCAAACTACTAGTTTTGTTTTGCTATTTCCTGGGACACTGAGCATAGCTCCACCCACGACACCAGTGAAGCCCCGCCCCCATATTCTGATTGGCCCACAGGCCAGTCCATCAAATACAATGGATGACCACCGATATGTAACAACATCAATGGCAAGTCAACAGTTTTCTATTTTACTACTTTTGATGGGACCATCATACAACAGTCTTCGACCAACAAACCAATTGGTCAAGAACATTCTTGTTATCAACCATCTTTGGCTGGTTTTGTAGGTTTTCAATTAGACTATGGTGAGGAAGGACCTAAATAAGTTATGGAGAGCAAATAAATTCCTTATGCAAATTAGTTTGGAAATTAGAAAGTGTGATTGGTTGATGCAATTCTCATTAGGGATGACCATCGATGTTTATAAAACATCGATAGATTATGGTCGATGTTCATAGTTTTTACATCGATGGGGGAGAACCAGATGGTTTCCCACCATCAATGTCAAGCTAAAACGAAAAGATTTTTTGTGCTATCTCCTGGGACATGGAATATAGCTCCACCCCCTGAAACATGTGAAGCCCCGCCCCCGTGTTCTGATTGGCCCACGGTCTAGTCAGTCAAATACAATGGATGACCACCTATAGGTAACAACATCGATGGCAAAGGCAACAATGGCCATCACTAACACTCATTCAAAACAATCCATTCCGATTGGTTTATGCACTGTCAGTCAACAGTTTTCTATTTTACTACTTTAGCTGGGACCATCATGTGTAGTCTTCAACCAGCAAGACAATCAGTCGTGGATGTTCTTGTCACCCACCATCTTTGGTTAGTTTTGTAGGTTTTCAATAAGACTAGGGTGAGGAAAGACCTAAGTAAGTTATGGAGAGCAAATAAAGCCCTTATGCAAATTAGTTTAGAAATTAGACCATCTGATTGGTTGATGCAATGCTCATTAGGGATGGCCATCGGCCATCGATGTTTATAAAACATCTATAGGTTATGGTCGATGTTCAATAGTTTTGACATCGATGGGGGAGAACCAGATGGTTTCACACCATCAATGTCAAGCTCAAACTACTAGTTTTGTTTTGCTATTTCCTGGGACACTGAGCATAGCTCCACCCATGACACCAGTGAAGCCCCGCCCCCATATTCTGATTGGCCCACAGGCCAGTCCATCAAATACAATGGATGACCACCGATATGTAACAACATCAATGGCAAGTCAACAGTTTTCTATTTTACTACTTTTGATGGGACCATCAAACAACAGTCTTCAACCAACAAACCAATTGGTCAAGAACATTCTTGTTATAAACCATCTTTGGCTGGTTTTGTAGGTTTTCAATTAGACTATGGTGAGGATGGACATAAATAAGTTATGGAGAGCAAATAAATTCCTTATGCAAATTAGTTTGGAAATTAGACCATGTGATTGGTTGATGCAATTCTCATTAGGGATGGCCATCGATGTTTATAAAACATCGATAGATTATGGTCGATGTTCATAGTTTTTACATCGATGGGGGAGAACCAGATGGTTTCCCACCATCAATGTCAAGGTAAAACGAAAAGATTTGTTGTGCTATCTCCTGGGACGTGGAATATAGCTCCACCCCCTGAAACATGTGAAGCCCCGCCCCCGTGTTCTGATTGGCCCACGGTCCAGTCAGTCAAATACAATGGATGACCACCTATAGGTAACAACATCGATGGCAAAGGCAACAATGGCCATCACTAACACTCATTCAAAACAATCCATTCCGATTGGTTTATGCACTGTCAGTCAACAGTTTTCTATTTTACTACTTTAGCTGGGACCATCATGTGATAGTCTTCAACCAGCAAGACAATCAGTCGTGAATGTTCTTGTCACCCACCATCTTTGGCTAGTTTTGTAGGTTTTCAATAAGACTAGGGTGAGGAAAGACCTAAGTAAGTTATGGAGAGCAAAGAAAGCCCTTATGCAAATTAGTTTAGAAATTAGACCATCTGATTGGTTGATGCAATACTCATTAGGGATGGCCATCGGCCATCGATGTTTATAAAACATCTATAGGTTATGGTCGAAGTTCAATAGTTTTGACATCGATGGGGGAGAACCAGATGGTTTCACACCATCAATGTCAAGCTCAAACTACTAGTTTTGTTTTGCTATTTCCTGGGACACTGAGCATAGCCCCGCCCCCATATTCTGATTGGCCCACAGGCCAGTCCATCAAATACAATGGATGACCACCGATATGTAACAACATCAATGGCAAGTCAACAGTTTTCTATTTTACTACTTTTGATGGGACCATCATACAACAGTCTTCGACCAACAAGCCAATTGGTCAAGAACATTCTTGTTATCAACCATCTTTGGCTGGTTTTGTAGGTTTTCAATTAGACTATGGTGAGGAAGGACCTAAATAAGTTATGGAGAGCAAATAAATTCCTTATGCAAATTAGTTTGGAAATTAGACCGTGTGATTGGTTGATGCAATTCTCATTAGGGATGACCATCGATGTTTATAAAACATCGATAGATTATGGTCGATGTTCATAGTTTTTACATCGATGGGGGAGAACCAGATGGTTTCCCACCATCAATGTCAAGCTAAAACGAAAAGATTTTTTGTGCTATCTCCTGGGACATGGAATATAGCTCCACCCCCTGAAACATGTGAAGCCCCGCCCCCGTGTTCTGATTGGCCCACGGTCCAGTCAGTCAAATACAATGGATGACCACCTATAGGTAACAACATCGATGGCAAAGGCAACAATGGCCATCACTAACACTCATTCAAAACAATCCATTCCAATTGGTTTATGCACTGTCAGTCAACAGTTTTCTATTTTACTACTTTAGCTGGGACCATCATGTGTAGTCTTCAACCAGCAAGCCAATCAGTCGTGGATGTTCTTGTCACCCACCATCTTTGGCTAGTTTTGTAGGTTTTCAATAAGACTAGGGTGAGGAAAGACCTAAGTAAGTTATGGAGAGCAAATAAAGCCCTTATGCAAATTAGTTTAAAAATTAGACCATCTGATTGGTTGATGCAATACTCATTAGGGATGGCCATCGGCCATCGATGTTTATAAAACATCTATAGGTTATGGTCGATGTTCAATAGTTTTGACATCGATGGGGGAGAACCAGATGGTTTCACACCATCAATGTCAAGCTCAAACTACTAGTTTTGTTTTGCTATTTCCTGGGACACTGAGCATAGCTCCACCCACGACACCAGTGAAGCCCCGCCCCCATATTCTGATTGGCCCACAGGCCAGTCCATCAAATACAATGGATGACCACCAATATGTAACAACATCAATGGCAAGTCAACAGTTTTCTATTTTACTACGTTTGATGGGACCATCATACAACAGTCTTCGACCAACAAACCAATTGGTCAAGAACATTCTTGTTATCAACCATCTTTGGCTGGTTTTGTAGGTTTTCAATTAGACTATGGTGAGGAAGGACCTAAATAAGTTATGGAGAGCAAATAAATTCCTTATGCAAATTAGTTTGGAAATTAGACCGTGTGATTGGTTGATGCAATTCTCATTAGGGATGGCCATCGATGTTTATAAAACATCGATAGATTATGGTCGATGTTCATAGTTTTTACATCGATGGGGGAGAACCAGATGGTTTCCCACCATCAATGTCAAGCTAAAACGAAAAGATTTGTTGTGCTATCTCCTGGGACATGGAATATAGCTCCACCCCCTGAAACATGTGAAGCCCCGCCCCCGTGTTCTGATTGGCCCACGGTCCAGTCAGTCAAGTACAATGAATGACCACCTATAGGTATCAACATCGATGGCAAAGGCAACAATGGCCATCACTAACACTCATTCAAAACAATCCATTCCGATTGGTTTATGCACTGTCAGTCAACAGTTTTCTATTTTACTACTTTAGCTGGGACCATCATGTGATAGTCTTCAACCAGCAAGACAATCAGTCGTGGATGTTCTTGTCACCCACCATCTTTGGCTAGTTTTGTAGGTTTTCAATAAGACTAGGGTGAGGAAAGACCTAAGTAAGTTATGGAGAGCAAATAAAGCCCTTATGCAAATTAGTTTAGAAATTAGACCATCTGATTGGTTGATGCAATACTCATTAGGGATGGCCATCGGCCATCGATGTTTATAAAACATCTATAGGTTATGGTCGATGTTCAATAGTTTTGACATCGATGGGGGAGAACCAGATGGTTTCACACCATCAATGTCAAGCTCAAACTACTAGTTTTGTTTTGCTATTTCCTGGGACACTGAGCATAGCTCCACCCACGACACCAGTGAAGCCCCGCCCCCATATTCTGATTGGCCCACAGGCCAGTCCATCAAATACAATGGATGACCACCGATATGTAACAACATCAATGGCAAGTCAACAGTTTTCTATTTTACTACTTTTGATGGGACCATCAAACAACAGTCTTCAACCAACAAACCAATTGGTCAAGAACATTCTTGTTATCAACCATCTTTGGCTGGTTTTGTAGGTTTTCAATTAGACTATGGTGAGGAAGGACCTAAATAAGTTATGGAGAGCAAATAAATTCCTTATGCAAATTAGTTTGGAAATTAGACCGTGTGATTGGTTGATGTAATTCTCATTAGGGATGACCATCGATGTTTATAAAACATCGATAGATTATGGTCGATGTTCATAGTTTTTACATCGATGGGGAGAACCAGATGGTTTCCCACCATCAATGTCAAGCTAAAACGAAAAGATTTTTTGTGCTATCTCCTGGGACATGGAATATAGCTCCACCCCCTGAAACATGTGAAGCCCCGCCCCCGTGTTCTGATTGGCCCACGGTCCAGTCAGTCAAATACAATGGATGACCACCTATAGGTAACAACATCGATGGCAAAGGCAACAATGGCCATCACTAACACTCATTCAAAACAATCCATTCCAATTGGTTTATGCACTGGCAGTCAACAGTTTTCTATTTTACTACTTTAGCTGGGACCATCATGTGTAGTCTTCAACCAGCAAGACAATCAGTCATGGATGTTCTTGTCACCCACCATCTTTGGCTAGTTTTGTAGGTTTTCAATAAGACTAGGGTGAGGAAAGACCTAAGTAAGTTATGGAGAGCAAATAAAGCCCTTATGCAAATTAGTTTAAAAATTAGACCATCTGATTGGTTGATGCAATACTCATTAGGGATGGCCATCGGCCATCGGCCATCGATGTTTATAAAACATCTATAGGTTATGGTCGATGTTCAATAGTTTTGACATCGATGGGGGAGAACCAGATGGTTTCACACCATCAATGTCAAGCTCAAACTACTAGTTTTGTTTTGCTATTTCCTGGGACACTGAGCATAGCTCCACCCACGACACCAGTGAAGCCCCGCCCCCATATTCTGAATGGCCCACAGGCCAGTCCATCAAATACAATGGATGACCACCGATATGTAACAACATCAATGGCAAGTCAACAGTTTTCTATTTTACTACTTTTGATGGGACCATCATGCAACAGTCTTCGACCAACAAACCAATTGGTCAAGAACAATCTTGTTATCAACCATCTTTGGCTGGTTTTGTAGGTTTTCAATTAGACTATGGTGAGGAAGGACCTAAATAAGTTATGGAGAGCAAATAAATTCCTTATGCAAATTAGTTTGGAAATTAGACCGTGTGATTGGTTGATGCAATTCTCATTAGGGATGACCATCGATGTTTATAAAACATCGATAGATTATGGTCGATGTTCATAGTTTTTACATCGATGGGAAGAACCAGATGGTTTCCCACCATCAATGTCAAGCTAAAACGAAAAGATTTTTTGTGCTATCTCCTGGGACATGGAATATAGCTCCACCCCCTGAAACATGTGAAGCCCCACCCCCGTGTTCTGATTGGCCCACGGTCCAGTCAGTCAAATACAATGGATGACCACCTATAGGTAACAACATCGATGGCAAAGGCAACAATGGCCATCACTAACACTCATTCAAAACAATCCATTCCGATTGGTTTATGCACTGTCAGTCAACAGTTTTCTATTTTACTACTTTAGCTGGGACCATCATGTGTAGTCTTCAACCAGCAAGACAATCAGTCGTGGATGTTCTTGTCACCCACCATCTTTGGCTAGTTTTGTAGGTTTTCAATAAGACTAGGGTGAGGAAAGACCTAAGTAAGTTATGGAGAGCAAATAAAGCCCTTATGCAAATTAGTTTAGAAATTAGACCATCTGATTGGTTGATGCACTACTCATTAGGGATGGCCATCGGCCATCGATGTTTATAAAACATCTATAGGTTATGGTCGATGTTCAATAGTTTTGACATCGATGGGGGAGAACCAGATGGTTTCACACCATCAATGTCAAGCTCAAACTACTAGTTTTGTTTTGCTATTTCCTGGGACACTGAGCATAGCTCCACCCACGACACCAGTGAAGCCCCACCCCCATATTCTGATTGGCCCACAGGCCAGTCCATCAAATACAATGGATGACCACCGATATGTAACAACATCAATGGCAAGTCAACAGTTTTCTATTTTACTACTTTTGATGGGACCATCATACAACAGTCTTCGACCAACAAACCAATTGGTCAAGAACATTCTTGTTATCAACCATCTTTGGCTGGTTTTGTAGGTTTTCAATTAGACTATGGTGAGGAAGGACCTAAATAAGTTATGGAGAGCAAATAAATTCCTTATGCAAATTAGTTTGGAAATTAGACCGTGTGATTGGTTGATGCAATTCTCATTAGGGATGACCATTGATGTTTATAAAACATCGATAGATTATGGTCGATGTTCATAGTTTTTACATCGATGGGGGAGAACCAGATGGTTTCCCACCATCAATGTCAAGCTAAAACGAAAAGATTTTTTGTGCTATCTCCTGGGACATGGAATATAGCTCCACCCCCTGAAACATGTGAAGCCCCGCCACCATGTTCTGATTGGCCCACGGTCCAGTCAGTCAAATACAATGGATAACCACCTATAGGTAACAACATCGATGGCAAAGGCAACAATGGCCATCACTAACACTCATTCAAAACAATCCATTCCGATTGGTTTATGCACTGTCAGTCAACAGTTTTCTATTTTACTACTTTAGCTGGGACCATCATGTGTAGTCTTCAACCAGCAAGACAATCAGTCGTGGATGTTCCTGTCACCCACCATCTTTGGCTAGTTTTGTAGGTTTTCAATAAGACTAGGGTGAGGAAAGACCTAAGTAAGTTATGGAGAGCAAATAAAGCCCTTATGCAAATTAGTTTAGAAATTAGACCATCTGATTGGTTGATGCAATACTCATTAGGGATGGCCATCGGCCATCGATGTTTATAAAACATCTATAGGTTATGGTCGATGTTCAATAGTTTTGACATCGATGGGGGAGAACCAGATGGTTTCACACCATCAATGTCAAGCTCAAACTACTAGTTTTGTTTTGCTATTTCCTGGGACACTGAGCATAGCTCCACCCACGACACCAGTGAAGCCCCGCCCCCATATTCTGATTGGCCCACAGGCCAGTCCATCAAATACAATGGATGACCACCGATATGTAACAACATCAATGGCAAGTCAACAGTTTTCTATTTTACTACTTTTGATGGGACCATCATACAACAGTCTTCAACCAACAAACCAATTGGTCAAGAACATTCTTGTTATCAACCATCTTTGGCTGGTTTTGTAGGTTTTCAATTAGACTATGGTGAGGAAGAACCTAAATAAGTTATGGAGAGCAAATAAATTCCTTATGCAAATTAGTTTGGAAATTAGACCGTGTGATTGGTTGATGCAATTCTCATTAGGGATGACCATCGATGTTTATAAAACATCGATAGATTATGGTCGATGTTCATAGTTTTTACATCGTTGGGGGAGAACCAGATGGTTTCCCACCATCAATGTCAAGCTAAAACGAAAAGATTTTTTGTGCTATCTCCTGGGACATGGAATATAGCTCCACCCCCTGAAACATGTGAAGCCCCGCCCCCGTGTTCTGATTGGCCCACGGTCTAGTCAGTCAAATACAATGGATGACCACCTATAGGTAACAACATCGATGGCAAAGGCAACAATGGCCATCACTAACACTCATTCAAAACAATCCATTCCGATTGGTTTATGCACTGTCAGTCAACAGTTTTCTATTTTACTACTTTAGCTGGGACCATCATGTGTAGTCTTCAACCAGCAAGCCAATCAGTCGTGGATGTTCTTGTCACCCACCATCTTTGGCTAGTTTTGTAGGTTTTCAATAAGACTAGGGTGAGGAAAGACCTAAGTAAGTTATGGAGAGCAAATAAAGCCCTTATGCAAATTAGTTTAGAAATTAGACCATCTGATTGGTTGATGCAATACTCATTAGGGATGGCCATCGGCCATCGATGTTTATAAAACATCTATAGGTTATGGTCAATGTTCAATAGTTTTGACATCGATGGGGGAGAACCAGATGGTTTCACACCATCAATGTTAAGCTCAAACTACTAGTTTTGTTTTGCTATTTCCTGGGACACTGAGCATAGCTCCACCCACGACACCAGTGAAGCCCCGCCCCCATATTCTGATTGGCCCACAGGCCAGTCCATCAAATACAATGGATGACCACCGATATGTAACAACATCAATGGCAAGTCAACAGTTTTCTATTTTACTACTTTTGATGGGACCATCATACAACAGTCTTCAACCAACAAACCAATTGGTCAAGAACATTCTTGTTATCAACCATCTTTGGCTGGTTTTGTGGGTTTTCAATTAGACTATGGTGAGGAAGGACCTAAATAAGTTATGGAGAGCAAATAAATTCCTTATGCAAATTAGTTTGGAAATTAGACCATGTGATTGGTTGATGCAATTCTCATTAGGGATGACCATCGATGTTTATAAAACATCGATAGATTATGGTCGATGTTCATAGTTTTTACATCGATGGGGGAGAACCGTATGGTTTCCCACCATCAATGTCAAGCTAAAACGAAAAGATTTGTTGTGCTATCTCCTGGGACATGGAATATAGCTCCACCCCCTGAAACATGTGAAGCCCCGCCCCCGTGTTCTGATTGGCCCACGGTCCAGTCAGTCAAATACAATGGATGACCACCTATAGGTAACAACATCGATGGCAAAGGCAACAATGGCCATCACTAACACTCATTCAAAACAATCCATTCCGATTGGTTTATGCACTGTCAGTCAACAGTATTCTATTTTACTACTTTAGCTGGGACCAGCATGTGATAGTCTTCAACCAGCAAGACAATCAGTCGTGGATGTTCTTGTCACTCACCATCTTTGGCTAGTTTAGTAGGTTTTCAATAAGACTAGGGTGAGGAAAGACCTAAGTAAGTTATGGAGAGCAAAGAAAGCCCTTATGCAAATTAGTTTAGAAATTAGACCATCTGATTGGTTGATGCAATACTCATTAGGGATGGCCATCGGCCATCGATGTTTATAAAACATCTATAGGTTATGGTCGATGTTCAATAGTTTTGACATCGATGGGGGAGAACCAGATGGTTTCACACCATCAATGTCAAGCTCAAACTAATAGTTTTGTTTTGCTATTTCCTGGGACACTGAGCATAGCTCCACCCACGACACCAGTGAAGCCCCGCCCCCATATTCTGATTGGCCCACAGGCCAGTCCATCAAATACAATGGATGACCACCGATATGTAACAACATCAATGGCAAGTCAACAGTTTTCTATTTTACTACTTTTGATGGGACCATCAAACAACAGTCTTCAACCAACAAACCAATTGGTCAAAAACATTCTTGTTATAAACCATCTTTGGCTGGTTTTGTAGGTTTTCAATTAGACTATGGTGAGGAAGGACATAAATAAGTTATGGAGAGCAAATAAATTCCTTATGCAAATTAGTTTGGAAATTAGACCATGTGATTGGTTGATGCAATTCTCATTAGGGATGGCCATCGATGTTTATAAAACATCGATAGATTATGGTCGATGTTCATAGTTTTTACATCGATGGGGGAGAACCAGATGGTTTCCCACCATCAATGTCAAGCTAAAACGAAAAGATTTGTTGTGCTATCTCCTGGGACGTGGAATATAGCTCCACCCCCTGAAACATGTGAAGCCCCGCCCCCGTGTTCTGATTGGCCCACGGTCTAGTCAGTCAAATACAATGGATGACCACCTATAGGTAACAACATCGATGGCAAAGGCAACAATGGCCATCACTAACACTCATTCAAAACAATCCATTCCGATTGGTTTATGCACTGTCAGTCAACAGTTTTCTATTTTACTACTTTAGCTGGGACCATCATGTGTAGTCTTCAACCAGCAAGACCATCAGTCGTGGATGTTCCTGTCACCCACCATCTTTGGCTAGTTTTGTAGGTTTTCAATAAGACTAGGGTGAGGAAAGACCTAAGTAAGTTATGGAGAGCAAATAAAGCCCTTATGCAAATTAGTTTAGAAATTAGACCATCTGATTGGTTGATGCAATACTCATTAGGGATGGCCATCGGCCATCGATGTTTATAAAACATCTATAGGTTATGGTCGATGTTCAATAGTTTTGACATCGATGGGGGAGAACCAGATGGTTTCACACCATCAATGTCAAGCTCAAACTACTAGTTTTGTTTTGCTATTTCCTGGGACACTGAGCATAGCTCCACCCACGACACCAGTGAAGCCCCGCCCCCATATTCTGATTGGCCCACAGGCCAGTCCATCAAATACAATGGATGACCACCGATATGTAACAACATCAATGGCAAGTCAACAGTTTTCTATTTTACTACTTTTGATGGGACCATCATACAACAGTCTTCAACCAACAAACCAATTGGTCAAGAACATTCTTGTTATCAACCATCTTTGGCTGGTTTTGTAGGTTTTCAATTAGACTATGGTGAGGAAGAACCTAAATAAGTTATGGAGAGCAAATAAATTCCTTATGCAAATTAGTTTGGAAATTAGACCGTGTGATTGGTTGATGCAATTCTCATTAGGGATGACCATCGATGTTTATAAAACATCGATAGATTATGGTCGATGTTCATAGTTTTTACATCGTTGGGGGAGAACCAGATGGTTTCCCACCATCAATGTCAAGCTAAAACGAAAAGATTTTTTGTGCTATCTCCTGGGACATGGAATATAGCTCCACCCCCTGAAACATGTGAAGCCCCGCCCCCGTGTTCTGATTGGCCCACGGTCTAGTCAGTCAAATACAATGGATGACCACCGATATGTAACAACATCAATGGCAAGTCAACAGTTTTCTATTTTACTACTTTTGATGGGACCATCATACAACAGTCTTCAACCAACAAACCAATTGGTCAAGAACATTCTTGTTATCAACCATCTTTGGCTGGTTTTGTGGGTTTTCAATTAGACTATGGTGAGGAAGGACCTAAATAAGTTATGGAGAGCAAATAAATTCCTTATGCAAATTAGTTTGGAAATTAGACCATGTGATTGGTTGATGCAATTCTCATTAGGGATGACCATCGATGTTTATAAAACATCGATAGATTATGGTCGATGTTCATAGTTTTTACATCGATGGGGGAGAACCGTATGGTTTCCCACCATCAATGTCAAGCTAAAACGAAAAGATTTGTTGTGCTATCTCCTGGGACATGGAATATAGCTCCACCCCCTGAAACATGTGAAGCCCCGCCCCCGTGTTCTGATTGGCCCACGGTCCAGTCAGTCAAATACAATGGATGACCACCTATAGGTAACAACATCGATGGCAAAGGCAACAATGGCCATCACTAACACTCATTCAAAACAATCCATTCCGATTGGTTTATGCACTGTCAGTCAACAGTATTCTATTTTACTACTTTAGCTGGGACCAGCATGTGATAGTCTTCAACCAGCAAGACAATCAGTCGTGGATGTTCTTGTCACCCACCATCTTTGGCTAGTTTAGTAGGTTTTCAATAAGACTAGGGTGAGGAAAGACCTAAGTAAGTTATGGAGAGCAATGAAAGCCCTTATGCAAATTAGTTTAGAAATTAGACCATCTGATTGGTTGATGCAATACTCATTAGTGATGGCCATCGGCCATCGATGTTTATAAAACATCTATAGGTTATGGTCGATGTTCAATAGTTTTGACATCGATGGGGGAGAACCAGATGGTTTCACACCATCAATGTCAAGCTCAAACTACTAGTTTTGTTTTGCTATTTCCTGGGACACTGAGCATAGCTCCACCCACGACACCAGTGAAGCCCCGCCCCCATATTATGATTGGCCCACAGGCCAGTCCATCAAATACAATGGATGACCACCGATATGTAACAACATCAATGGCAAGTCAACAGTTTTCTATTTTACTACTTTTGATGGGACCATCAAACAACAGTCTTCAACCAACAAACCAATTGGTCAAAAACATTCTTGTTATAAACCATCTTTGGCTGGTTTTGTAGGTTTTCAATTAGACTATGGTGAGGAAGGACATAAATAAGTTATGGAGAGCAAATAAATTCCTTATGCAAATTAGTTTGGAAATTAGACCATGTGATTGGTTGATGCAATTCTCATTAGGGATGGCCATCGATGTTTATAAAACATCGATAGATTATGGTCGATGTTCATAGTTTTTACATCGATGGGGGAGAACCAGATGGTTTCCCACCATCAATGTCAAGCTAAAACGAAAAGATTTGTTGTGCTATCTCCTGGGACGTGGAATATAGCTCCACCCCCTGAAACATGTGAAGCCCCGCCCCCGTGTTCTGATTGGCCCACGGTCTAGTCAGTCAAATACAATGGATGACCACCTATAGGTAACAACATCGATGGCAAAGGCAACAATGGCCATCACTAACACTCATTCAAAACAATCCATTCCGATTGGTTTATGCACTGTCAGTCATTAGTTTTCTATTTTACTACTTTAGCTGGGACCATCATGTGTAGTCTTCAACCAGCAAGACCATCAGTCGTGGATGTTCCTGTCACCCACCATCTTTGGCTAGTTTTGTAGGTTTTCAATAAGACTAGGGTGAGGAAAGACCTAAGTAAGTTATGGAGAGCAAATAAAGCCCTTATGCAAATTAGTTTAGAAATTAGACCATCTGATTGGTTGATGCAATACTCATTAGGGATGGCCATCGGCCATCGATGTTTATAAAACATCTATAGGTTATGGTCGATGTTCAATAGTTTTGACATCGATGGGGGAGAACCAGATGGTTTCACACCATCAATGTCAAGCTCAAACTACTAGTTTTGTTTTGCTATTTCCTGGGACACTGAGCATAGCTCCACCCACGACACCAGTGAAGCCCCGCCCCCATATTCTGATTGGCCCACAGGCCAGTCCATCAAATACAATGGATGACCACCGATATGTAACAACATCAATGGCAAGTCAACAGTTTTCTATTTTACTACTTTTGATGGGACCATCATACAACAGTCTTCAACCAACAAACCAATTGGTCAAGAACATTCTTGTTATCAACCATCTTTGGCTGGTTTTGTAGGTTTTCAATTAGACTATGGTGAGGAAGGACCTAAATAAGTTATGGAGAGCAAATAAATTCCTTATGCAAATTAGTTTGGAAATTAGACCATGTGATTGGTTGATGCAATTCTCATTAGGGATGACCATCGATGTTTATAAAACATCGATAGATTATGGTCGATGTTCATAGTTTTTACATCGATGGGGGAGAACCAGATGGTTTCCCACCATCAATGTCAAGCTAAAACGAAAATATTTGTTGTGCTATCTCCTGGGACATGGAATATAGCTCCACCCCCTGAAACATGTGAAGCCCCGCCCCCGTGTTCTGATTGGCCCACGGTCCAGTCAGTCAAATACAATGGATGACCACCTATAGGTAAACAACATCGATGGCAAAGGCAACAATGGCCATCACTAACACTCATTCAAAACAATCCATTCCGAATGGTTTATGCACTGTCAGTCAACAGTTTTCTATTTTACTACTTTAGCTGGGACCATCATGTGATAGTCTTCAACCAGCAAGACAATCAGTCGTGGATGTTCTTGTCACCCACCATCTTTGGCTAGTTTTGTAGGTTTTCAATAAGACTAGGGTGAGGAAAGACCTAAGTAAGTTATGGAGAGCAAAGAAAGCCCTTATGCAAATTAGTTTAGAAATTAGACCATCTGATTGGTTGATGCAATACTCATTAGGGATGGCCATCGGCCATCGATGTTTATAAAACATCTATAGGTTATGGTCAATGTTCAATAGTTTTGACATCGATGGGGGAGAACCAGATGGTTTCACACCATCAATGTTAAGCTCAAACTACTAGTTTTATTTTGCTATTTCCTGGGACACTGAGCATAGCTCCACCCACGACACCAGTGAAGCCCCGCCCCCATATTCTGATTGGCCCACAGGCCAGTCCATCAAATACAATGGATGACCACCGATATGTAACAACATCAATGGCAAGTCAACAGTTTTCTATTTTACTACTTTTGATGGGACCATCATACAACAGTCTTCAACCAACAAACCAATTGGTCAAGAACATTCTTGTTATCAACCATCTTTGGCTGGTTTTGTGGGTTTTCAATTAGACTATGGTGAGGAAGGACCTAAATAAGTTATGGAGAGCAAATAAATTCCTTATGCAAATTAGTTTGGAAATTAGACCATGTGATTGGTTGATGCAATTCTCATTAGGGATGACCATCGATGTTTATAAAACATCGATAGATTATGGTCGATTTTCATAGTTTTTACATCGATGGGGGAGAACCGTATGGTTTCCCACCATCAATGTCAAGCTAAAACGAAAAGATTTGTTGTGCTATCTCCTGGGACATGGAATATAGCTCCACCCCCTGAAACATGTGAAGCCCCGCCCCCGTGTTCTGATTGGCCCACGGTCCAGTCAGTCAAATACAATGGATGACCACCTATAGGTAACAACATCGATGGCAAAGGCAACAATGGCCATCACTAACACTCATTCAAAACAATCCATTCCGATTGGTTTATGCACTGTCAGTCAACAGTATTCTATTTTACTACTTTAGCTGGGACCATCATGTGATAGTCTTCAACCAGCAAGACAATCAGTCGTGGATGTTCTTGTCACCCACCATCTTTGGCTAGTTTAGTAGGTTTTCAATAAGACTAGGGTGAGGAAAGACCTAAGTAAGTTATGGAGAGCAAAGAAAGCCCTTATGCAAATTAGTTTAGAAATTAGACCATCTGATTGGTTGATGCAATACTCATTAGGGATGGCCATCGGCCATCGGCCATCGATGTTTATAAAACATCTATAGGTTATGGTCGATGTTCAATAGTTTTGACATCGATGGGGAAGAACCAGATGGTTTCACACCATCAATGTCAAGCTCAAACTAATAGTTTTGTTTTGCTATTTCCTGGGACACTGAGCATAGCTCCACCCACGACACCAGTGAAGCCCCGCCCCCATATTCTGATTGGCCCACAGGCCAGTCCATCAAATACAATGGATGACCACCGATATGTAACAACATCAATGGCAAGTCAACAGTTTTCTATTTTACTACTTTTGATGGGACCATCAAACAACAGTCTTCAACCAACAAACCAATTGGTCAAAAACATTCTTGTTATAAACCATCTTTGGCTGGTTTTGTAGGTTTTCAATTAGACTATGGTGAGGAAGGACATAAATAAGTTATGGAGAGCAAATAAATTCCTTATGCAAATTAGTTTGGAAATTAGACCATGTGATTGGTTGATGCAATTCTCATTAGGGATGGCCATCGATGTTTATAAAACATCGATAGATTATGGTCGATGTTCATAGTTTTTACATCGATGGGGGAGAACCAGATGGTTTCCCACCATCAATGTCAAGCTAAAACGAAAAGATTTGTTGTGCTATCTCCTGGGACGTGGAATATAGCTCCACCCCCTGAAACATGTGAAGCCCCGCCCCCGTGTTCTGATTGGCCCACGGTCTAGTCAGTCAAATACAATGGATGACCACCTATAGGTAACAACATCGATGGCAAAGGCAACAATGGCCATCACTAACACTCATTCAAAACAATCCATTCCGATTGGTTTATGCACTGTCAGTCAACAGTTTTCTATTTTACTACTTTAGCTGGGACCATCATGTGTAGTCTTCAACCAGCAAGACCATCAGTCGTGGATGTTCCTGTCACCCACCATCTTTGGCTAGTTTTGTAGGTTTTCAATAAGACTAGGGTGAGGAAAGACCTAAGTAAGTTATGGAGAGCAAATAAAGCCCTTATGCAAATTAGTTTAGAAATTAGACCATCTGATTGGTTGATGCAATACTCATTAGGGATGGCCATCGGCCATCGATGTTTATAAAACATCTATAGGTTATGGTCGATGTTCAATAGTTTTGACATCGATGGGGGAGAACCAGATGGTTTCACACCATCAATGTCAAGCTCAAACTACTAGTTTTGTTTTGCTATTTCCTGGGACACTGAGCATAGCTCCACCCACGACACCAGTGAAGCCCCGCCCCCATATTCTGATTGGCCCACAGGCCAGTCCATCAAATACAATGGATGACCACCGATATGTAACAACATCAATGGCAAGTCAACAGTTTTCTATTTTACTACTTTTGATGGGACCATCATACAACAGTCTTCAACCAACAAACCAATTGGTCAAGAACATTCTTGTTATCAACCATCTTTGGCTGGTTTTGTAGGTTTTCAATTAGACTATGGTGAGGAAGGACCTAAATAAGTTATGGAGAGCAAATAAATTCCTTATGCAAATTAGTTTGGAAATTAGACCATGTGATTGGTTGATGCAATTCTCATTAGGGATGACCATCGATGTTTATAAAACATCGATAGATTATGGTCGATGTTCATAGTTTTTACATCGATGGGGGAGAACCAGATGGTTTCCCACCATCAATGTCAAGCTAAAACGAAAATATTTGTTGTGCTATCTCCTGGGACATGGAATATAGCTCCACCCCCTGAAACATGTGAAGCCCCGCCCCCGTGTTCTGATTGGCCCACGGTCCAGTCAGTCAAATACAATGGATGACCACCTATAGGTAAACAACATCGATGGCAAAGGCAACAATGGCCATCACTAACACTCATTCAAAACAATCCATTCCGATTGGTTTATGCACTGTCAGTCAACAGTTTTCTATTTTACTACTTTAGCTGGGACCATCATGTGATAATCTTCAACCAGCAAGACAATCAGTCGTGGATGTTCTTGTCACCCACCATCTTTGGCTAGTTTTGTAGGTTTTCAATAAGACTAGGGTGAGGAAAGACCTAAGTAAGTTATGGAGAGCAAAGAAAGCCCTTATGCAAATTAGTTTCGAAATTAGACCATCTGATTGGTTGATGCAATACTCATTAGGGATGGCCATCGGCCATCGATGTTTATAAAACATCTATAGGTTATGGTTGATGTTCAATAGTTTTGACATCGATGGGGGAGAACCAGATGGTTTCACACCATCAATGTCAAGCTCAAACTACTAGTTTTGTTTTGCTATTTCCTGGAACACTGAGCATAGCTCCACCCACGACACCAGTGAAGCCCCACCCCCATATTCTGATTGGCCCAAAGGCCAGTCCATCAAATACAATGGATGACCACCGATATGTAACAACATCAATGGCAAGTCAACAGTTTTCTATTTTACTACTTTTGATGGGACCATCATACAACAGTCTTCATCCAACAAACCAATTGGTCAAGAACATTCTTGTTATCAACCATCTATGGCTGGTTTTGTAGGTTTTCAATTAGACTATGGTGAGGAAGGACCTAAATAAGTTATGGAGAGCAAATAAATTCCTTATGCAAATTAGTTTGGAAATTAGACCATGAGATTGGTTGATGCAATTCTCATTAGGGATGACCATCGATGTTTATAAAACATCGATAGATTATGGTCGATGTTCATAGTTTTTACATCGATGGGGGAGAACCAGATGGTTTCCCACCATCAATGTCAAGCTAAAACGAAAAGATTTTTTGTGCTATCTCCTGGGACATGGAATATAGCTCCACCCCCTTAAACATGTGAAGCCCCGCCCCCGTGTTCTGATTGGCCCACGGTCCAGTCAGTCAAATACAATGGATGACCACCTATAGGTAACAACATCGATGGCAAAGGCAACAATGGCCATCACTAACACTCATTCAAAACAATCCATTCCGATTGGTTTATGCACTGTCAGTCAACAGTTTTCTATTTTACTACTTTAGCTGGGACCATCATGTGATAGTTTTCAACCAGCAAGACAATCAGTCGTGGATGTTCTTGTCACCCACCATTTTTGGCTAGTTTTGTAGGTTTTCAATAAGACTAGGGTGAGGAAAGACCTAAGTAAGTTATGGAGAGCAAAGAAAGCCCTTATGCAAATTAGTTTAGAAATTAGACCATCTGATTGGTTGATGCAATACTCATTAGGGATGGCCATCGGCCATCGGCCATCGATGTTTATAAAACATCTATAGGTTATGGTCGATGTTCAATAGTTTTGACATTGATGGGGGAGAACCAGATGGTTTCACACCATCAATGTCAAGCTCAAACTACTAGTTTTGTTTTGCTATTTCCTGGGACACTGAGCATAGCTCCACCCACGACACCAGTGAAGCCCCGCCCCCATATTCTGATTGGCCCACAGGCCAGTCCATCAAATACAATGGATGACCACCGATATGTAACAACATCAATGGCAAGTCAACAGTTTTCTATTTTACTACTTTTGATGGGACCATCATACAACAGTCTTCAACCAACAAACCAATTGGTCAAGAACATTCTTGTTATCAACCATCTTTGGCTGGTTTTGTAGGTTTTCAATTAGACTATGGTGAGGAAGGACCTAAATAAGTTATGGAGAGCAAATAAATTCCTTATGCAAATTAGTTTGGAAATTAGACCGTGTGATTGGTTGATGCAATTCTCATTAGGGATGACCATCGATGTTTATAAAACATCGATAGATTATGGTCGATGTTCATAGTTTTTACATCGATGGGGGAGAACCAGATGGTTTCCCACCATCAATGTCAAGCTAAAACGAAAAGATGTGTTGTGCTATCTCCTGGGACATGGAATATAGCTCCACCCCCTGAAACATGTGAAGCCCTGCCCCCGTGTTCTGATTGGCCCACGGTCCAGTCAGTCAAATACAATGGATGACCACCTATAGGTAACAACATCGATGGCAAAGGCAACAATGGCCATCACTAACACTCATTCAAAACAATCCATTCCGATTGGTTTATGCACTGTCAGTCAACAGTTTTCTATTTTACTACTTTAGCTGGGACCATCATGTGATAGTATTCAACCAGCAAGACAATCAGTCGTGAATGTTCTTGACACCCACCATCTTTGGCTAGTTTTGTAGGTTTTCAATAAGACTAGGGTGAGGAAAGACCTAAGTAAGTTATGGAGAGCAAATAAAGCCCGTATGCAAATTAGTTTAGAAATTAGACCATCTGATTGGTTGATGCAATACTCATTAGGGATGGCCATCGGCCATCGATGTTTATAAAACATCTATAGGTTATGGTCGATGTTCAATAGTTTTGACATCGATGGGGGAGAACCAGATGGTTTCACACCATCAATGTCAAGCTCAAACTACTAGTTTTGTTTTGCTATTTCCTGGGACACTGAGCATAGCTCCACCCACGACACCAGTGAAGCCCCGCCCCCATATTCTGATTGGCCCACAGGCCAGTCCATCAAATACAATGGATGACCACCGATATGTAACAACATCAATGGCAAGTCAACAGTTTTCTATTTTACTACTTTTGATGGGACCATCATACAACAGTCTTCAACCAACAAACCAATTGGTCAAGAACATTCTTGTTATCAACCATCTTTGGCTGGTTTTGTAGGTTTTCAATTAGACTATGGTGAGGAAGGACCTAAATAAGTTATGGAGAGCAAATAAATTCCTTATGCAAATTAGTTTGGAAATTAGACCGTGTGATTGGTTGATGCAATTCTCATTAGGGATGACCATCGATGTTTATAAAACATCGATAGATTATGGTCGATGTTCATAGTTTTTACATCGATGGGGGAGAACCAGATGGTTTCCCACCATCAATGTCAAGCTAAAACGAAAAGATGTGTTGTGCTATCTCCTGGGACATGGAATATAGCTCCACCCCCTGAAACATGTGAAGCCCCGCCCCCGTGTTCTGATTGGCCCACGGTCCAGTCAGTCAAATACAATGGATGACCACCTATAGGTAACAACATCGATGGCAAAGGCAACAATGGCCATCACTAACACTCATTCAAAACAATCCATTCCGATTGGTTTATGCACTGTCAGTCAACAGTTTTCTATTTTACTACTTTAGCTGGGACCATCATGTGATAGTATTCAACCAGCAAGACAATCAGTCGTGAATGTTCTTGACACCCACCATCTTTGGCTAGTTTTGTAGGTTTTCAATAAGACTAGGGTGAGGAAAGACCTAAGTAAGTTATGGAGAGCAAATAAAGCCCGTATGCAAATTAGTTTAGAAATTAGACCATCTGATTGGTTGATGCAATACTCATTAGGGATGGCCATCGGCCATCGATGTTTATAAAACATCTATAGGTTATGGTCGATGTTCAATAGTTTTGACATCGATGGGGGAGAACCAGATGGTTTCACACCATCAATGTCAAGCTCAAACTACTAGTTTTGTTTTGCTATTTCCTGGGACACTGAGCATAGCTCCACCCACGACACCAGTGAAGCCCCGCCCCCATATTCTGATTGGCCCACAGGCCAGTCCATCAAATACAATGGATGACCACCGATATGTAACAACATCAATGGCAAGTCAACAGTTTTCTATTTTACTACTTTTGATGGGACCATCATACAACAGTCTTCGACCAACAAACCAATTGGTCAAGAACATTCTTGTTATCAACCATCTTTGGCTGGTTTTGTAGGTTTTCAATTAGACTATGGTGAGGAAGGACCTAAATAAGTTATGGAGAGCAAATAAATTCCTTATGCAAATTAGTTTGGAAATTAGACCGTGTGATTGGTTGATTCAATTCTCATTAGGGATGACCATCGATGTTTATAAAACATCGATAGATTATGGTCGATGTTCATAGTTTTTACATCGATGGGGGAGAACCAGATGGTTTCCCACCATCAATGTCAAGCTAAAACGAAAAGATTTTTTGTGCTATCTCCTGGGACATGGAATATAGCTCCACCCCCTGAAACATGTGAAGCCCCGCCCCCATGTTCTGATTGGCCCACGGTCCAGTCAGTCAAATACAATGGATGACCACCTATAGGTAACAACATCGATGGCAAAGGCAACAATGGCCATCACGAACACTCATTCAAAACAATCCATTCCGATTGGTTTATGCACTGTCAGTCAACAGTTTTCTATTTTACTACTTTAGCTGGGACCATCATGTGTAGTCTTCAACCAGCAAGACAATCAGTCGTGGATGTTCTTGTCACCCACCATCTTTGGCTAGTTTTGTAGGTTTTCAATAAGACTAGGGTGAGGAAAGACCTAAGTAAGTTATGGAGAGCAAATAAAGCCCTTATGCAAATTAGTTTAGAAATTAGACCATCTGATTGGTTGATGCAATACTCATTAGGGATGGCCATCGGCCATCGATGTTTATAAAACATCTATAGGTTATGGTCGATGTTCAATAGTTTTGACATTGATGGGGGAGAACCAGATGGTTTCACAACATCAATGTCAAGCTCAAACTACTAGTTTTGTTTTGCTATTTCCTGGGACACTGAGCATAGCTCCACCCACGACACCAGTGAAGCCCTGCCCCCATATTCTGATTGGCCCACAGGCCAGTCCATCAAATACAATGGATGACCACCGATCTGTAACAACATCAATGGCAAGTCAACAGTTTTTTATTTTACTACTTTTGATGGGACCATCATACAACAGTCTTCAACCAACAAACCAATTGGTCAAGAACATTCTTGTTATCAACCATCTTTGGCTGGTTTTGTAGATTTTCAATTAGACTATGGTGAGGAAGGACCTAAATAAGTTATGGAGAGCAAATAAATTCCTTATGCAAATTAGTTTGGAAATTAGACCATGTGATTGGTTGATGCAATTCTCATTAGGGATGACCATCAATGTTTATAAAACATCGATAGATTATGGTCGATGTTCATAGTTTTTACATCGATGGGGGAGAACCAGATGGTTTCCCACCATCAATGTCAAGCTAAAACGAAAAGATTTGTTGTGCTATCTCCTGGGACATGGAATATAGCTCCACCCCCTGAAACATGTGAAGCCCCGCCCCCGTGTTCTGATTGGCCCACGGTCCAGTCAGTCAAATACAATGGATGACCACCTATAGGTAACAACATCGATGGCAAAGGCAACAATGGCCATCACTAACACTCATTCAAAACAATCCATTCCGATTGGTTTATGCACTGTCAGTCAACAGTTTTCTATTTTACTACTTTAGCTGGGACCATCATGTGATAGTCTTCAACCAGCAAGACAATCAGTCGTGGATGTTCTTGTCACCCACAATCTTTGGCTAGTTTTGTAGGTTTTCAATAAGACTAGGGTGAGGAAAGACCTAAGTAAGTTAAGGAGAGCAAATAAAGCCCTTATGCAAATTAGTTTAGAAATTAGACCATCTGATTGGTTGATGCAATACTCATTAGGGATGGCCATCGGCCATCGATGTTTATAAAACATCTATAGGTTATGGTCGATGTTCAATAGTTTTGACATCGATGGGGGAGAACCAGATGGTTTCACACCATCAATGTCAAGCTCAAACTACTAGTTTTGTTTTGCTATTTCCTGGGACACTGAGCATAGCTCCACCCACGACACCAGTGAAGCCCCGCCCCCATATTCTGATTGGCCCACAGGCCAGTCCATCAAATACAATGGATGACCACCGATATGTAACAACATCAATGGCAAGTCAACAGTTTTCTATTTTACTAAATTTGATGAGACCATCAAACAACAGTCTTCAACCAACAAACCAAATGGTCAAGAACATTCTTGTTATAAACCATCTTTGGCTGGTTTTGTAGGTTTTCAATTAGACTATGGTGAGGAAGGACATAAATAAGTTATGGAGAGCAAATAAATTCCTTATGCAAATTAGTTTGGAAATTAGACCATGTGATTGGTTGATGCAATTCTCATTAGGGATGGCCATCGATGTTTATAAAACATCGATAGATTATGGTCGATGTTCATAGTTTTTACATCGATGGGGGAGAACCAGATGGTTTCCCACCATCAATGTCAAGCTAAAACGAAAAGATTTGTTGTGCTATCTCCTGGGACATGGAATATAGCTCCACCCCCTGAAACATGTGAAGCCCCGCCCCCGTGTTCTGATTGGCCCACGGTCCAGTCAGTCAAATACAATGGATGACCACCTATAGGTAACAACATCGATGGCAAAGGCAACAGTGGCCATCACTAACACTCATTCAAAACAATCCATTCCGATTGGTTTATGCACTGTCAGTCAACAGTTTTCTATTTTACTACTTTAGCTGGGACCATCATGTGATAGTCTTCAACCAGCAAGACAATCAGTCGTGAATGTTCTTGTCACCCACCATCTTTGGCTAGTTTTGTAGGTTTTCAATAAGACTAGGGTGAGGAAAGACCTAAGTAAGTTATGGAGAGCAAATAAATTCCTTATGCAAATTAGTTTAGAAATTAGACCATCTGATTGGTTGATGCAATACTCATTAGGGATGGCCATCGGCCATCGATGTTTATAAAACATCTATAGGTTATGGTCGATGTTCAATAGTTTTTACATCGATGGGGGAGAACCAGATGGTTTCACACCATCAATGTCAAGCTCAAACTACTAGTTTTGTTTTGCTATTTCCTGGGACACTGAGCATAGCTCCACCCACGACACCAGTGAAGCCCCGCCCCCATATTTTGATTGGCCCACAGGCCAGTCCATCAAATACAATGGATGACCACCGATATGTAACAACATCAATGGCAAGTCAACAGTTTTCTATTTTACTAAATTTGATGGGACCATCAAACAACAGTCTTCAACCAACAAACCAATTGGTCAAGAACATTCTTGTTATCAACCATCTTTGGCTGGTTTTGTAGGTTTTCAATTAGACTATGGTGAGGAAGGACCTAAATAAGTTATGGAGAGCAAATAAATCCATTATGCAAATTAGTTTAGCATTGAGATAATCTGATTGGTTGATGCAATTGTCATTCAAAATAAGCCATTCTGATTGGTTTATGTACTGTCAGTCAACAGTTTTCTATTTTACAACTTTTGCTGGGACCATCATGCAATAGTCTTCAACCAGCAAGACAATTGGTCAAGAATGCTCTTGTTATCAACTATCTGGGCTTATACTGCAGGTGTTCAATTAAACTAGGGTCTGGAAGGACCTCAGTAAGTTATGGAGAGTAAAAAAATCCCTTATGCAAATTAGTTTAGAATTGAGACCATCTGATTGGTTGATACAATTGTCATTCAAAATAAGCCATTCTGATTGGTTTATGTAATGTCAGTCAACAGTTTTCTATTTTACAACTTTTGCTGGGACCATCATGCAATAGTCTTCAACCAGCAAGACAATTGGTCAAGAATGCTCTTGTTATCCACTATCTGTGGCTGGTTCTGAAGGTGTTCAATTAAACTAGGGTTTAGGAAGGACCTCAGTAAGTTATGGAGAGTAAATAAAGCCCTTATGCAAATTAGTTTAGAATTGAGACCATCTGATTGGTTGATGCAATTGTCATTCAAAATAAGCCATTCTGATTGGTTTATGTACTGTCAGTCAACAGTTCTCTATTTTACAACTTTAGCTGGGACCATCATGCAATAGTCTTCAACCAGCAAGACAATTGGTCAAGAATGCTCTTGTTATCCACTATCTGTGGCTGGTTCTGAAGGTGTTCAATTAAACTAGGGTTAGGATGGACCTCAGTAAGTTATGGAGAGTAAATAAAGCCCTTATGCAAATTAGTTTAGAATTGAGACCAACTGATTGGTTTATGTAATTGTCATTCAAAATAAGCCATTCTGATTGGTTTATGTACTGTCAGTCAACAGTTTTCTATTTTACAACTTTTGCTGGGACCATCATGCAATAGTCTTCAACCAGCAAGACAATTGGACAAGAATGCTCTTGTTATCAACTATCTGTGGCTGGTTCTGCAGGTGTTCAATTAAACTAGGGTTAGGAAGGACCTAAGTAAGTTATGGAGAGCAAATAAAGCCATTATGCAAATTAGTTTAGCATTGAGATCATCTGATTGGTTGATGCAATTGTCATTCAAAATAAGCCATTCTGATTGGTTTAAGTACTGTCAGTGAACAGTTTTCTATTTTACAACTTTTGCTGGGACCATCATGCAATAGTCTTCAACCAGCAAGACAATTGGTCAAGAATGCTCTTTTTATCAACTATCTGTGGCTGGTTCTGCAGGTGTTCAATTAAACTAGGGTTAGGATAGACCTCAGTAAGTTATGGAGAGCAAATAAAGCCATTATGCAAATTAGTTTAGAATTGAGATCAACTGATTGGTTGATGCAATTGTCATTCAAAATAAGCCATTCTGATTGGTTTATGTACTGTCAGTCAACACTTTTCTATTTTACAACTTTTGCTGGGACCATCATGCAATAGTCTTCAACCAGCAAGACAATTGGTCAAGAATGCTCTTGTTATCCACTATCTGTGGCATGTTCTGCAGGTGTTCAATTAAACTAGGGTTAGGAAGGACCTCAGTAAGTTATGGAGAGTAAATAAAGCGCTTATGCAAATTAGTTTAGAATTGAGATCATCTGATTGGTTGATGCAATTGTCATTCAAAATAAGCCACTCTGATTGGTTTATGTACTGTCAGTCAACAGTTTTCTATTTTACGACTTTTGCTGGGACCATCATGCAATAGTCTTCAACCAGCAAGACAATTGGTCAAGAATGCTCTTTTTATCAACTATCTGTGGCTGGTTCTGAAGGTGTTCAATTAAACTAGGGTTAGGAAGGACCTCAGTAAGTTATGGAGAGTAAATAAAGCCCTTATGCAAATTAGTTTAGAATTGAGGCCATCTGATTGGTTGATGCAATTGTCATTCAAAATAAGCCATTCTGATTGGTTTATGTAATGTCAGTCAACAGTTTTCTATTTTACAACTTTTGCTGGGACCATCATGCAATAGTCTTCAACCAGCAAGACAATTGGTCAAGAATGTTTTTTTTATCAACTATCTGTGGCTGGTTCTGAAGGTGTTCAATTAAACTAGGGTTAGGAAGGACCTCAGTAAGTTATGGAGAGTAAAAAAAGCCCTTATGCAAATTAGTTTAGAATTGAGACCATCTGATTGGTTGATGCAATTGTCATTCAAAATAAGCCATTCTGATTGGTTTATGTACTGTCAGACAACAGTTTTCTATTTTACAACTTTTGCAGGGACCATCATGCAATAGTCTTCAACCAGCAAGACAATTGGTCAAGAATGCTCTTGTTATCAACTATCTGTGGCTGGTTCTGCAGGTGTTCAATTAAACTAGGGTTAGGAAGGACCTAAGTAAGTTATGGAGAGCAAATAAAGCGCTTATGCAAATTAGTTTAGAATTGAGATCATCTGATTGGTTGATACAATTGTCATTCAAAATAAGCCATTCTGATTGGTTTATGTAATGTCAGTTAACAGTTTTCTATTTTACAACTTTTGCTGGGACCATCATGCAATAGTCTTCAACCAGCAAGACAATTGGTCAAGAATGCTCTTGTTATCCACTATCTGTGGCTGGTTCTGAAGGTGTTCAATTAAACTAGGGTTTAGGAAGGACCTCAGTAAGTTATGGAGAGTAAATAAAGCCGTTATGCAAATTAGTTTAGAATTGAGATCATCTGATTGGTTGATGCAATTGTCATTCAAAATAAGCCATTCTGATTGGTTTATGTACTGTCAGTCAACAGTTTTCTATTTTACAACTTTTGCTGGGACCATCATGCAATAGTCTTCAACCAGCAAGACAATTGGTCAAGAATGCTCTTGTTATCCACTATCTGTGGCTGGTTCTGAAGGTGTTCAATTGAACTAGGGTTAGGAAGGACCTCAGTAAGTTATGGAGAGTAAATAAAGACCTTATGCAAATTAGTTTAGAATTGAGACCATCTGATTGGTTGATGTAATTGTCATTCAAATTAAGCCATTCTGATTGGTTTATATAATGTCAGTCAACAGTTTTCTATTTCACAACTTTTGCTGGAACCATCATGCAATAGTCTTAAACCAGCAAGACAATTGGTCAAGAATGCTCTTTTTATCAACTATCTGTGGCTGGTTCTGCAGGTGTTCAATTAAACTAGGGTTAGGATGGACCTCAGTAAGTTATGGAGAGCAAATAAAGCCTTTATGAAAATTAGTTTAGAATTGAGATCATCTGATTGGTTGATGCAATTGTCATTCAAAATAAGCCATTCTGATTGGTTTAAGTAATGTCAGTCAACAGTTTTCTATTTTACAACTTTTGCTGGGACCATCATGCAATAGTCTTCAACCAGCAAGACAATTGGTCAAGAATGCTCTTGTTATCAACAATCTGTGGCTTGTTCTGAAGGTGTTCAATTAAACTAGGGTCAGGAAGGACCTCAGTAAGTTATGGAGAGTAAAAAAAAAAAACTTATGCAAATTAGTTTAGAATTGAGACCATCTGATTGGTTGATACAATTGTCATTCAAAATAAGCCATTCTGATTAATTTATGTAATGTCAGTGAACAGTTTTCTATTTTACAACTTTTGCTGGGACCATCATGCAATAGTCTTCAACCAGCAAGACAATTGGTCAAGAATGCTCTTTTTATCAACTATCTGTGGCTGGTTCTGCAGGTGTTCAATTAAACTAGGGTTAGGATAGACCTCAGTAAGTTATGGAGAGCAAATAAAGCCATTATGCAAATTAGTTTAGAATTGAGATCATCTGATTGGTTGATGCAATTGTCATTCAAAA
Source organism: Crinia signifera (assembly GCF_055691185.1). Lineage (NCBI taxonomy): Eukaryota > Metazoa > Chordata > Amphibia > Anura > Myobatrachidae > Crinia > Crinia signifera. Next base: position 163,760,253 of record NC_139218.1, on the reverse strand, counting down.
TAAGCCATTCTGATTGGTTTATGTACTGTCAGTCAACAGTTTTCTATTTTACAACTTTTGCTGGGACCATCATGCAATAGTCTTCAACCAGCAAGACAATTGGTCAAGAATGCTCTTGTTATCCACTATCTGTGGCATGTTCTGCAGGTGTTCAATTAAACTAGGGTTAGGAAGGACCTCAGTAAGTTATGGAGAGTAAATAAAGCGCTTATGCAAATTAGTTTAGAATTGAGATCATCTGATTGGTTGATGCAATTGTCATTCAAGATAAGCCACTCTGATTGGTTTATGTACTGTCAGTCAACAGTTTTCTATTTTACAACTTTTGCTGGGACCATCATGCAATAGTCTTCAACCAGCAAGACAATTGGTCAAGAATGCTCTTGTTATCAACTATCTGTGGCTTGTTCTGCAGGTGTTCAATTAAACTAGGGTTAGGATGGACCTCAGTAAGTTATGGAGAGCAAATAAAGCCATTATGCAAATTAGTTTAGAATTGAGATCATCTGATTGGTTGATACAATTGTCATTCAAAATAAGCCATTCTGATTGGTTTATGTAATGTCAGTCAACAGTTTTCTATTTTACAACTTTTGCTGGGACCATCATGCAATAGTCTTCAGCCAGCAAGACAATTGGTCAAGAATGCTCTTGTTATCAACTATTTGTGGCTGGTTCTGCAGGTTTTCAATTATACTAGGGTTAGGAAGGAACTCAGTAAGTTATGGAGAGTAAATAAAGCCCTTATGCAAATTAGTTTAGAATTGAGACCATCTGATTGGTTGATACAATTGTCATTCAAAATAAGCCATTCTGATTGGTTTATGTAATGACAGTCAACAGTTTTCTATTTTACAACTTTTGCTGGGACCATCATGCAATAGTCTTCAACCAGCAAGACAATTGGTCAAGAATGCTCTTGTTATCCACTATCTGTGGCTGGTTCTGAAGGTGTTCAATTAAACTAGGGGCAGGAAGGACCTCAGTAAGTTATGGAGAGTAAAAAAAGCCCTTATGCAAATTAGTTTAGAATTGAGGCCATCTGAATGGTTGATGCAATTGTCATTCAAAATAAGCCATTCTGATTGGTTTATGTAATGTCAGTCAACAGTTTTCTATTTTACAACTTTTGCTGGGACCATCATGCAATAGTCTTCAACCAGCAAGACAATTGGTCAAGAATGTTTTTTTTTATCAACTATCTGTAGCTGGTTCTGCAGGTGTTTAATTAAACTAGGGTTAGGAAGGACCTCAGTAAGTTATGGAGAGTAAATAAAGCCCTTATGCAAATTAGTTTAGAATTGAGACCATCTGATTGGTTGATACAATTGTCATTCAAAATAAGCCATTCTGACTGGTTTATGTAATGTCAGTCAACAGTTTTCTATTTTACAACTTTTGCTGGGACCATCATGCAATAGTCTTCAACCAGCAAGACAATTGGTCAAGAATGTTTTTTTTTATCAACTATCTGTGGCTGGTTCTGCAGGTGTTTAATTAAACTAGGGTTAGGAAGGACCTCAGTAAGTTATGGAGAGTAAATAAAGCCCTTATGCAAATTAGTTTAGAATTGAGACCATCTGATTGGTTGATGCAATTGTCATTCAAAATAAGCCATTCTGATTGGTTTATGTACTGTCAGACAACAGTTTTCTATTTTACAACTTTTGCAGGGACCATCATGCAATAGTCTTCAACCAGCAAGACAATTGGTCAAGAATGCTCTTGTTATCAACTATCTGTGGCTGGTTCTGCAGGTGTTCAATTAAACTAGGGTTAGGAAGGACCTAAGTAAGTTATGGAGAGCAAATAAAGCGCTTATGCAAATTAGTTTAGAATTGAGATCATCTGATTGGTTGATGCAATTGTTATTCAAAATAAGCCACTCTGATTGGTTTATATAATGTCAGTCAACAGTTTTCTATTTCACAACTTTTGCTGGGACCATCATGCAATAGTCTTCAACCAGCAAGACAATTGGTCAAGAATGTTTTTTTTTATCAACTATCTGTGGCTGGTTCTGCAGGTGTTTAATTAAACTAGGGTTAGGAAGGACCTCAGTAAGTTATGGAGAGTAAATAAAGCCCTTATGCAAATTAGTTTAGAATTGAGACCATCTGATTGGTTGATACAATTGTCATTCAAAATAAGCCATTCTGACTGGTTTATGTAATGTCAGTCAACAGTTTTCTATTTTACAACTTTTGCTGGGACCATCATGCAATAGTCTTCAACCAGCAAGACAATTGGTCAAGAATGTTTTTTTTTATCAACTATCTGTGGCTGGTTCTGCAGGTGTTTAATTAAACTAGGGTTAGGAAGGACCTCAGTAAGTTATGGAGAGTAAATAAAGCCCTTATGCAAATTAGTTTAGAATTGAGACCATCTGATTGGTTGATGCAATTGTCATTCAAAATAAGCCATTCTGATTGGTTTATGTACTGTCAGACAACAGTTTTCTATTTTACAACTTTTGCAGGGACCATCATGCAATAGTCTTCAACCAGCAAGACAATTGGTCAAGAATGCTCTTGTTATCAACAATCTGTGGCTTGTTCTGCAGGTGTTCAATTAAACTAGGGTTAGGAAGGACCTCAGTAAGTTATGGAGAGCATATAAAGCCATTATGCAAATTAGTTTAGAATTGAGGCCATCTGATTGGTTGATGCAATTGTTATTCAAAATAAGCCACTCTGATTGGTTTATGTACTGTCAGACAACAGTTTTCTATTTTACAACTTTTGCAGGGACCATCATGCAATAGTCTTCAACCAGCAAGACAATTGGTCAAGAATGCTCTTGTTATCAACTATCTGTGGCTGGTTCTGCAGGTGTTCAATTAAACTAGGGTTAGGAAGGACCTAAGTAAGTTATGGAGAGCAAATAAAGCGCTTATGCAAATTAGTTTAGAATTGAGATCATCTGATTGGTTGATGCAATTGTTATTCAAAATAAGCCACTCTGATTGGTTTATATAATGTCAGTCAACAGTTTTCTATTTCACAACTTTTGCTGGGACCATCATGCAATAGTCTTCAACCAGCAAGACAATTGGTCAAGAATGTTTTTTTTTATCAACTATCTGTGGCTGGTTCTGCAGGTGTTTAATTAAACTAGGGTTAGGAAGGACCTCAGTAAGTTATGGAGAGTAAATAAAGCCCTTATGCAAATTAGTTTAGAATTGAGACCATCTGATTGGTTGATACAATTGTCATTCAAAATAAGCCATTCTGACTGGTTTATGTAATGTCAGTCAACAGTTTTCTATTTTACAACTTTTGCTGGGACCATCATGCAATAGTCTTCAACCAGCAAGACAATTGGTCAAGAATGTTTTTTTTTATCAACTATCTGTGGCTGGTTCTGCAGGTGTTTAATTAAACTAGGGTTAGGAAGGACCTCAGTAAGTTATGGAGAGTAAATAAAGCCCTTATGCAAATTAGTTTAGAATTGAGACCATCTGATTGGTTGATGCAATTGTCATTCAAAATAAGCCATTCTGATTGGTTTATGTACTGTCAGACAACAGTTTTCTATTTTACAACTTTTGCAGGGACCATCATGCAATAGTCTTCAACCAGCAAGACAATTGGTCAAGAATGCTCTTGTTATCAACAATCTGTGGCTTGTTCAATTAAACTAGGGTCAGGAAGGCCCTCAGTAAGTTATGGAGAGTAAAAAAAAAACCTTATGCAAATTAGTTTAGAATTGAGACCATCTGATTGGTTGATACAATTGTCATTCAAAATAAGCCATTCTAATTGGTTTATGTAATGTCAGTCAACAGTTTTCCATTTTACAACTTTTGCTGGGACCATCATGCAATAGTCTTCAACCAGCAAGACAATTGGTCAAGAATGCTCTTGTTATCAACTATCTGTGGCTGGTTCAGCAGGTGTTCAATTAAACTAGGGTTAGGAAGGACTTCAGCAAGTTATGGAGAGCAAATAAATCCATTATGCAAATTAGTTTAGCATTGAGATAATCTGATTGGTTGATGCAATTGTCATTCAAAATAAGCCATTCTGATTGGTTTATGTACTGTCAGTCAACAGTTTTCTATTTTACAACTTTTGCTGTGACCATCATGCAATAGTCTTCAACCAGCAAGACAATTGGTCAAGAATGCTCTTGTTATCAACTATTTGTGGCTGGTTCTTAGGTGTTCAATTAAACTAGGGTTAGGATGGACCTCAGTATGTTATGGAGAGCAAATAAAGCCATTATGCAAATTAGTTTAGAATTGAGATCATCTGATTGGTTGATGCAATTGTCATTCAAAATAAGCCATTCTGATTTGTTTATGTACTGTCAGTCAACAGTTTTCTATTTTACAACTTTTGCTGGGACCATCATGCAATTGTCTTCAACCAGCAAGACAATTGGTCAAGAATGCTCTTGTTATCCACTATCTGTGGCTGGTTCTGAAGGTGTTCAATTAAACTAGGGTTAGGAAGGACCTCAGTAAGTTTTGGAGAGTAAAAAAAGCCCTTATGCAAATTAGTTTAGAATTGAGACCATCTGATTGGTTGATGAAATTGTCATTCAAAATAAGCCATTCTGATTGGTTTATGTACTGTCAGTCAACAGTTTTCTATTTTACAACTTTTGCTGGGACCATCATGCAATAGTCTTCAACCAGCAAGACAAATGGTCAAGAATGCTCTTGTTATCAACTATCTGTGGCTTGTTCTGCAGGTGTTCAATTAAACTAGGGTTAGGAAGGACCTCAGTAAGTTATGGAGAGTAAATAAAGCCCTTATGCAAATTAGTTTAGAATTGAGACCATCTGATTGGTTGATACAATTGTCATTCAAAATAAGCCATTCTGATTGGTTTATGTAATGTCAGTCAACAGTTTTCTATTTTACAACTTTTGCTGGGACCATCATGCAATAGTCTTCAACCAGCAAGACAATTGGTCAAGAATGCTCTTGTTATCAACTATCTGTGGCTGGTTCTGCAGGTGTTCAAATAAACTAGGGTTAGGAAGGACCTCAGTAAGTTATGAAGAGCAACTTAAGTACTTATGCAAATTAGTTCAGAATTGAGACCATCTGATTGGGTGATACAATTGTCATTCAAAATAAGCCATTCTGATTGGTTTATGTAATGTCAGTCAACAGTTTTCTATTTTACAACTTTTGCTGGGACCATCATGCAATAGTCTTCAACCAGCAAGACAATTGGTCAAGAATGCTCTTGTTATCCACTATCTGTGGCTGGTTTTGAAGGTGTTCAATTAAACTAGGGTTAGGAAGGACCTCAGTAAGTTATGGAGAGTAAAAAAAAACCTTATGCAAATTAGTTTAGAATTGAGACCATCTGGTTGGTTGATGCAATTGTCATTCAAAATAAGCCATTCTGATTGGTTTATGTACTGTCAGTCAACAGTTTTCTATTTTACAACTTTTGCTGAGACCATCATGCAATAGTCTTCAACCAGCAAGACAATTGGTCAAGAACGCTCTTGTTATCAACTATCTGTGGCTTGTTCTGCAGGTGTTCAAATAAACTAGGGTTAGGAAGGACCTCAGTAAGTTATGGAGAGTAAATAAAGACCTTATGCAAATTAGTTTAGAATTGAGACCATCTGATTGGTTGATGTAATTGTCATTCAAATTAAGCCATTCTGATTGGTTTATATAATGTCAGTCAACAGTTTTCTATTTCACAACTTTTGCTGGAACCATCATGCAATAGTCTTAAACCAGCAAGACAATTGGTCAAGAATGCTCTTTTTATCAACTATCTGTGGCTGGTTCTGCAGGTGTTCAATTAAACTAGGGTTAGGATGGACCTCAGTAAGTTATGGAGAGCAAATAAAGCCTTTATGAAAATTAGTTTAGAATTGAGATCATCTGATTGGTTGATGCAATTGTCATTCAAAATAAGCCATTCTGATTGGTTTAAGTAATGTCAGTCAACAGTTTTCTATTTTACAACTTTTGCTGGGACCATCATGCAATAGTCTTCAACCAGCAAGACAATTGGTCAAGAATGCTCTTGTTATCAACAATCTGTGGCTTGTTCTGAAGGTGTTCAATTAAACTAGGGTCAGGAAGGACCTCAGTAAGTTATGGAGAGTAAAAAAAAAACCTTATGCAAATTAGTTTAGAATTGAGACCATCTGATTGGTTGATACAATTGTCATTCAAAATAAGCCATTCTGATTAATTTATGTAATGTCAGTGAACAGTTTTCTATTTTACAACTTTTGCTGGGACCATCATGCAATAGTCTTCAACCAGCAAGACAATTGGTCAAGAATGCTCTTTTTATCAACTATCTGTGGCTGGTTCTGCAGGTGTTCAATTAAACTAGGGTTAGGATAGACCTCAGTAAGTTATGGAGAGCAAATAAAGCCATTATGCAAATTAGTTTAGAATTGAGATCATCTGATTGGTTGATGCAATTGTCATTCAAAATAAGCCATTCTGATTGGTTTATGTACTGTCAGTCAACAGTTTTCTATTTTACAACTTTTGCTGGGACCATCATGCAATAGTCTTCAACCAGCAAGACAATTGGTCAAGAATGCTCTTGTTATCCACTATCTGTGGCATGTTCTGCAGGTGTTCAATTAAACTAGGGTTAGGAAGGACCTCAGTAAGTTATGGAGAGTAAATAAAGCGCTTATGCAAATTAGTTTAGAATTGAGATCATCTGATTGGTTGATGCAATTGTCATTCAAGATAAGCCACTCTGATTGGTTTATGTACTGTCAGTCAACAGTTTTCTATTTTACAACTTTTGCTGGGACCATCATGCAATAGTCTTCAACCAGCAAGACAATTGGTCAAGAATGCTCTTGTTATCAACTATCTGTGGCTTGTTCTGCAGGTGTTCAATTAAACTAGGGTTAGGATGGACCTCAGTAAGTTATGGAGAGCAAATAAAGCCATTATGCAAATTAGTTTAGAATTGAGATCATCTGATTGGTTGATACAATTGTCATTCAAAATAAGCCATTCTGATTGGTTTATGTAATGTCAGTCAACAGTTTTCTATTTTACAACTTTTGCTGGGACCATCATGCAATAGTCTTCAGCCAGCAAGACAATTGGTCAAGAATGCTCTTGTTATCAACTATTTGTGGCTGGTTCTGCAGGTTTTCAATTATACTAGGGTTAGGAAGGAACTCAGTAAGTTATGGAGAGTAAATAAAGCCCTTATGCAAATTAGTTTAGAATTGAGACCATCTGATTGGTTGATACAATTGTCATTCAAAATAAGCCATTCTGATTGGTTTATGTAATGACAGTCAACAGTTTTCTATTTTACAACTTTTGCTGGGACCATCATGCAATAGTCTTCAACCAGCAAGACAATTGGTCAAGAATGCTCTTGTTATCCACTATCTGTGGCTGGTTCTGAAGGTGTTCAATTAAACTAGGGGCAGGAAGGACCTCAGTAAGTTATGGAGAGTAAAAAAAGCCCTTATGCAAATTAGTTTAGAATTGAGGCCATCTGAATGGTTGATGCAATTGTCATTCAAAATAAGCCATTCTGATTGGTTTATGTAATGTCAGTCAACAGTTTTCTATTTTACAACTTTTGCTGGGACCATCATGCAATAGTCTTCAACCAGCAAGACAATTGGTCAAGAATGTTTTTTTTTATCAACTATCTGTGGCTGGTTCTGCAGGTGTTTAATTAAACTAGGGTTAGGAAGGACCTCAGTAAGTTATGGAGAGTAAATAAAGCCCTTATGCAAATTAGTTTAGAATTGAGACCATCTGATTGGTTGATACAATTGTCATTCAAAATAAGCCATTCTGACTGGTTTATGTAATGTCAGTCAACAGTTTTCTATTTTACAACTTTTGCTGGAACCATCATGCAATAGTCTTCAACCAGCAAGACAATTGGTCAAGAATGTTTTTTTTTTATCAACTATCTGTGGCTGGTTCTGCAGGTGTTTAATTAAACTAGGGTTAGGAAGGACCTCAGTAAGTTATGGAGAGTAAATAAAGCCCTTATGCAAATTAGTTTAGAATTGAGACCATCTGATTGGTTGATGCAATTGTCATTCAAAATAAGCCATTCTGATTGGTTTATGTACTGTCAGACAACAGTTTTCTATTTTACAACTTTTGCAGGGACCATCATGCAATAGTCTTCAACCAGCAAGACAATTGGTCAAGAATGCTCTTGTTATCAACTATCTGTGGCTGGTTCTGCAGGTGTTCAATTAAACTAGGGTTAGGAAGGACCTAAGTAAGTTATGGAGAGCAAATAAAGCGCTTATGCAAATTAGTTTAGAATTGAGATCATCTGATTGGTTGATGCAATTGTTATTCAAAATAAGCCACTCTGATTGGTTTATGTACTGTCAGACAACAGTTTTCTATTTTACAACTTTTGCAGGGACCATCATGCAATAGTCTTCAACCAGCAAGACAATTGGTCAAGAATGCTCTTGTTATCAACTATCTGTGGCTGGTTCTGCAGGTGTTCAATTAAACTAGGGTTAGGAAGGACCTAAGTAAGTTATGGAGAGCAAATAAAGCGCTTATGCAAATTAGTTTAGAATTGAGATCATCTGATTGGTTGATGCAATTGTTATTCAAAATAAGCCACTCTGATTGGTTTATATAATGTCAGTCAACAGTTTTCTATTTCACAACTTTTGCTGGGACCATCATGCAATAGTCTTCAACCAGCAAGACAATTGGTCAAGAATGTTTTTTTTTATCAACTATCTGTGGCTGGTTCTGCAGGTGTTTAATTAAACTAGGGTTAGGAAGGACCTCAGTAAGTTATGGAGAGTAAATAAAGCCCTTATGCAAATTAGTTTAGAATTGAGACCATCTGATTGGTTGATACAATTGTCATTCAAAATAAGCCATTCTGACTGGTTTATGTAATGTCAGTCAACAGTTTTCTATTTTACAACTTTTGCTGGGACCATCATGCAATAGTCTTCAACCAGCAAGACAATTGGTCAAGAATGTTTTTTTTTATCAACTATCTGTGGCTGGTTCTGCAGGTGTTTAATTAAACTAGGGTTAGGAAGGACCTCAGTAAGTTATGGAGAGTAAATAAAGCCCTTATGCAAATTAGTTTAGAATTGAGACCATCTGATTGGTTGATGCAATTGTCATTCAAAATAAGCCATTCTGATTGGTTTATGTACTGTCAGACAACAGTTTTCTATTTTACAACTTTTGCAGGGACCATCATGCAATAGTCTTCAACCAGCAAGACAATTGGTCAAGAATGCTCTTGTTATCAACAATCTGTGGCTTGTTCAATTAAACTAGGGTCAGGAAGGCCCTCAGTAAGTTATGGAGAGTAAAAAAAAAACCTTATGCAAATTAGTTTAGAATTGAGACCATCTGATTGGTTGATACAATTGTCATTCAAAATAAGCCATTCTAATTGGTTTATGTAATGTCAGTCAACAGTTTTCCATTTTACAACTTTTGCTGGGACCATCATGCAATAGTCTTCAACCAGCAAGACAATTGGTCAAGAATGCTCTTGTTATCAACTATCTGTGGCTGGTTCAGCAGGTGTTCAATTAAACTAGGGTTAGGAAGGACTTCAGCAAGTTATGGAGAGCAAATAAATCCATTATGCAAATTAGTTTAGCATTGAGATAATCTGATTGGTTGATGCAATTGTCATTCAAAATAAGCCATTCTGATTGGTTTATGTACTGTCAGTCAACAGTTTTCTATTTTACAACTTTTGCTGTGACCATCATGCAATAGTCTTCAACCAGCAAGACAATTGGTCAAGAATGCTCTTGTTATCAACTATTTGTGGCTGGTTCTTAGGTGTTCAATTAAACTAGGGTTAGGATGGACCTCAGTATGTTATGGAGAGCAAATAAAGCCATTATGCAAATTAGTTTAGAATTGAGATCATCTGATTGGTTGATGCAATTGTCATTCAAAATAAGCCATTCTGATTTGTTTATGTACTGTCAGTCAACAGTTTTCTATTTTACAACTTTTGCTGGGACCATCATGCAATTGTCTTCAACCAGCAAGACAATTGGTCAAGAATGCTCTTGTTATCCACTATCTGTGGCTGGTTCTGAAGGTGTTCAATTAAACTAGGGTTAGGAAGGACCTCAGTAAGTTTTGGAGAGTAAAAAAATCCCTTATGCAAATTAGTTTAGAATTGAGACCATCTGATTGGTTGATGAAATTGTCATTCAAAATAAGCCATTCTGATTGGTTTATGTACTGTCAGTCAACAGTTTTCTATTTTACAACTTTTGCTGGGACCATCATGCAATAGTCTTCAACCAGCAAGACAAATGGTCAAGAATGCTCTTGTTATCAACTATCTGTGGCTTGTTCTGCAGGTGTTCAATTAAACTAGGGTTAGGAAGGACCTCAGTAAGTTATGGAGAGTAAATAAAGCCCTTATGCAAATTAGTTTAGAATTGAGACCATCTGATTGGTTGATACAATTGTCATTCAAAATAAGCCATTCTGATTGGTTTATGTAATGTCAGTCAACAGTTTTCTATTTTACAACTTTTGCTGGGACCATCATGCAATAGTCTTCAACCAGCAAGACAATTGGTCAAGAATGCTCTTGTTATCAACTATCTGTGGCTGGTTCTGCAGGTGTTCAAATAAACTAGGGTTAGGAAGGACCTCAGTAAGTTATGAAGAGCAACTTAAGTACTTATGCAAATTAGTTCAGAATTGAGACCATCTGATTGGGTGATACAATTGTCATTCAAAATAAGCCATTCTGATTGGTTTATGTAATGTCAGTCAACAGTTTTCTATTTTACAACTTTTGCTGGGACCATCATGCAATAGTCTTCAACCAGCAAGACAATTGGTCAAGAATGCTCTTGTTATCCACTATCTGTGGCTGGTTTTGAAGGTGTTCAATTAAACTAGGGTTAGGAAGGACCTCAGTAAGTTATGGAGAGTAAAAAAAAACCTTATGCAAATTAGTTTAGAATTGAGACCATCTGGTTGGTTGATGCAATTGTCATTCAAAATAAGCCATTCTGATTGGTTTATGTACTGTCAGTCAACAGTTTTCTATTTTACAACTTTTGCTGAGACCATCATGCAATAGTCTTCAACCAGCAAGACAATTGGTCAAGAACGCTCTTGTTATCAACTATCTGTGGCTTGTTCTGCAGGTGTTCAAATAAACTAGGGTTAGGATGGACCTCAGTAAGTTATGGAGAGCAAATAAAGCCATTATGCAAATTAGTTTAGAATTGAGATCATCTGATTGGTTGATACAATTGTCATTCAAAATAAGCCATTCATATTGGTTTATCAACTATCTGTGGCTGGTTCTGCAGGTGTTCAAATAAACTAGGGTTAGGAAGGACCTCAGTAAGTTATGAAGAGCAAATTAAGTACTTATGCAAATTAGTTCAGAATTGAGACCATCTGATTGGGTGATACAATTGTCATTCAAAATAAGCCATTCTGATTGGTTTATGTAATGTCAGTCAACAGTTTTCTATTTTACAACTTTTGCTGGGACCATCATGCAATAGTCTTCAACCAGCAAGACAATTGGTCAAGAATGCTCTTGTTATCCACTATCTGTGGCTGGTTTTGAAGGTGTTCAATTAAACTAGGGTTAGGAAGGACCTCAGTAAGTTATGGAGAGTAAAAAAAAACCTTATGCAAATTAGTTTAGAATTGAGACCATCTGGTTGGTTGATGCAATTGTCATTCAAAATAAGCCATTCTGATTGGTTTATGTACTGTCAGTCAACAGTTTTCTATTTTACAACTTTTGCTGAGACCATCATGCAATAGTCTTCAACCAGCAAGACAATTGGTCAAGAACGCTCTTGTTATCAACTATCTGTGGCTTGTTCTGCAGGTGTTCAAATAAACTAGGGTTAGGAAGGACCTCAGTAAGTTATGGAGAGTAAATAAAGACCTTATGCAAATTAGTTTAGAATTGAGACCATCTGATTGGTTGATGTAATTGTCATTCAAATTAAGCCATTCTGATTGGTTTATATAATGTCAGTCAACAGTTTTCTATTTCACAACTTTTGCTGGAACCATCATGCAATAGTCTTAAACCAGCAAGACAATTGGTCAAGAATGCTCTTTTTATCAACTATCTGTGGCTGGTTCTGCAGGTGTTCAATTAAACTAGGGTTAGGATGGACCTCAGTAAGTTATGGAGAGCAAATAAAGCCTTTATGAAAATTAGTTTAGAATTGAGATCATCTGATTGGTTGATGCAATTGTCATTCAAAATAAGCCATTCTGATTGGTTTAAGTAATGTCAGTCAACAGTTTTCTATTTTACAACTTTTGCTGGGACCATCATGCAATAGTCTTCAACCAGCAAGACAATTGGTCAAGAATGCTCTTGTTATCAACAATCTGTGGCTTGTTCTGAAGGTGTTCAATTAAACTAGGGTCAGGAAGGACCTCAGTAAGTTATGGAGAGTAAAAAAAAAACCTTATGCAAATTAGTTTAGAATTGAGACCATCTGATTGGTTGATACAATTGTCATTCAAAATAAGCCATTCTGATTAATTTATGTAATGTCAGTGAACAGTTTTCTATTTTACAACTTTTGCTGGGACCATCATGCAATAGTCTTCAACCAGCAAGACAATTGGTCAAGAATGCTCTTGTTATCCACTATCTGTGGCATGTTCTGCAGGTGTTCAATTAAACTAGGGTTAGGAAGGACCTCAGTAAGTTATGGAGAGTAAATAAAGCGCTTATGCAAATTAGTTTAGAATTGAGATCATCTGATTGGTTGATGCAATTGTCATTCAAAATAAGCCATTCTGATTGGTTTATGTACTGTCAGTCAACAGTTTTCTATTTTACAACTTTTGCTGGGACCATCATGCAATAGTCTTCAACCAGCAAGACAATTGGTCAAGAATGCTCTTGTTATCCACTATCTGTGGCATGTTCTGCAGGTGTTCAATTAAACTAGGGTTAGGAAGGACCTCAGTAAGTTATGGAGAGTAAATAAAGCGCTTATGCAAATTAGTTTAGAATTGAGATCATCTGATTGGTTGATGCAATTGTCATTCAAGATAAGCCACTCTGATTGGTTTATGTACTGTCAGTCAACAGTTTTCTATTTTACAACTTTTGCTGGGACCATCATGCAATAGTCTTCAACCAGCAAGACAATTGGTCAAGAATGCTCTTGTTATCAACTATCTGTGGCTTGTTCAGCAGGTGTTCAATTAAACTAGGGTTAGGATGGACCTCAGTAAGTTATGGAGAGCAAATAAAGCCATTATGCAAATTAGTTTAGAATTGAGATCATCTGATTGGTTGATACAATTGTCATTCAAAATAAGCCATTCTGATTGGTTTATGTAATGTCAGTCAACAGTTTTCTATTTTACAACTTTTGCTGGGACCATCATGCAATAGTCTTCAGCCAGCAAGACAATTGGTCAAGAATGCTCTTGTTATCAACTATTTGTGGCTGGTTCTGCAGGTTTTCAATTATACTAGGGTTAGGAAGGAACTCAGTAAGTTATGGAGAGTAAATAAAGCCCTTATGCAAATTAGTTTAGAATTGAGACCATCTGATTGGTTGATACAATTGTCATTCAAAATAAGCCATTCTGATTGGTTTATGTAATGACAGTCAACAGTTTTCTATTTTACAACTTTTGCTGGGACCATCATGCAATAGTCTTCAACCAGCAAGACAATTGGTCAAGAATGCTCTTGTTATCCACTATCTGTGGCTGGTTCTGAAGGTGTTCAATTAAACTAGGGGCAGGAAGGACCTCAGTAAGTTATGGAGAGTAAAAAAAGCCCTTATGCAAATTAGTTTAGAATTGAGGCCATCTGAATGGTTGATGCAATTGTCATTCAAAATAAGCCATTCTGATTGGTTTATGTAATGTCAGTCAACAGTTTTCTATTTTACAACTTTTGCTGGGACCATCATGCAATAGTCTTCAACCAGCAAGACAATTGGTCAAGAATGTTTTTTTTTATCAACTATCTGTGGCTGGTTCTGCAGGTGTTTAATTAAACTAGGGTTAGGAAGGACCTCAGTAAGTTATGGAGAGTAAATAAAGCCCTTATGCAAATTAGTTTAGAATTGAGACCATCTGATTGGTTGATACAATTGTCATTCAAAATAAGCCATTCTGACTGGTTTATGTAATGTCAGTCAACAGTTTTCTATTTTACAACTTTTGCTGGAACCATCACGCAATAGTCTTCAACCAGCAAGACAATTGGTCAAGAATGTTTTTTTTTTATCAACTATCTGTGGCTGGTTCTGCAGGTGTTTAATTAAACTAGGGTTAGGAAGGACCTCAGTAAGTTATGGAGAGTAAATAAAGTCCTTATGCAAATTAGTTTAGAATTGAGACCATCTGATTGGTTGATGCAATTGTCATTCAAAATAAGCCATTCTGATTGGTTTATGTACTGTCAGACAACAGTTTTCTATTTTACAACTTTTGCAGGGACCATCATGCAATAGTCTTCAACCAGCAAGACAATTGGTCAAGAATGCTCTTGTTATCAACTATCTGTGGCTGGTTCTGCAGGTGTTCAATTAAACTAGGGTTAGGAAGGACCTAAGTAAGTTATGGAGAGCAAATAAAGCGCTTATGCAAATTAGTTTAGAATTGAGATCATCTGATTGGTTGATGCAATTGTTATTCTAAATAAGCCACTCTGATTGGTTTATGTACTGTCAGACAACAGTTTTCTATTTTACAACTTTTGCAGGGACCATCATGCAATAGTCTTCAACCAGCAAGACAATTGGTCAAGAATGCTCTTGTTATCAACTATCTGTGGCTGGTTCTGCAGGTGTTCAATTAAACTAGGGTTAGGAAGGACCTAAGTAAGTTATGGAGAGCAAATAAAGCGCTTATGCAAATTAGTTTAGAATTGAGATCATCTGATTGGTTGATGCAATTGTTATTCAAAATAAGCCACTCTGATTGGTTTATATAATGTCAGTCAACAGTTTTCTATTTCACAACTTTTGCTGGGACCATCATGCAATAGTCTTCAACCAGCAAGACAATTGGTCAAGAATGTTTTTTTTTATCAACTATCTGTGGCTGGTTCTGCAGGTGTTTAATTAAACTAGGGTTAGGAAGGACCTCAGTAAGTTATGGAGAGTAAATAAAGCCCTTATGCAAATTAGTTTAGAATTGAGACCATCTGATTGGTTGATACAATTGTCATTCAAAATAAGCCATTCTGACTGGTTTATGTAATGTCAGTCAACAGTTTTCTATTTTACAACTTTTGCTGGGACCATCATGCAATAGTCTTCAACCAGCAAGACAATTGGTCAAGAATGTTTTTTTTTATCAACTATCTGTGGCTGGTTCTGCAGGTGTTTAATTAAACTAGGGTTAGGAAGGACCTCAGTAAGTTATGGAGAGTAAATAAAGCCCTTATGCAAATTAGTTTAGAATTGAGACCATCTGATTGGTTGATGCAATTGTCATTCAAAATAAGCCATTCTGATTGGTTTATGTACTGTCAGACAACAGTTTTCTATTTTACAACTTTTGCAGGGACCATCATGCAATAGTCTTCAACCAGCAAGACAATTGGTCAAGAATGCTCTTGTTATCAACAATCTGTGGCTTGTTCAATTAAACTAGGGTCAGGAAGGCCCTCAGTAAGTTATGGAGAGTAAAAAAAAAACCTTATGCAAATTAGTTTAGAATTGAGACCATCTGATTGGTTGATACAATTGTCATTCAAAATAAGCCATTCTAATTGGTTTATGTAATGTCAGTCAACAGTTTTCCATTTTACAACTTTTGCTGGGACCATCATGCAATAGTCTTCAACCAGCAAGACAATTGGTCAAGAATGCTCTTGTTATCAACTATCTGTGGCTGGTTCAGCAGGTGTTCAATTAAACTAGGGTTAGGAAGGACTTCAGCAAGTTATGGAGAGCAAATAAATCCATTATGCAAATTAGTTTAGCATTGAGATAATCTGATTGGTTGATGCAATTGTCATTCAAAATAAGCCATTCTGATTGGTTTATGTACTGTCAGTCAACAGTTTTCTATTTTACAACTTTTGCTGTGACCATCATGCAATAGTCTTCAACCAGCAAGACAATTGGTCAAGAATGCTCTTGTTATCAACTATTTGTGGCTGGTTCTTAGGTGTTCAATTAAACTAGGGTTAGGATGGACCTCAGTATGTTATGGAGAGTAAAAAAATCCCTTATGCAAATTAGTTTAGAATTGAGACCATCTGATTGGTTGATGAAATTGTCATTCAAAATAAGCCATTCTGATTGGTTTATGTACTGTCAGTCAACAGTTTTCTATTTTACAACTTTTGCTGGGACCATCATGCAATAGTCTTCAACCAGCAAGACAAATGGTCAAGAATGCTCTTGTTATCAACTATCTGTGGCTTGTTCTGCAGGTGTTCAATTAAACTAGGGTTAGGAAGGACCTCAGTAAGTTATGGAGAGTAAATAAAGCCCTTATGCAAATTAGTTTAGAATTGAGACCATCTGATTGGTTGATACAATTGTCATTCAAAATAAGCCATTCTGATTGGTTTATGTAATGTCAGTCAACAGTTTTCTATTTTACAACTTTTGCTGGGACCATCATGCAATAGTCTTCAACCAGCAAGACAATTGGTCAAGAATGCTCTTGTTATCAACTATCTGTGGCTGGTTCTGCAGGTGTTCAAATAAACTAGGGTTAGGAAGGACCTCAGTAAGTTATGAAGAGCAACTTAAGTACTTATGCAAATTAGTTCAGAATTGAGACCATCTGATTGGGTGATACAATTGTCATTCAAAATAAGCCATTCTGATTGGTTTATGTAATGTCAGTCAACAGTTTTCTATTTTACAACTTTTGCTGGGACCATCATGCAATAGTCTTCAACCAGCAAGACAATTGGTCAAGAATGCTCTTGTTATCCACTATCTGTGGCTGGTTTTGAAGGTGTTCAATTAAACTAGGGTTAGGAAGGACCTCAGTAAGTTATGGAGAGTAAAAAAAAACCTTATGCAAATTAGTTTAGAATTGAGACCATCTGGTTGGTTGATGCAATTGTCATTCAAAATAAGCCATTCTGATTGGTTTATGTACTGTCAGTCAACAGTTTTCTATTTTACAACTTTTGCTGAGACCATCATGCAATAGTCTTCAACCAGCAAGACAATTGGTCAAGAACGCTCTTGTTATCAACTATCTGTGGCTTGTTCTGCAGGTGTTCAAATAAACTAGGGTTAGGATGGACCTCAGTAAGTTATGGAGAGCAAATAAAGCCATTATGCAAATTAGTTTAGAATTGAGATCATCTGATTGGTTGATACAATTGTCATTCAAAATAAGCCATTCATATTGGTTTATCAACTATCTGTGGCTGGTTCTGCAGGTGTTCAAATAAACTAGGGTTAGGAAGGACCTCAGTAAGTTATGAAGAGCAAATTAAGTACTTATGCAAATTAGTTCAGAATTGAGACCATCTGATTGGGTGATACAATTGTCATTCAAAATAAGCCATTCTGATTGGTTTATGTACTGTCAGACAACAGTTTTCTATTTTACAACTTTTGCAGGGACCATCATGCAATAGTCTTCAACCAGCAAGACAATTGGTCAAGAATGCTCTTGTTATCAACTATCTGTGGCTGGTTCTGCAGGTGTTCAATTAAACTAGGGTTAGGAAGGACCTAAGTAAGTTATGGAGAGCAAATAAAGCGCTTATGCAAATTAGTTTAGAATTGAGATCATCTGATTGGTTGATGCAATTGTTATTCAAAATAAGCCACTCTGATTGGTTTATGTACTGTCAGACAACAGTTTTCTATTTTACAACTTTTGCAGGGACCATCATGCAATAGTCTTCAACCAGCAAGACAATTGGTCAAGAATGCTCTTGTTATCAACTATCTGTGGCTGGTTCTGCAGGTGTTCAATTAAACTAGGGTTAGGAAGGACCTAAGTAAGTTATGGAGAGCAAATAAAGCGCTTATGCAAATTAGTTTAGAATTGAGATCATCTGATTGGTTGATGCAATTGTTATTCAAAATAAGCCACTCTGATTGGTTTATATAATGTCAGTCAACAGTTTTCTATTTCACAACTTTTGCTGGGACCATCATGCAATAGTCTTCAACCAGCAAGACAATTGGTCAAGAATGTTTTTTTTTATCAACTATCTGTGGCTGGTTCTGCAGGTGTTTAATTAAACTAGGGTTAGGAAGGACCTCAGTAAGTTATGGAGAGTAAATAAAGCCCTTATGCAAATTAGTTTAGAATTGAGACCATCTGATTGGTTGATACAATTGTCATTCAAAATAAGCCATTCTGACTGGTTTATGTAATGTCAGTCAACAGTTTTCTATTTTACAACTTTTGCTGGGACCATCATGCAATAGTCTTCAACCAGCAAGACAATTGGTCAAGAATGTTTTTTTTTATCAACTATCTGTGGCTGGTTCTGCAGGTGTTTAATTAAACTAGGGTTAGGAAGGACCTCAGTAAGTTATGGAGAGTAAATAAAGCCCTTATGCAAATTAGTTTAGAATTGAGACCATCTGATTGGTTGATGCAATTGTCATTCAAAATAAGCCATTCTGATTGGTTTATGTACTGTCAGACAACAGTTTTCTATTTTACAACTTTTGCAGGGACCATCATGCAATAGTCTTCAACCAGCAAGACAATTGGTCAAGAATGCTCTTGTTATCAACAATCTGTGGCTTGTTCAATTAAACTAGGGTCAGGAAGGCCCTCAGTAAGTTATGGAGAGTAAAAAAAAAACCTTATGCAAATTAGTTTAGAATTGAGACCATCTGATTGGTTGATACAATTGTCATTCAAAATAAGCCATTCTAATTGGTTTATGTAATGTCAGTCAACAGTTTTCCATTTTACAACTTTTGCTGGGACCATCATGCAATAGTCTTCAACCAGCAAGACAATTGGTCAAGAATGCTCTTGTTATCAACTATCTGTGGCTGGTTCAGCAGGTGTTCAATTAAACTAGGGTTAGGAAGGACTTCAGCAAGTTATGGAGAGCAAATAAATCCATTATGCAAATTAGTTTAGCATTGAGATAATCTGATTGGTTGATGCAATTGTCATTCAAAATAAGCCATTCTGATTGGTTTATGTACTGTCAGTCAACAGTTTTCTATTTTACAACTTTTGCTGTGACCATCATGCAATAGTCTTCAACCAGCAAGACAATTGGTCAAGAATGCTCTTGTTATCAACTATTTGTGGCTGGTTCTTAGGTGTTCAATTAAACTAGGGTTAGGATGGACCTCAGTAAGTTATGGAGAGTAAATAAAGCCCTTATGCAAATTAGTTTAGAATTGAGATCATCTGATTGGTTGATGCAATTGTCATTCAAAATAAGCCATTCTGATTTGTTTATGTACTGTCAGTCAACAGTTTTCTATTTTACAACTTTTGCTGGGACCATCATGCAATTGTCTTCAACCAGCAAGACAATTGGTCAAGAATGCTCTTGTTATCCACTATCTGGGCTTGTTCTGCAGGTGTTCAATTAAACTAGGGTCAGGAAGGACCTCAGTAAGTTATGGAGAGTAAAAAAAGCCCTTATGCAAATTAGTTTAGAATTGAGACCATCTGATTGGTTGATACAATTGTCATTCAAAATAAGCCATTCTGATTGGTTTATGTAATGTCAGTCAACAGTTTTCTATTTTACAACTTTTGCTGGGACCATCATGCAATAGTCTTCAACCAGCAAGACAATTGGTCAAGAATGCTCTTGTTATCAACAATCTGTGGCTTGTTCTGAAGGTGTTCAATTAAACTAGGGTCAGGAAGGACCTCAGTAAGTTATGGAGAGTAAAAAAAAAACCTTATGCAAATTAGTTTAGAATTGAGACCATCTGATTGGTTGATACAATTGTCATTCAAAATAAGCCATTCTAATTGGTTTATGTAATGTCAATCAACAGTTTTCCATTTTACAACTTTTGCTGGGACCATCATGCAATAGTCTTCAACCAGCAAGACAATTGGTCAAGAATGCTCTTGTTATCAACTATCTGTGGCTGGTTCAGCAGGTGTTCAATTAAACTAGGGTTAGGAAGGACTTCAGCAAGTTATGGAGAGCAAATAAATCCATTATGCAAATTAGTTTAGCATTGAGATAATTTGATTGGTTGATGCAATTGTCATTCAAAATAAGCCATTCTGATTGGTTTATGTACTGTCAGTCAACAGTTTTCTATTTTACAACTTTTGCTGTGACCATCATGCAATAGTCTTCAACCAGCAAGACAATTGGTCAAGAATGCTCTTGTTATCAACTATTTGTGGCTGGTTCTTAGGTGTTCAATTAAACTAGGGTTAGGATGGACCTCAGTATGTTATGTAGAGCAAATAAAGCCATTATGCAAATTAGTTTAGAATTGAGATCATCTGATTGGTTGATGCAATTGTCATTCAAAATAAGCCATTCTGATTTGTTTATGTACTGTCAGTCAACAGTTTTCTATTTTACAACTTTTGCTGGGACCATCATGCAATTGTCTTCAACCAGCAAGACAATTGGTCAAGAATGCTCTTGTTATCCACTATCTGTGGCTGGTTCTGAAGGTGTTCAATTAAACTAGGGTTAGGATGGACCTCAGTAAGTTTTGGAGAGTAAAAAAAGCCCTTATGCAAATTAGTTTAGAATTGAGACCATCTGATTGGTTGATGAAATTGTCATTCAAAATAAGCCATTCTGATTGGTTTATGTACTGTCAGTCAACAGTTTTCTATTTTACAACTTTTGCTGGGACCATCATGCAATAGTCTTCAACGAGCAAGACAAATGGTCAAGAATGCTCTTGTTATCAACTATCTGTGGCTTGTTCTGCAGGTGTTCAATTAAACTAGGGTTAGGAAGGACCTCAGTAAGTTATGGAGAGTAAATAAAGCCCTTATGCAAATTAGTTTAGAATTGAGACCATCTGATTGGTTGATACAATTGTCATTCAAAATAAGCCATTCTGATTGGTTTATGTAATGTCATTCAACAGTTTTCTATTTTACAACTTTTGCTGGGACCATCATGCAATAGTCTTCAACCAGCAAGACAATTGGTCAAGAATGCTCTTGTTATCAACTATCTGTGGCTGGTTCTGCAGGTGTTCAAATAAACTAGGGTTAGGAAGGACCTCAGTAAGTTATGAAGAGCAAATTAAGTACTTATGCAAATTAGTTCAGAATTGAGACCATCTGATTGGGTGATACAATTGTCATTCAAAATAAGCCATTCTGATTGGTTTATGTAATGTCAGTCAACAGTTTTCTATTTTACAACTTTTGCTGGGACCATCATGCAATAGTCTTCAACCAGCAAGACAATTGGTCAAGAATGCTCTTGTTATCAACTATCTGTGGCTTGTTCTGCAGGTGTTCAATTAAACTAGGGTTAGGAAGGACCTCAGTAAGTTATGGAGAGTAAATAAAGCCCTTATGCAAATTAGTTTAGAATTGAGACCATCTGATTGGTTGATACAATTGTCATTCAAAATAAGCCATTCTGATTGGTTTATGTAATGTCAGTCAACAGTTTTCTATTTTACAACTTTTGCTGGGACCATCATGCAATAGTTTTCAACCAGCAAGACAATTGGTCAAGAATGCTCTTGTTATCCACTATCTGTGGCTGGTTCTGAAGGTGTTCAATTAAACTAGGGTTAGGAAGGACCTCAGTAAGTTATGTAGAGTAAATAAAGCCCTTATGCAAATTAGTTTAGAATTGAGACCATCTGATTGGTTGATGCAATTGTCATTCAAAATAAGCCATTCTAATTGGTTTATGTAATGTCAGTCAACAGTTTTCTATTTTACAACTTTTGCTGGGACCATCATGCAATAGTCTTCAACCAGCAAGACAATTGGTCAAGAATGCTCTTGTTATCCACTATCTGTGGCTGGTTCTGAAGGTGTTCAATTAAACTAGGGTTAGGAAGGACCTCAGTAAGTTATGGAGAGTAAATAAAGCCCTTATGCAAATTAGTTTAGAATTGAGACCATCTGATTGGTTGATACAATTGTCATTCAAAATAAGCCATTCTGATTAGTTTATGTAATGTCAGTCAACAGTTTTCTATTTTACAACTTTTGCTGGGACCATCATGCAATAGTCTTCAACCAGCAAGACAATTGGTCAAGAATGCTCTTTTTATCAACTATCTGTGGCTGGTTCTGCAGGTGTTCAATTAAACTAGGGTTAGGATGGACCTCAGTAAGTTATGGAGAGCAAATAAAGCCATTATGCAAATTAGTTTAGAATTGAGATCATCTGATTGGTTGATGCAATTGTCATTCAAAATAAGCCATTCTGATTGGTTTATGTACTGTCAGTCAACAGTTTTCTATTTTACAACTTTTGCTGGGACAATCATGCAATAGTCTTCAACCAGCAAGACAATTGGTCAAGAATGCTCTTGTTATCAACTATCTGTGGCTGGTTCTGCAGGTGTTCAATTAAACTAGGGTTAGGATGGACCTCAGTAAGTTATGGAGAGCAAATAAAGCCATTATGCAAATTAGTTTAGAATTGAGATCATCTGATTGGTTGATGCAATTGTCATTCAAAATAAGCCATTCTGATTGGTTTATGTACTGTCAGTCAACAGTTTTCTATTTTACAACTTTTGCTGGGACCATCATGCAATAGTCTTCAACCAGCAAGACAATTGGTCAAGAATGCTCTTGATATCCACTATCTGTGGATGGTTCTGAAGGTGTTCAATTAAACTAGGGTTAGGAAGGACCTCAGTAAGTTATGGAGAGTAAATAAAGCCCTTATGCAAATTAGTTTAGAATTGAGACCATCTGATTGGTTGATGCAATTGTCATTCAAAATTAGCCATTCTGATTGGTTTATGTACTGTCAGTCAACAGTTTTCTATTTTACAACTTTTGCTGGGACCATCATGCAATAGTCTTCAACCAGCAAGACAATTGGTCAAGAATGCTCTTGTTATCCACTATCTGTGGCTGGTTCTGAAGGTGTTCAATTAAACTAGGGTTAGGAAGGACCTCAGTAAGTTATGGAGAGTAAAAAAAAACCTTATGCAAATTAGTTTAGAATTGAGACCATCTGATTGGTTGATGCAATTGTCATTCAAAATTAGCCATTCTGATTGGTTTATGTACTGTCAGTCAACAGTTTTCTATTTTACAACTTTTGCTGGGACCATCATGCAATAGTCTTCAACCAGCAAGACAATTGGTCAAGAATGCTCTTGTTATCAACTATTTGTGGCTGGTTCTGCAGGAGTTCAATTATACTAGGGTTAGGAAGGACCTCAGTAAGTTATGGAGAGTAAATAAAGCCCTTATGCAAATTAGTTTAGAATTGAGACCATCTGATTGGTTGATACAATTGCCATTCAAAATAAGCCATTCTGATTGGTTTATGTAATGACAGTCAACAGTTTTCTATTTTACAACTTTTGCTGTGACCATCATGCAATAGTCTTCAACCAGCAAGACAATTGGTCAAGAATGCTCTTGTTATCAACTATCTGTGGCTTGCTCTGCAGGTGTTCAATTAAACTAGGATTAGGAAGGACCTCAGTAAGTTATGGAGAGCAAATAAAGCGCTTATGCAAATTAGTTTAGAATTGAGATCATCTGATTGGTTGATGCAATTGTCATTCAAAATAAGCCATTCTGATTTGTTTATGTACTGTCAGTCAACAGTTTTCTATTTTACAACTTTTGCTGGGACCATCGTGCAATAGTCTTCAACCAGCAAGACAATTGGTCAAGAATGCTCTTGTTATCCACTATCTGTGGCTGGTTCTGAAGGTGTTCAATTAAACTAGGGTTAGGAAGGACCTCAGTAAGTTTTGGAGAGTAAAAAAAGCCCTTATGCAAATTAGTTTAGAATTGAGACCATCTGATTGGTTGATGAAATTGTCATTCAAAATAAGCCATTCTGATTGGTTTATGTACTGTCAGTCAACAGTTTTCTATTTTACAACTTTTGCTGGGACCAACATGCAATAGTCTTCAACCAGCAAGACAATTGGTCAAGAATGCTCTTGTTATCAACTATCTGTGGCTGGTTCTTAGGTGTTCAATTAAACTAGGGTTAGGAAGGACCTCAGCAAGTTATGGAGAGCAAATAAATCCATTATGCAAATTAGTTTAGCATTGAGATAATCTGATTGGTTGATGCAATTGTCATTCAAAATAAGCCATTCTGATTGGTTTACGTAATGTCAGTCAACAGTTTTCTATTTTACAACTTTTGCTGGGACCATCATGCAATAGTCTTCAACCAGCAAGACAATTGGTCACGAATGCTCTTGTTATCAACAATCTGTGGCTTGTTCTGAAGGTGTTCAATTAAACTAGGGTCAGGAAGGACCTCAGTAAGTTATGGAGAGTAAAAAAAAAACCTTATGCAAATTAGTTTAGAATTGAGACCATCTGATTGGTTGATACAATTGTCATTCAAAATAAGCCATTCTAATTGGTTTATGTAATGTCAGT
The DNA here is from genome assembly GCF_055691185.1 of Crinia signifera. Lineage (NCBI taxonomy): Eukaryota > Metazoa > Chordata > Amphibia > Anura > Myobatrachidae > Crinia > Crinia signifera. The sequence continues at coordinate 163,735,789 of NC_139218.1, read as the reverse complement.
CAACAGTTTTCTATTTTACAACTTTTGCTGGGACCATCATGCAATAGTCTTCAACCAGCAAGACAATTGGTCACGAATGCTCTTGTTATCAACAATCTGTGGCTTGTTCTGAAGGTGTTCAATTAAACTAGGGTCAGGAAGGACCTCAGTAAGTTATGGAGAGTAAAAAAAAAACTTATGCAAATTAGTTTAGAATTGAGATCATCTGATTGGTTGATGCAATTGTCATTCAAAATAAGCCATTCTGATTTGTTTATGTACTGTCAGTCAACAGTTTTCTATTTTACAACTTTTGCTGGGACCATCATGCAATAGTCTTCAACCAGCAAGACAATTGGTCAAGAATGCTCTTGTTATCCACTATCTGTGGCTTGTTCTGCAGGTGTTCAATTAAACTAGGGTTAGGATGGACCTCAGTAAGTTATGGAGAGCAAATAAAGCCATTATGCAAATTAGTTTAGAATTGAGATCATCTGATTGGTTGATGCAATTGTCATTCAAAATAAGCCATTCTGATTTGTTTATGTACTGTCAGTCAACAGTTTTCTATTTTACAACTTTTGCTGGGACCATCATGCAATAGTCTTCAACCAGCAAGACAATTGGTCAAGAATGCTCTTGTTATCAACTATCTGTGGCTTGTTCTGCAGGTGTTCAATTAAACTAGGGTTAGGATGGACCTCGGTAAGTTATGGAGAGTAAATAAAGCCCTTATGCAAATTAGTTTAGAATTGAGACCATCTGATTGGTTGATACAATTGCCATTCAAAATAAGCCATTCTGATTGGTTTATGTAATGACAGACAACAGTTTTCTATTTTACAACTTTTGCTGGGACCATCATGCAATAGTCTTCAACCAGCAAGACAATTGGTCAAGAATGATCTTGTTATCAACTATCTGTGGCTGGTTCTGCAGGTGTTCAATTAAACTAGGGTTAGGAAGGACCGCAGTAAGTTATGGAGAGCAAATAAAGCCATTATGCAAATTAGTTTAGCATTGAGATCATCTGATTGGTTGATGCAATTGTCATTCAAAATAAGCCATTCTGATTGGTTTAAGTACTGTCAGTCAACAGTTTTCTATTTTACAACTTTTGCTGGGACCATCATGCAATAGTCTTCAACCAGCAAGACAATTGGTCAAGAATGCTCTTGTTATCAACTATCTGGGCTTGTTCTGCAGGTGTTCAATTAAACTAGGGTCAGGAAGGACCTCAGTAAGTTATGGAGAGTAAAAAAAGCCCTTATGCAAATTAGTTTAGAATTGAGACCATCTGATTGGTTGATACAATTGTCATTCAAAATAAGCCATTCTGATTGGTTTATGTAATGTCAGTCAACAGTTTTCTATTTTACAACTTTTGCTGGGACCATCATGCAATAGTCTTCAACCAGCAAGACAATTGGTCAAGAATGCTCTTGTTATCAACAATCTGTGGCTTGTTCTGAAGGTGTTCAATTAAACTAGGGTCAGGAAGGACCTCAGTAAGTTATGGAGAGTAAAAAAAAAACCTTATGCAAATTAGTTTAGAATTGAGACCATCTGATTGGTTGATACAATTGTCATTCAAAATAAGCCATTCTAATTGGTTTATGTAATGTCAGTCAACAGTTTTCCATTTTACAACTTTTGCTGGGACCATCATGCAATAGTCTTCAACCAGCAAGACAATTGGTCAAGAATGCTCTTGTTATCAACTATCTGTGGCTGGTTCAGCAGGTGTTCAATTAAACTAGGGTTAGGAAGGACTTCAGCAAGTTATGGAGAGCAAATAAATCCATTATGCAAATTAGTTTAGCATTGAGATAATCTGATTGGTTGATGCAATTGTCATTCAAAATAAGCCATTCTGATTGGTTTATGTACTGTCAGTCAACAGTTTTCTATTTTACAACTTTTGCTGTGACCATCATGCAATAGTCTTCAACCAGCAAGAGAATTGGCAAAGAATGCTCTTGTTATCAACTATCTGGGCTTGTTCTGCAGGTGTTCAATTAAACTAGGGTCAGGAAGGACCTCAGTAAGTTATGGAGAGTAAAAAAAGCCCTTATGCAAATTAGTTTAGAATTGAGACCATCTGATTGGTTGATACAATTGTCATTCAAAATAAGCCATTCTGATTGGTTTATGTAATGTCAGTCAACAGTTTTCTATTTTACAACTTTTGCTGGGACCATCATGCAATAGTCTTCAACCAGCAAGACAATTGGTCAAGAATGCTCTTGTTATCAACAATCTGTGGCTTGTTCAATTAAACTAGGGTCAGGAAGGACCTCAGTAAGTTATGGAGAGTAAAAAAAAAAACCTTATGCAAATTAGTTTAGAATTGAGACCATCTGATTGGTTGATACAATTGTCATTCAAAATAAGCCATTCTAATTGGTTTATGTAATGTCAGTCAACAGTTTTCCATTTTACAACTTTTGCTGGGACCATCATGCAATAGTCTTCAACCAGCAAGACAATTGGTCAAGAATGCTCTTGTTATCAACTATCTGTGGCTGGTTCAGCAGGTGTTCAATTAAACTAGGGTTAGGAAGGACTTCAGCAAGTTATGGAGAGCAAATAAATCCATTATGCAAATTAGTTTAGCATTGAGATAATCTGATTGGTTGATGCAATTGTCATTCAAAATAAGCCATTCTGATTGGTTTATGTACTGTCAGTCAACAGTTTTCTATTTTACAACTTTTGCTGTGACCATCATGCAATAGTCTTCAACCAGCAAGACAATTGGTCAAGAATGCTCTTGTTATCAACTATTTGTGGCTGGTTCTTAGGTGTTCAATTAAACTAGGGTTAGGATGGACCTCAGTATGTTATGGAGAGCAAATAAAGCCATTATGCAAATTAGTTTAGAATTGAGATCATCTGATTGGTTGATGCAATTGTCATTCAAAATAAGCCATTCTGATTTGTTTATGTACTGTCAGTCAACAGTTTTCTATTTTACAACTTTTGCTGGGACCATCATGCAATTGTCTTCAACCAGCAAGACAATTGTTTAAGAATGCTCTTGTTATCCACTATCTGTGGCTGGTTCTGAAGGTGTTCAATTAAACTAGGGTTAGGAAGGACCTCAGTAAGTTTTGGAGAGTAAAAAAAGCCCTTATGCAAATTAGTTTAGAATTGAGACCATCTGATTGGTTGATGAAATTGTCATTCAAAATAAGCCATTCTGATTGGTTTATGTACTGTCAGTCAACAGTTTTCTATTTTACAACTTTTGCTGGGACCATCATGCAATAGTCTTCAACCAGCAAGACAAATGGTCAAGAATGCTCTTGTTATCAACTATCTGTGGCTTGTTCTGCAGGTGTTCAATTAAACTAGGGTTAGGAAGGACCTCAGTAAGTTATGGAGAGTAAATAAAGCCCTTATGCAAATTAGTTTAGAATTGAGACCATCTGATTGGTTGATACAATTGTCATTCAAAATAAGCCATTCTGATTGGTTTATGTAATGTCAGTCAACAGTTTTCTATTTTACAACTTTTGCTGGGACCATCATGCAATAGTCTTCAACCAGCAAGACAATTGGTCAAGAATGCTCTTGTTATCAACTATCTGTGGCTGGTTCTGCAGGTGTTCAAATAAACTAGGGTTAGGAAGGACCTCAGTAAGTTATGAAGAGCAAATTAAGTACTTATGCAAATTAGTTCAGAATTGAGACCATCTGATTGGGTGATACAATTGTCATTCAAAATATGCCATTCTGATTGGTTTATGTAATGTCAGTCAACAGTTTTCTATTTTACAACTTTTGCTGTGACCATCATGCAATAGTCTTCAACCAGCAAGAGAATTGGCAAAGAATGCTCTTGTTATCAACTATCTGGGCTTGTTCTGCAGGTGTTCAATTAAACTAGGGTCAGGAAGGACCTCAGTAAGTTATGGAGAGTAAAAAAAGCCCTTATGCAAATTAGTTTAGAATTGAGACCATCTGATTGGTTGATACAATTGTCATTCAAAATAAGCCATTCTGATTGGTTTATGTAATGTCAGTCAACAGTTTTCTATTTTACAACTTTTGCTGGGACCATCATGCAATAGTCTTCAACCAGCAAGACAATTGGTCAAGAATGCTCTTGTTATCAACAATCTGTGGCTTGTTCAATTAAACTAGGGTCAGGAAGGACCTCAGTAAGTTATGGAGAGTAAAAAAAAAAACCTTATGCAAATTAGTTTAGAATTGAGACCATCTGATTGGTTGATACAATTGTCATTCAAAATAAGCCATTCTAATTGGTTTATGTAATGTCAGTCAACAGTTTTCCATTTTACAACTTTTGCTGGGACCATCATGCAATAGTCTTCAACCAGCAAGACAATTGGTCAAGAATGCTCTTGTTATCAACTATCTGTGGCTGGTTCAGCAGGTGTTCAATTAAACTAGGGTTAGGAAGGACTTCAGCAAGTTATGGAGAGCAAATAAATCCATTATGCAAATTAGTTTAGCATTGAGATAATCTGATTGGTTGATGCAATTGTCATTCAAAATAAGCCATTCTGATTGGTTTATGTACTGTCAGTCAACAGTTTTCTATTTTACAACTTTTGCTGTGACCATCATGCAATAGTCTTCAACCAGCAAGACAATTGGTCAAGAATGCTCTTGTTATCAACTATTTGTGGCTGGTTCTTAGGTGTTCAATTAAACTAGGGTTAGGATGGACCTCAGTATGTTATGGAGAGCAAATAAAGCCATTATGCAAATTAGTTTAGAATTGAGATCATCTGATTGGTTGATGCAATTGTCATTCAAAATAAGCCATTCTGATTTGTTTATGTACTGTCAGTCAACAGTTTTCTATTTTACAACTTTTGCTGGGACCATCATGCAATTGTCTTCAACCAGCAAGACAATTGGTCAAGAATGCTCTTGTTATCCACTATCTGTGGCTGGTTCTGAAGGTGTTCAATTAAACTAGGGTTAGGAAGGACCTCAGTAAGTTTTGGAGAGTAAAAAAAGCCCTTATGCAAATTAGTTTAGAATTGAGACCATCTGATTGGTTGATGAAATTGTCATTCAAAATAAGCCATTCTGATTGGTTTATGTACTGTCAGTCAACAGTTTTCTATTTTACAACTTTTGCTGGGACCATCATGCAATAGTCTTCAACCAGCAAGACAAATGGTCAAGAATGCTCTTGTTATCAACTATCTGTGGCTGGTTCTGCAGGTGTTCAAATAAACTAGGGTTAGGAAGGACCTCAGTAAGTTATGAAGAGCAAATTAAGTACTTATGCAAATTAGTTCAGAATTGAGACCATCTGATTGGGTGATACAATTGTCATTCAAAATATGCCATTCTGATTGGTTTATGTAATGTCAGTCAACAGTTTTCTATTTTACAACTTTTGCTGGGACCATCATGCAATAGTCTTCAACCAGCAAGACAATTGGTCAAGAATGCTCTTGTTATCCACTATCTGTGGCTGGTTTTGAAGGTGTTCAATTAAACTAGGGTTAGGAAGGACCTCAGTAAGTTATGGAGAGTAAAAAAAACCCTTATGCAAATTAGTTTAGAATTGAGACCATCTGGTTGGTTGATGCAATTGTCATTCAAAATAAGCCATTCTGATTGGTTTATGTACTGTCAGTCAACAGTTTTCTATTTTACAACTTTTGCTGAGACCATCATGCAATAGTCTTCAACCAGCAAGACAATTGGTCAAGAACGCTCTTGTTATCAACTATCTGTGGCTTGTTCTGCAGGTGTTCAAATAAACTAGGGTTAGGATGGACCTCAGTAAGTTATGGAGAGCAAATAAAGCCATTATGCAAATTAGTTTAGAATTGAGATCATCTGATTGGTTGATACAATTGTCATTCAAAATAAGCCATTCATATTGGTTTATGTAATGTCAGTAAACAGTTTTCTATTTTACAACTTTTGCAGGGACGATCATGCAATAGTCTTCAACCAGCAAGACAATTGGTCAAGAATGCTCTTGTTATCAACTATCTGTGGCTGGTTCTGCAGGTGTTCAATTATACTAGGGTTAGGAAGGACCTCAGTAAGTTATGGAGAGCAAATAAAGCCCTTATGCAAATTAGTTTAGAATTGAGACCATCTGATTGGTTGATACAATTGTCATTCAAAATAAGCCATTCTGATTGGTTTATGTAATGACAGTCAACAGTTTTCTATTTTACAACTTTTGCTGGGACCATCATGCAATAGTCTTCAACCAGCAAGACAATTGGTCAAGAATGATCTTGTTTTCAACTATCTGTGGCTGGCTCTGCAGGTGTTCAATTAAACTAGGGTTAGGAAGGACCTCAGTAAGTTATGGAGAGTAAATAAAGCCCTTATGCAAATTAGTTTAGAATTGAGACCATCTGATTGGTTGATACAATTGTCATTCAAAATAAGCCATTCTGATTAGTTTATGTAATGTCAGTCAACAGTTTTCTATTTTACAACTTTTGCTGGGACCATCATGCAATAGTCTTCAACCAGCAAGACAATTGGTCAAGAATGCTCTTTTTATCAACTATCTGTGGCTGGTTCTTAGGTGTTCAATTAAACTAGGGTTAGGATGGACCTCAGTATGTTATGGAGAGCAAATAAAGCCATTATGCAAATTAGTTTAGAATTGAGATCATCTGATTGGTTGATGCAATTGTCATTCAAAATAAGCCATTCTGATTTGTTTATGTACTGTCAGTCAACAGTTTTCTATTTTACAACTTTTGCTGGGACCATCATGCAATAGTCTTCAACCAGCAAGACAATTGGTCAAGAATGCTCTTGTTATCAACTATCTGTGGCTTGTTCTGCAGGTGTTCAATTAAACTAGGGTTAGGATGGACCTCAGTAAGTTATGGAGAGCAAATAAAGCCATTATGCAAATTAGTTTAGAATTGAGATCATCTGATTGGTTGATACAATTGTCATTCAAAATAAGCCATTCTGATTGGTTTATGTAATGTCAGTCAACAGTTTTCTATTTTACAACTTTTGCTGGGACCATCATGCAATAGTCTTCAACCAGCAAGACAATTGGTCAAGAATGCTCTTGTTATCAACTATTTGTGGCTGGTTCTGCAGGTGTTCAATTATACTAGGGTTAGGAAGGACCTCAGTAAGTTATGGAGAGTAAATAAAGCCCTTATGCAAATTAGTTTAGAATTGAGACCATCTGATTGGTTGATACAATTGCCATTCAAAATAAGCCATTCTGATTGGTTTATGTAATGACAGTCAACAGTTTTCTATTTTACAACTTTTGCTGGGACCATCATGCAATAGTCTTCAACCAGCAAGACAATTGGTCAAGAATGATCTTGTTATCAACTATCTGTGGCTGGTTCTGCAGGTGTTCAATTAAACTAGGGTTAGGAAGGACCGCAGTAAGTTATGGAGAGCAAATAAAGCCATTATGCAAATTAGTTTAGCATTGAGATCATCTGATTGGTTGATGCAATTGTCATTCAAAATAAGCCATTCTGATTGGTTTAAGTACTGTCAGTCAACAGTTTTCTATTTTACAACTTTTGCTGGGACCATCATGCAATAGTCTTCAACCAGCAAGACAATTGGTCAAGAATGCTCTTGTTATCAACTATCTGGGCTTGTTCTGCAGGTGTTCAATTAAACTAGGGTCAGGAAGGACCTCAGTAAGTTATGGAGAGTAAAAAAAGCCCTTATGCAAATTAGTTTAGAATTGAGACCATCTGATTGGTTGATACAATTGTCATTCAAAATAAGCCATTCTGATTGGTTTATGTAATGTCAGTCAACAGTTTTCTATTTTACAACTTTTGCTGGGACCATCATGCAATAGTCTTCAACCAGCAAGACAATTGGTCAAGAATGCTCTTGTTATCAACTATCTGTGGCTGGTTCAGCAGGTGTTCAATTAAACTAGGGTTAGGAAGGACTTCAGCAAGTTATGGAGAGCAAATAAATCCATTATGCAAATTAGTTTAGCATTGAGATAATCTGATTGGTTGATGCAATTGTCATTCAAAATAAGCCATTCTGATTGGTTTATGTACTGTCAGTCAACAGTTTTCTATTTTACAACTTTTGCTGTGACCATCATGCAATAGTCTTCAACCAGCAAGACAATTGGTCAAGAATGCTCTTGTTATCAACTATTTGTGGCTGGTTCTTAGGTGTTCAATTAAACTAGGGTTAGGATGGACCTCAGTATGTTATGTAGAGCAAATAAAGCCATTATGCAAATTAGTTTAGAATTGAGATCATCTGATTGGTTGATGCAATTGTCATTCAAAATAAGCCATTCTGATTTGTTTATGTACTGTCAGTCAACAGTTTTCTATTTTACAACTTTTGCTGGGACCATCATGCAATTGTCTTCAACCAGCAAGACAATTGGTCAAGAATGCTCTTGTTATCCACTATCTGTGGCTGGTTCTGAAGGTGTTCAATTAAACTAGGGTTAGGAAGGACCTCAGTAAGTTATGGAGAGTAAATAAAGCCCTTATGCAAATTAGTTTAGAATTGAGACCATCTGATTGGTTGATACAATTGTCATTCAAAATAAGCCATTCTGATTGGTTTATGTAATGTCAGTCAACAGTTTTCTATTTTACAACTTTTGCTGGGACCATCATGCAATAGTCTTCAACCAGCAAGACAATTGGTCAAGAATGCTCTTGTTATCAACTATCTGTGGCTGGTTCTGCAGGTGTTCAAATAAACTAGGGTTAGGAAGGACCTCAGTAAGTTATGAAGAGCAAATTAAGTACTTATGCAAATTAGTTCAGAATTGAGACCATCTGATTGGGTGATACAATTGTCATTCAAAATAAGCCATTCTGATTGGTTTATGTAATGTCAGTCAACAGTTTTCTATTTTACAACTTTTGCTGGGACCATCATGCAATAGTCTTCAACCAGCAAGACAATTGGTCAAGAATGCTCTTGTTATCAACTATCTGTGGCTTGTTCTGCAGGTGTTCAATTAAACTAGGGTTAGGAAGGACCTCAGTAAGTTATGGAGAGTAAATAAAGCCCTTATGCAAATTAGTTTAGAATTGAGACCATCTGATTGGTTGATACAATTGTCATTCAAAATAAGCCATTCTGATTGGTTTATGTAATGTCAGTCAACAGTTTTCTATTTTACAACTTTTGCTGGGACCATCATGCAATAGTTTTCAACCAGCAAGACAATTGGTCAAGAATGCTCTTGTTATCCACTATCTGTGGCTGGTTCTGAAGGTGTTCAATTAAACTAGGGTTAGGAAGGACCTCAGTAAGTTATGTAGAGTAAATAAAGCCCTTATGCAAATTAGTTTAGAATTGAGACCATCTGATTGGTTGATGCAATTGTCATTCAAAATAAGCCATTCTAATTGGTTTATGTAATGTCAGTCAACAGTTTTCTATTTTACAACTTTTGCTGGGACCATCATGCAATAGTCTTCAACCAGCAAGACAATTGGTCAAGAATGCTCTTGTTATCCACTATCTGTGGCTGGTTCTGAAGGTGTTCAATTAAACTAGGGTTAGGAAGGACCTCAGTAAGTTATGGAGAGTAAAAAAAACCCTTATGCAAATTAGTTTAGAATTGAGACCATCTGGTTGGTTGATGCAATTGTCATTCAAAATAAGCCATTCTGATTGGTTTATGTACTGTCAGTCAACAGTTTTCTATTTTACAACTTTTGCTGAGACCATCATGCAATAGTCTTCAACCAGCAAGACAATTGGTCAAGAACGCTCTTGTTATCAACTATCTGTGGCTTGTTCTGCAGGTGTTCAAATAAACTAGGGTTAGGATGGACCTCAGTAAGTTATGGAGAGCAAATAAAGCCATTATGCAAATTAGTTTAGAATTGAGATCATCTGATTGGTTGATACAATTGTCATTCAAAATAAGCCATTCTGATTGGTTTATGTAATGACAGTCAACAGTTTTCTATTTTACAACTTTTGCTGGGACCATCATGCAATAGTCTTCAACCAGCAAGACAATTGGTCAAGAATGATCTTGTTTTCAACTATCTGTGGCTGGCTCTGCAGGTGTTCAATTAAACTAGGGTTAGGAAGGACCTCAGTAAGTTATGGAGAGTAAATAAAGCCCTTATGCAAATTAGTTTAGAATTGAGACCATCTGATTGGTTGATACAATTGTCATTCAAAATAAGCCATTCTGATTAGTTTATGTAATGTCAGTCAACAGTTTTCTATTTTACAACTTTTGCTGGGACCATCATGCAATAGTCTTCAACCAGCAAGACAATTGGTCAAGAATGCTCTTTTTATCAACTATCTGTGGCTGGTTCTGCAGGTGTTCAATTAAACTAGGGTTAGGATGGACCTCAGTAAGTTATGGAGACCAAATAAAGCCATTATGCAAATTAGTTTAGAATTGAGATAATCTGATTGGTTGATGCAATTGTCATTCAAAATAAGCCATTCTGATTGGTTTATGTACTGTCAGTCAACAGTTTTCTATTTTACAACTTTTGCTGGGACCATCATGCAATAGTCTTCAACCAGCAAGACAATTGGTCAAGAATGCTCTTGATATCCACTATCTGTGGATGGTTCTGAAGGTGTTCAATTAAACTAGGGTTAGGAAGGACCTCAGTAAGTTATGGAGAGTAAATAAAGCCCTTATGCAAATTAGTTTAGAATTGAGACCATCTGATTGGTTGATGCAATTGTCATTCAAAATTAGCCATTCTGATTGGTTTATGTACTGTCAGTCAACAATTTTCTATTTTACAACTTTTGCTGGGACCATCATGCAATAGTCTTCAACCAGCAAGACAATTGGTCAAGAATGCTCTTGTTATCCACTATCTGTGGCATGTTCTGCAGGTGTTCAATTAAACTAGGGTTAGGAAGGACCTCAGTAAGTTATGGAGAGTAAATAAAGCGCTTATGCAAATTAGTTTAGAATTGAGATCATCTGATTGGTTGATGCAATTATCATTCAAAATAAGCCACTCTGATTGGTTTATGTACTGTCAGTCAACAGTTTTCTATTTTACAACTTTTGCTGGGACCATCATGCAATAGTCTTCAACCAGCAAGACAATTGGTCAAGAATGCTCTTGTTATCCACTATCTGTGGCTGGTTCTGAAGGTGTTCAATTAAACTAGGGTTAGGAAGGACCTCAGTAAGTTATGGAGAGTAAAAAAAAACCTTATGCAAATTAGTTTAGAATTGAGACCATCTGATTGGTTGATGCAATTGTCATTCAAAATTAGCCATTCTGATTGGTTTATGTACTGTCAGTCAACAGTTTTCTATTTTACAACTTTTGCTGGGACCATCATGCAATAGTCTTCAACCAGCAAGACAATTGGTCAAGAATGCTCTTGTTATCAACTATCTGTGGCTTGTTCTGCAGGTGTTCAAATAAACTAGGGTTAGGATGGACCTCAGTAAGTTATGGAGAGCAAATAAAGCCATTATGCAAATTAGTTTAGAATTGAGATCATCTGATTGGTTGATACAATTGTCATTCAAAATAAGCCATTCATATTGGTTTATGTAATGTCAGTAAACAGTTTTCTATTTTACAACTTTTGCAGGGACGATCATGCAATAGTCTTCAACCAGCAAGACAATTGGTCAAGAATGCTCTTGTTATCAACTATCTGTGGCTGGTTCTGCAGGTGTTCAATTATACTAGGGTTAGGAAGGACCTCAGTAAGTTATGGAGAGTAAATAAAGCCCTTATGCAAATTAGTTTAGAATTGAGACCATCTGATTGGTTGATGCAATTGTCATTCAAAATTAGCCATTCTGATTGGTTTATGTAATGACAGTCAACAGTTTTCTATTTTACAACTTTTGCTGGGACCATCATGCAATAGTCTTCAACCAGCAAGACAATTGGTCAAGAATGATCTTGTTTTCAACTATCTGTGGCTGGCTCTGCAGGTGTTCAATTAAACTAGGGTTAGGAAGGACCTCAGTAAGTTATGGAGAGTAAATAAAGCCCTTATGCAAATTAGTTTAGAATTGAGACCATCTGATTGGTTGATACAATTGTCATTCAAAATAAGCCATTCTGATTAGTTTATGTAATGTCAGTCAACAGTTTTCTATTTTACAACTTTTGCTGGGACCATCATGCAATAGTCTTCAACCAGCAAGACAATTGGTCAAGAATGCTCTTTTTATCAACTATCTGTGGCTGGTTCTGCAGGTGTTCAATTAAACTAGGGTTAGGATGGACCTCAGTAAGTTATGGAGAGCAAATAAAGCCATTATGCAAATTAGTTTAGAATTGAGATCATCTGATTGGTTGATGCAATTGTCATTCAAAATAAGCCATTCTGATTGGTTTATGTACTGTCAGTCAACAGTTTTCTATTTTACAACTTTTGCTGGGACAATCATGCAATAGTCTTCAACCAGCAAGACAATTGGTCAAGAATGCTCTTGTTATCAACTATCTGTGGCTGGTTCTGCAGGTGTTCAATTAAACTAGGGTTAGGATGGACCTCAGTAAGTTATGGAGAGCAAATAAAGCCATTATGCAAATTAGTTTAGAATTGAGATCATCTGATTGGTTGATGCAATTGTCATTCAAAATAAGCCATTCTGATTGGTTTATGTACTGTCAGTCAACAGTTTTCTATTTTACAACTTTTACTGGGACCATCATGCAATAGTCTTCAACCAGCAAGACAATTGGTCAAGAATGCTCTTGATATCCACTATCTGTGGATGGTTCTGAAGGTGTTCAATTAAACTAGGGTTAGGAAGGACCTCAGTAAGTTATGGAGAGTAAATAAAGCCCTTATGCAAATTAGTTTAGAATTGAGACCATCTGATTGGTTGATGCAATTGTCATTCAAAATTAGCCATTCTGATTGGTTTATGTACTGTCAGTCAACAGTTTTCTATTTTACAACTTTTGCTGGGACCATCATGCAATAGTCTTCAACCAGCAAGACAATTGGTCAAGAATGCTCTTGTTATCCACTATCTGTGGCATGTTCTGCAGGTGTTCAATTAAACTAGGGTTAGGAAGGACCTCAGTAAGTTATGGAGAGTAAATAAAGCGCTTATGCAAATTAGTTTAGAATTGAGATCATCTGATTGGTTGATGCAATTATCATTCAAAATAAGCCATTCTGATTAGTTTATGTAATGTCAGTCAACAGTTTTCTATTTTACAACTTTTGCTGGGACCATCATGCAATAGTCTTCAACCAGCAAGACAATTGGTCAAGAATGCTCTTTTTATCAACTATCTGTGGCTGGTTCTGCAGGTGTTCAATTAAACTAGGGTTAGGATGGACCTCAGTAAGTTATGGAGAGCAAATAAAGCCATTATGCAAATTAGTTTAGAATTGAGATCATCTGATTGGTTGATGCAATTGTCATTCAAAATAAGCCATTCTGATTGGTTTATGTACTGTCAGTCAACAGTTTTCTATTTTACAACTTTTGCTGGGACAATCATGCAATAGTCTTCAACCAGCAAGACAATTGGTCAAGAATGCTCTTGTTATCAACTATCTGTGGCTGGTTCTGCAGGTGTTCAATTAAACTAGGGTTAGGAAGGACCTCAGTAAGTTATGGAGAGCAAATAAAGCCATTATGCAAATTAGTTTAGAATTGAGACCATCTGATTGGTTGATGCAATTGTCATTCAAAATAAGCCATTCTGATTGGTTTATGTACTGTCAGTCAACAGTTTTCTATTTTACAACTTTTGCTGGGACCATCATGCAATAGTCTTCAACCAGCAAGACAATTGGTCAAGAATGCTCTTGATATCCACTATCTGTGGATGGTTCTGAAGGTGTTCAATTAAACTAGGGTTAGGAAGGACCTCAGTAAGTTATGGAGAGTAAATAAAGCCCTTATGCAAATTAGTTTAGAATTGAGACCATCTGATTGGTTGATGCAATTGTCATTCAAAATTAGCCATTCTGATTGGTTTATGTAATGACAGTCAACAGTTTTCTATTTTACAACTTTTGCTGGGACCATCATGCAATAGTCTTCAACCAGCAAGACAATTGGTCAATAATGATCTTGTTATCAACTATCTGTGGCTGGTTCTGCAGGTGTTCAATTAAACTAGGGTTAGGAAGGACCTCAGTAAGTTATGGAGATTAAATAAAGCCATTATGCAAATTAGTTTAGAATTGAGACCATCTGATTGGTTGATGCAATTGTCATTCAAAATAAGCCATTCTGATTGGTTTATGTACTGTCAGTCAACAGTTTTCTATTTTACAACTTTTGCTGGGACCATCATGCAATAGTCTTCAACCAGCAAGACTATTGGTCAAGAATGCTCTTGTTATCAACTATCTGTGGCTGGTTCTGCAGGTGTTCAATTAAACTAGGGTTAGGAAGGACCTCAGTAAGTTATGAAGAGCAAATTAAGTACTTATGCAAGTTAGTTCAGAATTGAGACCATATGATTGGGTGTTGCAACTGTCATTCAAAATAAGCCATTCTGATTGGTTTATGTACTGTCAGTCAACAGTTTTCTATTTTACAACTTTTGCTGGGACCATTATGCAATAGTCTTCAACCAGCAAGACAATTGGTCAAGAATGCTCTTGTTATCAACTATCTGTGGCTGGTTCTGCAGGTGTTCAATTAAACTAGGGTTAGGAAGGACCTCAGTAAGTTATGGAGAGCAAATAAAGCCATTATGCAAATTAGTTTAGCATTGAGATCATCTGATTGGTTGATGCAATTGTCATTCAAAATAAGCCATTCTGATTGGTTTATGTACTGTCAGTCAACAGTTTTCTATTTTACAACTTTTGCTGGGACCATCATGCAATAGTCTTCAACCAGCAAGACAATTGGTCAAGAATGCTCTTGTTATCCACTATCTGTGGCATGTTCTGCAGGTGTTCAATTAAACTAGGGTTAGGAAGGACCTCAGTAAGTTATGGAGAGTAAATAAAGCGCTTATGCAAATTAGTTTAGAATTGAGATCATCTGATTGGTTGATGCAATTGTCATTCAAAATAAGCCACTCTGATTGGTTTATGTACTGTCAGTCAACAGTTTTCTATTTTACAACTTTTGCTGGGACCATCATGCAATAGTCTTCAACCAGCAAGACTATTGGTCAAGAATGCTCTTGTTATCAACTATCTGTGGCTGGTTCTGCAGGTGTTCAATTAAACTAGGGTTAGGAAGGACCTCAGTAAGTTATGAAGAGCAAATTAAGTACTTATGCAAGTTAGTTCAGAATTGAGACCATATGATTGGGTGTTGCAACTGTCATTCAAAATAAGCCATTCTGATTGGTTTATGTACTGTCAGTCAACAGTTTTCTATTTTACAACTTTTGCTGGGACCATTATGCAATAGTCTTCAACCAGCAAGACAATTGGTCAAGAATGCTCTTGTTATCAACTATCTGTGGCTGGTTCTGCAGGTGTTCAATTAAACTAGGGTTAGGAAGGACCTCAGTAAGTTATGGAGAGCAAATAAAGCCATTATGCAAATTAGTTTAGCATTGAGATCATCTGATTGGTTGATGCAATTGTCATTCAAAATAAGCCATTCTGATTGGTTTATGTACTGTCAGTCAACAGTTTTCTATTTTACAACTTTTGCTGGGACCATCATGCAATAGTCTTCAACCAGCAAGACAATTGGTCAAGAATGCTCTTGTTATCCACTATCTGTGGCATGTTCTGCAGGTGTTCAATTAAACTAGGGTTAGGAAGGACCTCAGTAAGTTATGGAGAGTAAATAAAGCGCTTATGCAAATTAGTTTAGAATTGAGATCATCTGATTGGTTGATGCAATTGTCATTCAAAATAAGCCACTCTGATTGGTTTATGTACTGTCAGTCAACAGTTTTCTATTTTACGACTTTTGCTGGGACCATCATGCAATAGTCTTCAACCAGCAAGACAATTGGTCAAGAATGCTCTTTTTATCAACTATCTGTGGCTGGTTCTGAAGGTGTTCAATTAAACTAGGGTTAGGAAGGACCTCAGTAAGTTATGGAGAGTAAATAAAGCCCTTATGCAAATTAGTTTAGAATTGAGGCCATCTGATTGGTTGATGCAATTGTCATTCAAAATAAGCCATTCTGATTGGTTTATGTAATGTCAGTCAACAGTTTTCTATTTTACAACTTTTGCTGGGACCATCATGCAATAGTCTTCAACCAGCAAGACAATTGGTCAAGAATGTTTTTTTTATCAACTATCTGTGGCTGGTTCTGAAGGTGTTCAATTAAACTAGGGTTAGGAAGGACCTCAGTAAGTTATGGAGAGCAAATAAAGCGCTTATGCAAATTAGTTTAGAATTGAGATCATCTGATTGGTTGATGTAATTGTCATTCAAAATAAGCCATTCTGATTGGTTTATGTACTGTCAGTCAACAGTTTTCTATTTTACAACTTTTGCTGGGACCATCATGCAATAGTCTTCAACCAGCAAGACAATTGGACAAGAATGCTCTTGTTATCAACTATCTGTGGCTGGTTCTGCAGGTGTTCAATTAAACTAGGGTTAGGAAGGACCTCAGTAAGTTATGGAGAGTAAATAAATCCCTTATGCAAATTAGTTTAGAATTGAGGCCATCTGATTGGTTGATACAATTGTCATTCAAAATAAGCCATTCTGATTAATTTATGTAATGTCAGTGAACAGTTTTCTATTTTACAACTTTTGCTGGGACCATCATGCAATAGTCTTCAACCAGCAAGACAATTGGTCAAGAATGCTCTTGTTATCAACTATCTGTGGCTGGTTCTGCAGGTGTTCAATTAAACTAGGGTTAGGAAGGACCTCAGTAAGTTATGGAGAGCAAATAAAGCGCTTATGCAAATTAGTTTAGAATTGAGATCATCTGATTGGTTGATGCAATTGTCATTCAAAATAAGCCACTCTGATTGGTTTATGTACTGTCAGTCAACAGTTTTCTATTTTACAACTTTTGCTGGGACCATCATGCAATAGTCTTCAACCAGCAAGACAATTGGTCAAGAATGCTCTTGTTATCCACTATCTGTGGCATGTTCTGCAGGTGTTCAATTAAACTAGGGTTAGGAAGGACCTCAGTAAGTTATGGAGAGTAAATAAAGCGCTTATGCAAATTAGTTTAGAATTGAGATCATCTGATTGGTTGATGAAATTGTCATTCAAAATAAGCCACTCTGATTGGTTTATGTACTGTCAGTCAACAGTTTTCTATTTTACGACTTTTGCTGGGACCATCATGCAATAGTCTTTAACCAGCAAGACAATTGGTCAAGAATGCTCTTTTTATCAACTATCTGTGGCTGGTTCTGAAGGTGTTCAATTAAACTAGGGTTAGGAAGGACCTCAGTAAGTTATGGAGAGTAAATAAAGCCCTTATGCAAATTAGTTTAGAATTGAGACCATCTGATTGGTTGATGCAATTGTCATTCAAAATTAGCCATTCTGATTGGTTTATGTACTGTCAGTCAACAGTTTTCTATTTTACAACTTTTGCTGGGACCATCATGCAATAGTCTTCAACCAGCAAGACAATTGGTCAAGAATGCTCTTGTTATCCACTATCTGTGGCATGTTCTGCAGGTGTTCAATTAAACTAGGGTTAGGAAGGACCTCAGTAAGTTATGGAGAGTAAATAAAGCGCTTATGCAAATTAGTTTAGAATTGAGATCATCTGATTGGTTGATGCAATTATCATTCAAAATAAGCCACTCTGATTGGTTTATGTACTGTCAGTCAACAGTTTTCTATTTTACAACTTTTGCTGGGACCATCATGCAATAGTCTTCAACCAGCAAGACAATTGGTCAAGAATGCTCTTGTTATCCACTATCTGTGGCTGGTTCTGAAGGTGTTCAATTAAACTAGGGTTAGGAAGGACCTCAGTAAGTTATGGAGAGTAAAAAAAACCCTTATGCAAATTAGTTTAGAATTGAGACCATCTGATTGGTTGATACAATTGTCATTCAAAATAAGCCATTCATATTGGTTTATGTAATGTCAGTAAACAGTTTTCTATTTTACAACTTTTGCAGGGACGATCATGCAATAGTCTTCAACCAGCAAGACAATTGGTCAAGAATGCTCTTGTTATCAACTATCTGTGGCTGGTTCTGCAGGTGTTCAATTATACTAGGGTTAGGAAGGACCTCAGTAAGTTATGGAGAGTAAATAAAGCCCTTATGCAAATTAGTTTAGAATTGAGACCATCTGATTGGTTGATGCAATTGTCATTCAAAATTAGCCATTCTGATTGGTTTATGTAATGACAGTCAACAGTTTTCTATTTTACAACTTTTGCTGGGACCATCATGCAATAGTCTTCAACCAGCAAGACAATTGGTCAAGAATGATCTTGTTTTCAACTATCTGTGGCTGGCTCTGCAGGTGTTCAATTAAACTAGGGTTAGGAAGGACCTCAGTAAGTTATGGAGAGTAAATAAAGCCCTTATGCAAATTAGTTTAGAATTGAGACCATCTGATTGGTTGATACAATTGTCATTCAAAATAAGCCATTCTGATTAGTTTATGTAATGTCAGTCAACAGTTTTCTATTTTACAACTTTTGCTGGGACCATCATGCAATAGTCTTCAACCAGCAAGACAATTGGTCAAGAATGCTCTTTTTTATCAACTATCTGTGGCTGGTTCTGCAGGTGTTCAATTAAACTAGGGTTAGGATGGACCTCAGTAAGTTATGGAGAGCAAATAAAGCCATTATGCAAATTAGTTTAGAATTGAGATCATCTGATTGGTTGATGCAATTGTCATTCAAAATAAGCCATTCTGATTGGTTTATGTACTGTCAGTCAACAGTTTTCTATTTTACAACTTTTGCTGGGACAATCATGCAATAGTCTTCAACCAGCAAGACAATTGGTCAAGAATGCTCTTGTTATCAACTATCTGTGGCTGGTTCTGCAGGTGTTCAATTAAACTAGGGTTAGGATGGACCTCAGTAAGTTATGGAGAGCAAATAAAGCCATTATGCAAATTAGTTTAGAATTGAGATCATCTGATTGGTTGATGCAATTGTCATTCAAAATAAGCCATTCATATTGGTTTATGTACTGTCAGTCAACAGTTTTCTATTTTACAACTTTTACTGGGACCATCATGCAATAGTCTTCAACCAGCAAGACAATTGGTCAAGAATGCTCTTGATATCCACTATCTGTGGATGGTTCTGAAGGTGTTCAATTAAACTAGGGTTAGGAAGGACCTCAGTAAGTTATGGAGAGTAAATAAAGCCCTTATGCAAATTAGTTTAGAATTGAGACCATCTGATTGGTTGATGCAATTGTCATTCAAAATTAGCCATTCTGATTGGTTTATGTACTGTCAGTCAACAGTTTTCTATTTTACAACTTTTGCTGGGACCATCATGCAATAGTCTTCAACCAGCAAGACAATTGGTCAAGAATGCTCTTGTTATCCACTATCTGTGGCATGTTCTGCAGGTGTTCAATTAAACTAGGGTTAGGAAGGACCTCAGTAAGTTATGGAGAGTAAATAAAGCGCTTATGCAAATTAGTTTAGAATTGAGATCATCTGATTGGTTGATGCAATTATCATTCAAAATAAGCCATTCTGATTAGTTTATGTAATGTCAGTCAACAGTTTTCTATTTTACAACTTTTGCTGGGACCATCATGCAATAGTCTTCAACCAGCAAGACAATTGGTCAAGAATGCTCTTTTTATCAACTATCTGTGGCTGGTTCTGCAGGTGTTCAATTAAACTAGGGTTAGGATGGACCTCAGTAAGTTATGGAGAGCAAATAAAGCCATTATGCAAATTAGTTTAGAATTGAGATCATCTGATTGGTTGATGCAATTGTCATTCAAAATAAGCCATTCTGATTGGTTTATGTACTGTCAGTCAACAGTTTTCTATTTTACAACTTTTGCTGGGACAATCATGCAATAGTCTTCAACCAGCAAGACAATTGGTCAAGAATGCTCTTGTTATCAACTATCTGTGGCTGGTTCTGCAGGTGTTCAATTAAACTAGGGTTAGGATGGACCTCAGTAAGTTATGGAGAGCAAATAAAGCCATTATGCAAATTAGTTTAGAATTGAGATCATCTGATTGGTTGATGCAATTGTCATTCAAAATAAGCCATTCTGATTGGTTTATGTACTGTCAGTCAACAGTTTTCTATTTTACAACTTTTGCTGGGACCATCATGCAATAGTCTTCAACCAGCAAGACAATTGGTCAAGAATGCTCTTGATATCCACTATCTGTGGATGGTTCTGAAGGTGTTCAATTAAACTAGGGTTAGGAAGGACCTCAGTAAGTTATGGAGAGTAAATAAAGCCCTTATGCAAATTAGTTTAGAATTGAGACCATCTGATTGGTTGATGCAATTGTCATTCAAAATTAGCCATTCTGATTGGTTTATGTACTGTCAGTCAACAGTTTTCTATTTTACAACTTTTGCTGGGACCATCATGCAATAGTCTTCAACCAGCAAGACAATTGGTCAAGAATGCTCTTGTTATCCACTATCTGTGGCATGTTCTGCAGGTGTTCAATTAAACTAGGGTTAGGAAGGACCTCAGTAAGTTATGGAGAGTAAATAAAGCGCTTATGCAAATTAGTTTAGAATTGAGATCATCTGATTGGTTGATGCAATTATCATTCAAAATAAGCCACTCTGATTGGTTTATGTACTGTCAGTCAACAGTTTTCTATTTTACAACTTTTGCTGGGACCATCATGCAATAGTCTTCAACCAGCAAGACAATTGGTCAAGAATGCTCTTGTTATCAACTATCTGTGGCTGGTTCTGCAGGTGTTCAATTATACTAGGGTTAGGAAGGACCTCAGTAAGTTATGGAGAGTAAATAAATCCCTTATGCAAATTAGTTTAGAATTGAGACCATCTGATTGGTTGATACAATTGTCATTCAAAATAAGCCATTCTGATTGGTTTATGTAATGACAGTCAACAGTTTTCTATTTTACAACTTTTGCTGGGACCATCATGCAATAGTCTTCAACCAGCAAGACAATTGGTCAAGAATGATCTTGTTATCAACTATCTGTGGCTGGCTCTGCAGGTGTTCAATTAAACTAGGGTTAGGAAGGACCTTAGTAAGTTATGGAGAGTAAATAAAGCCCTTATGCAAATTAGTTTAGAATTGAGACCATCTGATTGGTTGATACAATTGTCATTCAAAATAAGCCATTCTGATTGGTTTATGTACTGTCAGTCAACAGTTTTCTATTTTACAACTTTTGCTGGGACCATCATGCAATAGTCTTCAACCAGCAAGACTATTGGTCAAGAATGCTCTTGTTATCAACTATCTGTGGCTAGTTCTGCAGGTGTTCAATTAAACTAGGGTTAGGAAGGACCTCAGTAAGTTATGAAGAGCAAATTAAGTACTTATGCAAATTAGTTCAGAATTGAGACCATCTGATTGGGTGATGCAACTGTCATTCAAAATAAGCCATTCTGATTGGTTTATGTACTGTCAGTCAACAGTTTTCTATTTTACAACTTTTGCTGGGACCATCATGCAATAGTCTTCAACCAGCAAGACAATTGGTCAAGAATGCTCTTGTTATCAACTATCTGTGGCTGGTTCTGCAGGTGTTCAATTATACTAGGGTTAGGAAGGACCTCAGTAAGTTATGGAGAGTAAATAAAGCCCTTATGCAAATTAGTTTAGAATTGAGACCATCTGATTGGTTGATACAATTGTCATTCAAAATAAGCCATTCTGATTGGTTTATGTAATGACAGTCAACAGTTTTCTATTTTACAACTTTTGCTGGGACCATCATGCAATAGTCTTCAACCAGCAAGACAATTGGTCAAGAATGATCTTGTTATCAACTATCTGTGGCTGGTTCTGCAGGTGTTCAATTATACTAGGGTTAGGAAGGACCTCAGTAAGTTATGGAGAGTAAATAAAGCCCTTATGCAAATTAGTTTAGAATTGAGACCATCTGATTGGTTGATACAATTGTCATTCAAAATAAGCCATTCTGATTGGTTTATGTAATGACAGTCAACAGTTTTCTATTTTACAACTTTTGCTGGGACCATCATGCAATAGTCTTCAACCAGCAAGACAATTGGTCAAGAATGATCTTGTTATCAACTATCTGTGGCTGGTTCTGCAGGTGTTCAATTAAACTAGGGTTAGGAAGGACCTCAGTAAGTTATGGAGATTAAATAAAGCCATTATGCAAATTAGTTTAGAATTGAGACCATCTGATTGGTTGATGCAATTGTCATTCAAAATAAGCCATTCTGATTGGTTTATGTACTGTCAGTCAACAGTTTTCTATTTTACAACTTTTGCTGGGACCATCATGCAATAGTCTTCAACCAGCAAGACTATTGGTCAAGAATGCTCTTGTTATCAACTATCTGTGGCTGGTTCTGCAGGTGTTCAATTAAACTAGGGTTAGGAAGGACCTCAGTAAGTTATGAAGAGCAAATTAAGTACTTATGCAAATTAGTTCAGAATTGAGACCATATGATTGGGTGTTGCAACTGTCATTCAAAATAAGCCATTCTGATTGGTTTATGTACTGTCAGTCAACAGTTTTCTATTTTACAACTTTTGCTGGGACCATTATGCAATAGTCTTCAACCAGCAAGACAATTGGTCAATAATGCTCTTGTTATCAACTATCTGTGGCTGGTTCTGCAGGTGTTCAATTAAACTAGGGTTAGGAAGGACCTCAGTAAGTTATGGAGAGCAAATAAAGCCATTATGCAAATTAGTTTAGCATTGAGATCATCTGATTGGTTGATGCAATTGTCATTCAAAATAAGCCATTCTGATTGGTTTATGTACTGTCAGTCAACAGTTTTCTATTTTACAACTTTTGCTGGGACCATCATGCAATAGTCTTCAACCAGCAAGACAATTGGTCAAGAATGCTCTTGTTATCCACTATCTGTGGCATGTTCTGCAGGTGTTCAATTAAACTAGGGTTAGGAAGGACCTCAGTAAGTTATGGAGAGTAAATAAAGCGCTTATGCAAATTAGTTTAGAATTGAGATCATCTGATTGGTTGATGCAATTGTCATTCAAAATAAGCCACTCTGATTGGTTTATGTACTGTCAGTCAACAGTTTTCTATTTTACGACTTTTGCTGGGACCATCATGCAATAGTCTTCAACCAGCAAGACAATTGGTCAAGAATGCTCTTTTTATCAACTATCTGTGGCTGGTTCTGAAGGTGTTCAATTAAACTAGGGTTAGGAAGGACCTCAGTAAGTTATGGAGAGTAAATAAAGCCCTTATGCAAATTAGTTTAGAATTGAGGCCATCTGATTGGTTGATGCAATTGTCATTCAAAATAAGCCATTCTGATTGGTTTATGTAATGTCAGTCAACAGTTTTCTATTTTACAACTTTTGCTGGGACCATCATGCAATAGTCTTCAACCAGCAAGACAATTGGTCAAGAATGTTTTTTTTATCAACTATCTGTGGCTGGTTCTGAAGGTGTTCAATTAAACTAGGGTTAGGAAGGACCTCAGTAAGTTATGGAGAGTAAATAAAGCCCTTATGCAAATTAGTTTAGAATTGAGACCATCTGATTGGTTGATGCAATTGTCATTCAAAATAAGCCATTCTGATTGGTTTATGTACTGTCAGACAACAGTTTTCTATTTTACAACTTTTGCAGGGACCATCATGCAATAGTCTTCAACCAGCAAGACAATTGGTCAAGAATGCTCTTGTTATCAACTATCTGTGGCTGGTTCTGCAGGTGTTCAATTAAACTAGGGTTAGGAAGGACCTAAGTAAGTTATGGAGAGCAAATAAAGCGCTTATGCAAATTAGTTTAGAATTGAGATCATCTGATTGGTTGATGTAATTGTCATTCAAAATAAGCCATTCTGATTGGTTTATGTACTGTCAGTCAACAGTTTTCTATTTTACAACTTTTGCTGGGACCATCATGCAATAGTCTTCAACCAGCAAGACAATTGGACAAGAATGCTCTTGTTA
Organism: Crinia signifera; assembly: GCF_055691185.1. Classification (NCBI taxonomy): domain Eukaryota; kingdom Metazoa; phylum Chordata; class Amphibia; order Anura; family Myobatrachidae; genus Crinia; species Crinia signifera. Next base: position 163,711,873 of record NC_139218.1, on the reverse strand, counting down.
TCAACTATCTGTGGCTGGTTCTGCAGGTGTTCAATTAAACTAGGGTTAGGAAGGACCTCAGTAAGTTATGGAGAGTAAATAAATCCCTTATGCAAATTAGTTTAGAATTGAGGCCATCTGATTGGTTGATACAATTGTCATTCAAAATAAGCCATTCTGATTAATTTATGTAATGTCAGTGAACAGTTTTCTATTTTACAACTTTTGCTGGGACCATCATGCAATAGTCTTCAACCAGCAAGACAATTGGTCAAGAATGCTCTTGTTATCAACTATCTGTGGCTGGTTCTGCAGGTGTTCAATTAAACTAGGGTTAGGAAGGACCTCAGTAAGTTATGGAGAGCAAATAAAGCGCTTATGCAAATTAGTTTAGAATTGAGATCATCTGATTGGTTGATGCAATTGTCATTCAAAATAAGCCACTCTGATTGGTTTATGTACTGTCAGTCAACAGTTTTCTATTTTACAACTTTTGCTGGGACCATCATGCAATAGTCTTCAACCAGCAAGACAATTGGTCAAGAATGCTCTTGTTATCCACTATCTGTGGCATGTTCTGCAGGTGTTCAATTAAACTAGGGTTAGGAAGGACCTCAGTAAGTTATGGAGAGTAAATAAAGCGCTTATGCAAATTAGTTTAGAATTGAGATCATCTGATTGGTTGATGAAATTGTCATTCAAAATAAGCCACTCTGATTGGTTTATGTACTGTCAGTCAACAGTTTTCTATTTTACGACTTTTGCTGGGACCATCATGCAATAGTCTTCAACCAGCAAGACAATTGGTCAAGAATGCTCTTTTTATCAACTATCTGTGGCTGGTTCTGAAGGTGTTCAATTAAACTAGGGTTAGGAAGGACCTCAGTAAGTTATGGAGAGTAAATAAAGCCCTTATGCAAATTAGTTTAGAATTGAGGCCATCTGATTGGTTGATGCAATTGTCATTCAAAATAAGCCATTCTAATTGGTTTATGTAATGTCAGTCAACAGTTTTCTATTTTACAACTTTTGCTGGGACCATCATGCAATAGTCTTCAACCAGCAAGACAATTGGACAAGAATGCTCTTGTTATCAACTATCTGTGGCTGGTTCTGCAGGTGTTCAATTAAACTAGGGTTAGGAAGGACCTCAGTAAGTTATGGAGAGTAAATAAATCCCTTATGCAAATTAGTTTAGAATTGAGGCCATCTGATTGGTTGATACAATTGTCATTCAAAATAAGCCATTCTGATTAATTTATGTAATGTCAGTGAACAGTTTTCTATTTTACAACTTTTGCTGGGACCATCATGCAATAGTCTTCAACCAGCAAGACAATTGGTCAAGAATGCTCTTGTTATCAACTATCTGTGGCTGGTTCTGCAGGTGTTCAATTAAACTAGGGTTAGGAAGGACCTCAGTAAGTTATGGAGAGCAAATAAAGCGCTTATGCAAATTAGTTTAGAATTGAGATCATCTGATTGGTTGATGCAATTGTCATTCAAAATAAGCCATTCTGATTGGTTTATGTACTGTCAGTCAACAGTTTTCTATTTTACAACTTTTGCTGGGACAATCATGCAATAGTCTTCAACCAGCAAGACAATTGGTCAAGAATGCTCTTGTTATCAACTATCTGTGGCTGGTTCTGCAGGTGTTCAATTAAACTAGGGTTAGGATGGACCTCAGTAAGTTATGGAGAGCAAATAAAGCCATTATGCAAATTAGTTTAGAATTGAGATCATCTGATTGGTTGATGCAATTGTCATTCAAAATAAGCCATTCATATTGGTTTATGTACTGTCAGTCAACAGTTTTCTATTTTACAACTTTTACTGGGACCATCATGCAATAGTCTTCAACCAGCAAGACAATTGGTCAAGAATGCTCTTGATATCCACTATCTGTGGATGGTTCTGAAGGTGTTCAATTAAACTAGGGTTAGGAAGGACCTCAGTAAGTTATGGAGAGTAAATAAAGCCCTTATGCAAATTAGTTTAGAATTGAGACCATCTGATTGGTTGATGCAATTGTCATTCAAAATTAGCCATTCTGATTGGTTTATGTACTGTCAGTCAACAGTTTTCTATTTTACAACTTTTGCTGGGACCATCATGCAATAGTCTTCAACCAGCAAGACAATTGGTCAAGAATGCTCTTGTTATCCACTATCTGTGGCATGTTCTGCAGGTGTTCAATTAAACTAGGGTTAGGAAGGACCTCAGTAAGTTATGGAGAGTAAATAAAGCGCTTATGCAAATTAGTTTAGAATTGAGATCATCTGATTGGTTGATGCAATTATCATTCAAAATAAGCCATTCTGATTAGTTTATGTAATGTCAGTCAACAGTTTTCTATTTTACAACTTTTGCTGGGACCATCATGCAATAGTCTTCAACCAGCAAGACAATTGGTCAAGAATGCTCTTTTTATCAACTATCTGTGGCTGGTTCTGCAGGTGTTCAATTAAACTAGGGTTAGGATGGACCTCAGTAAGTTATGGAGAGCAAATAAAGCCATTATGCAAATTAGTTTAGAATTGAGATCATCTGATTGGTTGATGCAATTGTCATTCAAAATAAGCCATTCTGATTGGTTTATGTACTGTCAGTCAACAGTTTTCTATTTTACAACTTTTGCTGGGACAATCATGCAATAGTCTTCAACCAGCAAGACAATTGGTCAAGAATGCTCTTGTTATCAACTATCTGTGGCTGGTTCTGCAGGTGTTCAATTAAACTAGGGTTAGGATGGACCTCAGTAAGTTATGGAGAGCAAATAAAGCCATTATGCAAATTAGTTTAGAATTGAGATCATCTGATTGGTTGATGCAATTGTCATTCAAAATAAGCCATTCTGATTGGTTTATGTACTGTCAGTCAACAGTTTTCTATTTTACAACTTTTGCTGGGACCATCATGCAATAGTCTTCAACCAGCAAGACAATTGGTCAAGAATGCTCTTTTTTATCAACTATCTGTGGCTGGTTCTGCAGGTGTTCAATTAAACTAGGGTTAGGATGGACCTCAGTAAGTTATGGAGAGCAAATAAAGCCATTATGCAAATTAGTTTAGAATTGAGATCATCTGATTGGTTGATGCAATTGTCATTCAAAATAAGCCATTCTGATTGGTTTATGTACTGTCAGTCAACAGTTTTCTATTTTACAACTTTTGCTGGGACAATCATGCAATAGTCTTCAACCAGCAAGACAATTGGTCAAGAATGCTCTTGTTATCAACTATCTGTGGCTGGTTCTGCAGGTGTTCAATTAAACTAGGGTTAGGATGGACCTCAGTAAGTTATGGAGAGCAAATAAAGCCATTATGCAAATTAGTTTAGAATTGAGATCATCTGATTGGTTGATGCAATTGTCATTCAAAATAAGCCATTCATATTGGTTTATGTACTGTCAGTCAACAGTTTTCTATTTTACAACTTTTACTGGGACCATCATGCAATAGTCTTCAACCAGCAAGACAATTGGTCAAGAATGCTCTTGATATCCACTATCTGTGGATGGTTCTGAAGGTGTTCAATTAAACTAGGGTTAGGAAGGACCTCAGTAAGTTATGGAGAGTAAATAAAGCCCTTATGCAAATTAGTTTAGAATTGAGACCATCTGATTGGTTGATGCAATTGTCATTCAAAATTAGCCATTCTGATTGGTTTATGTACTGTCAGTCAACAGTTTTCTATTTTACAACTTTTGCTGGGACCATCATGCAATAGTCTTCAACCAGCAAGACAATTGGTCAAGAATGCTCTTGTTATCCACTATCTGTGGCATGTTCTGCAGGTGTTCAATTAAACTAGGGTTAGGAAGGACCTCAGTAAGTTATGGAGAGTAAATAAAGCGCTTATGCAAATTAGTTTAGAATTGAGATCATCTGATTGGTTGATGCAATTATCATTCAAAATAAGCCATTCTGATTAGTTTATGTAATGTCAGTCAACAGTTTTCTATTTTACAACTTTTGCTGGGACCATCATGCAATAGTCTTCAACCAGCAAGACAATTGGTCAAGAATGCTCTTTTTATCAACTATCTGTGGCTGGTTCTGCAGGTGTTCAATTAAACTAGGGTTAGGATGGACCTCAGTAAGTTATGGAGAGCAAATAAAGCCATTATGCAAATTAGTTTAGAATTGAGATCATCTGATTGGTTGATGCAATTGTCATTCAAAATAAGCCATTCTGATTGGTTTATGTACTGTCAGTCAACAGTTTTCTATTTTACAACTTTTGCTGGGACAATCATGCAATAGTCTTCAACCAGCAAGACAATTGGTCAAGAATGCTCTTGTTATCAACTATCTGTGGCTGGTTCTGCAGGTGTTCAATTAAACTAGGGTTAGGATGGACCTCAGTAAGTTATGGAGAGCAAATAAAGCCATTATGCAAATTAGTTTAGAATTGAGATCATCTGATTGGTTGATGCAATTGTCATTCAAAATAAGCCATTCTGATTGGTTTATGTACTGTCAGTCAACAGTTTTCTATTTTACAACTTTTGCTGGGACCATCATGCAATAGTCTTCAACCAGCAAGACAATTGGTCAAGAATGCTCTTGATATCCACTATCTGTGGATGGTTCTGAAGGTGTTCAATTAAACTAGGGTTAGGAAGGACCTCAGTAAGTTATGGAGAGTAAATAAAGCCCTTATGCAAATTAGTTTAGAATTGAGACCATCTGATTGGTTGATGCAATTGTCATTCAAAATTAGCCATTCTGATTGGTTTATGTACTGTCAGTCAACAGTTTTCTATTTTACAACTTTTGCTGGGACCATCATGCAATAGTCTTCAACCAGCAAGACAATTGGTCAAGAATGCTCTTGTTATCCACTATCTGTGGCATGTTCTGCAGGTGTTCAATTAAACTAGGGTTAGGAAGGACCTCAGTAAGTTATGGAGAGTAAATAAAGCGCTTATGCAAATTAGTTTAGAATTGAGATCATCTGATTGGTTGATGCAATTATCATTCAAAATAAGCCACTCTGATTGGTTTATGTACTGTCAGTCAACAGTTTTCTATTTTACAACTTTTGCTGGGACCATCATGCAATAGTCTTCAACCAGCAAGACAATTGGTCAAGAATGCTCTTGTTATCAACTATCTGTGGCTGGTTCTGCAGGTGTTCAATTATACTAGGGTTAGGAAGGACCTCAGTAAGTTATGGAGAGTAAATAAATCCCTTATGCAAATTAGTTTAGAATTGAGACCATCTGATTGGTTGATACAATTGTCATTCAAAATAAGCCATTCTGATTGGTTTATGTAATGACAGTCAACAGTTTTCTATTTTACAACTTTTGCTGGGACCATCATGCAATAGTCTTCAACCAGCAAGACAATTGGTCAAGAATGATCTTGTTATCAACTATCTGTGGCTGGCTCTGCAGGTGTTCAATTAAACTAGGGTTAGGAAGGACCTTAGTAAGTTATGGAGAGTAAATAAAGCCCTTATGCAAATTAGTTTAGAATTGAGACCATCTGATTGGTTGATACAATTGTCATTCAAAATAAGCCATTCTGATTGGTTTATGTACTGTCAGTCAACAGTTTTCTATTTTACAACTTTTGCTGGGACCATCATGCAATAGTCTTCAACCAGCAAGACTATTGGTCAAGAATGCTCTTGTTATCAACTATCTGTGGCTAGTTCTGCAGGTGTTCAATTAAACTAGGGTTAGGAAGGACCTCAGTAAGTTATGAAGAGCAAATTAAGTACTTATGCAAATTAGTTCAGAATTGAGACCATCTGATTGGGTGATGCAACTGTCATTCAAAATAAGCCATTCTGATTGGTTTATGTACTGTCAGTCAACAGTTTTCTATTTTACAACTTTTGCTGGGACCATCATGCAATAGTCTTCAACCAGCAAGACAATTGGTCAAGAATGCTCTTGTTATCAACTATCTGTGGCTGGTTCTGCAGGTGTTCAATTATACTAGGGTTAGGAAGGACCTCAGTAAGTTATGGAGAGTAAATAAAGCCCTTATGCAAATTAGTTTAGAATTGAGACCATCTGATTGGTTGATACAATTGTCATTCAAAATAAGCCATTCTGATTGGTTTATGTAATGACAGTCAACAGTTTTCTATTTTACAACTTTTGCTGGGACCATCATGCAATAGTCTTCAACCAGCAAGACAATTGGTCAAGAATGATCTTGTTATCAACTATCTGTGGCTGGTTCTGCAGGTGTTCAATTATACTAGGGTTAGGAAGGACCTCAGTAAGTTATGGAGAGTAAATAAAGCCCTTATGCAAATTAGTTTAGAATTGAGACCATCTGATTGGTTGATACAATTGTCATTCAAAATAAGCCATTCTGATTGGTTTATGTAATGACAGTCAACAGTTTTCTATTTTACAACTTTTGCTGGGACCATCATGCAATAGTCTTCAACCAGCAAGACAATTGGTCAAGAATGATCTTGTTATCAACTATCTGTGGCTGGTTCTGCAGGTGTTCAATTAAACTAGGGTTAGGAAGGACCTCAGTAAGTTATGGAGATTAAATAAAGCCATTATGCAAATTAGTTTAGAATTGAGACCATCTGATTGGTTGATGCAATTGTCATTCAAAATAAGCCATTCTGATTGGTTTATGTACTGTCAGTCAACAGTTTTCTATTTTACAACTTTTGCTGGGACCATCATGCAATAGTCTTCAACCAGCAAGACTATTGGTCAAGAATGCTCTTGTTATCAACTATCTGTGGCTGGTTCTGCAGGTGTTCAATTAAACTAGGGTTAGGAAGGACCTCAGTAAGTTATGAAGAGCAAATTAAGTACTTATGCAAATTAGTTCAGAATTGAGACCATATGATTGGGTGTTGCAACTGTCATTCAAAATAAGCCATTCTGATTGGTTTATGTACTGTCAGTCAACAGTTTTCTATTTTACAACTTTTGCTGGGACCATTATGCAATAGTCTTCAACCAGCAAGACAATTGGTCAATAATGCTCTTGTTATCAACTATCTGTGGCTGGTTCTGCAGGTGTTCAATTAAACTAGGGTTAGGAAGGACCTCAGTAAGTTATGGAGAGCAAATAAAGCCATTATGCAAATTAGTTTAGCATTGAGATCATCTGATTGGTTGATGCAATTGTCATTCAAAATAAGCCATTCTGATTGGTTTATGTACTGTCAGTCAACAGTTTTCTATTTTACAACTTTTGCTGGGACCATCATGCAATAGTCTTCAACCAGCAAGACAATTGGTCAAGAATGCTCTTGTTATCCACTATCTGTGGCATGTTCTGCAGGTGTTCAATTAAACTAGGGTTAGGAAGGACCTCAGTAAGTTATGGAGAGTAAATAAAGCGCTTATGCAAATTAGTTTAGAATTGAGATCATCTGATTGGTTGATGCAATTGTCATTCAAAATAAGCCACTCTGATTGGTTTATGTACTGTCAGTCAACAGTTTTCTATTTTACGACTTTTGCTGGGACCATCATGCAATAGTCTTCAACCAGCAAGACAATTGGTCAAGAATGCTCTTTTTATCAACTATCTGTGGCTGGTTCTGAAGGTGTTCAATTAAACTAGGGTTAGGAAGGACCTCAGTAAGTTATGGAGAGTAAATAAAGCCCTTATGCAAATTAGTTTAGAATTGAGGCCATCTGATTGGTTGATGCAATTGTCATTCAAAATAAGCCATTCTGATTGGTTTATGTAATGTCAGTCAACAGTTTTCTATTTTACAACTTTTGCTGGGACCATCATGCAATAGTCTTCAACCAGCAAGACAATTGGTCAAGAATGTTTTTTTTATCAACTATCTGTGGCTGGTTCTGAAGGTGTTCAATTAAACTAGGGTTAGGAAGGACCTCAGTAAGTTATGGAGAGTAAATAAAGCCCTTATGCAAATTAGTTTAGAATTGAGACCATCTGATTGGTTGATGCAATTGTCATTCAAAATAAGCCATTCTGATTGGTTTATGTACTGTCAGACAACAGTTTTCTATTTTACAACTTTTGCAGGGACCATCATGCAATAGTCTTCAACCAGCAAGACAATTGGTCAAGAATGCTCTTGTTATCAACTATCTGTGGCTGGTTCTGCAGGTGTTCAATTAAACTAGGGTTAGGAAGGACCTAAGTAAGTTATGGAGAGCAAATAAAGCGCTTATGCAAATTAGTTTAGAATTGAGATCATCTGATTGGTTGATGTAATTGTCATTCAAAATAAGCCATTCTGATTGGTTTATGTACTGTCAGTCAACAGTTTTCTATTTTACAACTTTTGCTGGGACCATCATGCAATAGTCTTCAACCAGCAAGACAATTGGACAAGAATGCTCTTGTTATCAACTATCTGTGGCTGGTTCTGCAGGTGTTCAATTAAACTAGGGTTAGGAAGGACCTCAGTAAGTTATGGAGAGTAAATAAATCCCTTATGCAAATTAGTTTAGAATTGAGGCCATCTGATTGGTTGATACAATTGTCATTCAAAATAAGCCATTCTGATTAATTTATGTAATGTCAGTGAACAGTTTTCTATTTTACAACTTTTGCTGGGACCATCATGCAATAGTCTTCAACCAGCAAGACAATTGGTCAAGAATGCTCTTGTTATCAACTATCTGTGGCTGGTTCTGCAGGTGTTCAATTAAACTAGGGTTAGGAAGGACCTCAGTAAGTTATGGAGAGCAAATAAAGCGCTTATGCAAATTAGTTTAGAATTGAGATCATCTGATTGGTTGATGCAATTGTCATTCAAAATAAGCCACTCTGATTGGTTTATGTACTGTCAGTCAACAGTTTTCTATTTTACAACTTTTGCTGGGACCATCATGCAATAGTCTTCAACCAGCAAGACAATTGGTCAAGAATGCTCTTGTTATCCACTATCTGTGGCATGTTCTGCAGGTGTTCAATTAAACTAGGGTTAGGAAGGACCTCAGTAAGTTATGGAGAGTAAATAAAGCGCTTATGCAAATTAGTTTAGAATTGAGATCATCTGATTGGTTGATGAAATTGTCATTCAAAATAAGCCACTCTGATTGGTTTATGTACTGTCAGTCAACAGTTTTCTATTTTACGACTTTTGCTGGGACCATCATGCAATAGTCTTCAACCAGCAAGACAATTGGTCAAGAATGCTCTTTTTATCAACTATCTGTGGCTGGTTCTGAAGGTGTTCAATTAAACTAGGGTTAGGAAGGACCTCAGTAAGTTATGGAGAGTAAATAAAGCCCTTATGCAAATTAGTTTAGAATTGAGGCCATCTGATTGGTTGATGCAATTGTCATTCAAAATAAGCCATTCTAATTGGTTTATGTAATGTCAGTCAACAGTTTTCTATTTTACAACTTTTGCTGGGACCATCATGCAATAGTCTTCAACCAGCAAGACAATTGGACAAGAATGCTCTTGTTATCAACTATCTGTGGCTGGTTCTGCAGGTGTTCAATTAAACTAGGGTTAGGAAGGACCTCAGTAAGTTATGGAGAGTAAATAAATCCCTTATGCAAATTAGTTTAGAATTGAGGCCATCTGATTGGTTGATACAATTGTCATTCAAAATAAGCCATTCTGATTAATTTATGTAATGTCAGTGAACAGTTTTCTATTTTACAACTTTTGCTGGGACCATCATGCAATAGTCTTCAACCAGCAAGACAATTGGTCAAGAATGCTCTTGTTATCAACTATCTGTGGCTGGTTCTGCAGGTGTTCAATTAAACTAGGGTTAGGAAGGACCTCAGTAAGTTATGGAGAGCAAATAAAGCGCTTATGCAAATTAGTTTAGAATTGAGATCATCTGATTGGTTGATGCAATTGTCATTCAAAATAAGCCATTCTGATTGGTTTATGTACTGTCAGTCAACAGTTTTCTATTTTACAACTTTTGCTGGGACAATCATGCAATAGTCTTCAACCAGCAAGACAATTGGTCAAGAATGCTCTTGTTATCAACTATCTGTGGCTGGTTCTGCAGGTGTTCAATTAAACTAGGGTTAGGATGGACCTCAGTAAGTTATGGAGAGCAAATAAAGCCATTATGCAAATTAGTTTAGAATTGAGATCATCTGATTGGTTGATGCAATTGTCATTCAAAATAAGCCATTCATATTGGTTTATGTACTGTCAGTCAACAGTTTTCTATTTTACAACTTTTACTGGGACCATCATGCAATAGTCTTCAACCAGCAAGACAATTGGTCAAGAATGCTCTTGATATCCACTATCTGTGGATGGTTCTGAAGGTGTTCAATTAAACTAGGGTTAGGAAGGACCTCAGTAAGTTATGGAGAGTAAATAAAGCCCTTATGCAAATTAGTTTAGAATTGAGACCATCTGATTGGTTGATGCAATTGTCATTCAAAATTAGCCATTCTGATTGGTTTATGTACTGTCAGTCAACAGTTTTCTATTTTACAACTTTTGCTGGGACCATCATGCAATAGTCTTCAACCAGCAAGACAATTGGTCAAGAATGCTCTTGTTATCCACTATCTGTGGCATGTTCTGCAGGTGTTCAATTAAACTAGGGTTAGGAAGGACCTCAGTAAGTTATGGAGAGTAAATAAAGCGCTTATGCAAATTAGTTTAGAATTGAGATCATCTGATTGGTTGATGCAATTATCATTCAAAATAAGCCATTCTGATTAGTTTATGTAATGTCAGTCAACAGTTTTCTATTTTACAACTTTTGCTGGGACCATCATGCAATAGTCTTCAACCAGCAAGACAATTGGTCAAGAATGCTCTTTTTATCAACTATCTGTGGCTGGTTCTGCAGGTGTTCAATTAAACTAGGGTTAGGATGGACCTCAGTAAGTTATGGAGAGCAAATAAAGCCATTATGCAAATTAGTTTAGAATTGAGATCATCTGATTGGTTGATGCAATTGTCATTCAAAATAAGCCATTCTGATTGGTTTATGTACTGTCAGTCAACAGTTTTCTATTTTACAACTTTTGCTGGGACAATCATGCAATAGTCTTCAACCAGCAAGACAATTGGTCAAGAATGCTCTTGTTATCAACTATCTGTGGCTGGTTCTGCAGGTGTTCAATTAAACTAGGGTTAGGATGGACCTCAGTAAGTTATGGAGAGCAAATAAAGCCATTATGCAAATTAGTTTAGAATTGAGATCATCTGATTGGTTGATGCAATTGTCATTCAAAATAAGCCATTCTGATTGGTTTATGTACTGTCAGTCAACAGTTTTCTATTTTACAACTTTTGCTGGGACCATCATGCAATAGTCTTCAACCAGCAAGACAATTGGTCAAGAATGCTCTTGATATCCACTATCTGTGGATGGTTCTGAAGGTGTTCAATTAAACTAGGGTTAGGAAGGACCTCAGTAAGTTATGGAGAGTAAATAAAGCCCTTATGCAAATTAGTTTAGAATTGAGACCATCTGATTGGTTGATGCAATTGTCATTCAAAATTAGCCATTCTGATTGGTTTATGTACTGTCAGTCAACAGTTTTCTATTTTACAACTTTTGCTGGGACCATCATGCAATAGTCTTCAACCAGCAAGACAATTGGTCAAGAATGCTCTTGTTATCCACTATCTGTGGCATGTTCTGCAGGTGTTCAATTAAACTAGGGTTAGGAAGGACCTCAGTAAGTTATGGAGAGTAAATAAAGCGCTTATGCAAATTAGTTTAGAATTGAGATCATCTGATTGGTTGATGCAATTATCATTCAAAATAAGCCACTCTGATTGGTTTATGTACTGTCAGTCAACAGTTTTCTATTTTACAACTTTTGCTGGGACCATCATGCAATAGTCTTCAACCAGCAAGACAATTGGTCAAGAATGCTCTTGTTATCAACTATCTGTGGCTGGTTCTGCAGGTGTTCAATTATACTAGGGTTAGGAAGGACCTCAGTAAGTTATGGAGAGTAAATAAATCCCTTATGCAAATTAGTTTAGAATTGAGACCATCTGATTGGTTGATAAAATTGTCATTCAAAATAAGCCATTCTGATTGGTTTATGTAATGACAGTCAACAGTTTTCTATTTTACAACTTTTGCTGGGACCATCATGCAATAGTCTTCAACCAGCAAGACAATTGGTCAAGAATGATCTTGTTATCAACTATCTGTGGCTGGCTCTGCAGGTGTTCAATTAAACTAGGGTTAGGAAGGACCTTAGTAAGTTATGGAGAGTAAATAAAGCCCTTATGCAAATTAGTTTAGAATTGAGACCATCTGATTGGTTGATACAATTGTCATTCAAAATAAGCCATTCTGATTGGTTTATGTACTGTCAGTCAACAGTTTTCTATTTTACAACTTTTGCTGGGACCATCATGCAATAGTCTTCAACCAGCAAGACTATTGGTCAAGAATGCTCTTGTTATCAACTATCTGTGGCTAGTTCTGCAGGTGTTCAATTAAACTAGGGTTAGGAAGGACCTCAGTAAGTTATGAAGAGCAAATTAAGTACTTATGCAAATTAGTTCAGAATTGAGACCATCTGATTGGGTGATGCAACTGTCATTCAAAATAAGCCATTCTGATTGGTTTATGTACTGTCAGTCAACAGTTTTCTATTTTACAACTTTTGCTGGGACCATCATGCAATAGTCTTCAACCAGCAAGACAATTGGTCAAGAATGCTCTTGTTATCAACTATCTGTGGCTGGTTCTGCAGGTGTTCAATTATACTAGGGTTAGGAAGGACCTCAGTAAGTTATGGAGAGTAAATAAAGCCCTTATGCAAATTAGTTTAGAATTGAGACCATCTGATTGGTTGATACAATTGTCATTCAAAATAAGCCATTCTGATTGGTTTATGTAATGACAGTCAACAGTTTTCTATTTTACAACTTTTGCTGGGACCATCATGCAATAGTCTTCAACCAGCAAGACAATTGGTCAAGAATGATCTTGTTATCAACTATCTGTGGCTGGTTCTGCAGGTGTTCAATTAAACTAGGGTTAGGAAGGACCTCAGTAAGTTATGGAGATTAAATAAAGCCATTATGCAAATTAGTTTAGAATTGAGACCATCTGATTGGTTGATGCAATTGTCATTCAAAATAAGCCATTCTGATTGGTTTATGTACTGTCAGTCAACAGTTTTCTATTTTACAACTTTTGCTGGGACCATCATGCAATAGTCTTCAACCAGCAAGACTATTGGTCAAGAATGCTCTTGTTATCAACTATCTGTGGCTGGTTCTGCAGGTGTTCAATTAAACTAGGGTTAGGAAGGACCTCAGTAAGTTATGAAGAGCAAATTAAGTACTTATGCAAATTAGTTCAGAATTGAGACCATATGATTGGGTGTTGCAACTGTCATTCAAAATAAGCCATTCTGATTGGTTTATGTACTGTCAGTCAACAGTTTTCTATTTTACAACTTTTGCTGGGACCATTATGCAATAGTCTTCAACCAGCAAGACAATTGGTCAATAATGCTCTTGTTATCAACTATCTGTGGCTGGTTCTGCAGGTGTTCAATTAAACTAGGGTTAGGAAGGACCTCAGTAAGTTATGGAGAGCAAATAAAGCCATTATGCAAATTAGTTTAGCATTGAGATCATCTGATTGGTTGATGCAATTGTCATTCAAAATAAGCCATTCTGATTGGTTTATGTACTGTCAGTCAACAGTTTTCTATTTTACAACTTTTGCTGGGACCATCATGCAATAGTCTTCAACCAGCAAGACAATTGGTCAAGAATGCTCTTGTTATCCACTATCTGTGGCATGTTCTGCAGGTGTTCAATTAAACTAGGGTTAGGAAGGACCTCAGTAAGTTATGGAGAGTAAATAAAGCGCTTATGCAAATTAGTTTAGAATTGAGATCATCTGATTGGTTGATGCAATTGTCATTCAAAATAAGCCACTCTGATTGGTTTATGTACTGTCAGTCAACAGTTTTCTATTTTACGACTTTTGCTGGGACCATCATGCAATAGTCTTCAACCAGCAAGACAATTGGTCAAGAATGCTCTTTTTATCAACTATCTGTGGCTGGTTCTGAAGGTGTTCAATTAAACTAGGGTTAGGAAGGACCTCAGTAAGTTATGGAGAGTAAATAAAGCCCTTATGCAAATTAGTTTAGAATTGAGGCCATCTGATTGGTTGATGCAATTGTCATTCAAAATAAGCCATTCTGATTGGTTTATGTAATGTCAGTCAACAGTTTTCTATTTTACAACTTTTGCTGGGACCATCATGCAATAGTCTTCAACCAGCAAGACAATTGGTCAAGAATGTTTTTTTTATCAACTATCTGTGGCTGGTTCTGAAGGTGTTCAATTAAACTAGGGTTAGGAAGGACCTCAGTAAGTTATGGAGAGTAAATAAAGCCCTTATGCAAATTAGTTTAGAATTGAGACCATCTGATTGGTTGATGCAATTGTCATTCAAAATAAGCCATTCTGATTGGTTTATGTACTGTCAGACAACAGTTTTCTATTTTACAACTTTTGCAGGGACCATCATGCAATAGTCTTCAACCAGCAAGACAATTGGTCAAGAATGCTCTTGTTATCAACTATCTGTGGCTGGTTCTGCAGGTGTTCAATTAAACTAGGGTTAGGAAGGACCTAAGTAAGTTATGGAGAGCAAATAAAGCGCTTATGCAAATTAGTTTAGAATTGAGATCATCTGATTGGTTGATGTAATTGTCATTCAAAATAAGCCATTCTGATTGGTTTATGTACTGTCAGTCAACAGTTTTCTATTTTACAACTTTTGCTGGGACCATCATGCAATAGTCTTCAACCAGCAAGACAATTGGACAAGAATGCTCTTGTTATCAACTATCTGTGGCTGGTTCTGCAGGTGTTCAATTAAACTAGGGTTAGGAAGGACCTCAGTAAGTTATGGAGAGTAAATAAATCCCTTATGCAAATTAGTTTAGAATTGAGGCCATCTGATTGGTTGATACAATTGTCATTCAAAATAAGCCATTCTGATTAATTTATGTAATGTCAGTGAACAGTTTTCTATTTTACAACTTTTGCTGGGACCATCATGCAATAGTCTTCAACCAGCAAGACAATTGGTCAAGAATGCTCTTGTTATCAACTATCTGTGGCTGGTTCTGCAGGTGTTCAATTAAACTAGGGTTAGGAAGGACCTCAGTAAGTTATGGAGAGCAAATAAAGCGCTTATGCAAATTAGTTTAGAATTGAGATCATCTGATTGGTTGATGCAATTGTCATTCAAAATAAGCCACTCTGATTGGTTTATGTACTGTCAGTCAACAGTTTTCTATTTTACAACTTTTGCTGGGACCATCATGCAATAGTCTTCAACCAGCAAGACAATTGGTCAAGAATGCTCTTGTTATCCACTATCTGTGGCATGTTCTGCAGGTGTTCAATTAAACTAGGGTTAGGAAGGACCTCAGTAAGTTATGGAGAGTAAATAAAGCGCTTATGCAAATTAGTTTAGAATTGAGATCATCTGATTGGTTGATGAAATTGTCATTCAAAATAAGCCACTCTGATTGGTTTATGTACTGTCAGTCAACAGTTTTCTATTTTACGACTTTTGCTGGGACCATCATGCAATAGTCTTCAACCAGCAAGACAATTGGTCAAGAATGCTCTTTTTATCAACTATCTGTGGCTGGTTCTGAAGGTGTTCAATTAAACTAGGGTTAGGAAGGACCTCAGTAAGTTATGGAGAGTAAATAAAGCCCTTATGCAAATTAGTTTAGAATTGAGGCCATCTGATTGGTTGATGCAATTGTCATTCAAAATAAGCCATTCTAATTGGTTTATGTAATGTCAGTCAACAGTTTTCTATTTTACAACTTTTGCTGGGACCATCATGCAATAGTCTTCAACCAGCAAGACAATTGGACAAGAATGCTCTTGTTATCAACTATCTGTGGCTGGTTCTGCAGGTGTTCAATTAAACTAGGGTTAGGAAGGACCTCAGTAAGTTATGGAGAGTAAATAAATCCCTTATGCAAATTAGTTTAGAATTGAGGCCATCTGATTGGTTGATACAATTGTCATTCAAAATAAGCCATTCTGATTAATTTATGTAATGTCAGTGAACAGTTTTCTATTTTACAACTTTTGCTGGGACCATCATGCAATAGTCTTCAACCAGCAAGACAATTGGTCAAGAATGCTCTTGTTATCAACTATCTGTGGCTGGTTCTGCAGGTGTTCAATTAAACTAGGGTTAGGAAGGACCTCAGTAAGTTATGGAGAGCAAATAAAGCGCTTATGCAAATTAGTTTAGAATTGAGATCATCTGATTGGTTGATGCAATTGTCATTCAAAATAAGCCACTCTGATTGGTTTATGTACTGTCAGTCAACAGTTTTCTATTTTACAACTTTTGCTGGGACCATCATGCAATAGTCTTCTACCAGCAAGACAATTGGTCAAGAATGCTCTTGTTATCCACTATCTGTGGCATGTTCTGCAGGTGTTCAATTAAACTAGGGTTAGGAAGGACCTCAGTAAGTTATGGAGAGTAAATAAAGCGCTTATGCAAATTAGTTTAGAATTGAGATCATCTGATTGGTTGATGCAATTGTCATTCAAAATAAGCCACTCTGATTGGTTTATGTACTGTCAGTCAACAGTTTTCTATTTTACGACTTTTGCTGGGACCATCATGCAATAGTCTTCAACCAGCAAGACAATTGGTCAAGAATGCTCTTTTTATCAACTATCTGTGGCTGGTTCTGAAGGTGTTCAATTAAACTAGGGTTAGGAAGGACCTCAGTAAGTTATGGAGAGTAAATAAAGCCCTTATGCAAATTAGTTTAGAATTGAGGCCATCTGATTGGTTGATGCAATTGTCATTCAAAATAAGCCATTCTAATTGGTTTATGTAATGTCAGTCAACAGTTTTCCATTTTACAACTTTTGCTGGGACCATCATGCAATAGTCTTCAACCAGCAAGACAATTGGTCAAGAATGCTCTTGTTATCAACTATCTGTGGCTGGTTCAGCAGGTGTTCAATTAAACTAGGGTTAGGAAGGACTTCAGCAAGTTATGGAGAGCAAATAAATCCATTATGCAAATTAGTTTAGCATTGAGATAATCTGATTGGTTGATGCAATTGTCATTCAAAATAAGCCATTCTGATTGGTTTATGTACTGTCAGTCAACAGTTTTCTATTTTACAACTTTTGCTGTGACCATCATGCAATAGTCTTCAACCAGCAAGACAATTGGTCAAGAATGCTCTTGTTATCAACTATTTGTGGCTGGTTCTTAGGTGTTCAATTAAACTAGGGTTAGGATGGACCTCAGTATGTTATGGAGAGCAAATAAAGCCATTATGCAAATTAGTTTAGAATTGAGATCATCTGATTGGTTGATGCAATTGTCATTCAAAATAAGCCATTCTGATTTGTTTATGTACTGTCAGTCAACAGTTTTCTATTTTACAACTTTTGCTGGGACCATCATGCAATTGTCTTCAACCAGCAAGACAATTGGTCAAGAATGCTCTTGTTATCCACTATCTGTGGCTGGTTCTGAAGGTGTTCAATTAAACTAGGGTTAGGAAGGACCTCAGTAAGTTTTGGAGAGTAAAAAAAGCCCTTATGCAAATTAGTTTAGAATTGAGACCATCTGATTGGTTGATGAAATTGTCATTCAAAATAAGCCATTCTGATTGGTTTATGTACTGTCAGTCAACAGTTTTCTATTTTACAACTTTTGCTGGGACCATCATGCAATAGTCTTCAACCAGCAAGACAAATGGTCAAGAATGCTCTTGTTATCAACTATCTGTGGCTTGTTCTGCAGGTGTTCAATTAAACTAGGGTTAGGAAGGACCTCAGTAAGTTATGGAGAGTAAATAAAGCCCTTATGCAAATTAGTTTAGAATTGAGACCATCTGATTGGTTGATACAATTGTCATTCAAAATAAGCCATTCTGATTGGTTTATGTAATGTCAGTCAACAGTTTTCTATTTTACAACTTTTGCTGGGACCATCATGCAATAGTCTTCAACCAGCAAGACAATTGGTCAAGAATGCTCTTGTTATCAACTATCTGTGGCTGGTTCTGCAGGTGTTCAAATAAACTAGGGTTAGGAAGGACCTCAGTAAGTTATGAAGAGCAAATTAAGTACTTATGCAAATTAGTTCAGAATTGAGACCATCTGATTGGGTGATACAATTGTCATTCAAAATAAGCCATTCTGATTGGTTTATGTAATGTCAGTCAACAGTTTTCTATTTTACAACTTTTGCTGGGACCATCATGCAATAGTCTTCAACCAGCAAGACAATTGGTCAAGAATGCTCTTGTTATCAACTATCTGTGGCTTGTTCTGCAGGTGTTCAATTAAACTAGGGTTAGGAAGGACCTCAGTAAGTTATGGAGAGTAAATAAAGCCCTTATGCAAATTAGTTTAGAATTGAGACCATCTGATTGGTTGATACAATTGTCATTCAAAATAAGCCATTCTGATTGGTTTATGTAATGTCAGTCAACAGTTTTCTATTTTACAACTTTTGCAGGGACCATCATGCAATAGTCTTCAACCAGCAAGACAATTGGTCAAGAATGCTCTTGTTATCAACTATCTGTGGCTGGTTCTGCAGGTGTTCAATTAAACTAGGGTTAGGAAGGACCTAAGTAAGTTATGGAGAGCAAATAAAGCGCTTATGCAAATTAGTTTAGAATTGAGATCATCTGATTGGTTGATGTAATTGTCATTCAAAATAAGCCATTCTGATTGGTTTATGTACTGTCAGTCAACAGTTTTCTATTTTACAACTTTTGCTGGGACCATCATGCAATAGTCTTCAACCAGCAAGACAATTGGACAAGAATGCTCTTGTTATCAACTATCTGTGGCTGGTTCTGCAGGTGTTCAATTAAACTAGGGTTAGGAAGGACCTCAGTAAGTTATGGAGAGTAAATAAATCCCTTATGCAAATTAGTTTAGAATTGAGGCCATCTGATTGGTTGATACAATTGTCATTCAAAATAAGCCATTCTGATTAATTTATGTAATGTCAGTGAACAGTTTTCTATTTTACAACTTTTGCTGGGACCATCATGCAATAGTCTTCAACCAGCAAGACAATTGGTCAAGAATGCTCTTGTTATCAACTATCTGTGGCTGGTTCTGCAGGTGTTCAATTAAACTAGGGTTAGGAAGGACCTCAGTAAGTTATGGAGAGCAAATAAAGCGCTTATGCAAATTAGTTTAGAATTGAGATCATCTGATTGGTTGATGCAATTGTCATTCAAAATAAGCCACTCTGATTGGTTTATGTACTGTCAGTCAACAGTTTTCTATTTTACAACTTTTGCTGGGACCATCATGCAATAGTCTTCAACCAGCAAGACAATTGGTCAAGAATGCTCTTGTTATCCACTATCTGTGGCATGTTCTGCAGGTGTTCAATTAAACTAGGGTTAGGAAGGACCTCAGTAAGTTATGGAGAGTAAATAAAGCGCTTATGCAAATTAGTTTAGAATTGAGATCATCTGATTGGTTGATGAAATTGTCATTCAAAATAAGCCACTCTGATTGGTTTATGTACTGTCAGTCAACAGTTTTCTATTTTACGACTTTTGCTGGGACCATCATGCAATAGTCTTCAACCAGCAAGACAATTGGTCAAGAATGCTCTTTTTATCAACTATCTGTGGCTGGTTCTGAAGGTGTTCAATTAAACTAGGGTTAGGAAGGACCTCAGTAAGTTATGGAGAGTAAATAAAGCCCTTATGCAAATTAGTTTAGAATTGAGGCCATCTGATTGGTTGATGCAATTGTCATTCAAAATAAGCCATTCTAATTGGTTTATGTAATGTCAGTCAACAGTTTTCTATTTTACAACTTTTGCTGGGACCATCATGCAATAGTCTTCAACCAGCAAGACAATTGGACAAGAATGCTCTTGTTATCAACTATCTGTGGCTGGTTCTGCAGGTGTTCAATTAAACTAGGGTTAGGAAGGACCTCAGTAAGTTATGGAGAGTAAATAAATCCCTTATGCAAATTAGTTTAGAATTGAGGCCATCTGATTGGTTGATACAATTGTCATTCAAAATAAGCCATTCTGATTAATTTATGTAATGTCAGTGAACAGTTTTCTATTTTACAACTTTTGCTGGGACCATCATGCAATAGTCTTCAACCAGCAAGACAATTGGTCAAGAATGCTCTTGTTATCAACTATCTGTGGCTGGTTCTGCAGGTGTTCAATTAAACTAGGGTTAGGAAGGACCTCAGTAAGTTATGGAGAGCAAATAAAGCGCTTATGCAAATTAGTTTAGAATTGAGATCATCTGATTGGTTGATGCAATTGTCATTCAAAATAAGCCACTCTGATTGGTTTATGTACTGTCAGTCAACAGTTTTCTATTTTACAACTTTTGCTGGGACCATCATGCAATAGTCTTCTACCAGCAAGACAATTGGTCAAGAATGCTCTTGTTATCCACTATCTGTGGCATGTTCTGCAGGTGTTCAATTAAACTAGGGTTAGGAAGGACCTCAGTAAGTTATGGAGAGTAAATAAAGCGCTTATGCAAATTAGTTTAGAATTGAGATCATCTGATTGGTTGATGCAATTGTCATTCAAAATAAGCCACTCTGATTGGTTTATGTAATGTCAGTCAACAGTTTTCTATTTTACGACTTTTGCTGGGACCATCATGCAATAGTCTTCAACCAGCAAGACAATTGGTCAAGAATGCTCTTTTTATCAACTATCTGTGGCTGGTTCTGAAGGTGTTCAATTAAACTAGGGTTAGGAAGGACCTCAGTAAGTTATGGAGAGTAAATAAAGCCCTTATGCAAATTAGTTTAGAATTGAGGCCATCTGATTGGTTGATGCAATTGTCATTCAAAATAAGCCATTCTAATTGGTTTATGTAATGTCAGTCAACAGTTTTCCATTTTACAACTTTTGCTGGGACCATCATGCAATAGTCTTCAACCAGCAAGACAATTGGTCAAGAATGCTCTTGTTATCAACTATCTGTGGCTGGTTCAGCAGGTGTTCAATTAAACTAGGGTTAGGAAGGACTTCAGCAAGTTATGGAGAGCAAATAAATCCATTATGCAAATTAGTTTAGCATTGAGATAATCTGATTGGTTGATGCAATTGTCATTCAAAATAAGCCATTCTGATTGGTTTATGTACTGTCAGTCAACAGTTTTCTATTTTACAACTTTTGCTGTGACCATCATGCAATAGTCTTCAACCAGCAAGACAATTGGTCAAGAATGCTCTTGTTATCAACTATTTGTGGCTGGTTCTTAGGTGTTCAATTAAACTAGGGTTAGGATGGACCTCAGTATGTTATGGAGAGCAAATAAAGCCATTATGCAAATTAGTTTAGAATTGAGATCATCTGATTGGTTGATGCAATTGTCATTCAAAATAAGCCATTCTGATTTGTTTATGTACTGTCAGTCAACAGTTTTCTATTTTACAACTTTTGCTGGGACCATCATGCAATTGTCTTCAACCAGCAAGACAATTGGTCAAGAATGCTCTTGTTATCCACTATCTGTGGCTGGTTCTGAAGGTGTTCAATTAAACTAGGGTTAGGAAGGACCTCAGTAAGTTTTGGAGAGTAAAAAAAGCCCTTATGCAAATTAGTTTAGAATTGAGACCATCTGATTGGTTGATGAAATTGTCATTCAAAATAAGCCATTCTGATTGGTTTATGTACTGTCAGTCAACAGTTTTCTATTTTACAACTTTTGCTGGGACCATCATGCAATAGTCTTCAACCAGCAAGACAAATGGTCAAGAATGCTCTTGTTATCAACTATCTGTGGCTTGTTCTGCAGGTGTTCAATTAAACTAGGGTTAGGAAGGACCTCAGTAAGTTATGGAGAGTAAATAAAGCCCTTATGCAAATTAGTTTAGAATTGAGACCATCTGATTGGTTGATACAATTGTCATTCAAAATAAGCCATTCTGATTGGTTTATGTAATGTCAGTCAACAGTTTTCTATTTTACAACTTTTGCTGGGACCATCATGCAATAGTCTTCAACCAGCAAGACAATTGGTCAAGAATGCTCTTGTTATCAACTATCTGTGGCTGGTTCTGCAGGTGTTCAAATAAACTAGGGTTAGGAAGGACCTCAGTAAGTTATGAAGAGCAAATTAAGTACTTATGCAAATTAGTTCAGAATTGAGACCATCTGATTGGGTGATACAATTGTCATTCAAAATAAGCCATTCTGATTGGTTTATGTAATGTCAGTCAACAGTTTTCTATTTTACAACTTTTGCTGGGACCATCATGCAATAGTCTTCAACCAGCAAGACAATTGGTCAAGAATGCTCTTGTTATCAACTATCTGTGGCTTGTTCTGCAGGTGTTCAATTAAACTAGGGTTAGGAAGGACCTCAGTAAGTTATGGAGAGTAAATAAAGCCCTTATGCAAATTAGTTTAGAATTGAGACCATCTGATTGGTTGATACAATTGTCATTCAAAATAAGCCATTCTGATTGGTTTATGTAATGTCAGTCAACAGTTTTCTATTTTACAACTTTTGCTGGGACCATCATGCAATAGTTTTCAACCAGCAAGACAATTGGTCAAGAATGCTCTTGTTATCCACTATCTGTGGCTGGTTCTGAAGGTGTTCAATTAAACTAGGGTTAGGAAGGACCTCAGTAAGTTATGTAGAGTAAATAAAGCCCTTATGCAAATTAGTTTAGAATTGAGACCATCTGATTGGTTGATGAAATTGTCATTCAAAATAAGCCATTCTGATTGGTTTATGTACTGTCAGTCAACAGTTTTCTATTTTACAACTTTTGCTGGGACCATCATGCAATAGTCTTCAACCAGCAAAACAAATGGTCAAGAATGCTCTTGTTATCAACTATCTGTGGCTTGTTCTGCAGGTGTTCAATTAAACTAGGGTTAGGAAGGACCTCAGTAAGTTATGGAGAGTAAATAAAGCCCTTATGCAAATTAGTTTAGAATTGAGACCATCTGATTGGTTGATACAATTGTCATTCAAAATAAGCCATTCTGATTGGTTTATGTAATGTCAGTCAACAGTTTTCTATTTTACAACTTTTGCTGGGACCATCATGCAATAGTCTTCAACCAGCAAGACAATTGGTCAAGAATGCTCTTGTTATCAACTATCTGTGGCTGGTTCTGCAGGTGTTCAAATAAACTAGGGTTAGGAAGGACCTCAGTAAGTTATGAAGAGCAAATTAAGTACTTATGCAAATTAGTTCAGAATTGAGACCATCTGATTGGGTGATACAATTGTCATTCAAAATAAGCCATTCTGATTGGTTTATGTAATGTCAGTCAACAGTTTTCTATTTTACAACTTTTGCTGGGACCATCATGCAATAGTCTTCAACCAGCAAGACAATTGGTCAAGAATGCTCTTGTTATCAACTATCTGTGGCTTGTTCTGCAGGTGTTCAATTAAACTAGGGTTAGGAAGGACCTCAGTAAGTTATGGAGAGTAAATAAAGCCCTTATGCAAATTAGTTTAGAATTGAGACCATCTGATTGGTTGATACAATTGTCATTCAAAATAAGCCATTCTGATTGGTTTATGTAATGTCAGTCAACAGTTTTCTATTTTACAACTTTTGCTGGGACCATCATGCAATAGTTTTCAACCAGCAAGACAATTGGTCAAGAATGCTCTTGTTATCCACTATCTGTGGCTGGTTCTGAAGGTGTTCAATTAAACTAGGGTTAGGAAGGACCTCAGTAAGTTATGGAGAGTAAAAAAAAACCTTATGCAAATTAGTTTAGAATTGAGACCATCTGGTTGGTTGATGCAATTGTCATTCAAAATAAGCCATTCTGATTGGTTTATGTACTGTCAGTCAACAGTTTTCTATTTTACAACTTTTGCTAAGACCATCATGCAATAGTCTTCAACCAGCAAGACAATTGGTCAAGAACGCTCTTGTTATCAACTATCTGTGGCTTGTTCTGCAGGTGTTCAAATAAACTAGGGTTAGGAAGGACCTCAGTAAGTTATGGAGATTAAATAAAGCCATTATGCAAATTAGTTTAGAATTGAGACCATCTGATTGGTTGATGCAATTGTCATTCAAAATAAGCCATTCTGATTGGTTTATGTACTGTCAGTCAACAGTTTTCTATTTTACAACTTTTGCTGGGACCATCATGCAATAGTCTTCAACCAGCAAGACTATTGGTCAAGAATGCTCTTGTTATCAACTATCTGTGGCTGGTTCTGCAGGTGTTCAATTAAACTAGGGTTAGGAAGGACCTCAGTAAGTTATGAAGAGCAAATTAAGTACTTATGCAAATTAGTTCAGAATTGAGACCATATGATTGGGTGTTGCAACTGTCATTCAAAATAAGCCATTCTGATTGGTTTATGTACTGTCAGTCAACAGTTTTCTATTTTACAACTTTTGCTGGGACCATTATGCAATAGTCTTCAACCAGCAAGACAATTGGTCAAGAATGCTCTTGTTATCAACTATCTGTGGCTGGTTCTGCAGGTGTTCAATTAAACTAGGGTTAGGAAGGACCTCAGTAAGTTATGGAGAGCAAATAAAGCCATTATGCAAATTAGTTTAGCATTGAGATCATCTGATTGGTTGATGCAATTGTCATTCAAAATAAGCCATTCTGATTGGTTTATGTACTGTCAGTCAACAGTTTTCTATTTTACAACTTTTGCTGGGACCATCATGCAATAGTCTTCAACCAGCAAGACAATTGGTCAAGAATGCTCTTGTTATCCACTATCTGTGGCATGTTCTGCAGGTGTTCAATTAAACTAGGGTTAGGAAGGACCTCAGTAAGTTATGGAGAGTAAATAAAGCGCTTATGCAAATTAGTTTAGAATTGAGATCATCTGATTGGTTGATGCAATTGTCATTCAAAATAAGCCACTCTGATTGGTTTATGTACTGTCAGTCAACAGTTTTCTATTTTACGACTTTTGCTGGGACCATCATGCAATAGTCTTCAACCAGCAAGACAATTGGTCAAGAATGCTCTTTTTATCAACTATCTGTGGCTGGTTCTGAAGGTGTTCAATTAAACTAGGGTTAGGAAGGACCTCAGTAAGTTATGGAGAGTAAATAAAGCCCTTATGCAAATTAGTTTAGAATTGAGGCCATCTGATTGGTTGATGCAATTGTCATTCAAAATAAGCCATTCTGATTGGTTTATGTAATGTCAGTCAACAGTTTTCTATTTTACAACTTTTGCTGGGACCATCATGCAATAGTCTTCAACCAGCAAGACAATTGGTCAAGAATGCTCTTGTTATCAACTATCTGTGGCTGGTTCTGCAGGTGTTCAATTAAACTAGGGTTAGGAAGGACCTAAGTAAGTTATGGAGAGCAAATAAAGCGCTTATGCAAATTAGTTTAGAATTGAGATCATCTGATTGGTTGATGTAATTGTCATTCAAAATAAGCCATTCTGATTGGTTTATGTACTGTCAGTCAACAGTTTTCTATTTTACAACTTTTGCTGGGACCATCATGCAATAGTCTTCAACCAGCAAGACAATTGGACAAGAATGCTCTTGTTATCAACTATCTGTGGCTGGTTCTGCAGGTGTTCAATTAAACTAGGGTTAGGAAGGACCTCAGTAAGTTATGGAGAGTAAATAAATCCCTTATGCAAATTAGTTTAGAATTGAGGCCATCTGATTGGTTGATACAATTGTCATTCAAAATAAGCCATTCTGATTAATTTATGTAATGTCAGTGAACAGTTTTCTATTTTACAACTTTTGCTGGGACCATCATGCAATAGTCTTCAACCAGCAAGACAATTGGTCAAGAATGCTCTTGTTATCAACTATCTGTGGCTGGTTCTGCAGGTGTTCAATTAAACTAGGGTTAGGAAGGACCTCAGTAAGTTATGGAGAGCAAATAAAGCGCTTATGCAAATTAGTTTAGAATTGAGATCATCTGATTGGTTGATGCAATTGTCATTCAAAATAAGCCACTCTGATTGGTTTATGTACTGTCAGTCAACAGTTTTCTATTTTACAACTTTTGCTGGGACCATCATGCAATAGTCTTCAACCAGCAAGACAATTGGTCAAGAATGCTCTTGTTATCCACTATCTGTGGCATGTTCTGCAGGTGTTCAATTAAACTAGGGTTAGGAAGGACCTCAGTAAGTTATGGAGAGTAAATAAAGCGCTTATGCAAATTAGTTTAGAATTGAGATCATCTGATTGGTTGATGAAATTGTCATTCAAAATAAGCCACTCTGATTTGTTTATGTACTGTCAGTCAACAGTTTTCTATTTTACGACTTTTGCTGGGACCATCATGCAATAGTCTTCAACCAGCAAGACAATTGGTCAAGAATGCTCTTTTTATCAACTATCTGTGGCTGGTTCTGAAGGTGTTTAATTAAACTAGGGTTAGGAAGGACCTCAGTAAGTTATGGAGAGTAAATAAAGCCCTTATGCAAATTAGTTTAGAATTGAGGCCATCTGATTGGTTGATGCAATTGTCATTCAAAATAAGCCATTCTAATTGGTTTATGTAATGTCAGTCAACAGTTTTCTATTTTACAACTTTTGCTGGGACCATCATGCAATAGTCTTCAACCAGCAAGACAATTGGACAAGAATGCTCTTGTTATCAACTATCTGTGGCTGGTTCTGCAGGTGTTCAATTAAACTAGGGTTAGGAAGGACCTCAGTAAGTTATGGAGAGTAAATAAATCCCTTATGCAAATTAGTTTAGAATTGAGGCCATCTGATTGGTTGATACAATTGTCATTCAAAATAAGCCATTCTGATTAATTTATGTAATGTCAGTGAACAGTTTTCTATTTTACAACTTTTGCTGGGACCATCATGCAATAGTCTTCAACCAGCAAGACAATTGGTCAAGAATGCTCTTGTTATCAACTATCTGTGGCTGGTTCTGCAGGTGTTCAATTAAACTAGGGTTAGGAAGGACCTCAGTAAGTTATGGAGAGCAAATAAAGCGCTTATGCAAATTAGTTTAGAATTGAGATCATCTGATTGGTTGATGCAATTGTCATTCAAAATAAGCCACTCTGATTGGTTTATGTACTGTCAGTCAACAGTTTTCTATTTTACAACTTTTGCTGGGACCATCATGCAATAGTCTTCAACCAGCAAGACAATTGGTCAAGAATGCTCTTGTTATCCACTATCTGTGGCATGTTCTGCAGGTGTTCAATTAAACTAGGGTTAGGAAGGACCTCAGTAAGTTATGGAGAGTAAATAAAGCGCTTATGCAAATTAGTTTAGAATTGAGATCATCTGATTGGTTGATGCAATTGTCATTCAAAATAAGCCACTCTGATTGGTTTATGTACTGTCAGTCAACAGTTTTCTATTTTACGACTTTTGCTGGGACCATCATGCAATAGTCTTCAACCAGCAAGACAATTGGTCAAGAATGCTCTTTTTATCAACTATCTGTGGCTGGTTCTGAAGGTGTTCAATTAAACTAGGGTTAGGAAGGACCTCAGTAAGTTATGGAGAGTAAATAAAGCCCTTATGCAAATTAGTTTAGAATTGAGGCCATCTGATTGGTTGATGCAATTGTCATTCAAAATAAGCCATTCTAATTGGTTTATGTAATGTCAGTCAACAGTTTTCCATTTTACAACTTTTGCTGGGACCATCATGCAATAGTCTTCAACCAGCAAGACAATTGGTCAAGAATGCTCTTGTTATCAACTATCTGTGGCTGGTTCAGCAGGTGTTCAATTAAACTAGGGTTAGGAAGGACTTCAGCAAGTTATGGAGAGCAAATAAATCCATTATGCAAATTAGTTTAGCATTGAGATAATCTGATTGGTTGATGCAATTGTCATTCAAAATAAGCCATTCTGATTGGTTTATGTACTGTCAGTCAACAGTTTTCTATTTTACAACTTTTGCTGTGACCATCATGCAATAGTCTTCAACCAGCAAGACAATTGGTCAAGAATGCTCTTGTTATCAACTATTTGTGGCTGGTTCTTAGGTGTTCAATTAAACTAGGGTTAGGATGGACCTCAGTATGTTATGGAGAGCAAATAAAGCCATTATGCAAATTAGTTTAGAATTGAGATCATCTGATTGGTTGATGCAATTGTCATTCAAAATAAGCCATTCTGATTTGTTTATGTACTGTCAGTCAACAGTTTTCTATTTTACAACTTTTGCTGGGACCATCATGCAATTGTCTTCAACCAGCAAGACAATTGGTCAAGAATGCTCTTGTTATCCACTATCTGTGGCTGGTTCTGAAGGTGTTCAATTAAACTAGGGTTAGGAAGGACCTCAGTAAGTTTTGGAGAGTAAAAAAAGCCCTTATGCAAATTAGTTTAGAATTGAGACCATCTGATTGGTTGATGAAATTGTCATTCAAAATAAGCCATTCTGATTGGTTTATGTACTGTCAGTCAACAGTTTTCTATTTTACAACTTTTGCTGGGACCATCATGCAATAGTCTTCAACCAGCAAGACAAACGGTCAAGAATGCTCTTGTTATCAACTATCTGTGGTTTGTTCTGCAGGTGTTCAATTAAACTAGGGTTAGGAAGGACCTCAGTAAGTTATGGAGAGTAAATAAAGCCCTTATGCAAATTAGTTTAGAATTGAGACCATCTGATTGGTTGATACAATTGTCATTCAAAATAAGCCATTCTGATTGGTTTATGTAATGTCAGTCAACAGTTTTCTATTTTACAACTTTTGCTGGGACCATCATGCAATAGTCTTCAACCAGCAAGACAATTGGTCAAGAATGCTCTTGTTATCAACTATCTGTGGCTGGTTCTGCAGGTGTTCAAATAAACTAGGGTTAGGAAGGACCTCAGTAAGTTATGAAGAGCAAATTAAGTACTTATGCAAATTAGTTCAGAATTGAGACCATCTGATTGGGTGATACAATTGTCATTCAAAATAAGCCATTCTGATTGGTTTATGTAATGTCAGTCAACAGTTTTCTATTTTACAACTTTTGCTGGGACCATCATGCAATAGTCTTCAACCAGCAAGACAATTGGTCAAGAATGCTCTTGTTATCAACTATCTGTGGCTTGTTCTGCAGGTGTTCAATTAAACTAGGGTTAGGAAGGACCTCAGTAAGTTATGGAGAGTAAATAAAGCCCTTATGCAAATTAGTTTAGAATTGAGACCATCTGATTGGTTGATACAATTGTCATTCAAAATAAGCCATTCTGATTGGTTTATGTAATGTCAGTCAACAGTTTTCTATTTTACAACTTTTGCTGGGACCATCATGCAATAGTTTTCAACCAGCAAGACAATTGGTCAAGAATGCTCTTGTTATCCACTATCTGTGGCTGGTTCTGAAGGTGTTCAATTAAACTAGGGTTAGGAAGGACCTCAGTAAGTTATGTAGAGTAAATAAAGCCCTTATGCAAATTAGTTTAGAATTGAGACCATCTGATTGGTTGATGAAATTGTCATTCAAAATAAGCCATTCTGATTGGTTTATGTACTGTCAGTCAACAGTTTTCTATTTTACAACTTTTGCTGGGACCATCATGCAATAGTCTTCAACCAGCAAGACAAATGGTCAAGAATGCTCTTGTTATCAACTATCTGTGGCTTGTTCTGCAGGTGTTCAATTAAACTAGGGTTAGGAAGGACCTCAGTAAGTTATGGAGAGTAAATAAAGCCCTTATGCAAATTAGTTTAGAATTGAGACCATCTGATTGGTTGATACAATTGTCATTCAAAATAAGCCATTCTGATTGGTTTATGTAATGTCAGTCAACAGTTTTCTATTTTACAACTTTTGCTGGGACCATCATGCAATAGTCTTCAACCAGCAAGACAATTGGTCAAGAATGCTCTTGTTATCAACTATCTGTGGCTGGTTCTGCAGGTGTTCAAATAAACTAGGGTTAGGAAGGACCTCAGTAAGTTATGAAGAGCAAATTAAGTACTTATGCAAATTAGTTCAGAATTGAGACCATCTGATTGGGTGATACAATTGTCATTCAAAATAAGCCATTCTGATTGGTTTATGTAATGTCAGTCAACAGTTTTCTATTTTACAACTTTTGCTGGGACCATCATGCAATAGTCTTCAACCAGCAAGACAATTGGTCAAGAATGCTCTTGTTATCAACTATCTGTGGCTTGTTCTGCAGGTGTTCAATTAAACTAGGGTTAGGAAGGACCTCAGTAAGTTATGGAGAGTAAATAAAGCCCTTATGCAAATTAGTTTAGAATTGAGACCATCTGATTGGTTGATACAATTGTCATTCAAAATAAGCCATTCTGATTGGTTTATGTAATGTCAGTCAACCGTTTTCTATTTTACAACTTTTGCTGGGACCATCATGCAATAGTTTTCAACCAGCAAGACAATTGGTCAAGAATGCTCTTGTTATCCACTATCTGTGGCTGGTTCTGAAGGTGTTCAATTAAACTAGGGTTAGGAAGGACCTCAGTAAGTTATGGAGAGTAAAAAAAAACCTTATGCAAATTAGTTTAGAATTGAGACCATCTGGTTGGTTGATGCAATTGTCATTCAAAATAAGCCATTCTGATTGGTTTATGTACTGTCAGTCAACAGTTTTCTATTTTACAACTTTTGCTGAGACCATCATGCAATAGTCTTCAACCAGCAAGACAATTGGTCAAGAACGCTCTTGTTATCAACTATCTGTGGCTTGTTCTGCAGGTGTTCAAATAAACTAGGGTTAGGATGGACCTCAGTAAGTTATGGAGAGCAAATAAAGCCATTATGCAAATTAGTTTAGAATTGAGATCATCTGATTGGTTGATACAATTGTCATTCAAAATAAGCCATTCTGATTGGTTTATGTAATGACAGTCAACAGTTTTCTATTTTACAACTTTTGCTGGGACCATCATGCAATAGTCTTCAACCAGCAAGACAATTGGTCAAGAATGATCTTGTTTTCAACTATCTGTGGCTGGCTCTGCAGGTGTTCAATTAAACTAGGGTTAGGAAGGACCTCAGTAAGTTATGGAGAGTAAATAAAGCCCTTATGCAAATTAGTTTAGAATTGAGACCATCTGATTGGTTGATACAATTGTCATTCAAAATAAGCCATTCTGATTAGTTTATGTAATGTCAGTCAACAGTTTTCTATTTTACAACTTTTGCTGGGACCATCATGCAATAGTCTTCAACCAGCAAGACAATTGGTCAAGAATGCTCTTTTTATCAACTATCTGTGGCTGGTTCTGCAGGTGTTCAATTAAACTAGGGTTAGGATGGACCTCAGTAAGTTATGGAGAGCAAATAAAGCCATTATGCAAATTAGTTTAGAATTGAGATCATCTGATTGGTTGATGCAATTGTCATTCAAAATAAGCCATTCTGATTGGTTTATGTACTGTCAGTCAACAGTTTTCTATTTTACAACTTTTGCTGGGACAATCATGCAATAGTCTTCAACCAGCAAGACAATTGGTCAAGAATGCTCTTGTTATCAACTATCTGTGGCTGGTTCTGCAGGTGTTCAATTAAACTAGGGTTAGGATGGACCTCAGTAAGTTATGGAGAGCAAATAAAGCCATTATGCAAATTAGTTTAGAATTGAGATCATCTGATTGGTTGATGCAATTGTCATTCAAAATAAGCCATTCTGATTGGTTTATGTACTGTCAGTCAACAGTTTTCTATTTTACAACTTTTGCTGGGACCATCATGCAATAGTCTTCAACCAGCAAGACAATTGGTCAAGAATGCTCTTGATATCCACTATCTGTGGATGGTTCTGAAGGTGTTCAATTAAACTAGGGTTAGGAAGGACCTCAGTAAGTTATGGAGAGTAAATAAAGCCCTTATGCAAATTAGTTTAGAATTGAGACCATCTGATTGGTTGATGCAATTGTCATTCAAAATTAGCCATTCTGATTGGTTTATGTACTGTCAGTCAACAGTTTTCTATTTTACAACTTTTGCTGGGACCATCATGCAATAGTCTTCAACCAGCAAGACAATTGGTCAAGAATGCTCTTGTTATCCACTATCTGTGGCATGTTCTGCAGGTGTTCAATTAAACTAGGGTTAGGAAGGACCTCAGTAAGTTATGGAGAGTAAATAAAGCGCTTATGCAAATTAGTTTAGAATTGAGATCATCTGATTGGTTGATGCAATTATCATTCAAAATAAGCCACTCTGATTGGTTTATGTACTGTCAGTCAACAGTTTTCTATTTTACAACTTTTGCTGGGACCATCATGCAATAGTCTTCAACCAGCAAGACAATTGGTCAAGAATGCTCTTGTTATCCACTATCTGTGGCTGGTTCTGAAGGTGTTCAATTAAACTTGGGTTAGGAAGGACCTCAGTAAGTTATGGAGAGTAAAAAAAACCCTTATGCAAATTAGTTTAGAATTGAGACCATCTGATTGGTTGATGCAATTGTCATTCAAAATTAGCCATTCTGATTGGTTTATGTACTGTCAGTCAACAGTTTTCTATTTTACAACTTTTGCTGGGACCATCATGCAATAGTCTTCAACCAGCAAGACAATTGGTCAAGAATGCTCTTGTTATCAACTATCTGTGGCTTGTTCTGCAGGTGTTCAATTAAACTAGGGTTAGGATGGACCTCAGTAAGTTATGGAGAGCAAATAAAGCCATTATGCAAATTAGTTTAGAATTGAGATCATCTGATTGGTTGATACAATTGTCATTCAAAATAAGCCATTCATATTGGTTTATGTAATGTCAGTAAACAGTTTTCTATTTTACAACTTTTGCAGGGACGATCATGCAATAGTCTTCAACCAGCAAGACAATTGGTCAAGAATGCTCTTGTTATCAACTATCTGTGGCTGGTTCTGCAGGTGTTCAATTATACTAGGGTTAGGAAGGACCTCAGTAAGTTATGGAGAGCAAATAAAGCCCTTATGCAAATTAGTTTAGAATTGAGACCATCTGATTGGTTGATACAATTGTCATTCAAAATAAGCCATTCTGATTGGTTTATGTAATGACAGTCAACAGTTTTCTATTTTACAACTTTTGCTGGGACCATCATGCAATAGTCTTCAACCAGCAAGACAATTGGTCAAGAATGATCTTGTTTTCAACTATCTGTGGCTGGCTCTGCAGGTGTTCAATTAAACTAGGGTTAGGAAGGATCTCAGTAAGTTATGGAGAGTAAATAAAGCCCTTATGCAAATTAGTTTAGAATTGAGACCATCTGATTGGTTGATACAATTGTCATTCAAAATAAGCCATTCTGATTAGTTTATGTAATGTCAGTCAACAGTTTTCTATTTTACAACTTTTGCTGGGACCATCATGCAATAGTCTTCAACCAGCAAGACAATTGGTCAAGAATGCTCTTTTTATCAACTATCTGTGGCTGGTTCTGCAGGTGTTCAATTAAACTAGGGTTAGGATGGACCTCAGTAAGTTATGGAGAGCAAATAAAGCCATTATGCAAATTAGTTTAGAATTGAGATCATCTGATTGGTTGATGCAATTGTCATTCAAAATAAGCCATTCTGATTGGTTTATGTACTGTCAGTCAACAGTTTTCTATTTTACAACTTTTGCTGGGACAATCATACAATAGTCTTCAACCAGCAAGACAATTGGTCAAGAATGCTCTTGTTATCAACTATCTGTGGCTGGTTCTGCAGGTGTTCAATTAAACTAGGGTTAGGATGGACCTCAGTAAGTTATGGAGAGCAAATAAAGCCATTATGCAAATTAGTTTAGAATTGAGATCATCTGATTGGTTGATGCAATTGTCATTCAAAATAAGCCATTCATATTGGTTTATGTACTGTCAGTCAACAGTTTTCTATTTTACAACTTTTACTGGGACCATCATGCAATAGTCTTCAACCAGCAAGACAATTGGTCAAGAATGCTCTTGATATCCACTATCTGTGGATGGTTCTGAAGGTGTTCAATTAAACTAGGGTTAGGAAGGACCTCAGTAAGTTATGGAGAGTAAATAAAGCCCTTATGCAAATTAGTTTAGAATTGAGACCATCTGATTGGTTGATGCAATTGTCATTCAAAATTAGCCATTCTGATTGGTTTATGTACTGTCAGTCAACAGTTTTCTATTTTACAACTTTTGCTGGGACCATCATGCAATAGTCTTCAACCAGCAAGACAATTGGTCAAGAATGCTCTTGTTATCCACTATCTGTGGCATGTTCTGCAGGTGTTCAATTAAACTAGGGTTAGGAAGGACCTCAGTAAGTTATGGAGAGTAAATAAAGCGCTTATGCAAATTAGTTTAGAATTGAGATCATCTGATTGGTTGATGCAATTATCATTCAAAATAAGCCATTCTGATTAGTTTATGTAATGTCAGTCAACAGTTTTCTATTTTACAACTTTTGCTGGGACCATCATGCAATAGTCTTCAACCAGCAAGACAATTGGTCAAGAATGCTCTTTTTATCAACTATCTGTGGCTGGTTCTGCAGGTGTTCAATTAAACTAGGGTTAGGATGGACCTCAGTAAGTTATGGAGAGCAAATAAAGCCATTATGCAAATTAGTTTAGAATTGAGATCATCTGATTGGTTGATGCAATTGTCATTCAAAATAAGCCATTCTGATTGGTTTATGTACTGTCAGTCAACAGTTTTCTATTTTACAACTTTTGCTGGGACAATCATGCAATAGTCTTCAACCAGCAAGACAATTGGTCAAGAATGCTCTTGTTATCAACTATCTGTGGCTGGTTCTGCAGGTGTTCAAATAAACTAGGGTTAGGATGGACCTCAGTAAGTTATGGAGAGCAAATAAAGCCATTATGCAAATTAGTTTAGAATTGAGATCATCTGATTGGTTGATGCAATTGTCATTCAAAATAAGCCATTCTGATTGGTTTATGTACTGTCAGTCAACAGTTTTCTATTTTACAACTTTTGCTGGGACCATCATGCAATAGTCTTCAACCAGCAAGACAATTGGTCAAGAATGCTCTTGATATCCACTATCTGTGGATGGTTCTGAAGGTGTTCAATTAAACTAGGGTTAGGAAGGACCTCAGTAAGTTATGGAGAGTAAATAAAGCCCTTATGCAAATTAGTTTAGAATTGAGACCATCTGATTGGTTGATGCAATTGTCATTCAAAATTAGCCATTCTGATTGGTTTATGTACTGTCAGTCAACAGTTTTCTATTTTACAACTTTTGCTGGGACCATCATGCAATAGTCTTCAACCAGCAAGACAATTGGTCAAGAATGCTCTTGTTATCCACTATCTGTGGCATGTTCTGCAGGTGTTCAATTAAACTAGGGTTAGGAAGGACCTCAGTAAGTTATGGAGAGTAAATAAAGCGCTTATGCAAATTAGTTTAGAATTGAGATCATCTGATTGGTTGATGCAATTATCATTCAAAATAAGCCACTCTGATTGGTTTATGTACTGTCAGTCAACAGTTTTCTATTTTACAACTTTTGCTGGGACCATCATGCAATAGTCTTCAACCAGCAAGACAATTGGTCAAGAATGCTCTTGTTATCAACTATCTGTGGCTGGTTCTGCAGGTGTTCAATTATACTAGGGTTAGGAAGGACCTCAGTAAGTTATGGAGAGTAAATAAATCCCTTATGCAAATTAGTTTAGAATTGAGACCATCTGATTGGTTGATACAATTGTCATTCAAAATAAGCCATTCTGATTGGTTTATGTAATGACAGTCAACAGTTTTCTATTTTACAACTTTTGCTGGGACCATCATGCAATAGTCTTCAACCAGCAAGACAATTGGTCAAGAATGATCTTGTTATCAACTATCTGTGGCTGGCTCTGCAGGTGTTCAATTAAACTAGGGTTAGGAAGGACCTTAGTAAGTTATGGAGAGTAAATAAAGCCCTTATGCAAATTAGTTTAGAATTGAGACCATCTGATTGGTTGATACAATTGTCATTCAAAATAAGCCATTCTGATTGGTTTATGTACTGTCAGTCAACAGTTTTCTATTTTACAACTTTTGCTGGGACCATCATGCAATAGTCTTCAACCAGCAAGACAATTGGTCAAGAATGCTCTTGTTATCCACTATCTGTGGCATGTTCTGCAGGTGTTCAATTAAACTAGGGTTAGGAAGGACCTCAGTAAGTTATGGAGAGTAAATAAAGCGCTTATGCAAATTAGTTTAGAATTGAGATCATCTGATTGGTTGATGCAATTATCATTCAAAATAAGCCATTCTGATTAGTTTATGTAATGTCAGTCAACAGTTTTCTATTTTACAACTTTTGCTGGGACCATCATGCAATAGTCTTCAACCAGCAAGACAATTGGTCAAGAATGCTCTTTTTATCAACTATCTGTGGCTGGTTCTGCAGGTGTTCAATTAAACTAGGGTTAGGATGGACCTCAGTAAGTTATGGAGAGCAAATAAAGCCATTATGCAAATTAGTTTAGAATTGAGATCATCTGATTGGTTGATGCAATTGTCATTCAAAATAAGCCATTCTGATTGGTTTATGTACTGTCAGTCAACAGTTTTCTATTTTACAACTTTTGCTGGGACAATCATGCAATAGTCTTCAACCAGCAAGACAATTGGTCAAGAATGCTCTTGTTATCAACTATCTGTGGCTGGTTCTGCAGGTGTTCAAATAAACTAGGGTTAAGATGGACCTCAGTAAGTTATGGAGAGCAAATAAAGCCATTATGCAAATTAGTTTAGAATTGAGATCATCTGATTGGTTGATGCAATTGTCATTCAAAATAAGCCATTCTGATTGGTTTATGTACTGTCAGTCAACAGTTTTCTATTTTACAACTTTTGCTGGGACCATCATGCAATAGTCTTCAACCAGCAAGACAATTGGTCAAGAATGCTCTTGATATCCACTATCTGTGGATGGTTCTGAAGGTGTTCAA
This sequence comes from Crinia signifera, assembly GCF_055691185.1. Lineage (NCBI taxonomy): Eukaryota > Metazoa > Chordata > Amphibia > Anura > Myobatrachidae > Crinia > Crinia signifera. The sequence goes on along the minus strand of NC_139218.1, from coordinate 163,675,125 downwards.
TTAAACTAGGGTTAGGAAGGACCTCAGTAAGTTATGGAGAGTAAATAAAGCCCTTATGCAAATTAGTTTAGAATTGAGACCATCTGATTGGTTGATGCAATTGTCATTCAAAATTAGCCATTCTGATTGGTTTATGTACTGTCAGTCAACAGTTTTCTATTTTACAACTTTTGCTGGGACCATCATGCAATAGTCTTCAACCAGCAAGACAATTGGTCAAGAATGCTCTTGTTATCCACTATCTGTGGCATGTTCTGCAGGTGTTCAATTAAACTAGGGTTAGGAAGGACCTCAGTAAGTTATGGAGAGCAAATAAAGCCCTTATGCAAATTAGTTTAGAATTGAGACCATCTGATTGGTTGATACAATTGTCATTCAAAATAAGCCATTCTGATTGGTTTATGTAATGACAGTCAACAGTTTTCTATTTTACAACTTTTGCTGGGACCATCATGCAATAGTCTTCAACCAGCAAGACAATTGGTCAAGAATGATCTTGTTTTCAACTATCTGTGGCTGGCTCTGCAGGTGTTCAATTAAACTAGGGTTAGGAAGGATCTCAGTAAGTTATGGAGAGTAAATAAAGCCCTTATGCAAATTAGTTTAGAATTGAGACCATCTGATTGGTTGATACAATTGTCATTCAAAATAAGCCATTCTGATTAGTTTATGTAATGTCAGTCAACAGTTTTCTATTTTACAACTTTTGCTGGGACCATCATGCAATAGTCTTCAACCAGCAAGACAATTGGTCAAGAATGCTCTTTTTATCAACTATCTGTGGCTGGTTCTGCAGGTGTTCAATTAAACTAGGGTTAGGATGGACCTCAGTAAGTTATGGAGAGCAAATAAAGCCATTATGCAAATTAGTTTAGAATTGAGATCATCTGATTGGTTGATGCAATTGTCATTCAAAATAAGCCATTCTGATTGGTTTATGTACTGTCAGTCAACAGTTTTCTATTTTACAACTTTTGCTGGGACAATCATACAATAGTCTTCAACCAGCAAGACAATTGGTCAAGAATGCTCTTGTTATCAACTATCTGTGGCTGGTTCTGCAGGTGTTCAATTAAACTAGGGTTAGGATGGACCTCAGTAAGTTATGGAGAGCAAATAAAGCCATTATGCAAATTAGTTTAGAATTGAGATCATCTGATTGGTTGATGCAATTGTCATTCAAAATAAGCCATTCATATTGGTTTATGTACTGTCAGTCAACAGTTTTCTATTTTACAACTTTTACTGGGACCATCATGCAATAGTCTTCAACCAGCAAGACAATTGGTCAAGAATGCTCTTGATATCCACTATCTGTGGATGGTTCTGAAGGTGTTCAATTAAACTAGGGTTAGGAAGGACCTCAGTAAGTTATGGAGAGTAAATAAAGCCCTTATGCAAATTAGTTTAGAATTGAGACCATCTGATTGGTTGATGCAATTGTCATTCAAAATTAGCCATTCTGATTGGTTTATGTACTGTCAGTCAACAGTTTTCTATTTTACAACTTTTGCTGGGACCATCATGCAATAGTCTTCAACCAGCAAGACAATTGGTCAAGAATGCTCTTGTTATCCACTATCTGTGGCATGTTCTGCAGGTGTTCAATTAAACTAGGGTTAGGAAGGACCTCAGTAAGTTATGGAGAGTAAATAAAGCGCTTATGCAAATTAGTTTAGAATTGAGATCATCTGATTGGTTGATGCAATTATCATTCAAAATAAGCCATTCTGATTAGTTTATGTAATGTCAGTCAACAGTTTTCTATTTTACAACTTTTGCTGGGACCATCATGCAATAGTCTTCAACCAGCAAGACAATTGGTCAAGAATGCTCTTTTTATCAACTATCTGTGGCTGGTTCTGCAGGTGTTCAATTAAACTAGGGTTAGGATGGACCTCAGTAAGTTATGGAGAGCAAATAAAGCCATTATGCAAATTAGTTTAGAATTGAGATCATCTGATTGGTTGATGCAATTGTCATTCAAAATAAGCCATTCTGATTGGTTTATGTACTGTCAGTCAACAGTTTTCTATTTTACAACTTTTGCTGGGACAATCATGCAATAGTCTTCAACCAGCAAGACAATTGGTCAAGAATGCTCTTGTTATCAACTATCTGTGGCTGGTTCTGCAGGTGTTCAAATAAACTAGGGTTAGGATGGACCTCAGTAAGTTATGGAGAGCAAATAAAGCCATTATGCAAATTAGTTTAGAATTGAGATCATCTGATTGGTTGATGCAATTGTCATTCAAAATAAGCCATTCTGATTGGTTTATGTACTGTCAGTCAACAGTTTTCTATTTTACAACTTTTGCTGGGACCATCATGCAATAGTCTTCAACCAGCAAGACAATTGGTCAAGAATGCTCTTGATATCCACTATCTGTGGATGGTTCTGAAGGTGTTCAATTAAACTAGGGTTAGGAAGGACCTCAGTAAGTTATGGAGAGTAAATAAAGCCCTTATGCAAATTAGTTTAGAATTGAGACCATCTGATTGGTTGATGCAATTGTCATTCAAAATTAGCCATTCTGATTGGTTTATGTACTGTCAGTCAACAGTTTTCTATTTTACAACTTTTGCTGGGACCATCATGCAATAGTCTTCAACCAGCAAGACAATTGGTCAAGAATGCTCTTGTTATCCACTATCTGTGGCATGTTCTGCAGGTGTTCAATTAAACTAGGGTTAGGAAGGACCTCAGTAAGTTATGGAGAGTAAATAAAGCGCTTATGCAAATTAGTTTAGAATTGAGATCATCTGATTGGTTGATGCAATTATCATTCAAAATAAGCCACTCTGATTGGTTTATGTACTGTCAGTCAACAGTTTTCTATTTTACAACTTTTGCTGGGACCATCATGCAATAGTCTTCAACCAGCAAGACAATTGGTCAAGAATGCTCTTGTTATCAACTATCTGTGGCTGGTTCTGCAGGTGTTCAATTATACTAGGGTTAGGAAGGACCTCAGTAAGTTATGGAGAGTAAATAAATCCCTTATGCAAATTAGTTTAGAATTGAGACCATCTGATTGGTTGATACAATTGTCATTCAAAATAAGCCATTCTGATTGGTTTATGTAATGACAGTCAACAGTTTTCTATTTTACAACTTTTGCTGGGACCATCATGCAATAGTCTTCAACCAGCAAGACAATTGGTCAAGAATGATCTTGTTATCAACTATCTGTGGCTGGCTCTGCAGGTGTTCAATTAAACTAGGGTTAGGAAGGACCTTAGTAAGTTATGGAGAGTAAATAAAGCCCTTATGCAAATTAGTTTAGAATTGAGACCATCTGATTGGTTGATACAATTGTCATTCAAAATAAGCCATTCTGATTGGTTTATGTACTGTCAGTCAACAGTTTTCTATTTTACAACTTTTGCTGGGACCATCATGCAATAGTCTTCAACCAGCAAGACAATTGGTCAAGAATGCTCTTGTTATCCACTATCTGTGGCATGTTCTGCAGGTGTTCAATTAAACTAGGGTTAGGAAGGACCTCAGTAAGTTATGGAGAGTAAATAAAGCGCTTATGCAAATTAGTTTAGAATTGAGATCATCTGATTGGTTGATGCAATTATCATTCAAAATAAGCCATTCTGATTAGTTTATGTAATGTCAGTCAACAGTTTTCTATTTTACAACTTTTGCTGGGACCATCATGCAATAGTCTTCAACCAGCAAGACAATTGGTCAAGAATGCTCTTTTTATCAACTATCTGTGGCTGGTTCTGCAGGTGTTCAATTAAACTAGGGTTAGGATGGACCTCAGTAAGTTATGGAGAGCAAATAAAGCCATTATGCAAATTAGTTTAGAATTGAGATCATCTGATTGGTTGATGCAATTGTCATTCAAAATAAGCCATTCTGATTGGTTTATGTACTGTCAGTCAACAGTTTTCTATTTTACAACTTTTGCTGGGACAATCATGCAATAGTCTTCAACCAGCAAGACAATTGGTCAAGAATGCTCTTGTTATCAACTATCTGTGGCTGGTTCTGCAGGTGTTCAAATAAACTAGGGTTAGGATGGACCTCAGTAAGTTATGGAGAGCAAATAAAGCCATTATGCAAATTAGTTTAGAATTGAGATCATCTGATTGGTTGATGCAATTGTCATTCAAAATAAGCCATTCTGATTGGTTTATGTACTGTCAGTCAACAGTTTTCTATTTTACAACTTTTGCTGGGACCATCATGCAATAGTCTTCAACCAGCAAGACAATTGGTCAAGAATGCTCTTGATATCCACTATCTGTGGATGGTTCTGAAGGTGTTCAATTAAACTAGGGTTAGGAAGGACCTCAGTAAGTTATGGAGAGTAAATAAAGCCCTTATGCAAATTAGTTTAGAATTGAGACCATCTGATTGGTTGATGCAATTGTCATTCAAAATTAGCCATTCTGATTGGTTTATGTACTGTCAGTCAACAGTTTTCTATTTTACAACTTTTGCTGGGACCATCATGCAATAGTCTTCAACCAGCAAGACAATTGGTCAAGAATGCTCTTGTTATCCACTATCTGTGGCATGTTCTGCAGGTGTTCAATTAAACTAGGGTTAGGAAGGACCTCAGTAAGTTATGGAGAGTAAATAAAGCGCTTATGCAAATTAGTTTAGAATTGAGATCATCTGATTGGTTGATGCAATTATCATTCAAAATAAGCCACTCTGATTGGTTTATGTACTGTCAGTCAACAGTTTTCTATTTTACAACTTTTGCTGGGACCATCATGCAATAGTCTTCAACCAGCAAGACAATTGGTCAAGAATGCTCTTGTTATCAACTATCTGTGGCTGGTTCTGCAGGTGTTCAATTATACTAGGGTTAGGAAGGACCTCAGTAAGTTATGGAGAGTAAATAAATCCCTTATGCAAATTAGTTTAGAATTGAGACCATCTGATTGGTTGATACAATTGTCATTCAAAATAAGCCATTCTGATTGGTTTATGTAATGACAGTCAACAGTTTTCTATTTTACAACTTTTGCTGGGACCATCATGCAATAGTCTTCAACCAGCAAGACAATTGGTCAAGAATGATCTTGTTATCAACTATCTGTGGCTGGCTCTGCAGGTGTTCAATTAAACTAGGGTTAGGAAGGACCTTAGTAAGTTATGGAGAGTAAATAAAGCCCTTATGCAAATTAGTTTAGAATTGAGACCATCTGATTGGTTGATACAATTGTCATTCAAAATAAGCCATTCTGATTGGTTTATGTACTGTCAGTCAACAGTTTTCTATTTTACAACTTTTGCTGGGACCATCATGCAATAGTCTTCAACCAGCAAGACTATTGGTCAACAATGCTCTTGTTATCAACTATCTGTGGCTAGTTCTGCAGGTGTTCAATTAAACTAGGGTTAGGAAGGACCTCAGTAAGTTATGAAGAGCAAATTAAGTACTTATGCAAATTAGTTCAGAATTGAGACCATCTGATTGGGTGATGCAACTGTCATTCAAAATAAGCCATTCTGATTGGTTTATGTACTGTCAGTCAACAGTTTTCTATTTTACAACTTTTGCTGGGACCATCATGCAATAGTCTTCAACCAGCAAGACAATTGGTCAAGAATGCTCTTGTTATCAACTATCTGTGGCTGGTTCTGCAGGTGTTCAATTATACTAGGGTTAGGAAGGACCTCAGTAAGTTATGGAGAGTAAATAAAGCCCTTATGCAAATTAGTTTAGAATTGAGACCATCTGATTGGTTGATACAATTGTCATTCAAAATAAGCCATTCTGATTGGTTTATGTAATGACAGTCAACAGTTTTCTATTTTACAACTTTTGCTGGGACCATCATGCAATAGTCTTCAACCAGCAAGACAATTGGTCAAGAATGATCTTGTTATCAACTATCTGTGGCTGGTTCTGCAGGTGTTCAATTAAACTAGGGTTAGGAAGGACCTCAGTAAGTTATGGAGATTAAATAAAGCCATTATGCAAATTAGTTTAGAATTGAGACCATCTGATTGGTTGATGCAATTGTCATTCAAAATAAGCCATTCTGATTGGTTTATGTACTGTCAGTCAACAGTTTTCTATTTTACAACTTTTGCTGGGACCATCATGCAATAGTCTTCAACCAGCAAGACTATTGGTCAAGAATGCTCTTGTTATCAACTATCTGTGGCTGGTTCTGCAGGTGTTCAATTAAACTAGGGTTAGGAAGGACCTCAGTAAGTTATGAAGAGCAAATTAAGTACTTATGCAAATTAGTTCAGAATTGAGACCATATGATTGGGTGTTGCAACTGTCATTCAAAATAAGCCATTCTGATTGGTTTATGTACTGTCAGTCAACAGTTTTCTATTTTACAACTTTTGCTGGGACCATTATGCAATAGTCTTCAACCAGCAAGACAATTGGTCAAGAATGCTCTTGTTATCAACTATCTGTGGCTGGTTCTGCAGGTGTTCAATTAAACTAGGGTTAGGAAGGACCTCAGTAAGTTATGGAGAGCAAATAAAGCCATTATGCAAATTAGTTTAGCATTGAGATCATCTGATTGGTTGATGCAATTGTCATTCAAAATAAGCCATTCTGATTGGTTTATGTACTGTCAGTCAACAGTTTTCTATTTTACAACTTTTGCTGGGACCATCATGCAATAGTCTTCAACCAGCAAGACAATTGGTCAAGAATGCTCTTGTTATCAACTATCTGTGGCTGGTTTTGCAGGTGTTCAATTAAACTAGGGTTAGGAAGGACCTCAGTAAGTTATGGAGAGCAAATAAAGCCATTATGAAAATTAGTTTAGAATTGAGATCATCTGATTGGTTGATGCAATTGTCATTCAAAATAAGCCAATCTGATTGGTTTATGTACTGTCAGTCAACAGTTTTCTATTTTACAACTTTTGCTGGGACCATCATGCAATAGTCTTTAACCAGCAAGACAATTGGTTAAGAATGCTCTTGTTATCAACTATCTGGGCTTGTTCTGCAGGTGTTCAATTAAACTAGGGTCAGGAAGGACCTCAGTAAGTTATGGAGAGTAAAAAAAGCCCTTATGCAAATTAGTTTAGAATTGAGACCATCTGATTGGTTGATACAATTGTCATTCAAAATAAGCCATTCTGATTGGTTTATGTAATGTCAGTCAACAGTTTTCTATTTTACAACTTTTGCTGGGACCATCATGCAATAGTCTTCAACCAGCAAGACAAATTGTCAAGAATGCTCTCGTTATCAACAATCTGTGGCTTGTTCTGAAGGTGTTCAATTAAACTAGGGTCAGGAAGGACCTCAGTAAGTTATGGAGAGTAAAAAAAAACCTTATGCAAATTAGTTTAGAATTGAGACCATCTGATTGGTTGATACAATTGTCATTCAAAATAAGCCATTATAATTGGTTTATGTAATGTCAGTCAACAGTTTTCTATTTTACAACTTTTGCTGGGACCATCATGCAATAGTCTTCAACCAGCAAGACAATTGGTCAAGAATGCTCTTGTTATCAACTATCTGTGGCTAGTTCAGCAGGTGTTCAATTAAACTAGGGTTAGGAAGGACCTCAGCAAGTTATGGAGAGCAAATAAATCCATTATGCAAATTAGTTTAGAATTGAGATCATCTGATTGGTTGATGCAATTGTCATTCAAAATAAGCCATTCTGATTGGTTTATGTACTGTCAGTCAACAGTTTTCTATTTTACAACTTTTGCTGGGACAATCATGCAATAGTCTTCAACCAGCAAGACAATTGGTCAAGAATGCTCTTGTTATCAACTATCTGTGGCTGGTTCTGCAGGTGTTCAATTAAACTAGGGTTAGGATGGACCTCAGTATGTTATGGAGAGTAAATAAAGCCATTATGCAAATTAGTTTAGAATTGAGATCATCTGATTGGTTGATGCAATTGTCATTCAAAATAAGCCATTCTGATTGGTTTATGTACTGTCAGTCAACAGTTTTCTATTTTACAACTTTTGCTGGGACCATCATGCAATAGTCTTCAACCAGCAAGACAATTGGTCAAGAATGCTCTTGTTATACACTATCTGTGGCTGGTTCTGAATGTGTTCAATTAAACTAGGGTTAGGAAGGACCTCAGTAAGTTATGGAGAGTAAATAAAGCCCTTATGCAAATTAGTTTAGAATTGAGACCATCTGATTGGTTGATGCAATTGTCATTCAAAATAAGCCATTCTGATTGGTTTATGTACTGTCAGTCAACAGTTTTCTATTTTACAACTTTTGCTGGGACCATCATGCAATAGTCTTCAACCAGCAAGACAATTGGTCAAGAATGCTCTTGTTATCCAATATCTGTGGCATGTTCTGCAGGTGTTCAATTAAACTAGGGTTAGGAAGGACCTCAGTAAGTTATGGAGAGTAAATAAAGCGCTTATGCAAATTAGTTTAGAATTGAGATCATCTGATTGGTTGATGCAATTGTCTTTCAAAATAAGCCACTCTGATTGGTTTATGTACTGTCAGTCAACAGTTTTCTATTTTACAACTTTTGCTGGGACCATCATGCAATAGTCTTCAACCAGCAAGACAATTGGTCAAGAATGCTCTTGTTATCACCTATCTGTGGCTTGTTCTGCAGGTGTTCAATTAAACTAGGGTTAGGATGGTCCTCAGTAAGTTATGGAGAGCAAATAAAGCCATTATGCAAATTAGTTTAGAATTGAGATCATCTGAATGGTTGATACAATTGTCATTCAAAATAAGCCATTCTGATTGGTTTATGTAATGTCAGTCAACAGTTTTCTATTTTACAACTTTTGCTGGGACCATCATGCAATAGTCTTCAACCAGCAAGACTATTGGTCAAGAATGCTCTTGTTATCAACTATCTGTGGCTGGTTCTGCAGGTGTTCAATTAAACTAGGGTTAGGAAGGACCTCAGTAAGTTATGAAGAGCAAATTAAGTACTTATGCAAATTAGTTCAGAATTGAGACCATATGATTGGGTGTTGCAACTGTCATTCAAAATAAGCCATTCTGATTGGTTTATGTACTGTCAGTCAACAGTTTTCTATTTTACAACTTTTGCTGGGACCATTATGCAATAGTCTTCAACCAGCAAGACAATTGGTCAAGAATGCTCTTGTTATCAACTATCTGTGGCTGGTTCTGCAGGTGTTCAATTAAACTAGGGTTAGGAAGGACCTCAGTAAGTTATGGAGAGCAAATAAAGCCATTATGCAAATTAGTTTAGCATTGAGATCATCTGATTGGTTGATGCAATTGTCATTCAAAATAAGCCATTCTGATTGGTTTATGTACTGTCAGTCAACAGTTTTCTATTTTACAACTTTTGCTGGGACCATTATGCAATAGTCTTCAACCAGCAAGACAATTGGTCAAGAATGCTCTTGTTATCAACTATCTGTGGCTGGTTCTGCAGGTGTTCAATTAAACTAGGGTTAGGAAGGACCTCAGTAAGTTATGGAGAGCAAATAAAGCCATTATGCAAATTAGTTTAGCATTGAGATCATCTGATTGGTTGATGCAATTGTCATTCAAAATAAGCCATTCTGATTGGTTTATGTACTGTCAGTCAACAGTTTTCTATTTTACAACTTTTGCTGGGACCATCATGCAATAGTCTTCAACCAGCAAGACAATTGGTCAAGAATGCTCTTGTTATCAACTATCTGTGGCTGGTTTTGCAGGTGTTCAATTAAACTAGGGTTAGGAAGGACCTCAGTAAGTTATGGAGAGCAAATAAAGCCATTATGAAAATTAGTTTAGAATTGAGTTCATCTGATTGGTTGATGCAATTGTCATTCAAAATAAGCCAATCTGATTGGTTTATGTACTGTCAGTCAACAGTTTTCTATTTTACAACTTTTGCTGGGACCATCATGCAATAGTCTTTAACCAGCAAGACAATTGGTTAAGAATGCTCTTGTTATCAACTATCTGGGCTTGTTCTGCAGGTGTTCAATTAAACTAGGGTCAGGAAGGACCTCAGTAAGTTATGGAGAGTAAAAAAAGCCCTTATGCAAATTAGTTTAGAATTGAGACCATCTGATTGGTTGATACAATTGTCATTCAAAATAAGCCATTCTGATTGGTTTATGTAATGTCAGTCAACAGTTTTCTATTTTACAACTTTTGCTGGGACCATCATGCAATAGTCTTCAACCAGCAAGACAAATTGTCAAGAATGCTCTCGTTATCAACAATCTGTGGCTTGTTCTGAAGGTGTTCAATTAAACTAGGGTCAGGAAGGACCTCAGTAAGTTATGGAGAGTAAAAAAAAACCTTATGCAAATTAGTTTAGAATTGAGACCATCTGATTGGTTGATACAATTGTCATTCAAAATAAGCCATTATAATTGGTTTATGTAATGTCAGTCAACAGTTTTCTATTTTACAACTTTTGCTGGGACCATCATGCAATAGTCTTCAACCAGCAAGACAATTGGTCAAGAATGCTCTTGTTATCAACTATCTGTGGCTAGTTCAGCAGGTGTTCAATTAAACTAGGGTTAGGAAGGACCTCAGCAAGTTATGGAGAGCAAATAAATCCATTATGCAAATTAGTTTAGAATTGAGATCATCTGATTGGTTGATGCAATTGTCATTCAAAATAAGCCATTCTGATTGGTTTATGTACTGTCAGTCAACAGTTTTCTATTTTACAACTTTTGCTGGGACAATCATGCAATAGTCTTCAACCAGCAAGACAATTGGTCAAGAATGCTCTTGTTATCAACTATCTGTGGCTGGTTCTGCAGGTGTTCAATTAAACTAGGGTTAGGATGGACCTCAGTATGTTATGGAGAGCAAATAAAGCCATTATGCAAATTAGTTTAGAATTGAGATCATCTGATTGGTTGATGCAATTGTCATTCAAAATAAGCCATTCTGATTGGTTTATGTACTGTCAGTCAACAGTTTTCTATTTTACAACTTTTGCTGGGACCATCATGCAATAGTCTTCAACCAGCAAGACAATTGGTCAAGAATGCTCTTGTTATCCACTATCTGTGGCTGGTTCTGAATGTGTTCAATTAAACTAGGGTTAGGAAGGACCTCAGTAAGTTATGGAGAGTAAATAAAGCCCTTATGCAAATTAGTTTAGAATTGAGACCATCTGATTGGTTGATGCAATTGTCATTCAAAATTAGCCATTCTGATTGGTTTATGTACTGTCAGTCAACAGTTTTCTATTTTACAACTTTTGCTGGGACCATCATGCAATAGTCTTCAACCAGCAAGACAATTGGTCAAGAATGCTCTTGTTATCCAATATCTGTGGCATGTTCTGCAGGTGTTCAATTAAACTAGGGTTAGGAAGGACCTCAGTAAGTTATGGAGAGTAAATAAAGCGCTTATGCAAATTAGTTTAGAATTGAGATCATCTGATTGGTTGATGCAATTGTCTTTCAAAATAAGCCACTCTGATTGGTTTATGTACTGTCAGTCAACAGTTTTCTATTTTACAACTTTTGCTGGGACCATCATGCAATAGTCTTCAACCAGCAAGACAATTGGTCAAGAATGCTCTTGTTATCACCTATCTGTGGCTTGTTCTGCAGGTGTTCAATTAAACTAGGGTTAGGATGGTCCTCAGTAAGTTATGGAGAGCAAATAAAGCCATTATGCAAATTAGTTTAGAATTGAGATCATCTGAATGGTTGATACAATTGTCATTCAAAATAAGCCATTCTGATTGGTTTATGTAATGTCAGTCAACAGTTTTCTATTTTACAACTTTTGCTGGGACCATCATGCAATAGTCTTCAACCAGCAAGACAATTGGTCAAGAATGCTCTTGTTATCAACTATCTGTGGCTGGTTGTGCAGGTGTTCAATTATACTAGGGTTAGGAAGGACCTCAGTAAGTTATGGAGAGTAAATAAAGCCCTTATGCAAATTAGTTTAGAATTGAGACCATCTGATTGGTTGATACAATTGTCATTCAAAATAAGCCATTCTGATTGGTTTATGTAATGACAGTCAACAGTTTTCTATTTTACAACTTTTGCTGGGACCATCATGCAATAGTCTTCAACCAGCAAGACAATTGGTCAAGAATGCTCTTGTTACCAACTATCTGTGGCTGGTTCTGCAGGTGTTCAATTAAACTAGGGTTAGGAAGGACCTCAGTAAGTTATGGAGAGTAAAAAAAGCCCTTATGCAAATTAGTTTAGAATTGAGACCATCTGATTGGTTGATACAATTGTCATTCAAAATAAGCCATTCTGATTGGTTTATGTAATGTCAGTCAACAGTTTTCTATTTTACAACTTTTGCTGGGACCATCATGCAATAGTCTTCAACCAGCAAGACAAATTGTCAAGAATGCTCTCGTTATCAACAATCTGTGGCTTGTTCTGAAGGTGTTCAATTAAACTAGGGTCAGGAAGGACCTCAGTAAGTTATGGAGAGTAAAAAAAAACCTTATGCAAATTAGTTTAGAATTGAGACCATCTGATTGGTTGATACAATTGTCATTCAAAATAAGCCATTATAATTGGTTTATGTAATGTCAGTCAACAGTTTTCTATTTTACAACTTTTGCTGGGACCATCATGCAATAGTCTTCAACCAGCAAGACAATTGGTCAAGAATGCTCTTGTTATCAACTATCTGTGGCTAGTTCAGCAGGTGTTCAATTAAACTAGGGTTAGGAAGGACCTCAGCAAGTTATGGAGAGCAAATAAATCCATTATGCAAATTAGTTTAGAATTGAGATCATCTGATTGGTTGATGCAATTGTCATTCAAAATAAGCCATTCTGATTGGTTTATGTACTGTCAGTCAACAGTTTTCTATTTTACAACTTTTGCTGGGACAATCATGCAATAGTCTTCAACCAGCAAGACAATTGGTCAAGAATGCTCTTGTTATCAACTATCTGTGGCTGGTTCTGCAGGTGTTCAATTAAACTAGGGTTAGGATGGACCTCAGTATGTTATGGAGAGCAAATAAAGCCATTATGCAAATTAGTTTAGAATTGAGATCATCTGATTGGTTGATGCAATTGTCATTCAAAATAAGCCATTCTGATTGGTTTATGTACTGTCAGTCAACAGTTTTCTATTTTACAACTTTTGCTGGGACCATCATGCAATAGTCTTCAACCAGCAAGACAATTGGTCAAGAATGCTCTTGTTATCCACTATCTGTGGCTGGTTCTGAATGTGTTCAATTAAACTAGGGTTAGGAAGGACCTCAGTAAGTTATGGAGAGTAAATAAAGCCCTTATGCAAATTAGTTTAGAATTGAGACCATCTGATTGGTTGATGCAATTGTCATTCAAAATTAGCCATTCTGATTGGTTTATGTACTGTCAGTCAACAGTTTTCTATTTTACAACTTTTGCTGGGACCATCATGCAATAGTCTTCAACCAGCAAGACAATTGGTCAAGAATGCTCTTGTTATCCAATATCTGTGGCATGTTCTGCAGGTGTTCAATTAAACTAGGGTTAGGAAGGACCTCAGTAAGTTATGGAGAGTAAATAAAGCGCTTATGCAAATTAGTTTAGAATTGAGATCATCTGATTGGTTGATGCAATTGTCTTTCAAAATAAGCCACTCTGATTGGTTTATGTACTGTCAGTCAACAGTTTTCTATTTTACAACTTTTGCTGGGACCATCATGCAATAGTCTTCAACCAGCAAGACAATTGGTCAAGAATGCTCTTGTTATCACCTATCTGTGGCTTGTTCTGCAGGTGTTCAATTAAACTAGGGTTAGGATGGTCCTCAGTAAGTTATGGAGAGCAAATAAAGCCATTATGCAAATTAGTTTAGAATTGAGATCATCTGAATGGTTGATACAATTGTCATTCAAAATAAGCCATTCTGATTGGTTTATGTAATGTCAGTCAACAGTTTTCTATTTTACAACTTTTGCTGGGACCATCATGCAATAGTCTTCAACCAGCAAGACAATTGGTCAAGAATGCTCTTGTTATCAACTATATGTGGCTGGTTGTGCAGGTGTTCAATTATACTAGGGTTAGGAAGGACCTCAGTAAGTTATGGAGAGTAAATAAAGCCCTTATGCAAATTAGTTTAGAATTGAGACCATCTGATTGGTTGATACAATTGTCATTCAAAATAAGCCATTCTGATTGGTTTATGTAATGACAGTCAACAGTTTTCTATTTTACAACTTTTGCTGGGACCATCATGCAATAGTCTTCAACCAGCAAGACAATTGGTCAAGAATGCTCTTGTTACCAACTATCTGTGGCTGGTTCTGCAGGTGTTCAATTAAACTAGGGTTAGGAAGGACCTCAGTAAGTTATGGAGAGTAAATAAATCCATTATGCAAATTAGTTTAGAATTGAGACCATCTGATTGGTTGATGCAATTGTCATTTAAAATAAGCCATTCTGATTGGTTTATGTAATGTCAGTCAACAGTTTTCTATTTTACAACTTTTGCTGGGACCATCATGCAATAGTCTTCAACCAGCAAGACAATTGGTCAAGAATGCTCTTGTTATCCACTATCTGTGGCATGTTCTGCAGGTGTTCAATTAAACTAGGGTTAGGAAGGACCTCAGTAAATTATGGAGAGTAAATAAAGCGCTTATGCAAATTAGTTTAGAATTGAGATCATCTGATTGGTTGATGCAATTGTCATTCAAAATAAGCCACTCTGATTGGTTTATGTACTGTCAGTCAACAGTTTTCTAATTTACAACTTTTGCTGGGACCATCATGCAATAGTCTTCAACCAGCAAGACAACTGGTCAAGAATGCTCTTGTTATCAACTATCTGTGGCTTGTTCTGCAGGTGTTCAATTAAACTAGGGTTAGGATGGTCCTCAGTAAGTTATGGAGAGCAAATAAAGCCATTATGCAAATTAGTTTAGAATTGAGATCATCTGATTGGTTGATACAATTGTCATTCAAAATAAGCCATTCTGATTGGTTTATGTAATGTCAGTCAACAGTTTTCTATTTTACAACTTTTGCTGGGACCATCATGCAATAGTCTTCAACCAGCAAGACAATTGGTCAAGAATGCTCTTGTTATCAACTATCTGTGGCTGGTTGTGCAGGTGTTCAATTATACTAGGGTTAGGAAGGACCTCAGTAAGTTATGGAGAGTAAATAAAGCCCTTATGCAAATTAGTTTAGAATTGAGACCATCTGATTGGTTGATACAATTGTCATTCAAAATAAGCCATTCTGATTGGTTTATGTAATGACAGTCAACAGTTTTCTATTTTACAACTTTTGCTGGGACCATCATGCAATAGTCTTCAACCAGCAAGACAATTGGTCAAGAATGATCTTGTTATCAACTATCTGTGGCTGGCTCTGCAGGTGTTCAATTAAACTAGGGTTAGGAAGGACCTCAGTAAGTTATGGAGAGTAAATAAAGCCCTTATGCAAATTAGTTTAGAATTGAGACCATCTGATTGGTTGATACAATTGTCATTCAAAATAAGCCATTCTGATTGGTTTATGTAATGTCAGTCAACAGTTTTCTATTTTACAACTTTTGCTGGGACCATCATGCAATAGTCTTCAACCAGCAAGACAATTGGCCAAGAATGCTCTTTTTATCAACTATCTGTGGCTGGTTCTGCAGGTGTTCAATTAAACTAGGGTTAGGATGGACCTCAGTAAGTTACGGAGAGTAAATAAAGCCATTATGCAAATTAGTTTAGAATTGAGATCATCTGATTGGTTGATGCAATTGTCATTCAAAATAAGCCATTCTGATTGGTTTATGTACTGTCAGTCAACCGTTTTCTATTTTACAACTTTTGCTGGGACCATCATGCAATAGTCTTAAACCAGCAAGCCAATTGGTCAAGAATGCTCTTGTTATCAACTATCTGTGGCTGGTTCTGCAGTAGTGATGGGTAGTTCGTGAATGATTAGATCAAAATGAACTAATCTTCAAAGTGAACTAAATCGTTCAGATCACTGCTCTGGCAAAGATTAGTTCATTTAGTTCACCAGGAAGTAAAGCAAGTGGGAGGTGTAACACACAGACAGACAGACAGAGCCCAGCAGCTCCAAGGCTCATTTACTGGATCTTTACTTCCTGAATCTAAAGTTAAAAGTACAACAAAGCCCAGCAAATACAGATCTAATAAAATAAAAATATGCACTGCCTAGACAAAGTTGTGTGGTGTGTCTGTGAGTGAGCATGTGTGCTCATGCTGCTCACCTTTATGTGATGCTATCATTATATGATTAGTTCAGATGTCCAAACACTTGCTGCTGCTTCTGGTACAGGGTCCTGAGCATACTGCTGTGCTAAATCTTCTGCTGGGACTTGTGTAGGAGCTTCTGCAGCAGCCATGTTTTCAGCTCTCATGCAATACTCAGGAGGCAGTACATGGTAGCTGCCAAAGATGGCAGTGCTGAGCTCACACATGGTCTGGACTCTGCGGATCCAAATGAACTACATTGTCCTGATGACTCATGAGTCCTGCAAATAGTTCAGTAGTTAAATTAGTTCACTGATCATACAGATCCCTGAACTAATCTCTGACTATACAGCCATAATGAGACTGTACAGTACCTGTGAGCTACCATGTGTGGCACTGCTGTGCTCAGGCACATGTATTGTGTGTATGGAGCAGAACTATGCACTGCCATGCTGCCTTCCCCCAGTATATTAGGTCACAAGCTACAATCAGCCAAATACACAGTGCTGGCTGCAGCATGTTATACAGTATACTGTACTGTAGTAGCTCTGTTTACTCCACATTAGTCAGAGATGGATATGTATGAACCTTCATGATGCATACAGTGGAGCAGTTGCCCCTAGCAACCAATCAGCAACTGGTTACTTTGCAAAGTCTCTACTTTATCTCTCTAAGGTCAGTTACATTGGGGCAAGGGGACATGTTTTTTTCTAATTACTGTATTTTAAAAGCAGAAAAAAAATTGACTTATTAAATGACTCTGAATTTGGGTATTTTACTTGCATATTATGGAATGTAAAATAATAACCACAATGGGATTAATATTGCAGAGCTAAATAAGCATGTCACTAGAAGGGTGCTGTATAACTTATTGCTTTTCTAAACTAGAAAATAATCTGATTTATTAAACATACAGTATATGATCATTCTAAAAAGACTATAACTCCTACAATGAGCTGGTATTACAATGCCTGCTCTGTGTGTCATAATCTAGTCTAGTTCATCTAGATCCATGCACTCCTCTCAGTCTCTGAGTCAGTGCTGGAATAATGAACTAGATGAACTAATCTTCTGATCTAATCTTTTGGGTGAACTAGATCATAATGAACTAGTCACCAAAACGAACTAGATTTCCCATCACTATTCTGCAGGTGTTCAATTAAACTAGGGTTAGGAAGGACCTCAGTAAGTTATGGAGAGTAAATAAATCCATTATGCAAATTAGTTTAGAATTGAGACCATCTGATTGGTTGATGCAATTGTCATTTAAAATAAGCCATTCTGATTGGTTTATGTACTGTCAGTCAACAGTTTTCTATTTTACAACTTTTGCTGGGACCATCATGCAATAGTCTTCAACCAGCAAGACTATTGGTCAAGAATGCTCTTGTTATCAACTATCTGTGGCTGGTTCTGCAGGTGTTCAATTAAACTAGGGTTAGGAAGGACCTCAGTAAGTTATGAAGAGCAAATTAAGTACTTATGCAAATTAGTTCAGAATTGAGACCATCTGATTGGGTGATGCAACTGTCATTCAAAATAAGCCATTCTGATTGGTTTATGTACTGTCAGTCAACAGTTTTCTATTTTACAACTTTTGCTGGGACCATCATGCAATAGTCTTCAACCAGCAAGACAATTGGTCAAGAATGCTCTTGTTATCAACTATCTGTGGCTGGTTCTGCAGGTGTTCAATTAAACTAGGGTTAGGAAGGACCTCAGTAAGTTATGGAGAGCAAATAAATCCATTATGCAAATTAGTTTAGAATTGAGATCATCTGATTGGTTGATGCAATTGTCATTCAAAATAAGCCAATCTGATTGGTTTATGTACTGTCTGTCAACAGTTTTCTATTTTACAACTTTTGCTGGGACCATCATGCAATAGTCTTCAACCAGCAAGACAATTGGTCAAGAATGCTCTTGTTATCAACTATCTGGGCTTGTTCTGCAGGTGTTCAATTAAACTAGGGTCAGGAAGGACCTCAGTAAGTTATGGAGAGTAAAAAAAGCCCTTATGCAAATTAGTTTAGAATTGAGACCATCTGATTGGTTGATACAATTGTCATTCAAAATAAGCCATTCTGATTGGTTTATGTAATGTCAGTCAACAGTTTTCTGTTTTACAACTTTTGCTGGGACCATCATGCAATAGTCTTCAACCAGCAAGACAATTGGTCAAGAATGCTCTTGTTATCAACAATCTGTGGCTTGTTCTGAAGGTGTTTAATTAAACTAGGGTCAGGAAGGACCTCAGTAAGTTATGGAGAGCAAATTAAGTACTTATGCAAATTAGTTCAGAATTGAGACCATCTGATTGGGTGATGCAACTGTCATTCAAAATAAGCCATTTTGATTGGTTTATGTACTGTCAGTCAACAGTTTTCTATTTTACAACTTTTGCTGGGACCATCATGCAATAGTCTTCAACCAGCAAGACAATTGGTCAAGAATGCTCTTGTTATCAACTATCTGTGGCTGGTTCTGCAGGTGTTCAATTAAACTAGGGTTAGGAAGGACCTCAGTAAGTTATGGAGAGCAAATAAATCCATTATGCAAATTAGTTTAGAATTGAGATCATCTGATTGGTTGATGCAATTGTCATTCAAAATAAGCCAATCTGATTGGTTTATGTACTGTCTGTCAACAGTTTTCTATTTTACAACTTTTGCTGGGACCATCATGCAATAGTCTTCAACCAGCAAGACAATTGGTCAAGAATGCTCTTGTTATCAACTATCTGGGCTTGTTCTGCAGGTGTTCAATTAAACTAGGGTCAGCAAGGACCTCAGTAAGTAATGGAGAGTAAAAAAAGCCCTTATGCAAATTAGTTTAGAATTGAGACCATCTGATTGGTTGATACAATTGTCATTCAAAATAAGCCATTCTGATTGGTTTATGTAATGTCAGTCAACAGTTTTCTGTTTTACAACTTTTGCTGGGACCATCATGCAATAGTCTTCAACCAGCAAGACAATTGGTCAAGAATGCTCTTGTTATCAACAATCTGTGGCTTGTTCTGAAGGTGTTTAATTAAACTAGGGTCAGGAAGGACCTCAGTAAGTTATGGAGAGTAAAAAAAACCCTTATGCAAATTAGTTTAGAATTGAGACCATCTGATTGGTTGATACAATTGTCATTCAAAATAAGCCATTCTAATTGGTTTATGTAATGTCAGTCAACAGTTTTCTGTTTTACAACTTTTGCTGGGACCATCATGCAATAGTCTTCAACCAGCAAGACAATTGGTCAAGAATGCTCTTATTATCAACTATCTGTGGCTGGTTCTGCAGGTGTTCAATTAAACTAGGGTTAGGAAGGACCTCAGTAAGTTATGAAGAGCAAATTAAGTACTTATGCAAATTAGTTCAGAATTGAGACCATCTGATTGGGTGATGCAACTGTCATTCAAAATAAGCCATTTTGATTGGTTTATGTACTGTCAGTCAACAGTTTTCTATTTTACAACTTTTGCTGGGACCATCATGCAATAGTCTTCAACCAGCAAGACAATTGGTCAAGAATGCTCTTATTATCAACTATCTGTGGCCTGTGGGCCAATCAGAATATGGGGGTGGGGCTTCACTGGTGTCGTGGGTGGAGCTATCCTCCGTGTCCCAGGAAATAGCAAAACAAAACTAGTAGTTTGAGCTTGACATTGATGGTGTGAAACCATCTGGTTCTCCCCCATCGATGTAAAAACTATTGAACATCGACCATAACCCATCGATGGTTTATAAACATCGATGGCCGATGACCATCCCTAATGAGAATTGCATCAAACAATCATATGGTCTAATTTCCAAACTAATTTGCATAAGGAATTTATTTGCTCTCCATAACTTACTTAGGTCCTTCCTCACCCTAGTCTAATTGAAAACCTATAAAACCAGCCAAAGATGGTTGATAACAAGAACATTCTTGACCAATTGTCTGGGCTTTGCAGCTTTTTGTCCCGGGCTGAGGTCTGGGCCTGAGGTTGTGAGGTTGGAAAACTTTTCTGTGGGATCTAGTACGCTGAGGAGGTATCAACACCGCAGGAATTTTGAAGCATCATGGCTGGAACACCTGGACTGAAGAATTCAATCCGTTTTTTCGTGCAAGAAAGAAGGAGGAAAGACTGTGGACTTTATCATCTCGTGAGGGAAGTTTTGGTGGAGCTGGCAGGAGTGAAGCTAAGTACTATTTTTTGTATCCAAGATTTTCCTAACCAGGGCATGTATGATGTCAGTTTTTTCGATGGGAAAGACAGTTACAAAGTTTATGAAATGTTAAAAGTGAAATATCTGGACCCTAAAATGGAGGGGATAGAAATGTTTCCCCTATTTACTGCACAAGAAGTCCCAATCACAGTACATGCTTACAATCCGTTTATGAACTATGATTTGTTACTTGCTTTCCTTGCAAGGTATTGCAGTTCGGTGAGAGGAGGGGAATTTTTGAAAAACAGTATGGGTATCTTTAATGCCAAAAGAAAATTTTGGTGTAAACTAAGGAGGGATGAGAGATGTCCAGGTGGGGTAATGCATCCCCCTGCAAATTTCACAATTGGAGGCAACAGGTGCTTCCTATATTACCCCACCCAACCCAGATTCTGCAGAAAATGTTTTGAATATGGCCACACAAGGGAAGAGTGTGAGAAAGGGAGAACCTGTAGAAACTGCAGAAAAGAGGGGCATGAAGCAAACCGGTGCCCAGAGGAACGCAAATGCGACCTCTGCGGGGAACCTGGACATTCGTTCAAAACATGCTCAGAATTCACCAAAGCTCGAAAAGAGCAAGGTGCTCGAAGATTAGCTGAGCAAGCTGAAAGAGAAGCCAGAGAGGCAGCATGCCAAATGGCTAAGGATACTCGCACAACGGAGGCTAAAAAGACATGTATAGCCCCGTCGCTTGTTGTGCAAAATGGAGTACAGATGGAGGTGGAGGCACAGGCTACACCAGATCCACAACAGCCAGTTAAGGCAATGCAAACTGCTGATACTGCAACTGACCACAGTGAGGAGCAGTTGAAAGTCTTTGCAGCTGAGGCTAATCAACTCATTACAGAGAATATTGAGAGTGATGAAAGCTCAGCTGAAAGTCAAAATTTAGATTCAGAGGGTATTCAAAGTGCTGATACCTTATTGTCTGATGAGGAGTCTATAAAACTGAGGAAAGCAACTCCTGATGGAAGGGCTGTTAAAAAAGCCAGAATTGAACGGGTTAAATACAGTCCCCCAGCAATTGATCCAGATGGTATGGATACTACCTTAAGTTCCGAAGACAATGCCAGTTCCCCATCTTCCACTGAATCTTCCAATATTTTCGGGGCATCCAAACAGTCAATCGCACGTTTGACTGGGAAGGAGTACTATGATGAAATTGGATGATGCTGATTTAAGTTGTGTTTTTGTAATCCAACTACCTAGAAATTATTTACTGGAATTAAAAATCTACCTATGCCTAATATTACAAGCAACATTAGCGTAAAAGTTGCAACATTAAATGTCAGGCTAATAACAAGCAGACCCAGGCGTGCTGCGGTTTTTGAAATATTAAAAAACTTAAAAGCTGATATAATTTGTGTACAGGAATGTGGGATTTCAGAGCCCATTAAAAAAGAAGAATGGGACAAAGGGGATAGTTTTTGGTCTGGGTCTTGTTTAAATAAAAATGATGGGGTGGGTATTGTAATAAATAATAGGGATATTATAGGGGAGGATTTTTTGTGGTGGAAGAAGGGAGGTGTATTGTTGGGACTTTTAGTCTTAGAGGGTGGAGGTTTAGGATCATGTGTATATATGCTCCTGCTTGTAAATTAGAAAGAAAGAAATTGTTTGATAAGATAAGGTTATTCCTTCCTGGAAGAACACCCCTTATGTTAATGGGGGATTTCAATTGTATAATTGAGAAAAGTGGGAGAGGATATGGAAGTACTAGGAGTGTTGATATAACCGGGAATATATTAAATCAGATTATTACGGATTTTTCCTTTATAGATGCAGCTGCGGTGTGTATGGGGAAGCCACCTCCACCAACGTATATTGCTGATAGAGGAGGCATAACTTCCAGAATTGACTATATTTTCATATCCAAAGTTATATCATGTATGAATGGAGAGCAGGTAAGAATGCCTTTTTCAGATCACGAATGCATTATATGTGAAGTCCAAGGGAATGTAAACAATGTATATGGTAGAGGTATATGGAAATTAAATGTTCGTTTGCTAGAAGACTGAAGTAAGGGATGATTTGGTTAAGATGTATACAATATGGAAGAGGAGAAAAAATGACTTTGAGAATATATTAGTATGGTGGGAGTGGCTGAAAGTTAGGATGAGGTGTTTTTTCAGAAAATGGGGAATCAAAAAAGTAAGGAAGGAAAGAATGAGGTATGAGGCATTATGTGTAAGAATGAGGTATCTTTACAAAATGAGAGATCTAGGATTTGACATGAGTGAAGAGATAGTGAAAGAAAGGTGTGTGTTAAACAACTATTTGGAAAATAGGGGGAAAAAAATCATTTTTAGAGCGAAAGTTGAGCATCAAGAGAAAAATGAGAAATGTACAAGGTTTTTTTTCAGGAAAATATGTAAAAGGAAAAATGATATGGATGTATTAAGGAATGGAGAAGGAATGGATGTTAGTGGTGGTAAATTAACGGAAGAAGTAGTTAAGTTTTACAAAGAATTGTATGGAAGGAAAAGTATTGAAAGTGATATGGGAGATGAAGTTTTAAGTGTATTACAGAATGAAGTGAGTCAGGAAGATAAAAGTGTTTTGATGGAAGATATTGGTGTGGAAGAAGTAAAAATGGTGGTTATGAATGCAAGAAAAAACAAAACTCCTGGGCAAGATGGATTGCCAGTAGAGTTATATTGTATGTGTTGGGATATGTTGGGAAGTGATTTAGTGGAAGTATGCCAGTTTATGTGGATAAATGGTATAATTGGCAAGTCTATGGGTAAGGGTGTTGTAGTTTTAATATATAAAAAGAATGATAGAAGAGATCTGGGCAACTGGAGGCCTATAACTTTGTTAAATTCAGATTACAAAATATATTCAAAAATTTTGGCGAATCGAATGAGAAGTGTAATAGGAAAAATTGTGAATGAAGACCAAGTATGTGCTGTACCGGAACGTAAAATTAGTGATAATTTGATTTTATTAAGGGATATACTGAGAGATTGTAAAGATAGGAAACAAGGTTGTGTGGTTTTGAGTCTTGATTTTGAAAAAGCCTTTGATAAAGTTGCACATGAGTTTATGTTCAGAGTTTTGTTAAAAATGGGGTTTCCTGCTGGGTTTGTAGAAAGAGTAAGAAGTTTGTATGTTTTGGCATCGAGTCGTATATTGGTGAATGGGAATGTGAGTGAGGAGATCATGGTTAAATCAGGTGTAAGGCAGGGGTGTCCTGTGTCCCCTGTGTTGTTTATTTGTGTGATGGAGCCACTGTTACAAATGATTAGGTGTGATAAGGTTGTGAGAGGAGTACTTATACCTGGGAGTGGTGGTAAGAGTGCTAAAGTAATGGGGTACATGGATGATGTGGTGGTATTGTGTCAAAACCAAGCAGCCTTAAACAGGACAAAATTATTAGTGGGTTTTTTTTGTAATGCATCAGGTTTTAAAATTAATTGGGATAAAAGTAATTATAGAGTGTTTGGTGAAATTTATGTGGAAGTGAATGAGATTACAAGAGTGGCAGGGGGGATAAAGGTGTTGGGTTTAATTTTCGATGATAACTTAAAAGGTAATGATAGTTGGAATGAATGTAATAGGAAGATTATGAAGAAATTGGATTTCTGGAATTTAAGAAATTTATCAATGACAGGGAAAGTACTAGTTGTGAAGAGTGTGATTCTTCCCATAATATTGTATGTTGCATGTGTGTTTCCCCCCCCAAATGGTGTTTTTAGAAAAATTGTAAGGAAATGTTTTGTTTTTCTGTGGGGTAGTAAAATGGAGTGGTTGAGACGTGAGAATGTGGTTAAATCTAGGATTAAAGGAGGGGGAAATTTTCCAAATTTTGATAGATTTATAGGAGTGAATTATGTGGCAATTGTGGCGAGATTGTTAAAGGGGAGTTCAAAAACCTCATATATGACAAAATACCTGGGTGGATGGATGTTGTGTGGGATTGGATGGATGAAGAGGTCTTTGAGTGTGCCAATGGCCTTCAGTTGCCCAGAATGGTATGTGTTTGTGGAGCGATTTATTAGGAAGAATGATTTGTTAAGTATGAGTATGGAAGATTTTATGGGGAGGAAGAAAATAATAAAGATTTTGAAAGACAGAGAAACTGTATGCAATATTGAATATTTGAGATTGAAAGAAGCAGAAGTGGTGTGGAAGAAAATGGAAATGAATGGGATGTCGAATAAACAAAAAGATGTGGTTTGGAAAGTTATGCATGGTGTCTTGCCTGTAAGAATGGTACTTAAAAAGAGAGATTTGACAAGAATAGAAATTTGCCCGAGAGAAGAATGTGGAATAAATGAGACAGTATTGCATGTAATGTGGGGATGTGGTTTTGCTAAAAAAGTATGGAAGGGTATGAGTGGATTATGTAGAGAATTGTGTGGTGTAAATGGGATTTCATGGAGGTTGGCAATGTTTGGTTTGGGAGTAAATGGGAAAATAAAAGAAAGAGTGATGTGGCTATTAATGTGTTGTGTAATGGAAGTATTGTGGGATAATAGGAATATGTATGTGTATAAGAAAGAAGATAAAAGTGTAAATGATTGTATTAGGATGGTGTTGGGGAAATTGTATACATGTTATTTGTTAGATAAAGAAGGTGGAGGTGGTATGGATGCAGAGGGAGTGTGGAAAGTAAAGAAATGGATGCATGTTGTAAAATTTGTATAGTTTAGGGGAGAGGGGATATGGTATTGTGGTGCTTTTTATTGGTTCTTTGTAAGTTTTTTTTTTTTTTTCATTTAAAAAAAAAGCAAAATAAAACCAGTTGATGAAGGAGAAAAGTTTATCGCTCAGAAAGTCACGTGAGAGATAGTCTAAAGGGTAGACTATTTAAGTGATTGCTTTTAAACCTGATGGTTTTATAAAAAAAAAAAAAAAAAAAAATTGTCTTGCTGGTTGAAGACTATTGCATGATGGTCCCAGCAAAAGTTGTAAAATAGAAAACTGTTGACTGACAGTACATAAACCAATCAGAATGGCTTATTTTGCATGACAATTGCATCAACCAATCAGATGATCTCAATTCTAAACTAATTTGCATAATGGCTTTATTTGCTCTCCATAACTTACTGAGGTCCTTCCTAACCCTAGTTTAATTGAACACCTGCACAACCAGCCACAGATAGTTGATAACAAGAGCATTCTTGACCAATTGTCTTGCTGGTTGAAGACTATTGCATGATGGTCCCTGCAAAAGTTGTAAAATAGAAAACGGTTGACTGAAAGTACATAAACCAATCAGAATGGCTTATTTTGAATGACAATTGTATCAACCAATCAGATGATCTCAATTCTAAACTAATTTGCATAATGGCTTTATTTACTCTCCATAACTTACTGAGGTCCTTCCTAACCCTAGTTTATTTGAACACCTGCAGAACCAGCCACAGATAGTTGATAACAAGAGCATTCTTGACCAATTGTCTTGCTGGTTGAAGACTATTGCATGATGGTCCCAGCAAAAGTTGTAAAATAGAAAACTGTTGACTGACAGTACATAAACCAATCAGAATGGCTTATTTTGAATGACAATTGCATCAACCAATCAGATGATCTCAATTCTAAACTAATTTGCATAATGGCTTTATTTGCTCTCCATAACTTACTGAGGTCCATCCTAACCCTAGTTTAATTGAACACCTGCAGAAAATGCCACAGATAGTTGATAACAAGAGCATTCTTGACCAATTGTCTTGCTGGTTGAAGACTATTGCATGATGGTCCCAGCAAAAGTTGTAAAATAGAAAACTGTTGACTGTCATTACATAAACCAATCAGAATGGCTTATTTTGAATGACAATTGCATCAACCAATCAGATGATCTCAATGTTAAACTAATTTGCATAATGGCTTTATTTGCTCTCCATAACTTACTGAGGTCCTTCCTAACCCTAGTTTAATTGAACACCTGCAGAACCAGCCACAGATAGTTGATAACAAGAGCATTCTTGACCAATTGTCTTGCTGGTTGAAGACTATTGCATGATGGCTCCAGCAAAAGTTGTAAAATAGAAAACTGTTGACTGACATTACATAAACCAATCAGAATGGCTTATTTTGAATGACAATTGTATCAACCAATCAGATGGTCTCAATTCTAAACTAATTTGCATAAGGGCTTTATTTACTCTCCATAACTTACTGAGGTCCTTCCTGACCCTAGTTTAATTGAACACCTGCAGAACAAGCCACAGATAGTTGATAACAAGAGCATTCTTGACCAATTGTCTTGCTGGTTGAAGACTATTGCATGATGGCTCCAGCAAAAGTTGTAAAATAGAAAACTGTTGACTGACATTACATAAACCAATCAGAATGGCTTATTTTGAATGACAATTGTATCAACCAATCAGATGGTCTCAATTCTAAACTAATTTGCATAAGGGCTTTATTTACTCTCCATAACTTACTGAGGTCCTTCCTGACCCTAGTTTAATTGAACACCTGCAGAACAAGCCACAGATAGTTGATAACAAGAGCATTCTTGACCAATTGTCTTGCTGGTTGAAGACTATTGCATGATGGTCCCAGCAAAAGTTGTAAAATAGAAAACTGTTGACTGACAGTACATAAACCAATCAGAATGGCTTATTTTGAATGACCATTGCATCAACCAATCAGATGATTTCAATTCTAAACTCTCCATTCAGTCTGGCTAAGGGAAGGCACTATACAGAAAGCATGAGTACTGCACAGTTCATTAAAAAGTACAATACTACAGTATGCTGTGGATCATGCACATTAAGACGCATGGAAAGTTATTTATGCTAACAGTTTTTTGTGTGTGCTGCCTGTGGTGCCACTTATACATATAATGCTCCCGTGGTTCCGCTAATACATATAATACCCCGTAATGCCACTTTACTTAGAATGTCCTCTGTGGTGCCGCTAATATATATAGGCCCTTATTCAGATTGATTCGGTCCTCCGTGCATTCACAAGGAGGACCAATGTTTTGTGTCTGCGCATGCGCAGGTGCGTTTCTGCTTATGTGCAGACACACATAGTGAACTTTCGGTTCCTACACACTGAGCGGGGGGGGGGCTGGGCAGCCCAATCAGCGTTCCATGGCGATTCCCCTGGGAATGCTGGGTGTCCTCAGGCTAATTAGGCTGTGATGTTATGTGGGGGGCGGGCAGCTGACATCACCGGATGTCAGCTGCCCGTCCTGTCCTTGCACAGAGCACCCGCAGTTTAGAGTGACTATATAGGTCTCTCTGAACTGCGTGCGTGGGAAAAATCATTTGATGGTCGTGACTAGGGAAGCCAATCCCGGAGCATTTTTTCAATCCCGGATTTCGGGAATTGAAAAATGCCTAATCCCCGGATTCTCGGGATCCCGGGATTGGCTTCCCTAATTTAAAAAACGCACCCCGGCCGCCCCGCATATTTCCTTACATGTGGGCTGGGGTGCGGTGCGGCCGGGTGTGTGGGTGGGCAGCCGGCCAGCCGGCCGGGTGTCTGTGGAGCCAGGCAGCCGGGTGGGTTGGCGGGCGTCAGGGGAGCCGGCGGGTGGATGGGCGGGGAGCCAGCAGGTGGATGGGCGGGGAGCCGGCCTGGAGGGTGGATGGATGGGCGGGTAGCGGCTAGCGGGGCGGGCAGCGAGCCAGGGGGTGGGGGGGGCGGGCTTCTGGGGAGCCAGCCGGGTTGGTGGGCAGGGGCAAATGCATGCTGCACAGAGCCACACTGGCTCTGTGCAGCTGCTTGGCCTGCGCAGCGTGACCTCTGTACTCGTCACGCTGCGCAGGGATGTACTGCCGGGGAAGGGAGAAGCCGGGCAGTGTCTGAGCACAAGCTCAGATGCTGGCCGGCATTAGACTGCGCATGCGCAGTCTAATCCCGAAATCCCGGGATTGGAAACTCCAATCCCGGGATTGAAATCCCGGCGTTTTAGGGGCCAAATCCCTGGATCCCGCCGATCCCCATCCCGGGATTGGCCACCCTAGTCGTGACCATCGAATGATTTCTCCCCGCCTGCGAATGGATGATTATGTAAATCATCCATTCGCAGTCATACGGGGGGTACTACTTGCGAGGGGGGGTGGCCGGCACTGCAGGCAGCGTCTGATGGACATGCAAGGCTGCGAATTTTGGGAGGGAAGGTGCAGACACCGAGAGAGGTGCAGATTTCAGGGGATGTGGCCAACGGGGTGTGCAGGCACTGCTGGCAGAAATGTGCTGCTTCTGGCTGTAAGCTCTACTTTAAGCTCAGGTCTCACCCCCCGGGGACTGAAGTCTACCATGTTTGAATTGTAATTTCCCTCCTTCAAGGGATTCCGCAAAAAAAAATTGATCCTTTAGTCTCATATCAGATGATCACTGACTGGATGCATTCTTTTTTCTTTATGATGACCCTGATAGAGCCACATCAGCTCAAACACACTTGCAGTCACTAAAGAAAGGCTTACTGCACAGAGGCCCTTATTGAGATCTGATCGCAGAACAAATTTGTTCTCAAAATGTGAAATACCATGTGCACTGCAGGTGGGGCAGATGTGGGGTGTGTGGAAACAGAAATCTAAATGGCAGTGTAAAAATAATGCTGCCAGTATTTCATGGTTGCCGACTTTATAATTCTCCTCTCCAGGAGAAGCCCGGAGAGGACAGTTCCAGCAGCCGCTCAGGGGGCGGGGCTTAGTGACGTCACACCATGATGACAAACTGCCGAATTCATGGATCTCCGTGGAGGGGGTGGGGCTAAAATGACGCGATTGTGTGATTTTAGCTCTGCCCCCTCCTCTGAGACCCGAGGATTGCGGCATTTTAATGCCGCAATCCGGGGCGCAGGGGGGGTCCCCCCTGAATCCGGGAGGGTTGCCCACCCTTCCGGGGGGCCGGGAGGGGTCCCGATTTTTGGGCGACTCCCGGGCCATTCCGGGAGAGTCGGCAACCCTGCAGTAATTACTCTGCACAGAAACATAATAACTCACCTGAATGTAACTCTTTCTGCACATGTTACATCTGCCCCACCTGCAGTGCACATGGTTTTGCCCATTTTGAGAATGAATTTGTACTGTGATCAGATCTGAATAAAGGCCAGAGCTTCAGAGATGGGCCAAGGATTTGGGATGGAATGATCCTTAGGAGACAATTTTGTCTAATGCCCCTTTCCCACTGCAGGCTTTACACGGTAAAATGCCGTTTTTTTAGCCTTTTTAAACGGGTACAGCTGCAGTGGGAAAGCTCCAGGTTGCTCTACCCGTTTAAAAATACCGTGTTTTTTTAAACGGGTAAAAAGCAGTGTTTTACCCGCTTAAAAGCCATTTTTTCGGCAGTGGGAAAGGGGTAGCCCTTTACCCGTTAAAAAAAAAATGGCATGGGGTCCCCCCCCCACTGCCGTAACCAGCACCAGGCTGAAGGGGCCGGGGCTGGTATTAAAAAAAAATCAGGAAACCCGACAAATAGGGGTTCCCTGATTTTTTACAACCAGCCCCAGGCTCCAGGTCCGGGGCTGGTTCCCAAAATACGGGGGACAAAATGACTAGGGGTCCCCCGTATTTTAAGAACCAGCCCCAGGCCAAACCAGCCAGCAGGGTAATGCCACAGCCGGGGGACACTTATTATATAAGTTCCCGCGGCCAAAGCATTAACCCTACCGACCAGTCAGAGAAAACAATGGGTGGGCTTAAGCGCTGCTCCTATGTATGACTGTCTACTGTAAATAAAGTGGATGTCCCAATATAAATGTAAATTCTGTTTATTAAAAATATAAATCACAGTAAGTAAAGTGAAAATAAAGGTAAATGGGGTAACTAAGTGGGGGTGGTTGGGCAAAGTCTGGATGCACACTGGGACACGTGAGAGCCCCTCAGGGGATCGGGGGATCAACAGACCCCTTTCTACCATAAACCCACTGGCTTATGTCTCTCCGTGTCCTATGTGCTCCTGATGGTCTGCTCCACACAGTGATGTAGATTACTGTGTTGACAGTCAAAGTGTGGTGTGAGCAGTGTGCGGTGTCCCGCTGCACTGCTCCTTACCGTTGGGTGCTGGTGCCTCTGATTACAGGTCCTGCTGACCCCTGGTCAGTCCTGACCGGTAGCGGGGAGTGATGGTCCTTGGACCCGGAGGCAGTGGGGGTGTGGAGTGGCGTACTCTGCGCCTCTGTCTTGGGACTGCTGCAGCCGCAGCGTCCTCTGTGTGCGGCTTCCCCGTCAGTCTGTGTGACGCGACTTCCGGGTTTCTGTTCTCGCGAGAACAGTGCTGTTACCCGTGGTCGCGTCTGCAGGCTGTCAGCGCTCGACTCCTGCCGGAGGAGACTGGATGCTGGATGGTCCTTCGGTGTATGGATTAGGATGTTTTGGTGGGTCTTCTGATAGGAGTGTGTGCGTGTACCAACGCGTTTCGGCAAATGCTGCCTTTTTCAAGGTATAAGTTGCTGGTGATGGTCGGGGGTTTAAGTGTCCAGTGCTGTTCATTGATTGGTTGGCGTCAGAGCGTCCTGATTGGTATGTGGTGGTGGGCGGTGACTTTCCTATTCACCCTCCCTCAATTCTAATGGGCTGCTGGTGTTGTTAATCCTGTTGATTGGGATGCGTGACTTAGGACACAGTCCACTAAGTTTGTGTCGACCTGTGTGTCGATGATGGCTTGATATGTGTATTGAATGTGAGAAATGTTAAGCATGATGGTGGGGGGCAGGGGGGGGGAGGGGTTGGGGATTGTATAACATGGGGATGACCCTACGTACTGTCTGAATGGGGAGAGAGATAAAGTATGTGTTGTTCTATTTGATGGTTGTTTATGATTATCTTATTAAGTCTGTGCTGATGTGGGGTTATGTTCAGAGTGTGCCTCAATGGATAGGTGATATGTTGTGTTGGATTTTAGAGGAGAGAGGTAAAGTTTTGTTTTGGTCAACTATGTGTTCAGATGGGTTATGGTTTATACAAAATCATGTTACAGCTGCTATATTGAAGTCAATGTTTAGTCCTGTCGGTTCTAGTGTCTTTAGGGTGAAGATCCATTTTAGTTCCTCCCTGTCCAGTTTCTTGCCGTGGTCCCCCCTCTCCAATTGGGTTTTATTTGTGTGATGATTGTGAAATTTAGGGTTTGTGGGTCTTGTCCGTGTGTTGTTTTATAGTGTGATGATAGGCTGTGCTGTTCGTATCCTTTTCTGATGTTCCTGATATGTTCAGCAAGTCTTACTTTAAAAGGTCTTATTGTGCGGCGATGATGGCTTGATATGTGTATTGAATGTGAGAAATGTTAAGTATGATGGTGGGGGGCAGGGGGGGGAGGGGTTGGGGATTGTATAACATGGGGATGACCCTACGTACTGTCTGAATGGGGAGAGAGATAAAGTATGTGTTGTTCTATTTGATGGTTGTTTATGATTATCTTATTAAGTCTGTGCTGATGTGGGGTTATGTTCAGAGTGTGCCTCAATGGATAGGTGATATGTTGTGTTGGATTTTAGAGGAGAGAGGTAAAGTTTTGTTTTGGTCAACTATGTGTTCAGATGGGTTATGGTTTATACAAAATCATGTTACAGCTGCTATATTGAAGTCAATGTTTAGTCCTGTCGGTTCTAGTGTCTTTAGGGTGAAGATCCATTTTAGTTCCTCCCTGTCCAGTTTCTTGCCGTGGTCCCCCCCTCTCCAATTGGGTTTTATTTGTGTGATGATTGTGAAATTTAGGGTTTGTGGGTCTTGTCCGTGTGTTGTTTTATAGTGTGATGATAGGCTGTGCTGTTCGTATCCTTTTCTGATGTTCCTGATATGTTCAGCAAGTCTTACTTTAAAAGGTCTTATTGTGCGGCGATGATGGCTTGATATGTGTATTGAATGTGAGAAATGTTAAGCATGATGGTGGGGGGCAGGGGGGGGAGGGGATGGGGATTGTATAACATGGGGATGACACTACGTACTGTCTGAATGGGGAGAGAGATAAAGTATGTGTTGTTCTATTTGATGGTTGTTTATGATTATCTTATTAAGTCTGTGCTGATGTGGGGTTATGTTCAGAGTGTGCCTCAATGGATAGGTGATATGTTGTGTTGGATTTTAGAGGAGAGAGGTAAAGTTTTGTTTTGGTCAACTATGTGTTCAGATGGGTTCATAGGACACGGAGAGACATAAGCCAGTGGGTTTATGGTAGAAAGGGGTCTGTTGATCCCCCGATCCCCTGAGGGGCTCTCACGTGTCCCAGTGTGCATCCAGACTTTGCCCAACCACCCCCACTTAGTTACCCCATTTACCTTTATTTTCACTTTACTTACTGTGATTTATATTTTTAATAAATAGAATTTACATTTATATTGGGACATCCACTTTATTTACAGTAGACAGACATACATAGGAGCAGCGCTTAAGCCCACCCATTGTTTTCTCTGTATACTCAACACACAGGGGGTAGGGATACCCCTGTGGCTGAGCAGCGCTCCAAAAAACTCTCAAGGTGAGCGCAGTACACCCCACCCGCAACCTAGATTTACTATCCCAACTTGGTACTGCAGCACACCAACCATCACACACCCACATATGGGCTTACTAAATTTACGAGACAGCAGGATAGATAGGGCCAATTCAACCTTCACCACATTCGATCACACATCTGCCGCACTAGGGAAGGGACAAGCATTCTTTACCCAACTAACCAATTTAGAAAAACTTCTCAAACAAGAATCCAGGGTATGGTGGGACGCATTTGCACTGCAATGGTACATTGACAAGGACATCACACCCAAAGGACTCGCAATTAAGAAACTCCCCACACACAACCTCAACAACAAAGAATTCATGCAAAAATGGAACCAGACTCTTAAAGACTGTTCCAAAAAATTGGTACAGATAATAATTGAGCAACATGAGAAAGATCTAGTAACACTCCACACAGAGATAAACGACTTACACCATAAATTAGAACCATACAAAGAAGAACAGGGGTATAAAGACATAGAACAACTGACCAAACAAAGATTAGAAAAGAGGGAGGATCGCATTATAGAAACCAAAAAAACATAAATTTCTCAGGAATAAATGGGGGATTAAACCCAATACCAACATAACAAAAGCACATAAACTCAAACACAACAACACACAAAACAGCAAGATCACATCATCTGGACAACCCAGAACCCTACTCCCACAACCCCAGACCAATCACATTAAAGCAAATCCACCAAAAACATACATACACCCCAAGAACAAACAACCGCTGACATATCAGCAGTTCATGACATACAAACATAGCCAAACTAACATAATAGACTCAGATTCAGACACAAGCACCAGCAACTTAGACCAATCATGCTCAGACTCAGAACATTCGTCATTTTCGACGTACGAGATAGAAGACCAGGAGTACATCAACACAGCAAGACA
Source organism: Crinia signifera (assembly GCF_055691185.1). Taxonomy (NCBI): domain Eukaryota; kingdom Metazoa; phylum Chordata; class Amphibia; order Anura; family Myobatrachidae; genus Crinia; species Crinia signifera. Next base: position 163,641,511 of record NC_139218.1, on the reverse strand, counting down.
ATCATTAGAAGCAGGACACATAACTTTCAGAGACAAACATGTAACATCAAACACAGATCCAGACAAAATAGACGAGGAAACAAACGAACACTGGAACATAGATTTTTTAGATCTGGAGGCAGGCCTAAAAACCTGCCCAACACAAGTCACAGCACCCACCCCCACACAAAACAAAAGGAAGGCAAGAGAAGACAGAGAGGATGCAGGGGAGGCCAAAAAAACAAAAACCCAACCCATAAAATAAACACTGATCTGGACCAAGGCATATTCAACATAAGCAACACATTACTGACAGACACACACAAACAAGTACTGCAAAAAGGACTGAAATTCGCCCCTAGTAAAAAACTGAATAAATACGAAATGTACATGGACATACGCGCATTTACCAGAAAACTTACTTTAAAAAAGTTTTTTGCACACAACCCAATCAGAGAAACACAGACACACACAGACCAATTCAAACACACCACACTAAGACCTAAATCCACATTCAACCCATGCAAAAGGACACATTATAAAGACATTTGAGGACATGGTAGTACAAGACCTAGAAAAGATGGACACCAAAACATACAAACGGGACAACCTCAACAGAATTGAAAAACTTGCATTGCAGGAATTAAAAGACAACAAAAACCTGGTAATCAAACCAGCGGACAAGGGGGGAGGGATCGTACTGATTGACAAAGACACCTACATAACAGAATCAGAAAGGATCCTTGGAGATCAAAACACATATCACAAACTAAAATCCGACCCAACACAACAATTCAAACAAGAGCTACAGACATTACTACATGAAGGACTCTCCCTAGGAATAATCAACAAACATGAATTTGACTACCTCAACACACAACACCCAGTTATTCCGGTCTTCTACTATTTACCAAAAATACACAAAAATCAAACACAACCACCAGGTAGACCAATAATTTCCGGAATCAACTCACTCACCTCAAATTTATCCCAATACATCGATCAGTTCCTGCAACCATTAGTGACCTTACAACCATCACATCTGAAAGACACGACACACACCCTACAGACTCTCCAAGACATACACTGGACAGACGACATGTGGCTGGTCACATGTGACGTGACTTCACTATATACAATCATTGAACATCAACACGGGACAGACAGCACAGACCACTTCCTCAGAACAGACGACACAATACCAACAACACAGAGACAATTCATCATACAAGCAATCAATTTCATTCTGACACACAATTACACATGGTTTGATCACAACTACTACTTACAGCATACAGGGACCGCTATGGGGACCAGATTCGCACCGAGCTACGCAAACCTCTTCATGAGCAAGTGGGAAGAGGAATGCGTGTGGCAAGGACACAGGTTCGGGGCGAATCTGGTCCTCTGGCGAAGATATATTGATGACATAATTTTCATCTGGCGGGGCATGGAAGAAGATTTGACAGAATTCATAACACATCTCAACAGTAACAACAAACACATAGTCTTATTCACAACATACAGTAAAACCAAAGTAGAATTCTTAGACCTTGAGATACACATAGAAGGACAACAGATTCAAACCAAGACATTTTACAAAAAAGTAGATGTGAATAGTTTCATACTCTCAGACAGTGGGCACCACGACAACTGGCTCAGGAGCATCCCATTGGGACAATTCACAAGGCTCAGGCGCAATTGTTCAAACATACAAACATTCAGGACACAAAGCGAGAAACTCAAACTGCAATTCAAAGAAAAAAGATACAGGGAAAAGGTGATAGAAGAGGCATACAAAAAGGCGGATGACAGAGACAGGAACGAATTACTACAACCCAAACACACAAAACAACACACAGACAGAACAGACAGACATGACGACATATACTTCATTACTCAATTCAGCACATCAGCCAACAAAGTAAAGACACTGATAAAGAAACACTAGAACATTTTACTCAAGGACGAAACACTAGGCACCATACTACCAGAACACCCCAAAATTGTTTACAGAAAAGCACCAGACATGAAACAAGATTTAGTAAAAAACCACATACCTCCCAAAGAACTGAAACAAAGCAAAATTATCAACAACACAGACACCCACGGTTTCCAAAGATGTGGGACATGCATTGGATGCAGAACATGCACCACCAAAAACAACAAAAACACTAACAGCTTCACCTCCACACGCACCAACCAGAATTTTAAAATCAAAACCGAATTGACTTGCAATACAAAAGGGGTCATATACCTTCTGACATGTCCGTGCGGCCTACAGTATGTAGGCCGCACAATAAGACCTTTTAAAGTAAGACTTGCTGAACATATCAGGAACATCAGAAAAGGATACGAACAGCACAGCCTATCATCACACTATAAAACAACACACGGACAAGACCCACAAACCCTAAATTTCACAATCATCACACAAATAAAACCCAATTGGAGAGGGGGGGACCACGGCAAGAAACTGGACAGGGAGGAACTAAATTGGATCTTCACCCTAAAGACACTAGAACCGACAGGACTAAACATTGACTTCAATATAGCAGCTGTAACATGATTTTGTATAAACCATAACCCATCTGAACACATAGTTGACCAAAACAAAACTTTACCTCTCTCCTCTAAAATCCAACACAACATATCACCTATCCATTGAGGCACACTCTGAACATAACCCCACATCAGCACAGACTTAATAAGATAATCATAAACAACCATTAAATAGAACAACACATACTTTATCTCTCTCCCCCATTCAGACAGTACGTAGGGTCATCCCCATGTTATACAATCCCCAACCCCTCCCCCCCCTGCCCCCCACCATCATACTTAACATTTCTCACATTCAATACACATATCAAGCCATCATCGACACACAGGTCGACACAAACTTAGTGGACTGTGTCCTAAGTCACGCATCCCAATCAACAGGATTAACAACACCAGCAGCCCATTAGAATTGAGGGAGGGTGAATAGGAAAGTCACCGCCCACCACCACATACCAATCAGGACGCTCTGACGCCAACCAATCAATGAACAGCACTGGACACTTAAACCCCCGACCATCACCAGCAACTTATACCTTGAAAAAGGCAGCATTTGCCGAAACGCGTTGGTACACGCACACACTCCTATCAGAAGACCCACCAAAACATCCTAATCCATACACCGAAGGAACATCCAGCATCCAGTCTCCTCGGCAGGAGTCGAGCGCTGACAGCCTGCAGACGCGACCACGGGTAACAGCACTGTTCTCGCGAGAACAGAAACCCGGAAGTCGCGTCACACAGACTGACGGGGAAGCCGCACACAGAGGACGCTGCGGCTGCAGCAGTCCCAAGACAGAGGCGCAGAGTACGCCACTCCACACCCCCACTGCCTCCGGGTCCAAGGACCATCACTCCCCGCTACCGGTCAGGACTGACCAGGGGTCAGCAGGACCTGTAATCAGAGGCACCAGCACCCAACGGTAAGGAGCAGTGCAGCGGGACGCCGCACACTGCTCACACCACACTTTGACTGTCAACACAGTAATCTACATCACTGTGGAACTATGAGTCCCAGCAAGCCTCCCCCGCAAGCTGGGACTTGGAGAACCACAAGTCCCAGCCTGCGGGGCATTAAAGGGCCCGCTGGAACTTGTAGTTGCACAGTAAAATAAATAGTACAATAAACACACTGACACACGTGAAAAATAAAAGTTTAATACATACATTACACAAACACACTAATACTTACCTATCTTGAGCCCGTCAGTAGCCCTGGTCCTGATGTCCTGGTCAGTGTCGGCGTCTGTATCCATGTCGGCATCCCTGTCGGCGATGGCGACGGTGGTCCGGAGTCCGACGAAATCCATGTGGGAACCTATGGAAGGAAACCATACTCACCTGTCCCAGGGCGACGTAGTCCAGGTAAGGGGTCTTTGCAAAATAACAAACCGACACGCGAAACCATGCGAACACCCGTTATAATCGCATATGCACTAACATTTGTGATTATTAACGCATAGGACAGCTCTTCCGATAAGAAATTTCCTTTGCGATTTCCCTCCATCACTGGACTTACGGGTCTGCAACCCGGGAGTCCCTGTCGGATCCCTCTGACAGAGAAGCCCATATAGCTTCTATAGGGTAACAGCAGCTTTTGCTGTCGTTACCCTCCGCTCTGAAGCCCTGGAGGAGAGGCTTTGGTGCATTTGGGAATTGCGGTAAAAAACACATTAACAGTCTGGCCAGCTAGCCCTTGATGAGGTCCCTGGGGGAGTGGAGACCCCCAATAAAGGTGGCTTACACTGTCAAGGGATGAAGATTGTGTCTTTCCCCAGCACCCCTGGGCGGTGGATGCCAGGCTGATTGTTTTGTGAAGAAATTAGAATAAAAAAATTTACATTGGGTTGTCCTGTGAAACAACAAGTCCCAGCAAGCCTCCCCCACATGCAGGGAGGTATAGAATTACATACATGGAGATGGCTACATCTAATCAGGTGGGGAACTCCTCTGGAGCTCAGCCCTGATTGGTTGAGGGGAGTCTTGGTGACTGACATCACAGGGATTTTGCTCAGTATCGGGGAAGAGCTGCCTCTGAATATACTGGGGGGGGGGGGGCATCCCCCCTGACATTATAATGCTGCCTGTTGGAAACCAGTGCTGGTTTCATAATATGGGGGACCCCTATTATTTTTGTCCCCTATATTTTTGGAGCCTGGACCGGTCCAAGATCCCGGTGCTGGTTTCTTAAATACGGGGGACACCAGCTCAAAGAGCCCAGGCTGGTGTTGCTCAGGACACACACACACACACACACACACACTTGTTCTAAAATATCACACCCTATTACATTTCACCCATGATGTTTTTCCTTGGTCGATGTGCCTGGCTCCAATGGTACTTGGACACTTCCTTGGCTTAGAGAGCATAATCCACACATTAATTGGAAGATGCTGGATTGGTTTGTTACAGTTCAACTTCAGAATGTTTCCCTCCCCCTATTAGGTAAAAACTTCGTTCTTATGGTCCTTGGCATTTACAGTATGGACATTCCATTCACACACTTCGATTTGCTGTAGTGTTAGGGTATTAGGGTCAGGGTTGTTATGTTAGTGTTTGGGTATTAGGGTACCCAATCCCAGGTACGGGACCATTCACACTGACTGCATCGTGTGTCGATTCCGGAATCTACCTAGATCAAGACCTGGGTAGAAATTCCGGAATGCTCATCCTGGGATATTCTTTCAAGACCCTTTCACAATGAGCTAAATCCTGGGTTTATGCACGTTCATGTGCAAAAACCCAGGATAAAATTGTCAGTGTGAAAAGGGTAATAGATGCCATAATATAGTTAGTCCTATAGAGCATATCCTTCAGGTTCGGAGCCCTCTTGATACTTAAAAGAGGTGGTTTAGTAGGTAAATGCATTTTCGAATCAGTGGCAGCTAAAGGCCAATGGTGCTTGATGGATCTCTGAGTCACCTGGAGTCAAGTATCCCATTTGACTCCCAGAATGATTCTGTCGTCAGCTGCTTTCTTAGGTTGTGGCATTAAAAATGCTTCTTGCCCTGGTGAGACATTGATTCACAACAATTTTGCGGTAACCCCTTGAAAGGAACCTCTGGTGGTATTCTTAAGGGGTGTACGCACGGAGCGATCCTTCTAAGCGATTTTGACTACATAGTCAAAATAGCTTAGAACTGGGGTAGCCAACCCTGGTCCTCGAGAGCTACCAACAGTGCATGTGAGCTAATTAGCTCCACCTGTGGATCTTTTAAAATGTTTCAGTGAGTAATGAGTGCAGCTGTGCAGCAGCTAGGTTGTCTGGAAATTGTGCACTGTTGGTAGCTCTCGAGGGCTAGGGTTGACTACCACTGGCTTAGAAGGTTAGGAAAGATCTCTGTCAAGGTTAGACAAATCGCCCTATAATATCGCTTAGTAAAAAAGAGTTGCCAGGCAAGAATATTTTGACTAGATCGCTGGCTGTCCAGTCAAAATCGCTGCCATTCACTGAGGGAGATATTCACTAGGCGGTCTGCAATGAATACCAACTAAGTATGTTAATTCTAGCATAGTCAAAATCGCCCATAGACAAAATTTCTTAGTCAAAATCGCTGGTACATTTAGTCAAATCGCCTAGTCAAAATCGCTGTTGTATCTAGTCAAATCGCTTAGTCAAAATCGCTTAGTTAAAGTCGCTGACTAGCAAGAATCGCTCCGTGTGTACAGTGTACACCCCTTTACAGTTGTACAAATCAGATTCAGAGTTGTTCCTTATTAACCGTATAAATTAGGCCACACTTTAATGCCTCTGGCTGGTGGCTAGATGGTAAAAACAGAGTGTTCAGGTTGGTTAAATTTGGGTAGGGTGTGTGTTGAAACTGAAATCTAAACAGCAGTGTGAAAATAATGCAGCTAGTATTTACCCTGCACAGAAACAAAACAACTCACTCAAATCTAACTCTCTCTATACATGTTACATCTGCCCCACCCGCAGTGCACATGGGCCCTTATTCTGGTCGGTGCGGATATATCCGCGTGCGTTCGGCCCGCCGATGTTTTGTGTCTGCGCATGTGCAGAGGCGTCTCTGCGCATGTGCGAGCGGGGCGTACGGCCAAATCCCGCATGATATGTGAACACTCCGAACAGGGGGTGGAGAGGGGCGTGAAGGGCTATTTGGGCTCATTACCATATGCATACGCCCCGCGTTTCCCCATTCAGACAGTACGTAGTGTCATCCCCATGTTATACAATTCCCAACCCCTCCCCCCCCTGCCCCCCACCATCATGCTTAACATTTCTCACATTCAATACACATATCAAGCCATCATCGACACACAGGTCGACACAAACTTAGTGGACTGTGTCTTAAGTCACGCATCCCAATCAACAGGATTAACAACACCAGCAGCCCATTAGAATTGAGGGAGGGTGAATAGGAAAGTCACCGCCCACCACCACATACCAATCAGGACGCTCTGACGCAAACCAATCAATGAACAGCACTGGACACTTAAACCCCTGACCATCACCAGCAACTTATACCTTGAAAAAGGCAGCATTTGCCAAAACGCGTTGGTACACGCACACACTCCTATCAGAAGACCCACCAAAACATCCTAATCCATACACCGAAGGAACATCCAGCATCCAGTCTCCTCCGGCAGGAGTCGAGAATTTACATTTATATTGGGACATCCACTTTATTTACAGTAGACAGACATACATAGAAGCAGCGCTTAAGCCCACCCATTGTTTTCTCTGTATACTCAACACACAGGGGGTAGGGATACCCCTGTGGCTGAGCAGCGCTCCAAAACACTCTCAAGGTGAGCGCAGTACACCCCACCCGCAACCTAGATTTACTATCCCAACTTCTGCAGCACACCAACCATCACACACCCACATATGGGCTTACTAAATTTACAAGACAGCAGGATAGATAGGGCCATTTCAACCTTCACCACATTCGATCACACATCTGCCGCACTAGGGAAGGGACAAGCATTCTTTACCCAACTAACCAATTTAGAAAAACTCCTCAAACAAGAATCCAGGGTATGGTGGGACGCATTTGCACTGCAATGGTACATTGACAAGGACATCACACCCAAAGGACTCACAATTAAGAAACTCCCCACACACAACCTCAACAACAAAGAATTCATGCAAAAATGGAACCAGACTCTTAAAGACTGTTCCAAAAAATTGGTACAGATAATAATTGAGCAACATGAGAAAGATCTAGTAACACTCCACACAGAGATAAACGACTTACACCATAAATTAGAACCATACAAAGAAGAACAGGGGTATAAAGACATAGAACAACTGACCAAACAAAGATTAGAAAAGAGGGAGGATCGCATTATAGAAACCAAAAAACGTAAATTTCTCAGGGATAGATGGGGGATTAAACCCAATACCAACATAACAAAAGCACATAAACTCAAACACAACAACACACAAAACAGCAAGATCACATCATCTGGACAACCCAGAACCCTACTCCCACAACCCCAGACCAATCACATTAAAGCAAATCCACCAAAAACATACATACACCCCAAGAACAAACAACCGCTGACATATCAGCAGTTCATGACATACAAACATAGCCAAACTAACATAATAGACTCAGATTCAGACACAAGCACCAGCAACTTAGACCAATCATGCTCAGACTCAGAACATTCGTCATTTTCGACGTACAAGATAGAAGACCAGGAGTACATCAACACAGCAAGACAATCATTAGAAGCAGGACACATAACTTTCAGAGACAAACATGTAACATCAAACACAGATCCAGACAAAATAGACGAGGAAACAAACAAACACTGGAACATAGATTTTTTAGATCTGGAGGCAGGCCTAAAAACCTTCCCAACACAAGTCACAGCACCCACCCCCACACAAAACAAAAGGAAGGCAAGAGAAGACAGAGAGGATGCAGGGGAGGCCAAAAAAACAAAAACCCAACCCATAAAATAAACACTGATCTGGACCAAGGCATATTCAACATAAGCAACACATTACTGACAGACACACACAAACAAGTACTGCAAAAAGGACTGAAATTCGCCCCTAGTAAAAAACTGAATAAATTCGAAACGTACATGGACATACGCGCATTTACCAGAAAACTTCCTTTAAAAAAGTTTTTTGCACACAACCCAATCAGAGAAACACAGACACACACAGACCAATTCAAACACACCACACTAAGACCTAAATCCAAATTCAACCCAATACATGCAAAAGGACACATTATAAAGACATTTGAGGACATGGTAGTACAAGACCTAGAAAAGATGGACACCAAAACATACAAACAGGACAACCTCAACAGAATTGAAAAACTTGCATTGCAGGAATTAAAAGACAACAAAAACCTGGTAATCAAACCAGCGGACAAGGGGGGAGGGATCGTACTGATTGACAAAGACACCTACATAACAGAATTAGAGGATCCTTGGAGATCAAAACACATATCACAAACTAAAATCCGACCCAACACAACAATTCAAACAAGAGCTACAGACATTACTACATGAAGGACTCTCCCTAGGAATAATCAACAAACATGAATTCGACTACCTCAACACACAACACCCAGTTATTCCGGTCTTCTACTATTTACCAAAAATACACAAAAATCAAACACAACCACCAGGTAGACCAATAATTTCCGGAATCAACTCACTCACCTCAAATTTATCCCAATACATCGATCAGTTCCTGCAACCATTAGTGACCTTACAACCATCACATCTGAAAGACACGACACACACCCTACAGACTCTCTAAGACATTCACTGGACAGACGACATGTGGCTGGTCACATGTGACGTGACTTCACTATATACAATCATTGAACATCAACACGGGACAGACAGCACAGACCACTTCCTCAGAACAGACGACACAATACCAACAACACAGAGACAATTCATCATACAAGCAATCAATTTCATTCTGACACACAATTACACATGGTTTGATCACAACTACTACTTACAGCATACAGGGAACGCTATGGGGACCAGATTCGCACCGAGCTATGCAAACCTCTTCATGAGCAAGTGGGAAGAGGAATGCGTGTGGCAAGGACACAGGTTCGGGGCGAATCTGGTCCTCTGGCGAAGATATATTGATGACATCATTTTCATCTGGCAGGGCATGGAAGAAGATTTGACAGAATTCATAACACATCTCAACAGTAACAACAAACACATAGTCTTATCCACAACATACAGTAAAACCAAAGTAGAATTCTTAGACCTTGAGATACACATAGAAGGACAACAGATTCAAACCAAGACATTTTACAAAAAAGTAGACGTGAATAGTTTCATACTCTCAGACAGTGGGCACCACGACAACTGGCTCAGGAGCATCCCATTGGGACAATTCGCAAGGCTCAGGCGCAATTGTTCAAACATACAAACATTCAGGACACAAAGCGAGAAACTCAAACTGCAATTCAAAGAAAAAAGATACAGGGAAGAGGTGATAGAAGAGGCATACAAAAAGGCGGAAGACAGAGACAGGAACGAATTACTACAACCCAAACACACAAAACAACACACAGACAGAACAGACAGACATGACGACATATACTTCATTACTCAATTCAGCACATCAGCCAACAAAGTAAAGACACTGATAAAGAAACACTAGAACATTTTACTCAAGGACGAAACACTAGGCACCATACTACCAGAACACCCCAAAATTGTTTACAGAAAAGCACCATACATGAAACAAGATTTAGTAAAAACCACATACCTCCCAAAGAACTGAAACAAAGCAAAATTATCAACAACACAGACACCCACGGTTTCCATAGATGTGGGACATGCATTGGATGCAGAACATGCACCACCAAAAACAACAAAAACACTAACAGCTTCACCTCCACACGCACCAACCAGACTTTTAAAATCAAAACCGAATTGACTTGCAATACAAAAGGGGTCATATACCTTGTGACATGTCCGTGCGGCCTTCAGTATGTAGGCCGCACAATAAGACCTTTTAAAGTAAGACTTGCTGAACATATCAGGAACATCAGAAAAGAATACGAACAGCACAGGCTATCATCACACTATAAAACAACACACGGACAAGACCCACAAACCCTAAATTTCACAATCATCACACAAATAAAACCCAATTGGAGAGGGGGGGACCACGGCAAGAAACTGGACAGGGAGGAACTAAAATGGATCTTCACCCTAAAGACACTAGAACCGACAGGACTAAACATTGACTTCAATATAGCAGCTGTAACATGATTTTGTATAAACCATAACCCATCTGAACACATAGTTGACCAAAACAAAACTTTACCTCTCTCCTCTAAAATCCAACACAACATATCACCTATCCATTGAGGCACACTCTGAACATAACCCCACATCAGCACAGACTTAATAAGATAATCATAAACAACCATCAAATAGAACAACACATACTTTATCTCTCTCCCCATTCAGACAGTACGTAGTGTCATCCCCATGTTATACAATTCCCAACCCCTCCCCCCCCTGCCCCCCACCATCATGCTTAACATTTCTCACATTCAATACACATATCAAGCCATCATCGACACACAGGTCGACACAAACTTAGTGGACTGTGTCCTAAGTCACGCATCCCAATCAACAGGATTAACAACACCAGCAGCCCATTAGAATTGAGGGAGGGTGAATAGGAAAGTCACCGCCCACCACCACATACCAATCAGGACGCTCTGACGCCAACCAATCAATGAACAGCACTGGACACTTAAAACCCTGACCATCACCAGCAACTTATACCTTGAAAAAGGCAGCATTTGCCAAAATGCGTTGGTACACGCACACACTCCTATCAGAAGACCCACCAAAACATCCTAATCCATACACCGAAGGAACATCCAGCATCCAGTCTCCTCCGGCAGGAGTCGAGCGCTGACAGCCTGCAGACGCGACCACGGGTAACAGCACTGTTCTCGCGAGAACAGAAACCCGGAAGTCGCGTCACACAGACTGACGGGGAAGCCGCACACAGAGGACGCTGCGGCTGCAGCAGTCCCAAGACAGAGGCGCCGAGTACGCCACTCCACACCCCCACTGCCTCCGGGTCCAAGGACCATCACTCCCCGCTACCGGTCAGGACTGACCAGGGGTCAGCAGGACCTGTAATCAGAGGCACCAGCACCCAACGGTAAGGAGCAGTGCAGCGGGACGCTGCACACTGCTCACACCACACTTTGACTGTCAACACAGTAATCTACATCACTGTGTGGAGCAGACCATCAGGAGCACATAGGACACGGAGAGACATAAGCCAGTGGGTTTATGGTAGAAAGGGGTCTGTTGATCCCCCGATCCCCTGAGGGGCTCTCACGTGTCCCAGTGTGCATCCAGACTTTGCCCAACCACCCCCACTTAGTTACCCCATTTACCTTTATTTTCACTTTACTTACTGTGATTTATATTTTTAATAAACAGAATTTACATTTATATTGGGACATCCACTTTATTTACAGTAGACAGACATACATAGGAGCAGCGCTTAAGCCCATCCATTGTTTTCTCTGTATACTCAACACACATGGGGTAGGGATACCCCTGTGGCTGAGCAGCGCTCCAAAACACTCTCAAGGTGAGCGCAGTGCACCCCATCCGCACCCTACAGACCAGTCAGCCTGGCCAGGGGCCCTGGGGGAGTGGGGACCCCCCCAATGAAGGGGTCCCCCCCCCTCCAGGACTTACCTGACCAGGCTGAAGCCTGGTGCTGTCCCCGATGCCCCTGTGCGGTGGGCATCGGGCTGATGGATAGGTGTAAAAAAAAGAATAAAAACTATTGTCTTTTACTGTGGAACTATGAGTCCCAGCAAGCCTCCCCCGCAAGCTGGGACTTGGAGAACCACAAGTCCCAGCCTGCGGGGCATTAAAGGGCCCGCTGGAACTTGTAGTTCCACAGTAAAATAAATAGTACAATAAACACACTGACACACGTGAAAAATAAACGTTTAATACATACATTACACAAACACACTGATACTTACCTATCTTGAGCCCGTAAGTAGCCCTGGTCCTGATGTCCTGGTCAGTGTCGGCATCTGTATCCATGTCGGCATCCCTGTCGGCGATGGCGACGGCGGTCCGGAGTCTGACGAAATCCATGTGGGAACCTATGGAAGGAAACCATACTCACCTGTCCCAGGGCGACGTAGTCCAGGGAAGGGGTCTTTGCAAAATAACAAACCGACACGCGAAACCATGCGAACACCTGTTATAATCGCATATACACTAACATATGTGATTATTAACGCATAGGACAGCTCTTCCGATAAGAAATTTCCTTTGCGATTTCCCTCCATCACTGGACTTACGGGTCTGCAACCCGGGAGTCCCTGTCGGATCCCTCTGACAGAGAAGCCCATATAGCTTCTATAGGGTAACAGCAGCTTTTGCTGTCGTTACCCTCCGCTCTGAAGCCCTGGAGGAGAGGCTTTGGTGCATTTGGGAATTGCGGTAAAAAACACATTAACAGTCTGGCCAGCTAGCCCTTGATGAGGTCCCTGGGGGAGTGGAGACCCCCAATAAAGGTGGCTTACACTGTCAAGGGATGAAGATTGTGTCTTTCCCCAGCACCCCTGGGCGGTGGATGCCAGGCTGATTGTTTTGTGAAGAAATTAGAATAAAAAAATTTACATTGGGTTGTCCTGTGAAACAACAAGTCCCAGCAAGCCTCCCCCACATGCAGGGAGGTATAGAATTACATACATGGAGATGGCTACATCTAATCAGGTGGGGAACTCCTCTGGAGCTCAGCCCTGATTGGTTGAGGGGAGTCTTGGTGACTGACATCACAGGGATTTTGCTCAGTATCGGGTAAGAGCTGCCTCTGAATATACTGGGGGGGGGGGGGGGCATCCCCCCTGACATTATAATGCTGCCTGTTGGAAACCAGTGCTGGTTTCATAATATGGGGGACCCCTATTATTTTTGTCCCCTATATTTTTGGAGCCTGGACCGGTCCAAGATCCCGGTGCTGGTTTCTTAAATACGGGGGACACCAGCTCAAAGAGCCCAGGCTGGTGTTGCTCAGGACACACACACACACACACACACTTGTTCTAAAATATCGCACCCTATTACATTTCACCCATGATGTTTTTCCTTGGTCGATGTGCCTGGCTCCAATGGTACTTGGACACTTCCTTGGCTTAGAGAGCATAATCCACACATTAATTGGAAGATGCTGGATTGGTTTGTTACAGTTCAACTTCAGAATGTTTCCCTCCCCCTATTAGGTAAAAACTTTGTTCTTATGGTCCTTGGCATTTACAGTATGGACATTCCATTCACACACTTCGATTTGCTGTAGTGTTAGGGTATTAGGGCCAGGGTTGTTATGTTAGTGTTTGGTTATTAGGGTACCCAATCCCAGGTACGGGACCATTCACACTGACTGCATCGTGTGTCGATTCCGGAATCTACCTAGATCAAGACCTGGGTAGAAATTCCGGAATGCTCATCCTGGGATATTCTTTCAAGACCCTTTCACAATGAGCTAAATCCTGGGTTTATGCACGTTCATGTGCAAAAACCCAGGATAAAATTGTCAGTGTGAAAAGGGTAATAGATGCCATAATATAGTTAGTCCTATAGAGCATATCCTTCAGGTTCGGAGCCCTCTTGATACTTAAAAGAGGTGGTTTAGTAGGTAAATGCATTTTCGAATCAGTGGCAGCTAAAGGCCAATGGTGCTTGATGGATCTCTGAGTCACCTGGAGTCAAGTATCCCATTTGACTCCCAGAATGATTCTGTCGTCAGCTGCTTTCTTAGGTTGTGGCATTAAAAATGCTTCTTGCCCTGGTGAGACATTGATTCACAACAATTTTGCGGTAACCCCTTGAAAGGAACCTCTGGTGGTATTCTTAAGGGGTGTACGCACGGAGCGATCCTTCTAAGCGATTTTGACTACATAGTCAAAATAGCTTAGAACTGGGGTAGCCAACCCTGGTCCTCGAGAGCTACCAACAGTGCATGTTTTGCAGGTCTCCTCACAGAATCACAAGTGAGCTAATTAGCTCCACCTGTGGATCTTTTAAAATGTTTCAGTGAGTAATGAGTGCAGCTGTGCAGCAGCTAGGTTGTCTGGAAATTGTGCACTGTTGGTAGCTCTCGAGGGCTAGGGTTGGCTACCACTGGCTTAGAAGGTTAGGAAAGATCTCTGTCAAGGTTAGACAAATCGCCCTATAATATCGCTTAGTAAAAAAGAGTTGCCAGGCAAGAATATTTTGACTAGATCGCTGGCTGTCCAGTCAAAATCGCTGCTATTCACTGAGGGAGATATTCACTAGGCGGTCTGCAATGAATACCAACTAAGTATGTTAATTCTAGCATAGTCAAAATCGCCCATAGACAAAATTTCTTAGTCAAAATCGCTGGTACATTTAGTCAAATCGCCTAGTCAAAATCGCTGTTGTATCTAGTCAAATCGCTTAGTCAAAATCGCTTAGTTAAAGTCGCTGACTAGCAAGAATCGCTCCGTGTGTACAGTGTACACCCCTTTACAGTTGTACAAATCAGATTCAGAGTTGTTCCTTATTAACCGTATAAATTAGGCCACACTTTAATGCCTCTGGCTGGTGGCTAGATGGTAAAAACAGAGTGTTCAGGTTGGTTAAATTTGGGTAGGGTGTGTGTTGAAACTGAAATCTAAACAGCAGTGTGAAAATAATGCAGCTAGTATTTACCCTGCACAGAAACAAAACAACTCACTCAAATCTAACTCTCTCTATACATGTTACATCTGCCCCACCCGCAGTGCACATGGGCCCTTATTCTGGTCGGTGCGGATATATCCGCGTGCGTTCGGCCCGCCGATGTTTTGTGTCTGCGCATGTGCAGAGGCGTCTCTGCGCATGTGCGAGCGGGGCGTACGGCCAAATCCCGCATGATATGTGAACACTCCGAACAGGGGGTGGAGAGGGGCGTGAAGGGCTATTTGGGCTCATTACCATATGCATACGCCCGCGTTTCATGGGCGTTCCCATGCAAACGCTGGGCGTACGTATGGTAATGTGGCCGTGACGCACGTGTAGGGGGCGGACATATGACATCGCCGGATGTCAGCTGCCCGCCCAGATCCCGGCTTTTGCACGGAAAAATGTCCGTGTGGTCTGAGGTTGCGGGAGCTGGTGGAGCACTCGTCTGTGACCATCGAATGAGGGGGGTGGTTCCCTTAGATGGAGGAGGCGTATTCCGTGAAAAATACACGTGCGGTCCGTTCGGCCAGCTTCTTACCGCGTACGGACGGAGTTGGCGATCCGTATGGAAGGCGGGGTTTCGCACGCACGGTCCTGGCCGCATAATCGGATCCGGCCGCACCGATCAGAATAAGGGCCATGGTTTTGCCTATTTTGAGAACAAATATGTACTGCGATCAGATCAGAATAAGGGCCATAATATGCACTGCAGGTGGGGCAGATGTAACATGTGCAGAGAGAGCTGCATGTGTGTGGGGTTTCTACTTCAAAATGATGATATATAGATATATATATCTATATATATCTATATATATATATATATATAGATATATATATATATATATATACATACAGGTAAAGGATCTGCGCAAGGTTAGCACATAATCAATTGGTTCCGTCTCTCCAGAATGTGGTGCTGCTCACTCCAAAAATGCTTTGTCACGGCCTCAGTAAGGTGCATAGAACGAAAGAAAGGAGGAGCGCACAGGTAAGTATAATTGCACAGTGTTTACTGAAGAAAAGTGTAGGCTCACATACAATTCAATAAGCAGTAATCAGCATGTGTAGGAATCACCATCCGTACATCAGCTTCATAGCACGGACACCGGAGGCCAAGGAACCGGCAGATGGAAACAGCAGCGGTGAGGACGGAGTTCCAGACACGAGGACTGCAAACAGACGGGAACCACAGTGGCAAAGATCCGATACGTCAGGTGACCACGCCCCTTATATATAGATATATATACCGGTATCTATATATATATATACAGTATGTCGTAGAATTAGAAGCCAGCACAACCAAAATAAAGTATCAAAAAGCATGATTTTTAATGGAGTGACTCCATAAAAAGGTATAACAGGTGGACACACCAGATAAATGCATTAGACAGTCCATGTACAGGTGTTACCATATCCATCAAGCGTACACATGGTGGTCCACCTGGAAGGTCACTGGGCATCAGTGACCTTCCAGGTGGACCACCAGCAAGTTGTTAGACATAGTCATTAGGTCGACATGCATTTAGGTCGAAATGTGTCTAGGTCGACATGCAGGAAGGTTGACATGGGTTAGGTCAACAGGGTCATTATGTCGACAGTCAAAAGGTGGACATGGGTTTTTTCAGTTTTTTTATCCAAATGTCGACACAGTCGACATGGACACAGGTTAAAGTGCACCGCTGCACTCGCCATGCTTTGAGCTCGGTTCCATGGCTAAGCTCAGCACACTATTTTATTCTCCCGCTACGCCCTAGTGCAGGGGTGGCCAACCTGTGGCTCTAGAGCCGCATGCGGCTCTCCCCCTGCTATTGTGCGGCTCCTGCTCCCACTGCTGCCCGCCGCCCACCGTCTGTCCCCGTCCCCATCACCTGCTGCCGGTTCCTCGAATCCCTTCTCCTTCTGAGGGGAGGAGAGCGCGCATCGCTTATCTCTCCTACCCCTCACTGTGCATCCTTGTGACTGGGTCATCAGCCAATCAGAGCTCGCGGGCCAGAAGACAATCAGGAGCTGGCCCGCAAGCTTTGATTGGTGGACGGCCCAGTCACAGGGAAGTGAGGGGGGGAAGGAGACGCGCGGTGTACTGTGCTCTCCTCCCCTCGGTGACATGACAGGAATGCAGGGTAACACCAGACTGTCCTCTCCACGCCCGGCAGCAGCAGCAACAACGGTGAGTGCTGTGGGGGCATAGCAGATTGTAGCACTGTGGGGGCATAGCAGTTTGTGGCACTGTGCGGGCATAGCAGTTTGTGGCACTGTGGGGGCATAGCAGTTTGTGGCACTGTGGGGGCATAGCAGTTTGTGGCGATGTGGGGGCATAGCAGTTTGTGGCACTGTGGAGGCATAGCAGTTTGTGGCACTGTGGGGACATAGCAGTTTGTGGCACTGTGGGGGCATACCAGCTTTTTGGCACTGTGGGGGCATACCAGCTTTTTGGCACTGTGGGGGCATAGCAGTTTGTGGCACTGTGTGGCATACCCAGCACCGTGGGGGGCATACCTGGCACCGTGGGAGCATATGTGTATCTGGCACTATTGGGGGCATATGAATATATGGCACTGCACTATTGGAGGCATATGTGTATCACACCCACCCAAGGGGTCCAAATAGACCATGCCCCTTTTTTGGCACATGCGTCGAAGGCGCGCGCATGTTGTTGGCTCTTTAGCTTGACTACAGATATTTTTCGGCTCTTAGCCTCTGACCGGTTGGCCACCCCTGCCCTAGTGGATGGAAGGGCATGAAATACTGCCTGTCGGCTCAAAAAACAAACAAACATGTCAACCATTTGACTGTCAACCTTACCCATGTCGACCTAATGATCCTGTCGAAATAATGACCCTGCCGACCTTCCTGCTTGTCGACCTAGACTCATGTCAACCTAATCACTGTCTAACAACTTGCTGGTGACCCAATGACCCAATGCACATGTTACATCTACCCTGCCCTGCATTTCCTGGGCGTACCCATGAAAACGCTGGGTGTGCCCCCATGTGAACATAGGTGGGAACCTGCCTGCCAGGCGTGGGGGCTTATGTCGAGATGTACTTAGATTTGGTTCATACATCCTGCCCCATGTATATAGTTTGCTGTCTAAAAATACAGTAAAATAAACATGTAGTAAGGAAAATTTAGTATGCCCCAATTGACAAATCTGTGTCTTCTACTATGAAGACGTGGGGAGTCTTGTGACATATTTTTGGCACTGGTGTGTGTGACCTCATTGTCTAGTCACACCAGTAGCATAAGTGTTAAATGTACTGCCTGGCCGCCTTCCACCCAGCCTTTCCCTTCCTCTTTCCTTGGTATTTAACCCTCCTCTTTTATGTTTACTTTTCAGTCTGATTTTTTTTTTCTTCTTGTATTCTTCCCCTGTAAGGTCACACCCAGTAGCCTGTGCACTTTATTAGAAGAAGAAAGCTCGTCTAGCTGCAGAGCCGGCAGCAAATAGAGGAGAGAGCAGAGCACTTACTTGGACCCAGCACAGAGCAGGTACGTTTTACAGACTTGACTCACTGTAAGGAAACAAACTAGTTTATTTTATTTTTGTTACAAAATAAGTGAGAAAAACATTATAGCAAATTAGCAATAACCAATCCATTAGCAGCTGTGAGCTGAGCTCCACCATCACACCACTAGACTAATAGAACTCTACCTCAGTCAGGAACCTCAACACTCCTTAGTAACTAGCAGCAGTATCTGTTGTGAAACTTTATTACCCAATTGTATTCCATATGTTTATTGTGTAATGACTGCTGCGTTCCTTAGCTGTCTGGAGCTCTGAACATTCCTCTTATTACTCATGCCCACAAGGAAGGAGAAATGTGCCGAGAATGCTGTGTTCCCGGGAACACAGCAATCTACCTTTTATGGAGATTTGTACAAGTTCCCATGTAGCAGACCAAAGAGGCGTGGCACTGTATTCTGCTCTGCTGCATCATACTACCTTCCATCAGTGTATAAGGCATACAAAGTACTTAAAGAAATATACTTTTCAGCTCATATACCTATATTATACATGCAATTTGCGACATTTTAAATATATTGCAATTATTATTCACTGCACATAATCTACTTTACAAAATATTGCTTATCTTAATTCAGTACATTTCAATACACCATTGTATTCCATTATTTTTTTACATTTTGTTTTCATATGAACTGATGCTCATAGAAAATGTAACTGGCATATTTACCAATGTTATAAACTTTACCCAATTAAATATAACCAATGCAGAAACCTGGAATTAACCAAGTATGTACTTCATGTACAAGGACTACGGACTATGTTAATGTGCATGTAGGGCCATCAAGCTCTAGTGCGCACTGAAACTGAAACATACAGTATCACAATTTAGTTGTCATTGTGGGGGTGCTTTTGCATTTGAAAAACTAAAGATTTCTCGCGTAACACGCTCTGAGAGTACATCTTGTTTGTAGTTATGATCCTGCATAAACAGAATTTGATAAATATGCTGCTGATGCATCTTTCAGGCATAAGCTGAAAACCTAGGAACTTGCTAATGCATGGTGAGTCGATCCATGTCCTACTTATGCCTGAATGGGTCTAACCCGGATTGACAATTGTTTACCATAATCTTTGGGCCTGCATATATCTGAAGTACTGTTACATAGCTGCACTTTGTTTGAGGCAGGCTATGGGCAGTACCAATTATCCATGGTCATTTTTCCATGATCATTGCTGCAGAAACACATAGGTCTGCATCTTTTCTCACAAAAAATTTGATATAGTTAATTAGCCTAGTAATGACCATCATACAAAAATCACAAAATAGCCCGTTTTTTTTTTTTTTTTTTTAAAGAAATTTTCAGTAGCCAATAAAATACATTCCAATCATTTTTATTTATTTATTACCTGGTAGTTTATACATATTACACAGTGCTTTACAGATAATAAATAGTCCCTGAACCCCCTTCCAAACAAGCACGGGGACAAATATACACACTATGGGCCTTATTCTAGTTCACTCTTTCTGACAAATTCATTCTTAGATGGACAAAACCATGTGCACTGCAGGTGGGGCAGATGTTACTTGTGCAGAGATAATTAGATTTGGGTGTAGTTTTACTTCAAAGTGAGATCTATAGTGCAGTGTAAAAATAAATCACAAAATAGCCCATTTTTTTTTTTTTTGTTTTTTTAAAGAAATTTTCAGTAGCCAATAAAATACATTCCAATCATTTTTATTTATTTATTACCTGGTAGTTTATACATATTACACAGTGCTTTACAGATAATAAATAGTCCCTGAACCCCCTTCCAAACAAGCACGGGGACAAATATACACACTATGGGCCTTATTCTAGTTCACTCTTTCTGACAAATTCATTCTTAGATGGACAAAACCATGTGCACTGCAGGTGGGGCAGATGTTACTTGTGCAGAGATAATTAGATTTGGGTGTAGTTTTACTTCAAAGTGAGATCTATAGTGCAGTGTAAAAATAAAGTAGTCCATATTTTCCCTGCACAGAAACAAAATAACTCACCCAAATCTAATTATCTCTGCACGTTACATCTGCCCCCCTGCAGTGCACATGGTTTTGTCCATCTAAGAAGGATTTTGTCAGAAAGAGGAAACTATAATAAGGCCCTATATATTACTTTTGTTGGAGGCAGAACCAGAAGAAAATAAAAGGGGGTACTATGATAGGAGAAGGTGGTCAGTTAGCTGTGACAGGTATAAGGAGGGTGCACGCCCCTAGTACATAGAAAATAGATAATCCTCTCCCCTTTAGCATAGAATAGTCCCCCCCCCCCTCAAACATATAATTTCCTTCTAGCATAGAATCTCCCCCCCCTTAGCACTAAATAACCCACCTCCACCACAGATACAGTAGATCATCCTCGTCCCCAGTACAGAATATCACACACACACACACACACACACATACACACAATAAAAATTTGTTTAGAAAAAATCACAGACTGGCTGCAGATAACAGCGCTGTCCTGTCAATTATGTGTCCCCCGCCAAGTCTAGCACAGTATATAGTGTAGTAAACTAAATCCGGCAGGCAGGTGCCAGCTGATTGCTGGGAAGGGAGCGCAGTGCATCACAGACCGAGGCAAAGGCTTATGTACTTGCTTTTCATTCAGGACGCGGAGCAGCTCTTCCTCCTGTGGTTGAGGCTAGAACTTTCACCCCCACATGACCTCATATCCGGGTCCTCCTTATGAAGGGGATCTAGTCTATACCTTCCTCCTGTGTCTGTGCTAAGGGGGCTGGGGCACAGGTGATGCTGCTTTCAGACCGCATAACTGGCTTTGACCCTGTATTTGAAAACGTTTCCAAAAACGGGTCTGCCAGGTAAAACCCCCTTCACACCGCATCTCTTAAATGGTATATTACCGTTTAAGTGCCATTGTTTTGACACGGGCAGACCCGTTTTTGGAAACTTTCCAAATACAGGGTCAAAGCCATTGCGGTCTTCAGCGCCCCCCCCCCCCCCCCTCAATGTGTTTAAGAACCCCCTCCTCCCCGAACCCCCCCTCCTCCCCAAACCTGTCTTTCGTTTGAGACCCGGTATTTTGAAACTGTATATTACCCTTTTAAACCCCTTTCACACTGCACATAAATACCGGGTCTCAAACAGGTTTGCAGTGTAAAAGCAGGACAGACAGTAGCTATGAGAGAGCAGTGCATATATAATTAACCCCTCATTACATATGCGCATATATCATGTTCGGCTCATTACATATGCACTGCGCTCATTACATATGTGCATATGTAATGAGCGGCTCATTACATATGCACTGCGCTCTCATAGCTACTGCATGAGTCCTATATACCGGTTCAGAGCCATTCACACTGCATAAAAAACGGCTCTGAACCGTGTAGGACCGTGCTTTTTAAACATTTGCAAATACCGGTTATTTGTAAACGGTAAATGCAGACTGGAGCTTTCACACTGCAGCTCTAACCATTTTAAAATGCTAAAAGAGAGCTGCAGTGTGAAAGGGGTATTGACAGGCATAAGCAGCGCCAACAGCATGAAGAACAGGCTCCACAATTGTAAGCACAAGCTGCCCGGCTCTCCCCCAAGCAAGAGCAAACCCACCTCTAGCCATCCCTATTTCCCATTCCTTGTCTCCTGATGCTGCAGCCTTTTAGAGCCAATCCCCCGCCTCCTCGCTGGCAGCTGTACCTAGGCAACACACCAGGGAGTCTGAAGATGGCAGCAATAGCCCGACCAGAGGTTTCCTGACCTGGCAGCAGCAGCGACTGTCACGCCCAGCACCTATGTAGGCTATGTTGTTGTAGCCACGCCACTAGTGTCTTGTGTCAACTCCTCTAGCTTTGTGTGACCACACCCCCTCATGACACATGGTCACGACCATTTTGGCGTGGGCTATTCGTACAACCAAGAAAGAAATTCTACTTGCAGCAATGGCCAAGCCTGATCCTATGCTCCCAGACCTGCTGCCACCAGAAAAAACCCCACCAAAAATCTTGTGTTTGTTCTTGTGTAGGCTGTACAATTTCGTTTGCATGGTAATTACCTTAGCACACGTGGAAGAATGACGTGAAGAATGTGTGTACTGAATTTACCCTTAATATACAGTAGAAATAGCGGATTATATGTAGGGCTATCTGTTTCACATCAAAATACATGTTAGTAGTACAGGATGTCTGAGAAAACAGGAAGGAGACCATAAGAATCAGAAGTACGGGGGGCGTGGCCTGGACGCGTGCGAGGAAGGACGTTAACCCTGGAGCTCCTGCTCCTCGCACCAACTTTAAACATTCCCGGGGCTTGCCAGCAGCTCTAGAGACTCCCCCCGGCTCCCCTGTGTCACTCAGAGCGGGCGGAGAGGTCCCTGAGCCCCGCGCTCCGCTCGGCGGTGATCCGGGCATCGCGGCCTACTCTGCAGCTGAAGCCGGGGCCTAAATTTATTGCGGCGGCCGCCGCGCGGGCTCCGTTGCCGCTCGGCGGCTCCAAAAGGACAGAGAGACGGCCCCAAGCCCTCCTGCCTCCTCCCTGACGCAGCTGCCACCTGCCCAGACCAGTGGGGACCCCTGGCCAGGGCATAACATCAAGAAAAGGACCCACAAAGGCCCCAGCAACCAGCCAGGTATTTCTCCCCTGCCTGTACCCATAGCCCTTCCAGGGCTTCCTATTCTTCCCTGAAGGGCCCCAGTGATTTATGTTGCCGCACCCTATATGGATCCTACCTGGGCCTGGTGAGGTGCCTGCTGTGTACTTAGGTGGTGTTTCTCATCTCCAGGGCTCCTTTTCCTTCTTGCCCCATTACAACAAACTTCCATTGTGCTGCATTATTACTATTACTTTCTCACTGCCTCAGCAATTCCATAAGCAGGAGAGCCATCTAGCGGCGTTGGATATTGTTGTGTCTCTCAACAGCCTATATGACTCTGTAGTAGCTATGTCCTAGGCGGGCGATCTTATACCTGGATATGGTTTTTGGTTGATGCAAGACATGTCACTTTCATGCTACACACCTCTATCTATAGGATCCTGATCTTTTTCCATCTCAGCTGAAGAAGGGCTGTAGGTTTCACAAATGCCTAGCAAGCGTTGCAAGACGCCCAAACCGGTGTCACAAGTTGACTTCTTTAAGTCTCCCTCTTGGGGCTCTAAGAAAGCAGGCGAGTCAGGCTCAGGTTCACCTAAACTGCTCTCCTCCTCCCCCTTGGCACAGCCCTCCTCAACACCAATGGACACCCCCCCCTCAGACGCTAGTGCCTTAGATGACAATCAGGCTCTCACAGTAGGCACTATGAAGCTTCTTTTGTCCCAATTCAAGAAAGATGTGTCAGAGGAGTTTAAGAGCACATTACAAGAATGCCAGAAATCTATAGACGGGGACCGTACAGATCACATGGAGTCGAAAATGGGTGAATTTGCTGCTTCGCATAATGACTTGATCTCTTCTCATGAAGCATTGCAGGCTGAAGTTGCTGTCCTGCGGGATAAACTCTCCGACATTGAGGACAGGTCAAGGCGTAATAATATCAAACTACGAGGGGTCCCAGAAACAATTTCTAATAGCAGTTTGAACGACTATGCTACAGATATCTTCCGGAAACTCCTCCCAAACAGCTCATCCTCAGATCTACTGATAGATCGGATCCATAGACTTCCCAAAAGCAAGGGTGCCCCAGCAGATGCCCCTCGTGACGTTCTCATGAGGATCCACTTCTTCCATGTAAAGGAAGCGATTCTAAAGGCAGCCAGACCATCGGAGGATTCAGCTAAAGCTCTTGGTACCCTACAAATTTTTGGGGATCTGTCCCAAGCTACGCTAGCCAAAAGACGGTCCATGTACCCTATCACGGCTGCCCTCAGAAAAGAACGCATCCTCTACAGATGGGGCTACCCGACAAAACTGCTGATTAACAGAGGCGGCTCCACAGTAGTAATCTCGACCATTGAAGAAGGGAAGCACTTTCTCTCCAACTTGAACTCTGCTAGACTCTCCCCAGGCCACCCATCTGGGAGTGGACTTCAGCCGGACTGGTCTGCTCCTGGCACGGATCATTAGAAGTGGTATCTTTTCAAATGTTTTTTCTCTAATGCCCTTATTGGCTTGCTGTAGCTAGATATAGTTCTTGTATTTACCTGACATTGGCTAGATTTACTATTGTTTTAGTATATTCTCGTTAAAAATGTCTTCATTTAGGACATGCTATGGCCGCCGGATACTCGGCTTGAAGTTATTTCACAGTGTTTGGTGTTGTAATCTGTGCGGCCTAGAGTCTCCTTACTTTAGTTATCCTCACTGTTGAAAGTACCTTCTTCGAAGTTAGGTTAGTACGTATCAACTCTTTTTTATGTGTTCTTTTTGTACCTTTGTTATTGATCTAATATCCAGGTGTAATGGGTCCCCGCCCACTCATCCACTACCCCCCACATATTCTCTGAGTTGCCATGGTTTGGCATCCTACCACCTCCCCTCTAGGGAGACGTTACCTCACCCAATTCCTTCCCCTTACCTCCCCTCTTCTTTGCTATTTTATCACATTTACCACATACCAGCCAATGCCACTTTCCTGTCTGACTATGATTTTTATTAAGTACCCATTTTGCGATTATGGTTAACGTTGTTTCTATTAACGCAAAGGGCCTCAATTCACCCAACAAGAGGAGGCTAGCACTAGACTACTTCCATAAACACAAGGCCAATATTGTAGCTATACAAGAAACTCATTTTATGGCCTCTGCCCCTCCACTATTGTACGATAGACACTTCCCTCACTGTTATACAGCTAATGGCCCGGCTAAAAGGGCGGGGGTCGCAATTTTGGTATCTCAACACTGTCCATTTTCCCTCACGTCTCAATTCTCAGATCCTGAAGGCAGATATTTGATTTTAACGGGCCTCCTGGAGAATAGGGAAGTAACCATTGTCTCTTGTTATGCCCCCAATGTTAAGCAATTTGCATTTTGCAGAAAACTTTTCACCAAGATCCAACAATTAGCTAAAGGGGCCTTGCTATTGCTAGGGGACTTCAATTTAGTCCCAGACCCGTCATTAGATAGCTCTCGAGCACGCTTCACGTCTCGTAGTCACTCCCTCCCTCCCTCTAAGAGTCTCAAGCAGAATATGACCTGTTTGATCTATGGCGGGTTAAAAATCCGACAGTGAGGGATTATACTTTCTTTTCCCACCCCCACGGTACATATTCGAGAATCGACCTTGCCCTCTCGGATAAATGGTCTATTCACTCCTTCCGCCAGGTCAAAATACTCCCCAGATCATGGTCAGACCACTCTCCGTTGCTTCTGAAATGGGATATAGTCAATAGGAAAACCGTCCCAGGCCCTTGGAGATTAGGTTCTCAGAGTCGGAGTCCCGCAAAATAATTCAAGAGTCTGTAGAGCATTATATTTCGGAAAACTTCCCCGGGGACACCTCTATATTTACCCATTGGTGCGCCCTTAAGGCGGTGGTTCGTGGTTCCGCGATACAGATAGCGGCCAAAATTAAAAGAGACTGTAGAAAATCACTAGAACAAGAGGAGGCTTCCCTTGCCTCTTTGGAGGCTGCCCATAAGGCTGACCCGTCCGACAAATCTCTTTTTAAACGGCTAAATGAAACTAGAGACAGGGTTAACGGTTTTTATCTAGCCAATGTTCACCGCAATATAGCTAGGTTGAATCAAAGGTACTACCTTCTGGGTGACAGAGCGGGCAGAATGTTGGCTAGAAAGCTAAGGGGAAAGAGAGCCAAAGAAAAGATACATATGATTCATTCGGAGCATGGAGCGAGAGTGTATGATCCGAATGAGATTGCTAATGTCTTCTCTACTTATTACTCTAAACTTTATAACTTGCGGGAGGATCCCTCTACCCCCCAGCCTAGTGCTGAGGGGATGAGGAATTTCTTTGATAAGATTACCCTGCCTACACTGTCTCCTGTGGACTGTGTATCCCTTAACGCCCCTTGGACTTTGGAAGAGCTTCAGTGCGCTATTGACTCTCTTCCTAATGACAAAGCCCCTGGTCCGGATGGCTTCCCATCTAATTTCTATAAGACATTCAAATCCCAGCTATCCCCTATTCTTGTCCAAGTCTTTAACGAAGCTTCTGAATCCAGGCATTTCCCCTCAGAAATGCTGGAATCTCGTATTGTCACCATAGCTAAACCAGGTAAGCCCCCCACCTCGGTCCAAAATTACAGACCCATTGCACTCCTCAATTCGGACCTGAAGCTTTACGCTAAACTTGTTGCAAATCGAATAAGCCCTCTTCTCCCTTCCCTCATTAAAAATGATCAAGTGGGCTTTGTCTTAAACAGGCAGGCCCCAGATAACACGCGCAGGGTAATAGACGTCATCGAGCATTGCTCAGCAGAGAAGATCCCCTTGCTAGTTTTATCATTGGATGCCGAGAAGGCCTTTGATAGGCTCCATTGGGGCTTCATGCAATCTGCACTGGAGAGGTTTGGCTTCCAGGGACGAATATTAGATTCCATCTTGGCCCTCTATTCCAACCCCTCCGCTAAAGTTTTTACTAATGGTTATACCTCCTTAAGCTTCCAAATCACTAATGGCACCCGTCAGGGGTGTCCCCTATCCCCTTTAATATTTGCACTTGCAATCGAACCTTTAGCTGAATGCATTAGAAGCGATGATTCTATTTCAGGCCCGGTAATTGGCAACCTCCCCCATAAGATCAGTCTGTTTGCTGATGATGTTCTGCTATGTATCCTAGACCCTGTAAACTCCCTCCCTGCTCTACATAGGGTGCTGCAAGAATATTCCGAAGTCTCGTACTACAAACTTAATACTAGTAAGACAGAAGCACTCCCATTAGACCTCCCGTCAGACCTGGTTATTAAGCTAAGAGAAACATATAACTACTCCTGGCAGAATTGCTCTCTGAAATATTTAGGAATCCTATTGGCTCCTGGAAAACATATCATCGACTGTAACTATAACCCCATGTTAAGAGTATTCTCCGACTTGACTAGAGATTGGATGATGCATGATGTGTCGTGGCTGGGGAGGATTGCTGCTGCCAAAATGGTTCTTCTCCCAAAGTTAATGTACTTATTTAGATCTATCCCAAGACTTCCCCCTAGATCCACTCTCCTAAAGTTCAACCAACTTGTAACTAAATATGTCTGGAAAGGAGCTAGACCGAAGATAGCAAAAAAAACACTAATAAAGCCCAAAACCGGTGGGGGCGTAGCATTCCCTGATCTAGATCGTTATCTTGCTTCTTGTATTTTAAATCAAATTAGGGACTGGACGTCTCCTGCCGCTCAAAAACCCTGGGTAGCCCTAGAAAGTTTCTATTCCCGCCCTGTCCCCCTGGTTGATCTTTTGTGGCTCCCTCCCTCGATCACGCGCCGATATGCAGCTAAGTGTAAATCCATAGATGTAACATTAGAGGTATGGCATAAATTGGTAGAGTCCATAGATAGGGCAACCCTCCCAGCCCCTTCTTTGTCACTTAAAACCCTTAAAACTCTAATCCCTATACCCCAGTTAGAAAGATGGATCAACCAGGGCTTATCATCGGTAGGTGATCTCTATATAGGTGGGCACCTCAGGTCATTCACTGATTTACAAGATAATTTTAATATTCCAAAATGGGATTTTTTTATTTACCTACAAATTAGAAGCTGGCTCCAAGCCCACCTAACGGCATCACACCATTCTCCTTTTCTTCCACCATATCTTAAAAATTTAACAAGTGCCACCTCCCACAGGGGTGGTATCTCTAAATGGTATTCTCATCTCCTCTCAACCTCAGACGGACATACATCAACTTCCCAATCACAATGGGAAAGAGACCTAAACGTGTCCATCTCTGAGGATGATTGGGATGGTATTTACAAGTCATGCTTCAAGATTTCGCGTTGTTTACACCATTCTGAAATGTTTTTTAAGCTTCTACATAGAGCATACTATACCCCTGCAAGATTGCATAAGATCTGGCCATCCACCTCAAACACCTGCTGGAGAAAGTGTGGGTTAGTTGGAAACCTTTTCCATATTTTCTGGGATTGCCCGTTGCTGCGACCTCTTTGGGTCGAGGTGTTCCACCTGATAGGTTCTATACTCAACCTTACCATTGCCCCTGACCCAGCCCTAGCACTGCTCCATATTTTCCCACCCTATTTTTCTGCGGCTGACAAATATGTAGTTGGGCATGTGCTGATCGCTACTAAAGCCTTGATTGCTAAAGTGTGGAAATCAGACGTTATCCCGATCATAGACTCCATTCGTAGGAAAGTCCACAAACATTATATTTTTGAAACTACCGGCGCAAAATACTCCAATGCGCCTAACTCAATATTGACAAAATGGCTCGGATGGTCTCTTTACTGTGACAAGGCGGGCATCTCAAATTTGCTTAGTGACCCTATTGATATTCCATCTCTAGCCTCGAGTACTAACGGCCTCTAAATTTGCTTAATGTTACTTTACTTGATATGAGAGTCAGACTGTACCTGTACTGTTATTACAACCTCACTGTTTATTGGACTGGTGTGTGTGTGTGTATGTATGAATGTGTATGTATGTATATGTGTGTGTGTATATATATATATATATATATATATATATATATATATATATATATATATATATATATATATATATATATATATATAATTTTTTTTTTTTTATTATTATTATTTTTTTTATTTTCCTTTCTCCTTGTCTCTATATCTGAGTTATCTATCTGTGATAATTTGTCTGTTATTCCATAAGCATGTATAAATGCTCCCTCCCCTTTTGCTTTCTGTACCCCCTCTCCCATACCAAACTGTCTTTCAGACGAAATTTCTTGAAATAAAAATTTAATGTTTAAAAAAAAAAAAAGAATCAGAAGTACAATTTGGGAAACAAAATAGTAAACCATTTGTGAGCAGTAAAATCATACTGTAGCATGTGAAAGAAAAACTTTTTTTTTTTTATACAATATCTGACCTTGCCAATATCAAGTCATTGTCTGAAATAATTAAAATTAACTAGTGAGAGCAAGGTTTTAATGTTTTTCATAGGCTTTTCAGAGTAATGCAATCCCAAAACTAGTGTGTAAGGTGGTGAGATAAATAAAGAATGGTTACTAAGTACATGAAAATACATGTCTTATTGTCTTTTGACACTTCCGGTTTCTTTATCCTTTCTCTATTGTCCTTGCAGACAATGCCGAACTGGGGTGGAGGAAAGAAATGTGCCGTTTGCCAGAAAACCGTCTACTTTGCGGAGGAAGTACAGTGCGAGGGTGGCAGCTTCCATAAATCCTGCTTCTTGTGCAGTGAGTCTCACCACACCCATACCAAATACTCTGATCTTGTTATGGCTTTAAGCTTCTATACCAGTGAGATGCAGTGACGTCAGTGGTTGGGGGGGCACTGGCTAGTATCAGAGCCAGATTTACACATATATATTATTTGGTGGTAAGTTTTGAATGTAAAAATTATAATACAAAGATGATTTAAAGGCTATAAATAGCTTACCTATTGTTATAATTTTTACAGTCAAAACTCTGGAGTATATACTGGAGCATGACCAGTGAGACTCTACCTACTCTGACCGCACATCACTGTTGTAATTTTTTTGCTGGTTTCACACTTAATTACTAGAAATACCTACTGATAATAGGCACTGGAACAAGGAGATGCAATATTGGCAGTGTCAGGATGTAGATAATACCTTTCACCTCATCCCTGCCCACTGCCCTTCTCTGCCTGTCTCCAGGTTCTTACTTTCCCCTGCACCCAGTTCTAACCTTTATTTTGTGGCTAGTTAACAGGCTGGCTGGAAACTTTTAGCCTTATGGGGAGCAAATGCAGTCAAGGGGCCCAGGCTTTTCTACCAGCACAAGGCAATGGCAAAATGGACGGCAGCAAAAAAACTGCAGGGGCAACTTATCTACTTGGGATATGGCTTAAATGTGTAATGAAAAATCATTGCTTGGAATTCAATTGCTTTAATGGGTGTTTAAACTAGTAGATATCTATCGCAGCTATTCGAGGTTTCCCCCTTCAGAAGGCCATTAGCTGTAGCGGTCACATTCAGTTTACCCCCTTTCACAATAGCTTTACGTGGACGGACTAATATTTACACAATAAGTAAAGGACACTGAAAATAATTGAATTGCAACAAAAGGGCACCCATTAATTATCACGGCTTTAACAATAATTGAATTCCGCCATTTATGACTAAGAAGTATAATCAAATACATCCACTCCCAGCCCTGTCTGACAAACATAATATTCTAAGGACTGTTTGAACACACTTATACACAGCACGAGCAGACATCACCAAGCCCCGCTCTAACGCGTTTCATATCAAACTTCGTCAGAGGGCATCTGTCTGTCATATTGTTTTAAAAAATGTATGTGAACTTTTACATGTAGTAGCTTACATTATTCAGTCAAACCCAAGAGCTGTATACACTTCACATACCTCTTGTAAACGTTTCCTAAAGTGGTCTGGGTATAAGTAATCAGTGTGTGTGTGTGTGTGTGTGTAGTATGTGTGTATATATATATATATATATATATATATATATATATATATATATATATATATATGTATTATATTATATTTGATTTCTATGGTCTTATTCTCTCCGATGTAGATAAAATTCACCTACCTAACCAAGTTATGGTTGTGGGATTTATTCTTCCTTATTACACATAATTGTCTTTAGAAGGTTGCCTGTAGAGTTTCATAAAAATATTATTATGTTATATAACCTTCCCACTTTTAAGTGGTAGGTACCTATATAAAGATAGAAAAATATGCACATACCTTCATACAGTGACATGAAGAATTTAAAGACCTCTTATTCCATACAAAAATAATAATAAGTGGGAAATTGGAGAGAAAGTCGTTTACTATTGGAAAAAATTGTAATTATTGGACTAATATTCATACATTAATTTAATCTAATGTGCCAAAAAAAAAATTATATATATATATATATTCTCAGTAGAGGGATCCTGGCACTCGCTTCAAAGGTCAGCAACCTGGGTGCCTTGCAAACCCTGTGTAAACAGGGTGATGTAGATAGGGACTGGAAGCCGACACTCCAGGAGTTTTACAGCAATATGAAACTTTGGTACTTATGTAATATCTGGGCTCCCGTTTTTCTTATGAGACCATGTCCCCTCGCGGGGCTCGCTGCGCTCGCCACACTATATAAAATCAACTCCATGCGTAGTTGGATAGTAGGGGTATGAAAAAATGGGGTGCATTTAACATGGGAGCCCAGATAATACATAAGTACCGAAACTTTTTATGAAAAAAGACACCAACACACGGGTATTGTGCCAACGTTTCGGGCTGTGTGCCCTTTATCAAGACATGGTCATGTCATGTCTTGATAAAGGGCACACAGCCCGAAACGTTGGCACAATAACCGTCCCGGTGCAAAATTTAGATAGATAAACCCAGGACAGGGCGGCTGACCTTTGGGTATCTGGCAGCAGTTGCAGATAAACCTCTAAACTGGTGGCCCCTATTTGCATTGTTTTTTGACTGTAGCTCTGCTGAAACTCTCCTTGATAAAGGATCGAAACGTTGAAGGAGGTATTGTTTTTGGTCTCTTTTGAAGCATAGTGGTGTTTTTTCTTTACTTGCCTTTTTTGAATAAAAACAAAAGGAGAGTGCTCCGTTATTCACTACTTAGGGAATTTGGATTGTGCACCTCCCATAGAACATATGTAGGATTGGGTTAGATACAATTCCTAATGGGATCATAGAAAAGGTGTTTATTTACTTTTTTTTTGTATACATTATGGCCCTTATTCAGATCTGATCGGGTTGTACATTCCTGTGACGACCCGCTCACGAGCTGCATCATCCTGGTGTGTACCCAGCATTATCCTCTAAACAAACTTGTCATAGTATCATTGTAGTATGGTTTGGGAAGTTCATAATGTAGCTGCTGTCTAATGTATCTTAAAACGATCATATCACAATTGCAGAAAGAATATGGTGTCAACTGCATTTCTATACATGCAACTATTTCTCAATATAACTATTTAATTCAGAACTCATTTGTTATATTACATGCTGCTGTTTTGGAGCTCCTTCACGCTACTAATACCATCATTTACATCTGGTTGATATACTTGGTTTAAGCTGATTTGTG
This sequence comes from Crinia signifera, assembly GCF_055691185.1. Lineage (NCBI taxonomy): Eukaryota > Metazoa > Chordata > Amphibia > Anura > Myobatrachidae > Crinia > Crinia signifera. The sequence continues at coordinate 163,608,656 of NC_139218.1, read as the reverse complement.
TCATTAGTATAAAAATAAATATATAGATGTCGGTACTTGTGTATTATCTGGGCGCCCGATTTTTTTCATTGCATGCCACTACTTAAGGCATGCGATGCGATTTTTCATTGTAAAGACCCGATTTTTAATTGTATAGTCAACCATGGGTGATATCATACCCCCACTATCCAACTACGCATGGAGTTGATTTTATATAGTGTAGCGAGCCACCGAGCCTGAAGCGTGGCGAGTGGACGCGGATTACTTTACATGTATTCTGCGTCCCCTCACGGGGCTCGCCACGCTTCGGGCTCGCCACACTATATAAAATCAACTCTATGCGATAGTGGGGGTATGAAATCACCCATGGGTGACTATACAATTAAAAATCTGGTCTTTACAATGACAAATCGCATCGCATGAATTATATGCCACCATATTGCATGCGATGCGATGTGATGAAAAAATCGGGCGCCCAGATATTCCATAAGTACATAGATGTCTATTTTAAATGTGTTTATAATGAAGCAATATTCATTATTTTATCAGAGCCTTCTAGAAAGCTGCTTGTATATAACAACAGTAAAGCCGCCCATACACAAGGCATTTTTCAGGAGGGGGGGGGGGGGGGGGGATGCGTGCTCCCACACAGCACAGCACATAAAGTATGTGCATCGTGCACTTTTTGTACTAGATCCCATTGCATCTAGTACAAAAACGCTGCTGTAGTACTTCATGTGCTTTTTGTTCTAGATGCAATGCGATCTAGTACAAAAAGTATGGAACACATTGCTCCGTTTATGGACACCTTAAGAAAGCACTAGAACAGGGATGGGGAACCTTCCTATTTGGCCATACTAAAACTGTTGCAGGGCATGCTGGGATATGTAGTTCAACAACTGGAGGGCTGAAGGTTCCCTATCCCTGCACTGGAAGATAGAGACAAGCCCCTTCTACAAATACAGGCAACACCTTAAATTACACATGGGTGATGTCATGTAAAGCTTGTCAGTGATTGCCCATTTATGGAAGAAACTAGCACAAGGAGTTAGAACAGCAGCATCTAGTGGTATACTTGAGAGAATTGTTACATTTAGACATGTACTAATTAATTACATAATGAAAATGTGATTTCAACAGTAAGTATTAACCCTTTTGAGTGCCAAGTTATTTTGTCAAAATAGGTAAATTATCTTTCTCAAGACGGTATAACCACTATATAATACCAAAGTGTACTTCATATGCTTATTCCACATTATATGCTGGAATATTTTCAGTTGAAAGTATACATGTTCTCTGATTTTTTTTTTTTTTTTTTTTTTTTTTATTAAATTTTTTTCCAATCTAATTTATACTTACAGCATGTTTGCATTGTATTGGAGTAGGTTCCCTTGTATGTTACATGCCTACAATTTGTTATGCTGCATACTTGTGAAACGACTGCAGTACAATCCTGTAGTTATACAAGCAATTAACAGATAAAGCCAAATAACTAAAATATCTGTAATTTGTGAATAACTTGTCAGTTGGTTACCTGACGTTCATATGTGTCTGGATTTTTATGCATTATCTGATAAATTTAGAATTGCCTATCCTCATTTTGTTGACCCACCATCCCCACCTCTGCTATCTGGAGAAACATTTTGCACATGTCTTTCTAGAATTGTTTCTGCAACATTAGAAATCATGGGTGAAATTTAATAGGGTGAGAGATTCAGAAAGTGAGAGATTTGGTAAGAAATCTCCAGTTTTTTTAAAGCGGCAATCATTTACACTGCAAAACCAGTTTGATTTTGCAGTGTAAATGATTGCTGCTTTAAAAAAAACGGGAGATTTCTTAAGCCCCGTACACACGGGGGAGATATATTGCTCAGTTTCTCCTTTTCATCAGCGACCAGAGATGGTCGCTGATGAAAGGGAACCTCTGCCGGCGGTGCCGCAGAGGTAATCAGCTGGTCGCAGGAGCAAGCTCCTGCGACCAGCGATGACAATGGGGCTGAAAACGGGAGCGCGCACCCGGCGATTTATCACCGGGGCACACTCCCATCACTGGCAATATGGTTGCCAGCGACCATATTTCCAGCGATTTCAGCACCTATCGCCCCGTGTGTACATGGCTTTACCAAAGCTCTCACTTTTTGAGTCTCTCATCCTGTTATATTTCACCCCATGTGTCAATCATTTGCAATAAGAACTCTAGGTGCCAGATGGTCTATTGTCTGGCAGGGCTTTGTGCAATGTCATAATAATAATAATAATAAACGGTACTCTTTACCTAGAACGGCGCCCATCGGGGTGATCGCGGGATCGCGGGCAGTACATAAACGGCCGCGACGCGATGCCCGCGATCACCGCGATTTTCCCATAGGGAACAATGTTAAAAAGCCAGATTGACCGCGATTTTGCATTCAATGCCTCAATGCCCGCGATTTTACCATAGGAATCAATGTTAAATGGGCTACAGAGCCCAAATAGGCTCAATTAACCCTTAAATGTCACCCCAATTTTTTGACGCCACCCCACGATCCACGCCAACCCGAAGCGTGGCGAGCGCAGCGAGCCCGCGAGGGGCGGCGGTACGCGTCCTCTGACCTTTTCATGCCCTACTATCCACGTCGGCGTGGAGTTGAGAATAGAATAGTGTGGCGAGCGCAGCGAGCCACCGAGCCCGAAGCGTGGCGAGCGCAGCGAGCCCCGCGAGGGGACGCGGATACCTTCACAGTTATACGCGTCCCCTCGCGGACTTCACAGGTGTCCGTGGCGACGCCGACACCTGTGAAGCCCGCGAAGGGACGCGTTTACCTGTGAAGGTATCCGCGTCCCCTCGCGGGGCTCGCTGCGCTCGCCACGCTTCGGGCTCGCTGCGCTCGCCACACTATTCTATTCTCAACTCCGCGCCGACGTGGATAGTAGGGCATGAAAAGGTCGGAGGACGCGTACCGCCGCCCCTCGCGGGCTCGCTGCGCTCGCCACGCTTCGGGTTGGCGTGGATCGTGGGGTGGCGTAAAAAAATTGGGGTGACATTTAAGGGTTAATTGGGTCTATTTGGGCTCTGTAGCCCATTTAACATTGATTCCTATGGGAAAATCGCGGGCATTGAGGCATTTTACATTAAAATCGCGGTCAATTAGGCTTTTTAACATTGTTCCCTATGGGAAAATCGCGGTCATCGCGGGTACACGATTTGATGTACCCGCGATTTACCCGCGATGACCGCGATTTTTTACCCCCGACGCCCGCGATTCTGATAATTGCTTGTTAAATAGCTGCATTAGATGTTACTGATGTACATGCTTCTCATTTTTGTATACTCTTAGTGGTATGTAAGAAGAATCTGGATAGTACTACTGTTGCTATTCATGGGGATGAGATTTACTGCAAATCCTGCTATGCCAAGAAATATGGACCTAAAGGATATGGCTTTGGCCAAGGAGCAGGTACCCTAAGTATGGACCGGGGAGAAAGCTTGGGTATCAGGCCTGAAGAGTAAGTGCTGTGCTCATTATATTTTTAAAGTGTTAAGCTACATTTAAGGTGCATTTCTAAAAGCAATGGTTAGTCTGAGTTTGGGTAGAATGTATAACTGGCATTGGGGGATAATTTTTCATTGGGCAGAAATATGTGTATTCATAAATGAGTTTGAGATTCCTATACTATTGAAATTCTTAATATTAATTTGTACAAATGGTATTTTTTTTTTTTTTTTTTTTCATTTTGCAGACTTAGGGCAGCAAGTAAAGCACACTTTTATGGTATTACAGTACCTCAGTGAGGTAAATGACTAAAGGTTATTACCAACAACTTGGCGTAAAAATCAGATTGTTTTGCTTGGCCAGCAAGGTTCTGCAAACATCCTCTGAAAAAGAAATGCTTCCAAAACATTCAGCAGCTGCAGTGGGTGTGGACAAAGCTGCACCTTTTTCGAGGTCACCTGTCTATGACTTTATACAAATGCCACTACAAACCTTTCACAGGTGTACGTCATCCATGCATATGAATGTGGATTAAGTCCCCTACTTTTACCATATGCTGTAATACTGCCTGGTGCATTTTAAACTAAAACTCAGGTGCAGATTTCCATTTGCATTTGGCCTCCAATGTGATTGTTGAAGCACTTGTGTACACATACTTCCTTAGCATGCCCATAAGAAAAAACATCTTAGTGCGCCAATTCCATATCTCCACTCAGAAATGCCCAGCAGTTTTCTAGGACATTTTTGATACCTTGCACCTCAACCACAACTGGTACAACTCAACTTGTTGTACCACATGCATTGTTATGAACTTTTAGGAATTTTCATGTGTTTGGAGTAACAAAAATCACTCAACTCCTTGGTGCCACCCCATGAAGATGATATCTTGTCTTCGTAAGCAAATGCCTCAAATAAAGTGCATATTTTTGTCCTTTTTGCTTTTTTATATATATATGTTATGCTCATCAAAATGGAAAGAAATATATCTATTATGCTACAAAACCCTATTTTAATAAAATTATGTTGAAAAATTGCAAAACAAAAAAAAGAATGAAAACAATATGGTGAGTTTCCTGTGTTTTAGACTTTTGGTTCACATATAGCATCAAGATAGCCAGGTAACGTTGTTAGTGTCAGAACTTATTTATTTATTTTAATTCTCTTTACGACATATAAATACTAACATTGACCATTTGCTTTCGTTCCAACTGTAGACCTTTGAAACACCAGCCTACAAACAACCCAAATCCTTCCAAGGTTGCTCAGAAAGTGGGAGGAGCTGATGTCTGTCCTCGCTGCTCTAAGTCTGTGTATGCTGCTGAAAAAGTGATCGGTGGTGGAAATGTGAGTATTGCTAATGAGGACATTGGTGAAAAGCAGGGATGGGGAATATTCAGCCCTCCAGATGTTGTTGAACTACACATCCCAGCATGCCCTGCAACAGTTTTAGTGTGGCCAAATAGCAAAACTGTAGCAGGGCATGCTGGGATGTGCAGTTCAACAACAGCTGGAGGGCTGAAGGTTCCCCATCCTTGATGTAAAGGCTGCAGTTCTCTTGGTTTTCATATTATTAGCATTATTTAATAGGAGGTTATTCTGGTTGATTCACAATGCTGTGAATTCGCAGCCTTGCGAGTCCACCAAACACCGCTTTGCGAATGGTTGGCTGGCGTATAACTACATAACTTGTAGTTCACCTGTAAAAAGAATGTTAAAAAAACCCACCGGCACAGAGAAAAGTAAAAGTTTAATATGCACACACTAATTTTACACCACTATACCAGTCCAGGCTCCAGCGGTGACTCTGTCCCCTGAAGCCTCACCCCACACTGACTGCAGGGTGAGCCAGCTTCCTCCGTTGTAATGGCAGTGAGGAATTGCCACTCCCCCAAGTACCCCATCCAGGACTGACCAGCCACGATGCGCACGATACGGCCGGGGGACCTTACGTAAAGTGGCCGCAAATATGTCAGTTGAGGCGGACTTATATTTTCAAAGGCAGGGGAAATCATTTGCGGCACATGCGTGGGGATTTATCTTCATAACACAACCCCTCACATGGTTGTGATGGGAAACGGCACAGAGGGGGCGGGTATTCGGTGGGCGGTGTCACATGGACTTGGTAAGCTACTAGCAGCGACAGCTGCGGGACCCTTTAACTCCTTGGGCCAGTGGCGTAACTAGATACATGTGGGCCCCATAGCAAAAGTTTGTAAGGGCCCCTATTTATCACATAATGCTGAAAAATGTATACAGCACATGATACTTTGACAGGAAAAGTGGGCCCCTCTCAGCTCTGGGCCCCATAGCAACTGCACCCTCTGCACCTATGGTAGTTACGCCCTTGCCTTGGGCCCCAGTATTTCCGCCCCTGTTACCACTCTGGTTGGAGACATTAAAGAGAGCATAGTGCAGCGGTAGCAGAGTGAGGCACCTGGCCTGAAGCATGTCTAGCGAAGTATGCCATGCGAGGGGATGCGGTACATTAATTGAGGGTCCATGTGCTTAGGTGTCCACATTGACACAAAGAATGCAAAATGCTCATGTTGACTTTTTTGCTTGCATCAACATTTTTTCCATTTTGCCAACCTTGTGCATGTTGACATTTTGGGGCGATGAGACCTTGTTAGCTATGCCACAACCAAATTAGTCTACAATAGTTTTGACACTTTTTCAGTGCTCTGTTCTGTCCATTTTGCAGTCATGGCATAAGGCCTGCTTCCGTTGTGCCAAATGTGGGAAAGGTTTGGAATCAACAACACTGGCAGATAAAGACGGAGAGATCTACTGCAAAGGTACATGATTGCTACTGTAAATATTCTATTAATTCCATGCTGTGTTGTCAGGAACATATACCTCACACTCAAGCTGAGTACACATGCAATGATATGTTGTACAGTTATGGTACGTGCGAACACTCTGCACAACCATTCTGTAGTGTGTGTGTGTGTGTGTGTGTTTGTGTATAACATTCATCGTATTGTTTCCTCTGATGTTCTGCAAATCAGATGGGATGAGGCAATGTGCGGGAAGTTATCCGAACACAATGGCGTATCAATAATGGGTGCACCACACACATTGCATACATTTTGGAAATACTTAACCTCCAGAGTCCAGCAGGAGTGGTGCAGAAATCATCATAAAAATGGCCTCCTTCTCTTAAAATGCCCCTGTCCGAACATGATGCATATTGTCATAGTTTGGCATATCACAATATATAATTTCATTGTAAGGGATCATTGCGTTTTTCATTTGTGTAGCCAGCTTTAGTTATTAATCACCCTAGCACAGTGGTCACCAAGCTTTCTTAAATCACAGTGCCCCAAAGTATCTTATTTGGTACTTGTGTATTTTGGCGGCGCCCATCGCATCGCATACCATAACACATACGATGGTATGCGATGCGACGCGATATCGTACGATAGTGCACGATGGCATACAATTTTGAAATTGTATGCCATTGTACATGGCATACGATGCCATACGATGCGATGCGATTAAACATTGTATAAGCACCCTAATGGGTGCTTATACAATGTTAAGCACCCAAATGGGTGCTTACAATGTTAAATGCACCCCCACGCCACCCCCCACTATAAACGTGAACCCGAAGCGTGGCGAGCGCGGCGGTACGCGTCCTACGACCTTTTCATACCCCCACTATCCACGTCGGCGTGGAGTTGAGAATAGAATAGTGTGGCGAGCGCAGCGAGCCACCGAGCCCGAAGCGTGGCGAGCGCACGCGGATACCTTCACAGGTAAACGCGTCCCCTCGCGGGCTTCACAGGTGTCCGCGTCGCCACGGACACCTGTGAAGCCCGCGAGGGGACGCGTATAACTGTGAAGGTATCCGCGTCCCCTCGCGGGGCTCGCTGCGCTCGCTACGCTTCGGGCTCGGTGGCTCGCTGCGCTCGCCACACTATTCTATTCTCAACTCCACGCCGACGTGGATAGTGGGGGTATGAAAAGGTCGTAGGACGCGTACCGCCGCCCCTCGCGGGCTCGCTGCGCTCGCCACGCTTCGGGTTCACGTTTATAGTGGGGGGTGGCGTGGGGGTGCATTTAACATTGTAAGCACCCATTTGGGTGCTCAAAAGCACCCTTTTTGGTCGTATAGGGGGTCAAAATCGCGTCGCATCGCATCGCATGCCATCGGGTGCATGGCATGCGATGCGATCTGTTCGTCGTACGACGGACATCGGGGGCGCCGCCAAAATACACAAGTACCTCTTAATTTTTTTTTTTTTTTGTAGGCCAAAAGTTATGTGTTTTTTTTTTTGGGTGGTAACAGACAATCAAAACAGAAGGCCCTGTTTGCAATCTTACAATCTATACACTACTATACACAGAAAAAGAGAAGGGGACTTTTCTCGGGAACGCACAGAAAATTATTAAAATATAACTTTTAATGTCTAATATTTTAAGACTCCCTTATATAATCTCTTCCGGGAGGTAACAGTGAAATTAACAAGAATTAAAAATTGCACATATAGACGTACATACACAGGATGTGTATCATGGTGAAAATAAATAAAGAAAGGTGTGTGTTAAAATACTGGTGTCAGCCTGAAAAATGTCTGATTTTTTTTTTCAGCACAGATTGGTGTCGGTAATGGAGTACCTTATAACCAATGTTCCCTCTAATTTTACGAAGGCTTTGTGCGGCTAAAGATTTTGGCTGTGCAACTTTGGAATGAAATTTTAATTTTTGTGCGTCACTTATATATAACTGGAAAATGACGTTCAGCATTTGTGTTAACTTTACTTCAAAATTATATTAAACATTTAAACATTCAAAATACAGTACACAATGTAGTTAATGGGTAAAACACACATTAATTGAGTCCACAACTGCAAAAAGGGACCACTGCTGCTTTGTGCGCTCAATTGTAATGTCTGTGCGCACGCTCGTCAAGGTGTGTGCGCGCGCACGTGCGCACAGCTTAGAGGGAACACTGCTTATAACCCTGGATTATTTATTAGTAGGTCCGGGTTGGTAACTTCCACATATCTATTGCACAGTCCAGGTATTATTCTATTATCTCCACCTATTGGGCTCTCTAGTACCTCTTTGTGCAATATATATTATACGGCTTAGCTGCCACCTATCAGATATTTGTGTGTGTCTCACACTTTATATGGTATATCTATGCGTCTCACACTTTGTAAGGGCTTTATTGCCTGGTAGCCGTTCCCACCATTTATTAGAGTGGGAGAAACCCAGGAAACTTTTAATGCCACCTACTAGGTGTTTCTACTGGGTAGTGCAGGATTTCAATGTCACCTGCTAGATATTTAAACTCCTGTAAATCTCATAGCAAATACAGCTCAAATCTCAAAATCTACACAGCATAATTTCCTATTGCTTAGTATTTGCTGCCCTCTGCTGTTAAGATCTAGATAGCTCAAAAAAAGAAAAAAAAAAATTTTTTCCCCTTTTAAAAATAAAATATTTTTTTTTGCTATTTCCCTCCTATACCGACACAAGTTGATTACATATTAGCTGACAGACATTTCTGCTGACACTAGCCGACACGTGTTTTACTGGTTACCCAGCTTTTTCCAAGGCCGGAGCTGAGACGAGGTGTGGAGGATTGAGGGGAGGGGACAGCAGAGCGGCCACTGGGGGGTGCTCAGACAGGTGATGCGCCAGTGGTGCACACCTTCATTTTAGTGGTATGACCGGCAATTTTCCGGGATAGCCTGCTGCAGCAGCAGAGCCCGAGAAATTTCCGGCCATACCGCTCAAGTGGTTAATTCTAATCCTATATAATGTTTGTTTGTTCGTTCACGGTGCCACTTTAACTTGCATAAACCTCTGTAGACACTATGACAATATTTTTTCTAAACTTGCTGTTACCCTTACCTAATATAAAATACCCTTACCTGTATATTAAAGATACATTACAGAAGTTTTCTCAATTTTAAAAAGTTGATTAATGATATGTGTTATTTAATAAGATCATCCACTTTATCCAATCAATTTTATGCTCTGGTCAATGTGACCCTGTTTCTCCTTCTCTGGTCTGCCTGGTGCCTCTGACAGGTTACTCCCAGGGGTGTCCTTCAATCTCACACTTTCTGTGGCTGCATACCCGGTTGATGGTCGGACCAGCCCCTAATTTTAAACTTTAAAAATGATGCAGATTTTTATTAATGACTGGTACAGATGAATACAATCTTACTTTGGCCCAGCCTTTGCCACTGCTGCAGTCAACCTATGAGCAGGGGTTAAAGTGGGGGTGGAACTGAGTTCAACCACCTGTAATGGTGAGGTGGAATTAGTTCCACCTCCAAATTGGTACTGTTGAGGTAGAACTAGTTCCACCTCACCATTACAGGTGGTTGAACATAGTTCCACCCCCAATATAACCCCTGCTCATAGGTTGACTGTTGACTGCACAGTAATTCTATCAGATAAGCATTATAGTTTGCAGGGGGGTACCAAAAACCCTACCTTCTGTCCTAATTCTGCCTAATGGGAGGAGAGAGGAGGAGAATTACGTGGAAAAGGGAAACCAGTTCCACCGCATCTCCAGGATCACTTTAAGCCCTGCCTATGTAGAGGCATAAGTTCAACTTCGTTGCCCGAATGTTTGCAGCCACCCCCTCCCCCCTTATAAAAATGTTTGTTTTGTCTATATGTATAAATTGTGTGACAACAGCCAGTGGGTCAGGGTCAGATTCATTATGCTGCTTTCAGACCACATAACTGGCTTTGACCCTGTATTTGAAAATGTTTCCAAAAACGGGTCTGCCCGGTAAAACCCCTTTCTCACCGCATCTCTTAAATGGTATACTACCGCTTTTGGAATCCCCCCCCCCCCCCCCCAGCGCTGCCCTCCTCATGTTTCTGAATGCTGCTTTGGAGGCTGCGGGAGACAGATAGCAGTGCGGACGGTGCGGGGCAGGCAAGCTGGTTGTCAAAGTCCCGGGCGCGATGGGTAATGTAGTTCCGCTCTTGGCGTGTTATCTACTTACCGCCATTACTGAGCAGCATCCGTGGTACTACAACTCCCAGGTGACATAGCGCGTAACGCACTATGAATGTAGTAGCTTTAGTTTATTATTTTACTAAACGAAGATTCTTGTGCGGGACTGCGGGACACGGGCCCTGGCAGTGGTATGTTACTCGCAGCGCTCTGTATGCGGGGGGGGGGGGGGGACCCTCCATTTTAACCGTTTTACAAAAACTGCTTTTGTAAAACGGTAAAGTGGTTATTTTTTTTGAAACTGTTAAAAATCGGCAAAATACCAGTTTTTAAGTGCGGTCTGAAAGGGGCATTAGATTCAGCTATCTGCACCATGCAGAATCAGCATTTGCTGGTGGGTCCAATCTCACAGTCCAGTAGAAGTGGTGCGGTCATTATTGCTTGCTGGAGTGCAGGCTCAGTGGTACCAGCTGGGAGCGGGCAGTGGTCACACTTGTATCCTGGTGTGAATCACACAGGTGTTTCTGCACATGCAGGTGCTCCTTCAAAGCTTGGAGCCCAGAGATAGGGAACTCCATTGCCTCTTGGAGTTACGTCCCTGTGCCTATGGATCACTCTCTCTTATGTGACATTTTTTTCTTGTGCATTTCCTTTATGTTCCTCTGCATGTTTTGGGTGATAGGTGAATTGTTTTACCTGTTTTTATTTTCTACTTTGGTATTGTTTGACAGCAACACTTTCATTGACCCTAAATTTTGTCTTTTTTCTTTTTCCCCTCTCTCCCCCATCACTAGCATGCTACGCAAAGAATTTTGGTCCAAAAGGATTTGGTTTTGGTCAAGGTGCTGGAGCTCTAGCCCACACATCATGAATGCTCAGTAATGCTGTGGCAACAGAAGTTGGCAGACACTGCAGGTTTCCACTTCTGAGAATGACATGCAACAACTTTAACTATGCAATTTATGCAGGCATAGGCAATTTATATTTTTATAGTACATATAATATGTATATGTGTGTGCATATATGATAGCATACGCTTAACGAAACCAAAAGTGAATAGACATCTATGAAAATATTTAAACCACTCTAGTTGCTGCCTTGTAAACACACTCATGCTCCTCTTTACATTGATGTATGTTCCTATACCTTTCTCTGTTTCTATTGCTTCTAATAGGTTCACTGTTTAATTGAGAAGACTGTATAGAGTAGCTGTGTGATTTTTTTTTTTTTCTTTATTTTTTGCACAATTAAGTAGTGGGCCTCACCTAAATGTATTAAATGAATATTTATATCACCATGTGACCCATTATTTTATGTGAAGGTGGAATTATGGTGCCCAGTTCCAAAAAGTTTTCTTTTGGCACCTAGAGCATATGGCAAAGACCACATTTAGAATAATCGAACCTGGGGGTGGAAGTGTTAATGCCTAGAAACCCATTGAAAGAACAGCCATTGAAATGGCTGAGGGTTTAGTGGTGGTGGATTTTTATTTTATTTTTTATTAGGGAGCGCTCCCCACTGGGCAAGAGTTTTTCTGGGGAGCGCACCCTAAAAGAAACCACACCACTCTGTCCCCAGGTCCGGGCAGCACCGCTGAACTGTGTATCAGCCGCTGCCCGCCCCCCCCCCCCCCCCCCGCCAAACCAGCCCTGCCCCCAGCAACCGGCGTGACGTCCCCGCAAGTCATAGACTGTCACACAGCCGGGGGAGGGAGATGGGAGGGGAAGGGGACGTGCCGCCGAGCAGCCAGAGCCGTTAGCTCAGCAGCGCTGCCTGGCTCTAACCAGCGGTAATCCCGAGAATGGATTTCTGGGCTGCTGGGTGGAAAGGGGCGTGGTCAACAGAATTTAACCCCTTCGCTGGTAATCCCGAGAATTTTCCAGGCTATGCCTTACTGCCCAGACTTGCAAGCCCAGTAAATTCTTGGGATTACCAGCGAAGGGGTTAAATTCGGTTGGCCACGCCCCTTTCCACCCAGCAGCCCAGAAACCTATTGAAGTGGCTGAGGGTTTAATTTGGTTGGCCACACCCTTTTCTGCCCAGCAGGCCAAAAACTTATTGGAAGTACAGCCCCTGAAATGGCTGAGGGTTTAATTTCGATTGGCAATGCCCATTTCCCAAAAAGAGAGTCATGAGAAGACTAAAGAGAACCAGACAAGTTTTGGGGGGGCACACTTGTTAATAATGTAAATATGATATGATGTTTGCACTTTAAAATATAACTTTTAATTATTTAACACTTAAAATAAATTGCACACGTGAAGGTGTGTTTGATACATGCACCTTAGTATTCAATTGATTCCTCCACGTAAAGGAAATAAATCTGTCTGTATGACTTGGTCTAATTGTTGTTTAATAGCATAAGCACAGCGAAAATTATTTATCAATAACTGTTCCTCCCGGTAAAAATACAGGTTATTTCCATAAGCAAACAATAAAGAATAGAAACTTCAATTTACCAACAATGAAAAGGATAACCGTTGTGATGCCGCAGGACACATGCCCTTATATAGGTTGTCAGATAAGATGCAAAACTTAAAGCATGTGAATACAAAAAAAATCAGAAAAGGGTAAGGAGGAGAAAGAGAAGAAAATCATGCATCATTCCAACAGTGTATTGGCTTCTGCTGTTATGGTAAGCTACAGCACCGGCTATTCCCTGTTAGTTCCCCAGACAGGTACTTGGCCGGCCCATCACTGTTTAGCTTCTGGGTTCGGATGGTACCAGGCGATTCAGTGAGGTATGGCTGTAAAGTGATGAGAGAGCGCCGCAGGATTGGAATGAGCTAAGGCGTACTTCTGCTGTTGATCTCGCCACAGAATTTTCTCCCTGTTACCCTATGGGCAAGGAAGGAAAACTGTGGTTGGGCCAATGAGAGAGCTGTTAGATTGATAGATAGTTTGGGTGAATCTGATGCCTGGACCCCACTTCTGCTGTCCACAATCTTGCAATGTATAGGATTGTGGATGAGAGACAGGGGGCAATCCTCCCTTGAGTGAAAAGAGAGAAGATTAGGAAAATTACAGGGATGAGGGGTAAAGTGACAAAAAAATTAATCAATCACTAATGAAATAATATTATTAAAGTTCTGTATTCACTTTTCTTTTTGACTATTACTAGAGTCACCCAGCACTGGAATACCAATATCATTCCAATAGATTACTTATTACCCGCCCATGGACATTCAGAAATTTAAGACTCATCTACACAGTCACAGGAGACAACTCCAGTGACCGCTCTAGCCTCCTGTCCATAGTGCGCAGTAAATGGAATATTACTACTTTAATTCAACAACTCCACAGATATTTCTTACCCTATCTACCTTGAACCATACTAAGTGTATGGACTTGAACCGGAAAGAATGTTTATTGCAACCATACTCTTTATCATCTAGGATCACAAATACATGGCACAATCCACTCATTGGACTTATGTGTAGTGTGTGTGGCTGGTTGTAGGCGACTCCAGCCCCCACCACATTCGATTTACTTGGAGATGCCACTTAATGGCAGTGGCAAACGCAGGATTTTCAGAAGGGGGTTTCCAGAGGGGCGGAGCAAAGCACGGAGATGGACACTTAGGTGACCCAGTATAAGCCAGGTCAGTTAAAGTATTATAGATAGACCAAATGTATATTAATAACACACACACACACACACACACACACACATACATATATATATATATACATACATACATACATACATACAGGGGCGTCATCAGCAGTGTAGACCCCTGGGCATAGCAATGTATTGGGGCACCTACCGCTCCTCCAGCAGTAGGGGTGGGGGAAGCTTTAATGTCCCGCGGGTGGTAGGGGGTATTATATCAACTGCTCAGCATGTAGAGCCTGGATCAGTAATTTCCACTAATTACCCCTTTACTGCACAGATGGTGGGAGATGAGGTGGGAGAAGGGGGCATTGGGCTGAATGAAGGGGCCCTGATACATAACTTCCAGGGTGGTAGAGGAGGGGTGTATAGTGGAGTGGGCTTATTATTCATAATTTTCTGGTGGGAGGACAGCTTGCTTGACTGCAGATATCTCCAGTTCCCGGAAATAGATTTCTTAGATTTTGAATGGAATTAAAAACTAGAGAATCCCACCTACCACAGGCAGAACTCTGGGAGGCAACGGAGTCATCTGCCGCCGGGTTCCTGCTCTCAAGGGGGCACCTCTCCACCACTGCCAGTTTAAATCCATGAATTTCAAATCAATCAAAATCACTTCTTTGGCTGAGTTCTTAAATATAATCTTTATGTATATACATACAGTATATAACATATATTTCATAACAGACTATATATATTTTGAATAACGTTATGTGTGTGTGTGTGTGGTGGGGGGGGGGTGGGGCGCACCAATATTCATCTTGCCTCTGGGCAACGCAGACAAACTTACGCCACTGCCACCTACCAAATGGTATTGGGGACTAGGGGATCAGAGTTCAGGAGGCAGAGAAATCTGCCAACGAGTATATAAAACTACATACCAGGTGTGTGGAGCTGTAGCAGTAACCAGCAGCTGGAAGGCTGATATCTCTGGTTATGGGAACAGTAGAGACAAGCTTCTAGTGTCTTTCAAAGGGGGAGAGTCCCAGCTTTTGGAATATACCATCAGAAAAACTCTAAGTTAGACAGAACCTGAAATATCTGACTGGGATGCAATTAACAGGCTTGGATAGGGACCACTGCTTTGAAGTCAGATATCTCCGGTTCCCAAGGGCCGATTTTTAAAATTCTTGTACCCATGGAAAGAGGGGACCCTCAGCTTTCAGCCTAGCGCCCTTAGACTCCTGGGGGGGTTTCTGGGTACTCAGAAACCCCCCCTGCGTGCGCTACTGAATGGCGTTCGTGACGATCTCATCTAATCCAAACTAAATGCGCAATCCACATACTGCCTCTCAGAGATGTTTATGTGCAAACATACACTCCCTATGCGGGATTTCAATCAGCAGCGCCACGTCTGGTTGGCGGAACTTTTCCGACTTAAGATGCTTCCCTCACCTATCCCCTCCACGCGTCAGTGAACAAGCTTCAGAGAGAACACATGTCCCTTGACGTGCAGGACACACCCCTCACACTGGACACCCTCAGACCAGCTCCATTGTGGACACGCCAGAACGGCGCTTGGCTAACTCCTCCACCTCGGGAGTAAGGTAAAGCAGGCAAAGCCTGCTAGTGATCCAGCCACATGGCGGCTCCGTCCGCCAACCTGTCTTTGCCACAATTTCAGCTAGGTACCGGGGCCCAAGCTGACCGTAACAACACCGCACTGACAGGGCTGTTTCTCACAAGTTTAAGAGAGAGTCTCTCATTTAAATGATATTTGCAAGTGATAAAAGGGTTTGTAAGTGTTTGGCATAATTTAGCAGTATTCCATTCTGTCCGTGCAATCAGCACAGAACATTGTACCACGGCGCCATCCGTGACCCACTTTAGGGGCAGAATCTAGATTGTGTTCCACTTTGCCATTACCCTTACAGCCCATCATCACCTCAAAACTTAGGAGGTTTTGCCGGCTCGTTGTGTGCTAATACCTAATCCATATCAGGTGGAGCCAGATGCAAGGTGTCAATTACCTTGAAACTGAACCTCCCAATATTATTTCATTAGTGATTGATTAATTTCTTTACTTTACCCCTCATCCCTGTAATTTCCCTAATCTTCTCTCTTTTCACTCAAGGGAGGATTGCCCTGCCCCCTCTCTCTCTCATCCACAATCCTATACATTGCAAGATTGTGGACAGCAGGAGTGGGGTCCAGGCATCAGATTCACCCAAACTATCTATCAATCTAACATCTTCTAGCGGCTCTCTCATTGGCCCAACCACGGTTCCCTTCCCTGCAATGCCCATAGGATAACAGGGAGCAAATTCTGTGGCGAGATCAACAGCAGAAGTACGCCTTAGCTCATTCCAATACAGCGGCGCTCTCTCATTATCACTTTACAGCCATAACTCACTGAATCGCCTGGTACCATCCGAACCCAGAAGCTAAACAGTGATGGGCCGACCAAGTACCTGTCTGGGGAACTAACAGGGAATAGCCGGTGCTGTAGCTTACCGTAACAGCAGAAGCCAATACGCTGTGGTAATGATGCATGATTTTCTTGTCTTTCTCCTCCTTACCCTTTTCTGATTTGTTTTTTGTATTCACATGCTTTAAGTTTTGCATCTTATCTGACAACCTATATAAGGGGGTGTGTCCTGCGCCATCACAACTGTTATCCTTTCCATTGTTGGTAAATTGAAGTTTCTATTCTTTGTTTGCTTATGGAAATAACCTGTATTTTTAGCGGGAGGAACAGTTATTGATAAATAAATTTCGCTGTGCTTACGCTATTTAAAAACAATTAGACCAAGTCATTCAGACTGAGATTTATTTCCTTTTACGTGGAGGAATCCATTGAATACTAAGGTGCATGTATCAAACACACCTTCAAGTGTGCAATTTATTTTAAGTGTTAAATAATTAAGTTATATTTTAAAGTGCAAACATCATATCATGTTTACATTATTAACAAGTGTGCCCCAAAAAACCTTGTCGGGTTCTCTTTTAGTCTTCTCATGACTCTCTCTTTTCAGTTCATTATTTTAACTCCATTTGGGAGCACCACCAACCACCAGCCACTGCCGTTAATCTATTTAGAGCAGCGGTGCATATGTTGGTCATTTTAAAATTCTATTTTCTATTGTCCATAATACCTGTGCCAATCCAACTCAACCCCAAAAGAAGTTAATGCCCATTTCCCCCCAGCTGCCCTGGAGGTTATGGTATATTAGCGCTACAGTGTCTAGTCTACAATCATATAATCAACCTCTAATGGTCCACAGGTTCCAAAGGTCAACATTCAAAAGGTCGACATAGAAAAGGTCAACATGCGTTTTTTTTTATTTATTTTTTTGACATTGTCTAAGTGTACCACATCCCCTCGAATGGCTCGTCATGCTTCGGGTTTGTTGCCTTTCTGCACTCAGCAAACTATTCTATTCTCCCTCCATGCTGTAGTGGATGGTAGGGTATAAAATACAGCCTGTCGGCTCCAAATGTTTTTAAAAATGCATGTTAACCTTTTTCATGTCGACCATTTAATTGTCAACCTTTTGACTGTCTACCTTTGGACCCTGTTGGCCATTTGACTGTCGACCTTTTGATTGTTGACCTTTGAACCCTGTTGACCTTTTGCAATAAACAGAAAAACGGAAAAGTCCCAAGGCGCTATCGGTCCGTGCAGCCTCAATTCCTAAAGGAGGACCACTTTGGAATCTCCACTGTGGATATTCTGGAACAAGACGAGGAATTGTGGGCGCTTGACTTTGTTTGTTCAGATGGTATGGATTTATCTCGAATGGATAGATAAAGAGAAAAACACACAATATGTGTATTAATAACACACAATCTCCAAAGCAAAGGTATAGGGAGATGGAATGGGATCCCAAATGTAGGCGGCGTACCAGAACTCACAATATACTGCGGTGCTGGACGTGCGTAGCGGTATCTTTTAAGGGGATCACCACAGGTGCAATTAAGAAGAAGGATATTGGATGCAAGCGGGTAAATGCTCCAATGTGCGTACCGTTACTCACTAGGGAACGGGGGTGTGTAAGCCTATAAAGGTATCTTTAAGGCTATCCTTCCTCCAGTGAACATATGAACAGGCAACAGAATGGTCTCAATGACAATCGTACCAGTACTCACTGCTATAGCAGGTAGATCACATTCATAAAGGTATCTTTAGATGAAGCAAATCCCTCTTCACTCTCCTGTTTCAGCTCCACTAGGGGAGCTAAGTGAGTTTACTTTTATATTGCTTTTTTATCTTGTCGTTGTGGCTATATGGCCTATTGGCCACACTGCAAGTTTTATTAATAAATTCTTTGTACTGAGACTTGTTCCTCCATTGTTTTTGGCGATCATTCCATATGCCATTTTTTACTGTGAGTGGAGCGGAAACAGGAGAGTGAAGAGGGATTTGCTTCATCTAAAGATACCTTTATGAATGTGATCTACCTGCTATAGCAGTGAGTACTGGTACGATTGTCATTGAGACCATTCTGTTGCATGTTCATATGTTCACTGGAGGAAGGATAGCCTTAAAGATACCTTTATAGGCTTACACACCCCCGTTCCCTAGTGAGTAACGGTACGCACATTGGAGCATTTACCCGCTTGCATCCAATATCCTTCTTCTTAATTGCACCTGTGGTGATCCCCTTACAAGATACCGCTACGCACGTCCAGCACCGCAGTATATTGTGAGTTCTGGTACGCCGCCTACATTTGGGATCCCATTCCATCTCCCTATACCTTTGCTTTGGAGATTGTGTGTTATTAATACACATATTGTGTGTTTTTCTCTTTATCTATCCATTCGAGATAAATCCATACCATCTGAACAAACAAAGTCAAGCGCCCACAATTCCTCGTCTTGTTCCTTTTGACCTAAAGTCAATCTATTATGAGTCCGGATACTGCCCAGAAACCCATTGAAAGAACTGCCTATGAAATGAGTGAGGATTTAAATTTGGTTGGCCATGCCCCTCTCTGCCCAGCAGCACAGAAACCCATTGAAAGAACTGCCTATGAAATGAGTGAGAGTTTAAATAGAGTTGGCCATGCCCATTTACACCCAGAAGCCCAGAAACCCATTGAAAGAACAGCCATTGGAATGAGCAAGGATTTAAAAATTCAGTTGGCCCCGCCCCTCAGCACAGAAACCCATTGAAAGACCAGCCATTTTAATGGCTGAGTGTTTAAATTCGGCTGACCATGCCCCTTTCGCCCAGCAGCACAGAAACCCATTGAAAGTAAAGCCACTGACATGGCTGAGGTTTAAATTCGGTTGGCAATGCCTCATTCTTCCCAGTAACATATTGAAAGTAAAGCCACCAATATGGCTGAGGTTTAAATTTGGTTGCCCACGCCCCTTTCCATCTAGAAGCCCAGAAACCCACTGAAATTAAAGCCATGGACATGGCCGAGGTTTAAATTTGGTTGGCCACACCACTTTACACCCAGAAGCCCATTGAATGTAAATGTTTTATTGAATACTTACTGTACAACCATTATAATTTCACATATAAACATAAAATAAAACTTCACATCAGCATATCATGATAAACCCCTACTTCAAAATAAAAGAGAGTCAATTTCTCCCAGTCCGTATAAGGAAACCCTACAAAGTCCTTAGGGTTTGACTGAAAAGGGGTTACTAAACCATATATACACACAATATATACATAATACTATATACAACAAATACTATATACAAAACGCACCTATTTACAGATACAGACAAAGAATGTGCTGCGATGAGACGCGATTATACCCGATTTTTAATTGTACAGGCACCCAGACCCGATTTTACATTGTACACCCACCCTGATGGGTAATGACGATGTAAAATGCCCCCCCCCCCCCATTATTAACGCCACCCCACTATCAACGCCACACTATATAAAATCAACTCCACGCCGTTGTGGATAGTGGGGGTATGAAAAGGTCGGAGGACGCGTACCGCCACCCCTCGCGGGCTCGCTGTGCTCGCCACGCTTCGGGTTGGCGTTTATAGTGGGGTGGCGTTAACAATGGGGGGCATTTAACATTGTCATTACCCATCAGGGTGGGGATACAATTAAAAATCGGGTCTGGGTGGGCATTTAACATTGAAATCATGTTGCATCGCATGCCATTGTAATGGCATGCCATGCGACGCGATATTAAAATTGTACACTCATCCCGGGAAAAGCCTCAAATCGGGGCCATCGCATACCTTAATTAGTGGTATGCGATGCGACGGGCGCCATGATAATACACAAGTACCGAGAAAGCCAAAGCCGGAAAGAAGCCAGAATTTCAGTCACCCACTCAAGGGGGTTTGAGGTGATGCCACAAATGGGACCACTCCACAGTCTCCATCCGATGCCTCTCCAGGTAAGGGATCTTCCACACCTTGTGCAGAATGCCTGACACCACCACCTCCCAGGGAAGGATTTTTCACCTGAGGGATAACTGGCACTATGCATTCCACGTGAAGTACTTAACCACTACACTAACTAGAAATAAAGTGGATAAAACAAATTGACCAACCCTCTTGAATGCCCCACTGGCCCAGTCAGGGTAACTGAGCCCTGAAAAGCATGGAATGCCCAAGTTTTCAGACACACTCTTGTAAACCTTCATATTGAAAGGGCACTTGAGCAAGAAATGGTCTCCTCCTCCCCCAGACACTCCTTACGATCATCAGCATTTGTAAACTTCAAGTTCCCTCTCACTGTGGATAGAGAGCCAGGTACTGTCTTGAAATTTCAGAGGGATCCTCCGGGAGTTAACCAGAGCAAGCCCAGCCGAAGACAAACTACCCAGGCAGTCTTGCAGCGACAGTGATTCCCAGAAATGAGACTTCAAAATTCTCTTTTCCATTTTTTTACCTCCTCCGCCTCCAGGCCGAAACGTCTTGTCACCTTCCACTTTTTATGTTTCCTCCATCTAACTATGCATTGAGGAATGGAGACACCCATACTCTAAAGCCCCCTACCTAGTCGAGAAGGACCTTTAATAAAGGTCATCAAAAGGAACAGCACTGGGTTGACCATTCCCAGGCCTCCCTCATTGACCTGTAAGTAACAGCCCTTTTAACTGGATTCAGTCTATTTCCGTAGAGCATCTGGAAAAATAGCAGAAACCTGGTTCATCTAGATCAGAGGTAGCCAACCCATTGTTTGCGAGCTACTGGTAGCTTGCGGTAGCAATCCGGGTGACTCAACCACTCTGCAGCCACCCGCCCAGCTCGCCTGCTTGTCCCTCCCTCCATCCTCTATTATATTCTACTCCTACAACTATGTATTTAAAAGGTGAAACCAGTGAGTTCTGGTAAATGGCGAACATGCACATCTACCAAACGCAATTGCCAAACCACACTAGCTACATAGCAGGAATCAGAACCCAGATTAGTCCTTGGACCTCCCCTGTCTTTCAGCCTAATCACAGTCTTGATATTAACACCAAAGACTATCTGTCGGGTCAAGAAGGGATATGGCTTTATCTCCCTGAAGAGAAACTCTGATGAACCCCACCTTTTGCACTGTACACCAGTCGGTAAAGACTCCACCTCCTCATTGGAGGCAGAGCCTTCACCATCCATTTTGGGGGAAACAACACACTAGCCTCCCTCTACTCCACCTCATCAGGGAAACCACTTGAAATCAGTGGCACCTGTTGATCCGGAGGATCAGGCGGATTCTGGACCACCAAAGGTTCCACTACTGAAGGAACCTCCTGGATGACTCCTCCAGCACCACTCCTTTCGACCTCAGGCCCCCAGTCCATAGAATGACCCGATAAACCTGAGTCAAAAGCAGCGTGGACCACCTTCTCTGTCCCCTCCACCTCCTCACACAGCACTGATGACATGTCCTTCACAGTGACTACCTTTGACTCCACCTTCCTCCCTTCTACCAAAAATCCTCACCCATGCTTGAAGCCTCCGTCTTCCCCTTTCCCTTGCCAAGGGAAGAGGCAGCCTGGTAAGGAGAGACTGTGCGAGGCAACCTTTTTTTTTTCCACCTCATAACCCTAGAACTTAAAACTGAGTCGACATTTTTACCTCTATTTCCCCCTCCCCCTCTTCTTCATCACCAGAGAAAGCACCAAACCGATTCAACAGAACCAATCCCTAATCTTGCTGCCCCTTACCCTTCCCACCTCTCTTCTTCCCAACCACTAACCTAAATGGCTCCATCCTACTTTCAGTGGACACCTTTCCAAAGCTCACTCTGCACTGCCTTTTGTTTTTTTTTTGCAAATTACATTTTTATTGGTTTTCAATACAGGTACAAAAAACATTCTTTAGTTTCACTGTCATACAGACAAACAATCTGCGAGTAAAATCGTACCAATATATTTCGGATAAATTGTAAAGTGGGAGAATAGAGGGGGACAGAAAGAGAAGGGGGTAGGGAACACTCCGGGTCACTCTAGTTGGGGGTATCGAGTCTACCACATATGCATAGGCCATAGGGCGAAAATGAACCAACAAATACCAGAGTGACTGAGAGCTACATAGGCACAAGGAGAGGGGGTTCTACACGGATGGAGACGCCATGCCATCTTTATAAATCTTGGAGTCCCGAAAGACTAGCCAGCGGGTCCAAGTATCCCTAAACTGGGCCTGTCCATCGCCTGCTGAAGACAGGATGTCTTCCACATCCATATAGAAGTCCACCTTTCTAAACCATTCTTTGATCGTTGGAGGAGAGGTGGATCGCCACCTTACTGGTATCACCAACTTAGCGGCATTATTCAAGTGGCATAGCAGGGATTTTTTATATCTTGAGAGAGGAGCAGGGGAAAGGTGGAACAACCAGAACAATGGGTCCGTAGGGACCGGGTCTCCTAGTATAGTCCTAGAAAGCTTGAAAACCTCTGACCAGAAAGGTACTAGGAGGGGACACTGCCACCAGATGTGGAGTGGGGTGCCAGGAGCCCCTGAGCATCTCCAACAAACATTGGGAACTCCGGTGCCCATCCTAGAGAGAACATCCGGGCATCTGTACCAACGGGACAATAATTTGTATTGGGTCTCGCGCGCCCCCACTGCACTGCCTTTTCAATCACACCTTGCAATTCTATTTCAACCCTTACTGCCACTTCCACCATTTCTCTGTCAACCAGGGTATTGTGAATAGCAGATGGACACCTATATGGGCGACCCTCACACTCACACAAGTTCCATGTTTTTACATCACAATCCCTAGCCGAATGGCCTACCCTGTTGCACTTTGAGCAGTTCTGTGCGGGACAATCCTTGCTAATGGCAAGCAGTCACGGTAGTCACCACACCTATGGCACATCCTAGGTTGCCCCGCATAGAAGCATTGAATTCGGCAGCCAATGGAATATGAACCCCATGTCTGAGCTCAACTGTGGCCAAACAAGCCCCCCCCCCATGTATCTAAACCACCTGTGACTTTAGCTAACGGCACAACAATAGACTCTACAAAACGCCAAAAAGTCATATTCACTCATATCTGACAAAAAATGGTAACTGTAGTTGTCTCCTTTCTTGTTACTGCATAGGCCATGTAATTCACCCATGGGGCCTTATTTTTTAACTCTGGACATTTTGACCAAATGGTTCGTAAGCCATTATATGTTTGAAAACTTAAGTCATACTTGGGATGAATACAGGTGTAAATTTCATTGGCCACAAACCCTGTCTTCAGGAACTCCTGCAAAAAATCATTGGTACTTATATGTTAGTTGGGCGCCCACTTTACATACGTACGCTTGCGGAAGAAAATCGCATGTCCCGTTTTAGTGCCGTGCGATGCAATCCCAGTACTATTTATGCATATAGTAGTGATGTATGCTATAGTGACAATTGTAGGTACCCCCTTATTATCCATACCACCCCATACTAACCCCCCCCAGTATCCACACCACCACATAGCGTTGCAAGCGCAGCATTGCCCCACTATCCATGCACCCCAGAAGTGTGGTGAGCGGCGGCGTAGCGCGTCCGCCCGGCCTTTTCATACCCCCACTATCCACGTCAGCATGGAGTTGATTTTATATAGTGTGGCGAGCCCTGGAGCCACCGAGCCCGAATCGTGGCGAGGGGATGTGGATTACTTTACATGTTTTCCGCGTCCCCTCACGGGGCTCGCCACACTATATAAGATCAACTCCATGCCAACGTGGATAGTGGGGGTATGAAAAGGTCGGGAGGATGCATTCCTCCGCCGCTCGCCACGCTTCGGGGGGGGGGGCGTGGATATTGGGGCAACGCTGCGCTTGCAACACTATGGGGTGGTGTGGATACTGGGGGGTTAGTAGGGGTGGTATGGATAACAGGGGGGTGCCTACAATTGTCACTATAGCAGGGAATCAATTATTTAGTAATATCGCACCGCATTACAAGTTTAGGGTCATAAAATGTGTGAGGAACAATGCGATGCGATGCGATAAGAGCGTGAAAAATAAGACCGTCAAAAAAAGATTTAAATTAATTTGTAATATCGCATCGCACGCATAGTGTGACACTAAAAGTGGACATGCGATTTCCTTACGCAGAATAACCCACTAAGCAAATAGCTTAGTGGGCACCCAACTAACATAAGTACCAAATCATTCCTATGGGGGAGGGAGGACATTACCAGTCCAGTTTAACTGAACCACATTTCGCCTCTTTGTGTCACACTCTGGGGTTTTGTAGGGACTGGCAAATGGGGAGTACCCTTAGCGGAGACTGGGATTGGATGGCGGAGGGTTGGTGGTTAGATGTACTGCCTTCTCATATACCAGGATCGAGGATGAATGAGGAGAACTTGGATATGATTGAAGAGTTTAATGAAAAGGTCTTAGCATACAATCAAATACGAATAATAGCACACAGCAAGTAATGAGATGAATGAATGATAACAGTAGCAACGGTAACAGTTTGTACAATGACGAAGAGAGGCTTGCTTACACATCGATTATGAGAATGAAGATGATGAAGGAGTTTGGAGACCACTGTAAAAGTTTGTAGTAATGATAGAAGACCTTTGTAGATAGCTGTGGCAACTTGAAAGACGTGGAAGACTTGATACTAAGAAATACTGTCAAGACTTGATACTGTGGAACACTGTGAAGACTTGGGTACTGTGGAACACTGTGAAGACTTGGGTACTGTGGAACACTGCGAAGACTTGGGTACTGTGGAATACTGTGAAGATTGGGTACTGTGGAATACTGTGAAGACTTGGGTACTGTGGAATACTGTGAAGACTTGGGTACTGTGGAATACTGTGAAGACTGGGTACTGTGGAATACTGTGAAGACTTGGGTACTGTGGAATACTGTGAAGACTGGGTACTGTGGAATACTGTGAAGACTGGGTACTGTGGGATACTGTGAAAGGTTCTAGCACTTGACCACACTGAATACTCTGTAGTACTTTGAAGACACTTTAGATACGTTAGTGCTTCAGACGACACTGTAGACACTGATACTTAGAAGACACTGTAGACACTTTGATGACACTGTAGACACTTTGATATTTAGAAGACACTTTAGAACTGTAGACACTTTGGTAAACGTCGACACTTTAGAAGACACTGTAGAACTATAGACACTTTAGTATACGTCAACACTTTAGAAGACACACTGCAGACACTAGCATACTGTAGACTTTAGAGTACTGTAGACTTTGGAATACCTGGGTATTTGCTGAGAGTCTCTGAGGAACTTTGAAGGTAACTGAGAGGCACAGAACGGCAATCCCAACAAGAGAGAGGTGGGTCTGCTGCGGCATGCTGGAAGGTCACTGTGGTACTAGGACTTTAAGGTACACCGGACAGAAGCAGCAGCAGATTAGGCAGGAACACTGTGGAGCACAGTCACTGAACCACTCTGGAGCACAGACTGAAGCACTGGCAGGAAGACATGGGCCAGACACCTTTTATCAGGGAAAGACACACGGGATTGGCTGGAGGACACCCTGGCAGGGAATTGGAGAAACCTTGGTCTCCAACATGGCTGCCCCCGCACTGGAGACACCACGAAGAACCAGGCACACCTCCTCTCACAGCCACGCAGCAGGTCTGCCCCTCCACTGCACTGTGCTACAATGGCAGCTTCTGCTGCCGCACCACGCTGCCCTGGGCCTGCCTCCTGTGCGCCCCTGCTCCCCGGCGTCCTGACCATACCACGCGGCCAGCAGGACAGACAGCGCGACTCCTAACTGTGGTAAGCCTCTGAGCGCTGACACTTTGCAGCTTGAATAGCACCACTTGATTACTACCAGCAGCCCTTGTAGCAGTTCTTGTTACTGCACCAGTATACAAGACCACCCCCGGTACAACAGGAGCCTTCGCTGTTACACCACCAACCCCTGACACTGGACGGAACCAATATTGAGACTTCTCCCCTTTGTTCCGCTCCCCCTCTAAAAGCTGCAAGGCAGCCATTGCTCTCACAGGGACCTCCGGGTTCCCAAACACTCTTTCCACAATCTGACACTGAGGCAGATTTAAGTCAGATTTCTCCAGAGCTGGCATGCCCTGTGCTATTTTATCTCCCCTGGCTCTCAAAGGCATCCCCCCCAGGGGACTTGCCCCTTACTTCAGAAAGCACAGGAACCACATCACCATCCTCCTCGACAGGGCTCCCACCCCACACCGGGAACTGAAGCACCATCACTTCATCTGACACCAGGGGCGAAATGTAATGGGAGGCGTTTTTTTTTTTTTGCGATTTTTTCCACAAAATATGCCGTTTTCGGGCATTTCCCGAAAAATCACATATTTTATAGGGTGCGATTTGCGGCAAAAATCGCAAGTCCCAGCATGCGGGGCATTAAAGGGCCCGCTGGCACTTGTAGTTCTACAGTACAAAAAAATTGTTAAATAAAACACACTGACACCCTAAAAAATAAAAGTTTAATACATACATAACACACACATACTGATACTTACCTACCTTGAGCCCGTAGGTCGGTCCCTGGATCCTGGGTCCGGGGTCCTGGGCTCCAGGGCAGAAGAGTCCGGTTCCGAGGCCTTGGTCCTGGTTCCGGGGCTGGTCCGGGGTCCTGGGCTCCAGGGCTGATGTCTCCGGGGTCCAGGATCCGAAGTAGTCCAAAAGGGGTACCTAAGGAAGGAAATCCTACTCACCTGGTCCCCGGCGACGACCTCTGCATCTTCTCCGGCAGACGCGCTGCTCCCGGCTGGTACCCGCTCACGGACTGGAGAGGCGCAGAGATGTTTCATCTTCCGCGCCTCTCCTCAGAATGATTCCATTGGCTGCCTAGCGGCCAATCAGGAGCCGACTTTCTCAATTTTAAAATGTGGCAGCACAAATCGAAACCCAGATAGACAGGGCTCCAATGACTATATAGTGCAAATCAAATGTAGATAGTGTGAATTGTATGTAAATAGTACAGAGATAGCAAATATTGCATAAGTCAAATAGCAAGGGAATCTCACCATGTGTACACAGCATATCATTTTTGGATGTGGATATATATATATATATATATATATAAAAACTGGCAGGGTATATAACTGTTGACCTCAGTTTTATGCTTTGTTCCACCCCTCTCTGCCCCTGCCCCTGGGGTATTAAGAATCACTGTCATTTGTACCAGTAAAGCAATGGAGTCTGCAAGGACAATAGCAGGTATTCAGAATCACTGGGATTTGTACCATCTACTCGAGGCCATGCCCACCTGCCCCCTTTTTGGTTTGGACAAAAGGAATCTTCCTGTGTTAAGGCTGTTGCCATTAGAGATGAAACGGGTCACTAACGAGAGCTGGGACCCGTGAAAAGATACGGATCTTTTGCACGAATCATCGGATCGCTTTGAAAGAAGGGCTAATTTGATAATTACGAAGGATAATTTGTTTTCCAATCATTTTTTGCCATTTCTTTTTTTTTTAAACAGCGAGCTGAACAAATAAGAACATACATGACCGAGTAAAACACTGATCGATGGCTGGTTGCAGAATCGCCATAGATGGCAACTGCACTGATGGCCATCCCTAGCAGCAGCAGCCTTGTTATTCTGTCTTTCACTTGCAGTCGCAGCACTGTACTCAGTCTCCATAGTTAGTACATCTCAGCTGCCACAGGTGGTAGTGCTAAGATCAGACAAATGCATTGTAATTAAAAATGAAACTAAAAGTAAAAGAACGACGGATCACCTTTTTGGGATCGGCGGCTCCCCCATTCTTTTATGGGATCCGTCCAAAAGACCTGCTTCGTTTGCAAACGACCCATCTCTAGTTGCCTGACAAACCCAGTGACTGCAAAGTGATCATCCCACGTAAATAAAAAAAGATATAGCCATCATCCCACTGGAAACACATAGAAAACAGTCCCAGGTATACATATCTGTGATTAAAACCTGATCATCCCACTTATATAAATAAAAAAGATATATTATTTCATTAACAGTTTCTTATATAGTGCACACATATTCCGTACCACTTTACAGAGAATAGTTATGAGCATAAACACAATACAGTACAAGACAATTTAGGACAAGTACATGATAAATATGGATAGTTGCATCAGGTGACAGGACACGAATCAGGGTGGCAGAGATGTATATATTCTAAGAAAAGCACATGAGAGAGGGTCCTGCTCATGAGAGCTTGCATTCTAAAGGGGAGGGTTAGACAGAGAGGGGTGACACAGACAAGTGAGCATAAACAAAAGGGTAGGATGAGAGATGGTTGGCTTTTATGCGGGAGGGGAGAAGAAGATCAGCTTAGTCTAAAAATTACTGTTCGAATCCCCAGTGCTACGGGCTGCGGACCCGAGCGTAGCCTCCCAAATGATCGGCTCATGAATGTCCCATGGTTAAGCTGTGTCACCAGGATGGACGATAGAGAAAAGGGGATTTTTGTAAGAACTTACCGTATAGTGTGGCGAGCGCAGCAAGCCACCAAGCCCAAAGCGTGGCGAGCGCAGCACGCCCCGCTAGGGGACACGTATTACTTTACATGTATTCCGCGTCCGCTCGCCACGCTTCGGCTTCGCCACACTATCTAAAATCAACTCCACGCCGACGTGGATGGTGGGTGTATGAAAAGGTCGGAGGACGCCTACCGCCGCCGCTCGCCACGCTTCGGGTTGGTGTTGATAGTGGGGGTGGCGTGGGGGTGCTTTTAACATTGTAAGCACCCCTTACGGTGCTTATACACTTAATAATCTTATAGGGGGCCCATTTAACATTGAAAACACCCATTAGGGTGTTTATACAATTTTAAATCGTATACCACTGTATATGGCATACAATTCGATGGTATACGATTTAAAATTGTATAACATCGGCTGCCATCGCGAAAACATTGCAACGCATACCATTGTATGGCTTATGGTATACGATGCGATGGGCGCCGTGTTAGGAAACAAGTACCCTACTACCCCCTCTGAAGAAGTGAAGCCACTGCCCCCCTAAGGGCCTGTCTCATGCGTGCTTCCTGAGGTAAAGGTGTTGGGGTAAAGTGACTTGGTGGGTCCCCCTTGAGATTGATCGTGTAACCCTGCGAGATCACAGACTGTACCCAAGGATCCTGAGTGGACCAGGACCAGGTGTCCTGAAACTGCAGGAGTCGACCCCCCACTCTGGTCCCAGAATGGGGAGCCTTCTCTCCATCACTAAGTTAAATGCCCCCCCCCCATTTTTAATGCCACCCCACTATCAACGCCAACCCGAAGCATGGCGAGCGGCGGCGGTACGCATCCTCCGACCTTTTCATACCCCCACTATCCACGTCAGCGTGGAGTTGACTTTATGTAGTTTGGCAAGCGCAGAGAGCCACCGAGCCCGAAGCGTGTGAAGTCATCCACGTCCGCTCGCCACGCTTCGGGCTCGGTGGCTCGCTGCGCTCGCCACACTATATAAAGTCAACTCCACACCAACGTGGATAGTGGGGGTATGAAAAGGTCGGAGGATGCGTACCGCCACGCTTCGGGTTGGCGTTGATAGTGGGGTGGCGTTAACAATGGGGGGCCTTTTAACATAGTCATTACCCATCAGGGTGGGTGTACAATCCAAAATCGGGTCTGGGGGGGCATTTAACATAATTGTACAGGCACCCAGATGCCTGGTTCCTAAGAATCGGGTCCAATCGTGTCGCATCGCATGCGATGCAACCGATTTTATGTTGTACAATACCCTAAGATTAAAAAATTGGGCGCCCAGATAATACACAAGTACCCAAGTTTCCCCAGGAAACTTCACACTGAACCTGCAATTAGCTAAGAGATATTAACAAAAAAAACAAACTCTAACGAACTCTAAAATGGCTGCAGCGTGCAGCCCATCGCATATACACCCACTCCTTTGGGCACATAAAACGAACTGAGGATTTGGGGATGCACCAGGGGAGGAGCCTGCCTCTTAAAATCATAGCATAGGTACCTAGGGTCCTCCGAACCCACTACATCCCATGGTTAAGCTGTGTCACCAGGATGGACGATAGAGAAAAAAGTGCAGGGTCACCCAAAAGTAGATAGAGAGACAGATGGAGATATGAGTGTGGATAGAGGATGAGAGAGATCAGGGAAGGAGTGGTAGATTTCAGTATTATCAGCATAGATGTGATAGTGGAAGTTGAGTGAGCAAATGAGCTCACCCAGAGAGGACGTAGAGATAGAGAAAAAGAGGACTAATTTATTTATTTATTATTTATTTATTTGCAGTTTCTTATATAGCGCAGCAGATTCCGTTGCGCTTTACAATAGTAGACAGTGATAAAACAAACTGGGTAACAGACAGACTTGGAGGTTAGAGGGCCCTGCTGCAAGCTTACAATCTATAGGGACATAGGAGGGAAACACAAGGACAGACACCAATAATAGCATAGCAACCCAAGAATAAATTATTGGGGGACACCTACTATCAATGGAAGAGCAGGAGAGATTTAGTCATTAGAGGTACAAGTGGGCATTTCAAAACTGACAGTGCAAATACAAGAATTAACAGTGATAGTAAAAGTTGTTTGCAGATGTAAAAATGGTGATATTACGGCTGAATAGCCAGATTAAGCAGCCAGTAGTATGTTGTGAGAATGAAGTGAACTCACTCAAAGCAGCCTTTGGTTTTTTCAGTTGTTGTTTTCTGTCCTTCTGCTTTACTTAAACGCAGATATAACGCTGTAGAACGCTGGTATAACGCTGCAGTTGTCACGTTCTCAGGTACATTACGCTGGTCACCAGGCTGGGGATTGGCTAGACCTGACACAGGGGTGTGGAGTCTTACCACGCCATAGGTGTTCACCAGTGACCCCTCCAGTTGGGATTTGGGCTTCGCTGCTATGGACATGCCGGTCGCGGTCCCCTGAGCAGGTTCCCCATGTGGCACTGGTAACCCCTTGGAAACAGGTAGCATGGATTCAGGATTACGCAGAGTCATCTTAGCCGGGTCGTACACTGGTAGTCACGGAGCACAGTACACAAGGATCAGACAGGAGAA
The DNA here is from genome assembly GCF_055691185.1 of Crinia signifera. Classification (NCBI taxonomy): domain Eukaryota; kingdom Metazoa; phylum Chordata; class Amphibia; order Anura; family Myobatrachidae; genus Crinia; species Crinia signifera. Next base: position 163,577,307 of record NC_139218.1, on the reverse strand, counting down.
TAGTCAGAAGGCAAGCAAAGGTCATACACTGGTAATCACTGGGCACAGTACACGAGGATGAGGCAGGAGAGTGGTCAGAAGGCAGGCTGAGATCATACACAGGTAACCCTGTGTATGTAACCCTGTGTTCACGGTACAGAGGGATTAAGCCGAAGGATAGTCAGGAAACAAGCCGAAGTCAGTATCTGGTGATCAGGACCACAGTAAAGTACAAGGGACGCTGGAGCAGGTTGTGAGCCTATACTCTGGCAGCCTCTGTCTCCCAGAGACTGCCTTTTATAGGAAGCACAATAGGCTGGATACTCGTAGGTGCCTTAATCAACGAAGGCTGAGCATGGTCAGTTCACACAGAACTCTCCTGCAGGAGAGATTCACCAGGTGTAACTAATCAGCAGAGCTCAGATCACACAGACTTTCCTGCAGTATGGAGTGGATCAGAAGCTGAAATCAGCATGCAGAGTCCAAACCACACAGAGCTGTCAGCAGCAAGAGACAGAGCCAGCAGGATTTTACAAGCAGGTAACACTGAATACTTGCATATTGTGACAGCAGTTATGTATAAATTATGCGGCACTTTAAAAATGATGCACTTTAAAACTATTATGCACACAGTTACACCATGCAAACAGTCTATATAGCCATCATACCCCTGAAAACGCACAGAAAATTGTCCCAGGTATGGCATACATATCTGTGATTAAAATGCGATCATCCCACATAAATAAAAAAGATAAAGCCATCATCCCACTGGACATGCATAGAAAATGGTGTCAGGACTCAATATTGATATTACATACCTCCCAACATGACCCTCTCCAGGAGGGAGGACACAATGCTCTGCACCTGAACTTTTCTTGGTACTTATGTAGTAGCCGTGCGCCCAATTTGCATACGTACGTTAACTTAGGAAAATCCCATCGCATCGAATGGGCCATTTTAAGGGTCGTGCGATGCGATTTTCCTATGTAATTTATTCACTGCTCTCTTAGCCCCGGGGATCGCATCTCCCGCAAAATTGCATGCGATCGCATGCGATTTTATAGGGTGTACGATGCCATTACATTAGCTATACGATAATATCATTGTATGAGTGGAGTGGAGTTGATTTTATATAGTGTGGCGAGCCCCGCGGATTACTTTACATGTATTCCGTGTACCCTCACCACACTTCGGGCTCGGTGGCTCGCCACACTACATAAAATCAACTCCACGCCGACGTGGATAGTGAGGGTATGAAAAGGTCGGTGGACGCGTTCCGCCACCACTCGCCACGCTTCAGGGTAGAGTGGATAGTGGGGGAATGCCTAAAACCTCATTGTATGTCATACAATGATATTATTGTATAGCTAATGTAATGGCATCGTACACCCTATAAAATCGCATGCGATTTTGTGGGAGGTGCAGTGCGAAGCGATTCCCCCGGAGCTAAGAGAGTAGTGAATAAATTACATATAAATAGGATGCGATTTTCCAGGGTTGCCGACTCACCCCCCGGAAGGGTGTGCAACCCTCCTGGATTCATTAAAATGCCGCAATCCTCGGGTCTCAGAGGAGGGAGCGGAGGTAAAATGACACAATCGCATCATTTTAGCCCCGCCCCCTCCATGGAGATCCGTGAATTCTGCAGTTTGTCATCATGGGGGCGGGGCTTAGTGATGGCACACTTAAGTCCCACCCCCTGAGCGGCTGCTGGAACTCTCCTCTCCGGGCTTCTCCAGGAGAGGAGAATTATAAAGTCGTCAACCCTGCGATTTTCCTATGCAGAATAGCCCACTAACCAAATTGCTTAGTGGGCGCTCGGCTACTACATGAGTATCCTTTTCTTTAATGTATGATTACCATCACCTGTGCTGAATAGATTAATTGATAAGAAAGGTGTTTCAACGCAGATGAGGGTAATCATAATCACCAGACGCAGCAATTCCTGGAATGTGGCATCATCCATCCTCAAAAAGTTCCGGAAGTTGTCTGGGTTATTTTCTCTGATGTCCCTGAGCAGTGGCATGTGCGAACGAGTCTGACGCTGCAGTAGCCACTGCTTTGTCCAGCATGATCTTGCTCTCCTGCGCTGGGCCCTCTAACGCCTGAGCTTCAGCACTGCATAATAGAGCAGGTAATCTTGCTGGTGACGACCCATCACTGCATTCTCCATAGTGCAGGGTTAAAAGACACTTTGTAATGGCAGGCAAAACAAAGTAATGTGTAAATACATACCTCCCAACTTCTGGAGGTGCCTGGTCGGGACAGGGTGCGCGCCGGAGGCGTGCAGCGATTTTTTTCGGGGGCGTGGCCTATCGGGAAGGGGGCGTGGTCTATAATCGCGGCACTGCCGTGAGGCCACGCCCCCATTTTCGCCGCTCGTCGGCGCTGAATAGACGCTGTGCGCATGCGCACAGCGTCTATTCTTGGCAGGCTGGGGGGGCTCCCAACTGCCCCCCCCCCACCGCGGGACCATGGCGGCCCCGGGTGGGACGCGGGAACGTCCCCGAATATCGTGACTTTCCCGCGGAAATCGGGACAGTTGGGAGGTATGTAAATAGCTATGTCCAGCGTTCAGCAGGTATAAACCAAGCCTCACTAGTAACAAAGCAGAAATACACTGGTTTAAAATGGCTGCTGCTATTCCTATCCCCTCTGCTAGTCCAACCCCTTAATTTAAATTTCAAAGGCCAATCTGATGACGGTCGCATGTGTTCTTGCAAAAAAACAAAAACCAGCGATCCGACCGTCTTAACGACCATCATGGGCGCATCGGGATCGGATCTAGATCGTTCCGCAAAAAAACCCCAATTTTTGCTAATCGTTTGCTGGGGACTGCCTGGGAGCTCCCGGGAAGTCCAAGAGAAATCGTCCGATGGTCGTCTATCGGTCGTGGACGACGGAGGTCGTCCTGGTGTGTACCCCACATAAGAGGGAATTGCAGGAACAGAGCATTGTGTCCCTCCTGGAGAGGATCATGTTGGAAGGTATGATATTAGTATGCTGTTTTCCTTATTAACTTATATGGTCTTGTTGTTATAAACCAATTAAATGCTACATAAATGCTGTAACTCTTTTTTAACTATAAATATATAATTTAAAAGCTTAAGTGCTTGCTGTAGTTGGTCAATTCTAAGTTGACGTAAAAAAAAAGCGACATCTAGAGGTGTGTATAGCAACTACAGGCAATCATCTCTTGATCATCCTTTCAGTACATCCTGCCGCAGGGTATTCTGGGATGCATCAGCTGGACGCCGTGAGCAAAAGCATAGGTGACCCGCTGGCCTGGTTTACAAAAGCTGATATTATGACATCAAGCTTATTGTTAAAAAGCATCACAGTTATTGCTAATGCGCATATAAAATGGAAACAACATTGCATTAAAACAGTGCGAACTATTATGGTACATATATTTAGCTGCAAATATCATGCACAGCGAGTTTATATTTGTTCACGCTCAACCAGAATCTGTGATTTCTCCTTCCCAGTATCCCCTGTGGCAGTTTCACCAGAGACATACCCACGGGAACGCCGGCGCCCACAACGCCAGAGGTCGCTGCAGAGAGACAACCTGTTTCGGTTTCAACCAATAGATTTTCATTGCCTGTTTCGCTCTCTTGCAACTCTGTGGCATTTGCAAGCGTATAGCAGCTGTGTTAGGTTCCTGTCAGGTTCCACCTCCGTCTACGTCACATGACTGTGACATCGTTTCTTCCTCGAACACGAGTAGGAGACGAGTCACTAATCACGTAAATTTTGTCTGCAGTCGTCCTCACTAATATTTTACTATGGTGTTAGATTTAGATTTGTTTCGTGAGGATAAAGGAGGGGATGCGGAACTGATAAGAGAGAATCAGAGGAAGAGGTTTAAGGATTCGGAGCTGGTAGATGCCTTGTTGAAGGCAGACGTTGCATGGAGAAAATGTGAGTAATACCGTGCTCTTTGTATCGTATTATATCCATTCTAGATTTTGCTCTAGGGGAAATCAGTCATCTCCTGTCTTTTTTTTTTCCAATACAGAATTGTGTTGTACTGTATCTTTCAAGCTTTTCATAAATCTCATAGTCCTTTGAGCCTGTTCTAAGGAAATCTGGAATCGAGATCTCTAATCGAATCTCTAACAAGTTTAATATTTTTTTTTTTTTTTTTTTAAATGAGTTGTTGCTTTGCATAATGCTATTTTTGTTACCATAAGTCAAGACATAACAGAGAGAGAGAGAGAGAGAGAGCAGCATGTGCTGGATTCACATCTGATGCAATCCTGCAGCCAGAAGTCTGGGCTAGGTGGCCGGGGCGGGAATTAAAACTCCACCGTTCTTTAGTGACTTGCCATTCATGGCATCTCTGTTGTTTTGAGCAAAGGTCATTTATAACTGGTCAGTTACTGATGTAATTGTCCCTATGTTATACTGTTTGTACTACATTATTACTACAGAACTACTGAGACATTCTCTGTAAACCCTAATGACATAACTGGGATTTCTGTGTAAAGGACAATACACACTAGGTGATTTTTTATTTATTTTTTTACCCCAACGTGTATGCTTACTGTGATGGCGTGCTGCGCACCTGCATACTGTACTATCTTCCCCACGAGCACTCTGGGCCACCGCAGATCACTCCCCTCTTCTGCCAAGCACTCAGGCGTTTGTCTGTTCGGGCACCAGAACGCAAGAGCACCCGAACACCCAAGTACACACTCCGCCATTGCCGGGCACTTTCCCCCTGAGCAGCGCCAAACTTTCCAGAGTGGCCACTCTGGGCTGCTGCTTCTAGCTTCAGTGCGCTACCTGCAGAAGGTAGTGGCTGCAGCTTGAATGGTGGGTTTTCCTCAGGCTGGACAAACCTTCCCTGGTAGGTTAGTCCTGCCCCAGGAAAACCCACTACTCACTCTACGCACTAGGACACAGGTCTTTGCGGAGCAACGAGGGCTCCATTTCTAAGCGATCTAGTCAGATCAGTTAGAAAAAGTGGATGAATTTGCCCCGTGTGAATGCCGCTTTAAATTTCAAACTATGGGGCAGATGTATTAAGCCTTAACAAGAGAGAAATGCAAGGATGATAAAGAGAGAGATAAATGTCTAGCCAATCACCTCCATGGTACAGGCTATGTTTGAAAAAAGTCTGTAAGGAGCTGATTGGCTGGACATTTATCTCTTTATCACCCTTGCATTTATCTCCTGTTAAGGCTTAATACATCTGCCCCAGTTCTATATCACCTGGGACAATAGATCATCTTTGGGCATGGTATATTCTGTATATGCCTTGTGCAGTGTTTTTAAATGTACCTCCTGCAACATAGCCGAGTGAAGAATCTTCAATTTTTTTTCATATGCTTAGTCAGGAACTTGAACTTGTGGAATATCTGTCTCCCACTTATTCGCTCCACACCCCCACATGAGACTTTAGGACAGTGTTTTTCAACCACTGTGCCGTGGCACACTAGTGTGCCTTGAGCTGTTCTCAAGTGTGCCCCCAGATCTAGAGATGCCCAAACTAGTTTACAGCCACCACCAGTTCAGGTGTTATTTACTGGTCTCTTCTTTTCATGTAAAGGGCCAATGTATTTTATTTGTGTTACCTGTGGGGACCAGTGTGATTGTTTTTTATATGGGGGGCAATAGGTTTGTTTTTTTCCTGTGGGGACCAATGTGTTTTGACCTGTGGGGATCTTATGGTGTGCCTTGACGATTTTAAAATCTTATTTAGTGTGCCGCAAGGTAAAAAGGTTGAAAATCACTGCTTTAGGAGCAAGCCAGGATAGAAAAATCGAGTTAAGGTACTGATGTGCAAGGTACAATTGTTGCAACAAATCATGCATAGCGTGCTGCAGCATAGGGAGGGGTAGTGACTGGGCATAATGTCTGGCTGAGAGAAACATGTAGAAGTCACTATTAAGCTCTGTACACACGGGGCGACCTGGCTTTTAGCTGAGCGATGCTTTGTGCTGAGCATTCATGCTGAGCATGGCTTTGCCTATTTTTATAATAGGCAGAAAATAATGGATTTTAGAATAGCCGTCCTCCCAAAAGCGAAACAGGAAGAAAGCACACGTGTCTAACAATTTCAATACATTTCGGCTAATACCCCGTTCTCACTGCCGCAAAAACCCGGGTATTTCCCAGGGCAAGCTGAAAGTTCCCATGTCCTGTCTCAGTGTGAAAGGGTCTTTGTGAAATTCCCGGGTGTTATGCCCCGGGAATTAGACACGGGTTTTTTGCAGGGTTTTTCCTGGGTAATACACGGGTGTACATTAGTGTGAACAGCACAGACCCGTGTTTTTCACACATGATGCCAAAAAACAAGCTCATTGGGGGATGTAATCATGTTATGTGACATCCATTATATGCTACACAAGTACGTATACATTATACGCAATTATTATACATATACAATATACGCAAGTACGTATACATTATATGCTATACAAGTACGTATATAGTGAAAATCACTTTAATGTACATATGATTAAAATATGTACATAAAAACATAAACGTCTTGTCCTTATTATTAATATTTTATTAAATGTTGTAATAGCCATGATAAAATCTATGCAGTGTGCTGGTGAAAAAAGCCCTATTTAAAATGACATAATCTTTAGGCAGCCAATAAAAGCTGTTTTTAAGCAGCCAATCACAGTAATTAGTACAAATTTCCCAACAGCCAATCAAAGCTGCTATTACATGCCACACACTTGTTGGAAGGCAGACCATGGAAAGCAGTGTGAAAGGGGCAGACATGGGAAATTCCCGGGTCTGAGGTGCAATGTGAAGGGGGTATTTTGAGCTGAGAAGCTCTGTGCCCCCCCAAAAATCCGGCAAGAAAAACCCGGGATTTTGCAGGGGCGGCAATGAGAACATGGTATAACAGGGATAACGTTTTTTCTAATGCATGAACAGCGCACCTTATGTGCGCTAGAGACAGCCTGCTGAGTAACAGCAGGGGGCTGCCCCCCTGCAATACCCCCTGTGACGACCCCAGGCTCATAATGTGCATTACTTTTGCCTCATGTAATTTCCGCCTTGAGAAAGGCAGCGTTTAGAGCTTTGCACGGGTCCTGGGGCCACACACGATTCTGCGATCACACAGAAAGCACGCAATAGCAAGGTCCAACGGAACCTTTATTACATAGAGACTAAATAAACATGTAAACCGTAACCACACTATGTACATATATATACAGGTAGCATTAACATTAAACACAGTTATGAATAGACCAATATGACTAGAACCACACAAAGCAAGAACCCCTCCCCCAATACCGGGAATATCCACCTCAGGGAATACTTGCGTCTGCTGGATGTTGGTTGCTGGGAGGGCGATGATGGTGTCCTGCTGATCTTGGCCTGCGCCAATCACTACTCCTGGGAGTAGGGCACCCTGGAAAAGTCACCCAGCTCCTGCTGGCACACTTAAGCCCGGCACCTGTGATGCTCTGGTGGGGGCAGTACGCTTGGCTGTGTCCCCATCTACCAGCACCAGGCGGACAGGCTTGGTTCCTGGCAGCCGCCTCTCTCTGCAGTCTCTCAAACTCAACAACAACCCCCACCCCTGGTGCGTGCCCTCTTCAAAACTTCCATCCTCCCAGAATGCTCCGCTCCCCTGGTGACCTCACGGAGTGTCCTGATTGGAGGGATTTCAATCCTGCTCTTTAGAAGGTGTCTCAGAGCTATGTGGAGACCCCCTGTGGTTTTGGAGACATGTAGTCTGCAATGACTGCCCTTAGAACAAAGGCCAGGTAATTATGCTGATAAGGAAAATGTCCACTTTGGGATTGTATAATGAGCCATGTTAACCCCTTGTAGTCATTTGTGATGTCACAGCCCCCTCAGCTGATTGCTGCTTCCTGTGCAGGGGGGTTGTGAGCGCAGGGGGAGAGGGGGGGTCAGTCCTGGCCTTCCCATGTATCACTCACACACTGGATGGCAGGAAATTGCACACATGCAATAAACAGTACATTACGGAGACAGACATCTATCAGTCTCAGGGGTATATGCCCTGATAGGCACAACACTTATAAGAACACGGGACTACTTCCCGAAACAACTGGTATCTAATAAAGTCACATTTTATTACTATAGAACACACAGTCCTGTGGATAGCTCCATTAGTGTGAGAGGCACGGCTCCCAGGAGGTTGCAGTCTATGAATTCAGCTAAGAGGGTGTCTGTGTCTCTGGGCTGTATTTAGGAATTTTGGGGTGTCTACCCCCTCATGATCCAGGTGCGGGGGTGCCCAAATGATGGTTCATGACACACCTCCCCCTTCCTAAATCCGGTCAGAGGGGCTAGCTCCGCGATCGGAGCCAGTCAGGATGACCGGGCCCAGAGATCGCATGCGGGCATGGTCCCGCTCATCCTGTCGGGACAACCCACAACCCTTTGGGTGTTCCTTCTTCCTCTTGGGTTTGGCGAATCGTCCCAGGGGCTGCGGGTCAGGTATAACCACTACCCCTGTGGCCTGGGCCGACATCACCCCTTTCCCGCCTGGGTCACCCCAAGGTGTGCATATGTTACCCTTGGGGAGGACCGGCTCCTGTTCCGGGTGAGTGGGGTCTGAGGTCAGCAGTTTACCATTTGTAACACACCTTCCCGCATCCCCGTGACCGGGTTTTCCCCTGTCATGTGGAAAGCTTTCCTCCTCGCCTTCCCTTTTGGTTGTTCCTCCTCCCTCCGCCTCTGGCGCAACTGGGAGGGGCCTGATCTGCGCACTCAGACCAGCATCATGGAACCTGGCCGCTCTCAACAACAGTGCTGATGTTGGCTGTAGAGGAGTGGTGGGTACCGACAATGTTCCTCCCTCCAACGCCTTCACATCCACCCCACTTGGGTCGGAAACCTCCCCCAGCCCCGGAAACTGCTGGGCCTCCACTGGGCAACCTTCCATCCCTGTCTGTTCATCCACCTCGCAGGGCTTCCGCACACTCTGCCCCCACCTGCCCCTAGCAATAGGCAGTGGCCCAGGGAATTCTCCTCCACCCCATGGCTGCAGAAGAGCAGGGGGTATCCGCATTCCTTCTCCTGCTCTTCCCTCAAAAGCTTCCCCCTTTGGGCCGAACACCTCCCCCAGCCCTTGGAACAACAACTGCTGGGCCTCCCCTGGGCAAACTTCCATCTTCCCCAGGGTGCACTGGTTCCCCAGCCTGGCTATGAGAGGGACTGGTGGGGTGGCATTGTACAGCAGCACTGCTGGCATCACCCTCACAGCCCCAGGTGCAAACTCACATTCTCTTGCTCGTGCCATGCTGGGTAGTGAGGTGTCTTCCTCTGAGGCGCAGAGGGGTGATGAGCTATGCCTCTGACCATCCCCTCCATGTTTGCTTGCTTGGCTGCCTGTTTGCTGCAGTGGCTCCCCGGGCACATAATTACAGTTAGTCACTCTTGCAGGGGACTCACAGTAGCGCTGCACCCCAGCCTCTACTCCCTGCTCTGGCACCCCGGTCACGTACCTGCCTTTTAACTTCAGATCCTCCTGGCTCTGATGGCTAAGTGGGAACAGTCCTGGATAATCCTCCTGGGGGGGTGGAGCGGCGGAGCACACACCAGACACATTTTCTTCCATCTCCCCCTGCTGAATATGCTGGGGATCCTGTGGCAAGATGCCCTCATTCGCTGGGCCGCTGGTGGTCCTGTAAGGGAGAATTACTGCCCCCTCGGCTGGGGCACAATCATTGCAGACCCCCTGGCCGCTAGTTTCAAAGTCTCCATCTCCCACATCTGCAAAAGGGAAGATGTACTGCCATTCTTCCTGGGGTGCCATTTTTGGGTGCACCCCCATCCTTTGGCTAGCTGCTTGGAGCAGTGGCTGACCACTGCTTTGTACCTCCTGTGGCGAGGACTCAGCAATCACAGTCCCAGCCTCCGAGGTCTGCTCTGCTCTGGGGCTATTCTCTGGGGCAGCCCCTGCACTGTATACTGGCACTGCTCCATCTATCACGGGCTCCGTGTGCACCAGTCCATCATCACCATGTGGGGCCACAGTGCCCAGCTCTGCCACACTACTTGGCACAATGCAGGGGGAATAAATATCCCCTTCCCAATGTCCATCTGCAACAGACACAGTCCATGATGATAGGGCTCCTTGGGAGTCCCAGGTCCCTGGTGCGAAATCGCAGGGACACTCCACAGCTCGTTCCTCATTTCCCAACTCACTGAATGGGAACAGTTCTGTGATTTCTCCCGGTGTCAGAGGGGAATTTAGTTCAGTGTCTCTGTGCGGATGCACAAGCTGCAGCAGCCGACGTTCCTCTGCCTCTACCCTCTGACACTGGTCCAGCCACTCTGGAGAATTCAGCTGCCCCTGTGCTAGGGCGACTCTCTCTGCATTCTCATAGCAATGCAGGAGACACTGCAACTGCTCCTGGACACTTCTCAGTTCCCCTGGACACAGGACCCAGTTTCTATACGCGCTGAACGCATGTAGCGGGTCCTCTTGCTGCTCGTACACCCATCGAATAAGAGTGCAGTGTGAGCGGCCTTCAGGGGGTGTGCTGCATCGTAGCCTCCATTCCGCAATTAGGTCCTCCAGACTCATTCTTGCTAATGGAGCTCCAGATTCTGCAGGCCACAGATCCTCCGCCTCCCCCCCTGGGATCTCGGTAGTGGACCCCTCGGTCATCCACCCCGGTGGCACCATCAACTCCTCCTCCCTTTGAGTTCTCTTCGCGGGCTCCTTCCCAGGACCCACTTTACGCGGTGCTGGCACGCTGGCCTCAGCGACCCGGCTTCTGTGCATTAGCTGATGCGTGGCGTTACTTACTTCTGTGACAAAAGCCTTCCACGCCACCGTATGCAGCAGGTTCCCTGCAGCAGCCTCAAATACATACTGCTCAAATTCATCGGTCAGGTAAGCTGCTTTCTCCTCTGTAGTAGCTCCTGTCCATACATTAATCCACCGATATGCTGCTTCCCAATCCTCCCAGAGGGGCTGCATCAGCGTGGATGGACTGCTCAGGTCCCATTCCTCAGCCAGACGACTCCATGACGATTCCTCATCTATGAGCCTCACTGCTCTGGGCAACTGTGGGCACCTCTTGCCTCTCTTTAGACGTTTCTGTCCTTTTCCTGGCCCCATTCTCCAAACGTGCTGCACTAGTAGGGCTTGGCCAGCGTCACTTGCTGAACCCCCTCACTTCAGCTTCCGTTTCTGGGCCACGGCACACTCCACCGTTCTCACGCTTGCAGGGAAAGTCCCCTGGACAAGCAGGCACTTAAGCGGAATTCTTCCCTCGCGTAATGCCCTCGCACAGGAACCTTTTTCTTCCTCCCCGGTGTTCCAGCTAGGTTTATAAGAGCTCTGCTCTGTGTGGTTCTATACTACTGGGTTACGGACTATTGCGCCTTTAGAGCTTGGCCGCATACCGATACGGACCCCTGGCTCTGCCCGGACGTCGGGCCTGTGTGATCCCCACTGCTTGCCACCAATTGTGACGACCCCAGGCTCATAATGTGCATTACTTTTGCCTCATGTAATTTCCGCCTTGAGAAAGGCAGCGTTTAGAGCTTTGCACGGGTCCTGGGGCCACACACGATTCTGCGATCACACAGAAAGCACGCAATAGCAAGGTCCAACGGAACCTTTATTACATAGAGACTAAATAAACATGTAAACCGTAACCACACTATGTACATATATATACAGGTAGCATTAACATTAAACACAGTTATGAATAGACCAATATGACTAGAACCACACAAAGCAAGAACCCCTCCCCCAATACCGGGAATATCCACCTCAGGGAATACTTGCGTCTGCTGGATGTTGGTTGCTGGGAGGGCGATGATGGTGTCCTGCTGATCTTGGCCTGCGCCAATCACTACTCCTGGGAGTAGGGCACCCTGGAAAAGTCACCCAGCTCCTGCTGGCACACTTAAGCCCGGCACCTGTGATGCTCTGGTGGGGGCAGTACGCTTGGCTGTGTCCCCATCTACCAGCACCAGGCGGACAGGCTTGGTTCCTGGCAGCCGCCTCTCTCTGCAGTCTCTCAAACTCAACAACAACCCCCACCCCTGGTGCGTGCCCTCTTCAAAACTTCCATCCTCCCAGAATGCTCCGCTCCCCTGGTGACCTCACGGAGTGTCCTGATTGGAGGGATTTCAATCCTGCTCTTTAGAAGGTGTCTCAGAGCTATGTGGAGACCCCCTGTGGTTTTGGAGACATGTAGTCTGCAATGACTGCCCTTAGAACAAAGGCCAGGTAATTATGCTGATAAGGAAAATGTCCACTTTGGGATTGTATAATGAGCCATGTTAACCCCTTGTAGTCATTTGTGATGTCACAGCCCCCTCAGCTGATTGCTGCTTCCTGTGCAGGGGGGTTGTGAGCGCAGGGGGAGAGGGGGGGTCAGTCCTGGCCTTCCCATGTATCACTCACACACTGGATGGCAGGAAATTGCACACATGCAATAAACAGTACATTACGGAGACAGACATCTATCAGTCTCAGGGGTATATGCCCTGATAGGCACAACACTTATAAGAACACGGGACTACTTCCCGAAACAACTGGTATCTAATAAAGTCACATTTTATTACTATAGAACACACAGTCCTGTGGATAGCTCCATTAGTGTGAGAGGCACGGCTCCCAGGAGGTTGCAGTCTATGAATTCAGCTAAGAGGGTGTCTGTGTCTCTGGGCTGTATTTAGGAATTTTGGGGTGTCTACCCCCTCATGATCCAGGTGCGGGGGTGCCCAAATGATGGTTCATGACACCCCCAGTATTTAGTGGGCAGGGCGATGTATTGACAGTTGCCTAGGCTTTAAATCGCCCCATCCGCAACGCCAGCTCAGGGCTAGCGTTGTCCTATCCCCACTGCGAGGACAATGCTACCCCTGCTGCTGGCTCTGGGCTGCACTGGAGATCTCATGGTAATAGTGAGATCTAGCGCATGTACATTGCAGCTGGCCGGGGGAAAGTAGGATCGCGCATGTGCAGGAACACCAATAAGGAGAGCCGTTAACGCTGGGCATAACAACTCTCCTTATCGGCGCAGGGGGGGTTAATGCATCAGGCAGTAACGGGTGCCTGCTTCTCCACGTTATGCAGGAGAATCGGTACCCCTTATTTTTAAAATGTTAGGGGCAGATTAATACATCTGCCCCATAATACCCAAACATTTGATAGTCTTAGTGGTTACCATAAATTGATTGGATACTAGAGAGGAAAAAGAAGTGGCCTGAGGTCCTGGCACCTGTAGATTCTAGCATTATCTTAATCATTAATCCACTTCTTATCAAAATTAAACCCCCATGACAAGTAAATGTTTGTATATTTATCTATTTTGGTAAAACAAACAAGGACATTTGGTTCCCAGTGCCACCACCCCCCTATAGACATTGTAAAGGTGCCCACGCATCGAAGCGATATCCCCCGATTTTTGCCCGATTATCAATGAACGTTGGACGATATATCTGCCGATTTTATCGGAAATCTGCAAAAAAATCGTTCTAGTGTGTGGGCACCTTAAGCAGAGGGAATATGTGTGTGCCATAGCTAATTGTAGCTTGTGGACTGGAAACCAATCAATGACCACATCTGACATTCCGCAAGTTTTTGTGTGGTGGCCGGCACCACATTAGAGTTGTGAAATGTAGGGGCTATAGTTATTACACTGGTGGCTGGCAACCCCGACCGCTGCTGATCAGAAACTTAAGAAGAGGGGACAGTATTTGTCATGTTTGGCGATCACTGCACCAGGGGAGTGTGAGTAAGGTAATGAACATTAGGGTGTGCATGGGCACATCTATGCTGCTTCATATTGGTGCCCTCCCCACTTTAGTCTGAATGCAATTGGATATGGAGTACAACAATGATGTAAGTAAATGTTTGCTTTCTAGAACTCAGTCTGAACAGCGGTGGCTGCTGTGCCGACCACTAGGGTGGCCAATCCTGGATTTGGCCCTAAAATTGCTGTTATTTCAATTGGGATTAGACTGCGCATTTGCATTGTAATGCCAGGCACTGTTTGGCTGTTTCTGACCTCGGCCACACCCCTGCTTCAGTTTGCACTGCTACCTCCCAGCAGAAGAACCCCTTGTGCCTGCCCATGTAAATAATGCGTGGGGTGCCGATTTTTTTTGGGGGGGGGTGCATGTGTGTATGTGTATATATATAATATAATTGTCACTGATACAGGGGGCAGCCTGTCAACAAATATAAACAGACTAATTACCGCTTTGACATCACAAAGCCAGGTCAGATATCCCTGGTCTGACCCAGGTTCATTCCTTTCACACTAACATGGGTCGTCCATGATACACAAACCATCGGGTTTAACCCTTTATATAGTCCGACTTGCCTGGTTAGTTGACCCTGCTTATTAGGTTTGGTGCTTTCACATTACACCTCAACCCTGCAATAACCCGGGTTATTTGTGCAATGTGGAAGTGGTGATATAAAATTGAATGTAATATGTGCTAGTTGCTGCCTCCACAGGACACAGACACAGTGTTCAGCCTGTTTAAAGCCCAAAACACACTGGAGTGGTGGGGATTCCTTCTGACGGAACAAATCCCCTTCAGCCCAGATTGCCCTAAAACCCTGGAACAAGGTTAATGAAGGATGGGACGAACACCGCTACCTTGTGATTGCCTGTGTTTGTGCATGTGTGTTAGAGAGCGATGTAGTTTCACTCACTGCCAACAGATGGCAATGTGTCGGAGACACACAAACGGACACTAGACCTATGTATAGATGATCTTTTTCACAAGCAGAGGGGCAGCACAATGGCCTTTTGAAATAAAGACACTGAACAGTGTACTTAATCAATGTTTCAATGTTGGATGACCCTGTATCTAACATTGAAACGTTAAGTACACTGTCCAGTGTCTATGTGCATATGTATGTATATGCATGCATTGGGTAGGATCTGTATATATCCAATGAGAGTACTCGCCAATAAAAGTTTGATTGTAGCAAAGTTTTAATACATCACAGAAGATGCCTCAAGAAGGTTGACATTTTGCCCCATCCAGGCCTTTGTCAAGATACAGACACCAAACGGCTCCACAGCACAGGTGAGCAAGGCAGAATGTCATTGGCTGGCCGTAGATAGCATCTTTATTACATAATCATTGCAGGTGTATCTCAATCTATATTAATTGTTGGCTACATGTTCCTAAAACGGTCAAATTATCAAAATCTGATTAAATACCTCGCTATGTGTAAAAAGTAATCTGCACATATATTATATAAGGTGAGACAAATTGAAAAGGATGCTTTTGCTGTACTCCAGTGAAAATACAGCCACTGCTTTGCTCCTGGTCTCCGGTCCCGGCCACCGCTCCTGGTTTCCAGTGACCCACTCTGGCTGCCAAGCTCTCCTGCTCCCCGACTAGCCTACTGTTTGCAGGGTGCTTCCCCACTCAAACGGAGTCCCGGGTACGTTATTTAGGGTAAAATATGCCCTATAGCACATATTTGCGATCACTGACCC
The DNA here is from genome assembly GCF_055691185.1 of Crinia signifera. NCBI lineage: Eukaryota > Metazoa > Chordata > Amphibia > Anura > Myobatrachidae > Crinia > Crinia signifera. Next base: position 163,561,891 of record NC_139218.1, on the reverse strand, counting down.
ATGGTGGTTGCAATTCTGTGAGATCATTCTTCTTCCACCCTTCTTCTGTATGTAGACAGGGCTCTGAAAATATATCTAGAATGAATAGCTCCGTCACGAAAATCTGACACACTGTTTGTCTTCTATATGTCTGAGAGGGTGGCCCGCATCAAAACAAACACTGTCTCAGATCAAAATGACGATCTGGCGGAAAACTTACCTACACCAGCCTCCTTCCATTTCGGCAGACAACATTCATTCTGTTGGTTTTTCCTGGGCTGCTACCCGGGGGGGGTTTCTGTTACTCAACTGTGCCATGCGGCCACTTGGTCGGGAAAGAATACCTTTGTACGCTTCTACTGTGTTGATACTTTGGTGGCCTCAGAATCTTTTTGACCATTCTGTTTTGCAGATGCTTCGGTGCTCTCCTGCCCATGGTGAAGGCTTTGGAAAGTTTTTACTGTCTGGATACTTCAGTGTCCCCTAGGGGGGAAAAAAACAGGATTTTAGTACTTATGGTAAAATCACTTTCTCCGATTCCACAGGGGACACTGGGTGCCCACCCTTTACTAGGTTTTTTTTTCCCTGCCATGTTCTCTTTAATGAGTGCGATTGCAAGTTTTTGTTACTTCTGCTCCTACTCCTCTAGAAGTTGTTTATCTTTCTGTTTTTTTTTTTCAGGCTCAGGGGCAGATGTCTTAAGCCTTACAATAAGAGATAAAAATGAGTGTGAAAGTGATACACGTCCAACCAATCATCTGCTAACTGCCATTTTTCAAGCCCAGTCTGTAACCTGACAGAATCTGGTTGACTGTACATTTATCAATCTATTACGCTTGCGTTTATCTCTTGTTAAGGATTAATACAGGAAGAGCTAGCCACAAAAAAAAATTAATTGTCAGCTCCACTCATCCACCTTCTTTACCCACTTGATACTCCAGTGTCTCCTGTCTCCTCAAAGCACTATTTTGAGTTTTATGGTGTCCTCTTCTTTAAAATGTTTCATATATTGTGAATGTTGCCGATTTTATAGTCATGGCTCTTTTCTAAATCATTAGAATGGTCACGCAAATAACAACAATATATTTGAACATTGAACGTTAATGTTTTGTAAAAAGTCTTATTTTTTTTTTTATGGTTTTGTGTTTTTAAAGGCAGGTTTCAAGTAGACAATCTGAACAAGCTAAAAAATCTGTGCAGCAAAAACATTGGTGAGAAAATGAAGGTAAGCAAATATTTAAAGTAGGCTACAGTAAAGCCCCCATCCACTATGCAGACATATCTGAAGATACAGATCTCCTCAGATTTCCCTTGTACACTCCCAGGAATCTGATCTGAACCTGGGCTAAATTTTCACTCTATTCACTTAAGATACATCTGATCAATTCTAAAGGCCCCCATACATTAGGCCGACTTGTCCAAAGGACAAGTCGAACCTAATCTACTGACCACTCCCCTGGGGGGGGTCACATACGATTTGGCACTTGATGTGCCAGGTTTTGCATGTGATAAATCGCATGCGATTTATCACATGCAGTCCCCCCGGGGAGCTGCTGGGAGCTGAGCAGGGCGTGGGGGCTGCAAGCAGGCAGCGGACGCAGCCTGTAGTACCTGCGGTGGAGGGAGCCAGATGCAGAGCGGGGGACTGCAAGCAGGGAGCCAGGCAGGGGAGGCAGTGGGCGCACTGGTCCAGGCGGTGAACTCCGCGAGGGGACCAGAGAGCAGAGACCGGGTAGCGTAGGGGAAGCCGGGCAGCAGCGGGCGGACATAGAAATTAATTAAGTCAGTGATTGTCTGAGAGCTCTCTGTCAGAGAGCTCTCATCCAATTACTGGCTGTCCATTCATTTCTATGTGCCCGGCTTCCCCTACGCTACCCGGTCTCTGTCTCTGATCCCCTTGCGGTGTTCACCGCCTGGAAGTATCTATTTGCAGCATTCCCCCCCCCCCCACACCCAGGATAGTGCGCCCACTGCCTCTCTAGCCCGGCTCCCTGCTTACAGTCCCCCGCTCGGCTCCCTCCACCGCACGTACTATACGCTGCATCCCCTGCCCGCCTTGGGCTGCACATAAGATTTAACAAATCTTATGTGCAGCCTGTCCGACCTCCCAAATCCGACCCGACGCGCACGGGACCACGCATCGGGTCGGATGGGATGTCTGCACATGCGATTTGGCCCGATTCCTCCGAATCTGGTCAAATCGGGCCAAAATCGCATATTGTATGTCGGCCTTTAGTTAAACCCATGACAGCCTCAGATCAGATGGATCTGTGGTGCAGCACCAAGGATTTTTTGGTCAGATGGATGAGACTCACCCACATGGCTGATTTGGCCTTTTTTGTCAAAAATAGGATAAAGAGAGACAGAGAGGAGAGGGTCACAAGCTATGGGTATCAATCAGGTATACTCATACCTTGGGATCCTACTTGCCTGTTTCTGGGTCCAATCACATATTATGCTTTTATGCTACCCCACCCCCCTACTGTCACTACACTGCCCCTTAGGGTGACAGAAGAAAGAGGGAGAAAGATGGAGATGGGTGGTCAGGGAAAGAGCTTCATGGAAAGAGGGGATGAGAGAGAGATGTGTGGTAAAGAGGGTGTCTGATAGAGAAAGGGTGATGTCGGAGGGGTGCGAGCAGGTGTAAGAGAATGTCGGAAAGAGAGAAAGACTGGAGCAAAAGATATAGAAACATGGGTTGAAAAAACAGTTATGCGCATTAGCCGCCCTAAGGGACTGTTTGTGGTAATGTGTATCACCAAATACACAGATAAATACGATACTATACAGAAAGACACCAAAACAGTCCCTGGCGCTGTCATCTCTATTTGCCTTTCAAGAATTTGTACCCAAAAAAAGACAGAAAAAACAATAATAATGTGATATTGTTTTACATAAACATATGAACTTTTATATGATTTTTGGGGGGTTCTGTCGGTCCCGTACTGTTGAGTTTTGTCTACTTTTGGGCAGACTCCAAACGTATATGATGGAAGCGGTAATGTCACAGATAGGGCCCCAGAAACATCTTTCTCTGTACCAATACCTTCAATGAAGGAAAAAAGATACCACAATGGTGTAATACCGTTTAAGTTCTGTGTATTACATGTAGAGGGACTTTCTTATATTAAAGACTCGTATTGTTATCTTTTGTCTCCTTATGCAGGTAGACAAATTTGCATGAATAATATTAGCCTTGTTGTTTTCAGCTTTCTCCAATCTCTGATATTCAGATCTCATGAAAGATATAAAACTGATATATGGTACAATATACATCCTTTAATTACATAAGATACCATTTAAAAAAACAAAGAAGCCAAAGCAGGACTCTCACCGTGTTTAAGTCTAAAATAATTGTAGACTAAACAAGTATGTTGGAATAATATCCACAGGCGTCCCCAGAAAAAGCTCCACCAGGTGACAGTTCAGCTTGGGATCTGCTCCTCTTATTTATCCACCAACGCGTTTCGATACTCCAGTATCTTTGTCAAGGTGTAATAGGAGACAACATACAATGGGTTTATATACCCATAATCCTAAACATCTAAAATTGCCTATTTCCAGACATGGATGAGACCTATACCACTAATCCTATACATTCTAATATCAAGTCCGGAATCCAATGTCCACTTTTTCAGTAGCACAAAAACGTATTTCCCGCCGTTTAAGGATCCTCGTGCCGCTTGGATTACCCAGAAGCGGAAGTGATGGGGAGAGAAAGAAAGGAAATAAGGTAGAAAGCCATCAGCGGAATACATTTCACAATATATTGGGACTCCTCCACCTGCCTGTTAAAGCAAATACCAAGAGATTGTTTTGAAAACATTTTTGTATCACTAATTTGGTAGGAATAGGAAGTGTACGGATGCATTTGGCCCAACAGCCAAACAGAGCAGAAGTCTCTTTATGAATGGATGCTTTCAACCAGTCCATAGTACACAAAAACAATAACCTGGAAGTTACCATAGACAGAACAGGGGGTAGGCATGAATCCATTGTTGTAAAATGGCCTTTTTTTCTACTGTGGCAAGTAACATAATGGGAGAAATTTACTAATGAAAATAGGCATAATATAGCTGTGTTCGTATGAGGAAATACGCCTATTTTATGCATATTCGCATTTCTCTATCATCTATCCTGGTGATGCAGCTCAACCTTTGTATGTGGGAGGGTCCGCAGAAGCCAGGCACCTATGCTAAACTTTTCAGGGGGCAGGCTCCTCCCCTCCGCATCCCATCATGCTTCAGTTTCGTTTAGGTGCCCACTGGAGTGGGTGCTATGCTAAACAGCCCAGGTAGAGACAGTTAGGAGTTTTTTATTTTATTAAATTTTACACTAGCAGTGTGAATCCTCACACTGAGAGTGCAGCAGGAGCTGACAGAAGTGTGTCCTGTGCGCAGGGAGACACTGTCTGGTCTCCCTGCGCAGCGCTTCAGACTTCCACAGCGGTGCAGTCTCCTGGGCCCAGGGGACCCCCGAACTGGCTCCCCACGGGGGGGGGGGGGGGGTTTGGATTGTAGGGGATGGGGTTCCTGAGATGGAAATGGGCTTACAGGCTGGACTCCTAATGGAGGGCGCAGCCTGTCACAGGAACGTCCCAAGTGATCCTTGGAGGAGGAGGAGAGGCAGCACAGAGGAGCGGCCTACAGGGGGCAATTGGCGCCAAAAGCTACAGACCCTGCTGTGGCAGGGACTTTTGGTCTCTTCCTTCACCTTGAATTTTGGTGCCTTTGGAAAGTACTGAACGCAGAGCTGAAGGTTTCCTGGCAGTGACAGCTTTTCCTGAGCCACGCTACCCCCACCGATCGGAGGATCGCTGAGGCAGACAGCTAAGTACACAGCATACTTTTACTCCGTAATATCGCCTGTCATTTTGCACTGTGAGTGGTAATCCTGACAGAGAAGCAGTCTGCTGGTGTGGGGGAGAAAGCGGTGGCCCTGGGATCTTGATGCAGAGTTTGTGGCTTAGATTTAACACCAGGACAGATGGCTAAAGGTCCCCTGTTTGTAATGCTGGACCCAGTGGAGCACAGGCTCAGAGAGGGGATCAGCCAGAGCCTCAGTGGGCTGTTGTGTTAGGTAGGTCTGTGACAGCTTTTGGCTTTGGACGGACAGAAGGAGGAATTGGCAAGGTCTCCTAGGCCCTTATCTTCCTCACAACAGTCCCTTGGTTAAATTTCCTTTATCACAAGGGGAACCAGCCCTGTTGCAAGTCATGCAGGACACAGCACAGGGCATGAAAAAATGTAACACCTTCATGGAACAGTTGTCCAGTTCCGACTTCTCCTCCAGACATTCAGTAACCTCTCTCCCTATCCTAAATGTAGATTCTGAGGAGGAGGGAGAATGTGTCCCAGAGGATCATGGGGGGTGGGGCCGAAACATCGGCACCAGGCATGGAGGATTTAATCCTGGCAGTAAAACAGGCCCATAACCTGGCAGTGGAGGATAAGACTCCGACTCAAGCAGTTTTCAAGCACCAGCGTAAAGAGGCAGTCACCTTTCCTTCAGATGAGGGAATGCAGGAGTTGTTAAGTGGGGCTTGGAAAACCCCAGATAAAAAGATTATATGCCCTAAGAGGTTCTTTAATCTTTACCCCATGCCTGAGGATCATGTAAAATGATGGGAAAAATTTCCTATAGTTAATGCTTCGGTGGCTAGACTTTCAAAAGCCACTATCCTTCCTGTTTTGAGGGGGGGGCAGCTTTCAAGGATCCAGTGGATAAGAAACTGGAAGGCTGTTTAAAGGCCACATTTGAAGTGGTGGGTTTTACACTCAGACCCATCATCGCTTCAGCTTGGGTGTCCAAGGCCATGATAGTGTGGGCAAATACCCTTGCTACCAATTTACAGGCTGATACTGAGGCTTTCGCATGTGCTTAGATGCTCAAAGCAGCAGCAGAATACACCTGCGAAGAAGAGAGGAAGCAGTTAAGATGCTTTCCAGTGTTTCAGCAGTCTCAGTTTATGCCAGGAGAGCGCTTTGGCTTAAAGCCTGGGAAGCAGATAGCGAATCTAAAAAATCCTTGTAGGCCTTACCCTTTAAAGTGGAGTTATTTGGCTCCGAACTAGAGGCTATCATAAAGCAGGCTACAGGAGGAAAGAGTACTTTTCTTACCTACTTCAGGATCAAAATCTAATTCTTCTAGGTTTGCAGCCTTTCGGTCGTCTTTTCGGAATTTCCTAGAGGAGGAGCCTCCTCTAGGGGCCAGGGTGGCAGAGGACGTCCTCAGACGAGTAGAGGAAAATTCTCAGTCTCGTTTTGGCGCGTTCTCTAATAAGCAAGCGTCCAAGAGCGAGGAAAACACTCACACAATGACGAGGTGGAGACTCCACAGTCTACTCTGGGCGTGGGGGGGGGGGGGTCACCTACTACATTTCTGGGACACCTGAGCCCTTCTAAATCAGGATCCATGGGTCATCAACATTGCTTCACAGGGTTACAGAATCAGTTTCAAAGGCTTTTCTCCAACAAGATTTCTTCCTACTCCCCTTCCGAGGGAGGCAACGCGCAGAAAGGCCCTTTTGGAAGCAACCAGGTCTCTTCAACAGAGGTTCCGGTACAACGAGAGGGTTTTTACTCTATCCTCTTTTTGGTACCATGTACCAAGTTTACATCTTTGGGTGGATCATTTCAGAATGGAGTCCCTGAGATCAGTCCTTTTAGGTCTAGAGCGAGGGGAATTTCTTGCGTCTTTGGACATTCAAGACTCGTATATACATGTTCCCATTCACAGAGAGCATCAGTCCTTGCTTTGATTTGCGATCAGAGATTTACACCTTCAATTTCAAGCTCTTACCTTTTGGTCTGGCAACAGCACCAATGGTATTTACAAAAATTATGGCAGTGATGGCTGCAGTTCTGAGAATGCAGGGCATTGTAGTAGTTCCTTATTGGACGACCTGTTGTTCAAAGCGACATCAGCAGAGAGACTACAGACTGATTTGTCTACGGCAATTAGTTTCTTACAGGATCATGGCTGGATCCTAAACATACAGAAGTCAAAATTGACCCCAACTCAGTTCCTTCACTTTTTGGGAGTGGTTATGGATACCCACCTACACAGGGTTTTCTTACCGGAATCAGAAGCGGTGGAGATTCGTCATCTAACGCAGTCGATACTCCGGATACCTGCTCCTTCGGTGTGAAAGTGTCTGAAATTGCTAGGCAAAATGGTGGCGACATTCAAAACACTGTAATTTGCTCGCTTCCATTCTCGACCTTTTCAGTGGAATATTCTGGCCTGTTGGTCCGGGAACCACAAGACCATAAAGATTGAGACAGTAGTCCTAGATCAGGACACGAGGACTTAATTGATTTGGTGGACAGACTTGGAGACTCTTCAATGGGGGAGCTCCTTGGTGGTCACCACCGATGCCAGTCTCCAGGGCTGGGGCGCAGTCATCCAGGAATTGAGACTCCAAAGAAATTGGTCCAGAACAGAGTCATTACTTCCAATCAATATATTGGAGTTACGGGCTGTTTGGCAGGCAATTCCGCAAGCGGAGGAAAGATTGAGAGGCTTTCCTCTTCATATACAATCGGATAATGCTACAGCGGTAGCCTACCTGAACCACCAGAGAGGTACGCGAAGTAGTTTGGCAATGAGGGAAGTCTCCAGAATCTTCAATTGGGCGGAAAAGAATGTTAAAGCCCGAATGTATTCAGCCCGGGAATTCAGAATGTAGAATCTGACTTTCTGAGCATGGAGAAGCTGTTGGAGGGGGAATGGTCATTGTATCCAAGTTTTTCAGGAGATAGTATCTCGATGGGGTCTCCTGGAAGTGGATTCAATGGCTTCCAGGCACAATTGCCAGGTACCCATCTTCTGCTCGAGGACCAGGGATCCTCTCGCTTGGGCGGTAGATGCCATGACGAGCCAGTGGAATTTCAACCAGGCCTACATTTTTCCACCAATCCCAATGATTGCACAAAAAGGGTGAGGTCACAGGGCATCTCAGTGATCCTAATCGCCCCTCAGTGGCCGAAGAGGTCTTGGTACTCCAGCATTCGGGAGTTATCGACACATTCGTGGCGTCTACCATTACGATCAGACCTTCTAATACAGGACCCTTTTATCATCAGGAACTTGCTCATCTAAATTTGACGGCATGGCTTTTGAAACCTCTATTCTAAAGAGGAAAGGGTTTTCGGAATCGGTAGTCTCTACTGATAAATGCAAGGAAACCAGTATCATCCAGAAATTGCTACAGGGTCTGGAAGATTTATATTCGCGGGTGTAATCGTCCAAGGGCTCACACATCCAGATCTAAAATTTCTAGATTCTTGCAATTTTTGCAGGATGGATTTTCTTCAGGTTTAGGCCTCCAATCTTTAAAGGTGCAGATTTTGGCCTTTTCAATATATTTTCAGAAAAGATGGACTTTAATCCTGAAGTTCAGACTTTTCTCCAAGGAGTGATTAGACTGAAACCTCCTTATAAACTTCGTGGGACTTGGCCTTGGTCCTATTGGTATTACAGAAAGCTCCATTCAAGCCTTTAAGCTCTGCAGACCTAAAATTCCTCACATGGAAAATAAACTTTTTATTGCCCATTGCCTCAGCAAGGCGGGTCTCTGAGTTAGGGGCTTTATCTTGTAAAGTCTAATTTTTTTATTTTTTCATGAAGAAAGGGCTGTGCTGAGAACAGTACCTAAGTTTCTACCCAAGGTGGTCTCTTCTGTTCACCTAAATCAAGAGATTGTTCTTCCAGTGTTTTTATTCCTCCAGAAGAAAAGGGACAAACTAAAAAATTTGGACGTAGTGCGTGCTTTTGCGCATATATGTGGACAGAATGAAGGATCTACGTAAGACGGATTCCTTGTTAATTCTTTATGACGTACATAAGATGGGTTGGCCTGCTTCAAAACAGACCATTGCCAGGTGGTTAAGATCTGTCGTCGCATTTGCCTATACTAAGGTGGGAAGACCTGTACATTCAAAGATAAATGCACATACCACCAGGTCAGTGGCGTGCTCCTGGGCGGTGCGCCATGGAGCTACAGCAGAACCGGTATGCAGGGCAGCCACTTGGTCATCTGTTCACACCTTCACCAAATTTTATAGGTTCCCTGAGTTTGCATCGGAGGATGCATCATTCGGGCGAGCAGTGATGAGAACTGCGAACCTGAGCGTACTCTCCCAAAGGACCGACTCTTGAACGTCCCAAGGTTGAGCTGCATCACCAGGATAGATGATAGAGAAAAGGAGATTTTTGTAAGAACTTACCATTCAAATCCTTTTTGTCTGAGTCTATCCTGGTGATGCAGCGATCCCTCCACTACGCTCAGTAAGTACTGCCGTTTTCATGAGTTGTCATGTTAAATTGGTTATGTTATAAAGTTGTTTTGTGCATATAATATGTTCAGGCGATGTTCTGAGTTTTTGTATCCTAGTGTGCTCTTAAAGTTTAACTGAAGCATGATGGGATGCGGAGGGGAGGAGCCTGCCCCTGAAAAGTTTAGCATAGGTGTCTGGCTCCTGCGGACCCTCCCACATCCCAAGGTTGAGCTACATCACCCGGATCGACTCGGACAAAAGGATTTGAACGGTAAGTTCTTACAAAAATCTCCTTTTTTGACATTTACTATGCAGAAAATATATGAATTTCTATTCGTATTTATAGCGCATTCGTATTTATGAATGTATACGCCATCGAATGAATACGACTAGGAATTCAAAAGTTGATTCCTAATTTATTAAGCTTATGTAATATACGTCCGCTAATTTGCGGGATACGGCCGGTAAAATACACCTGGAAAATACACTTAATTTTCCAGGCGTATTTGGAAGAAGCAGGCTTTAGTGTGAAGAAAAAAATAATAAAAATAATGTCGTGGGATCCCCCCTCACGAACATAACCATCCCCAGGTTTTAAAAAATCAGGGAACAAAACCAGTTGGGGTTCCCTGTAATTTTTAAAACCAGGCCCAAGGGCTGGTCCTGGGTCCCAAAATACGGGGTACAAAAGCAGTAGGGGTCCCCCGTATTTTGTGAACCAGCACCAGGCCCAACCAGCCAGCAGGGTAGTGCCACACCAGTGCGGAGACTTTTTATACAAGTCTCCCCTGGCCAAAGTGTTAACTCCTGACCAGTCAGTCTGGGCAGTGATCCTGGGGAAGTAGGAACCACCCAAATGAAGGGGTCCCCCTCCCTCCAGAATTTACAGGCCCAGACTAAAGCCTGGGGCTGTCCCCTGTGCCCCTGGGCATTGGGAACCGGGCTGAAAAAAGTAGATAAAACTATTGGGTATTGCTGTGGAACGAAGAGATCCAGCAAGCCTTCACCACATCAGAATCGGCTTTATTTGCCAGGTATACTTGCGTATACTAGGAATTTGTTCTCGGTTTGCTGTGCAGCAGCCAGGTGGGTAACAAGTAAACAGTATAGAGTATAAACAATATAAACCGGTGGGGGAACATGTACAGTCATACAGAAAATTATTCCGAAGGGACACTACGTTAGATTATGTGCAAAGGGTTTTGGCGCGACTAGATAGTGAGGTGTTCATGAGGTCACGTTTCAACAGGTGAACCGCTTGTGGAAGAAACTTTTTAGGCTTCTGGTGGGAATAGCCCTGTACCGTCTACCTGATGGCAGCAGGTTAAACAAGCCCACGGCCAGGATGTAGTTGGTCCTTGACTATCTTCGTTGCCCGCTTTTTTGCTCTGGACAGGTCCAGGTCCTGGACAGAGGGAATGTCTGTCCCGATTATCTTCTCTGCAGTTCTGACTACCTTTTGGAGTCTGCATTTGTCTCTCTCGCTGGCAGAGCCGTACCGGACCAGTATTGAGGAGCACAGTACAGACTCCACAATTGCGGAGTAGAAGAGCAGAAGCTTCTGTGGGATATTGAACTTTCTCAGTTGCCTAAGGAATAATAGCCTCTGCTGTGCTTTTCCTACAATAGTTTCAGTGTTGGGCCCCCATTTAAGGTCCCGGGAGATTGTGGTTCCTAGGGAAGGAGTCCACTAGCGACACCACACTGTCCGCAATTGTTAGTGGAGGAACACCAACAGCCGTCTTCCGAAAGTCCACTACCATCTCAATGGTTTTGAGTGGGTTGAGCTCTAGATGGTTGCTGCTGCACCACCGGGCCAATCGGTCCACTTCTTGTCTGTAGGTCGATTCATCCCCGTCCTTGATAAGGCCAATGTCTGTAGTGTTATTAGCGAATTTGGTTATCTTTACTGATTGTGCCTCTGAGGTGCAGTCGTTGGTGTACAGGGAGAAGAGCAGGGGTACACCAACGACTGCACCTCAGAGGCACAATCAGTAAAGATAACCAAATTCGCTAATAACACTACAGACATTGGCCTTATCAAGGACGGGGATGAATCGACCTACAGACAAGAAGTACACAGCCCTGGGGGGCTCCTGTGCTGATGGACCGCATTTGGGAGGTGAATTCCCCCACTTTCACAACTTGTTTTCTATCAGTCAGAAAGTCCACAATCCAAGAACATGTAGCTTCAGGGACTCCTAGGCGGAGTAGTTTGGGGTGGAGGATGTTGGGGATGATTGTGTTGAAAGCCGAGCTGAAGTCGACAAACAGGACCTTTGCATAGGTACCAGGCATATCCAGGTGCTGCAGAATGTAGTGCAGGCCCAGGTTGCAGTAAGGAAGACCACCTTCCAAGAAAGATATTTGGTACTTGTGTACTATCACGGCGTCCATCGCATCGCAGACCATATGGCATGCGATGCGACATCGGCCGATGTACAATGGCATACAATTTTAATATTGTATGCCATTGTATATGGCATAAAATGCCATTGTATATGCCATACAATGCGATTATAAATTGTATAAGCACCCTAATGGGTGCTTACAATGCTTAAATGCACCCCCATGCCACCCACCAGTATAAACGTGAACCCGAAGCGTGGCGAGCGCAGCGGTACACGTCCTACGACCTTTTCATACCCCCACTATCCACGTCGGCGTGGAGTTGATTTTATAAAGTGTGGCGAGCCCGAAGCGTGGCGAGGGGACGCGGATACCTTCACAGGTATCCACATCCCCTCGTGGGCTTCACAGGTATCCACGTCCCCTCGCGGGGCTCGCTGCGCTCGCCACACTTTAGAACATCAACTCCACGCCAACGTGGATAGTGGGGGTATGAAAAGGTCGTAGGACGCGTACCGCCGGCTCGCTGCACTCGCCACGCTTCGGGTTCACGTTTATACTGGGGGGGGTGGCGTGGGGGTGCATTTAAGCATTAGGGTGCTTATACAATTTAATATCGTATATGCGTTAAAATCGCATCGCATGCCATCGGGTGTATGGCATGCGATGCGATTAAAAGTCGTGTGGCTTAATATCGGGGGCGCCGTGATAATACACAAGTACCAGATATTTTAATTGTATCCTATCCAGTGGTTGAAATGGCACAAGCATAAGTGTATTAAGTGTTAAGTTCTAATTCCATTGAGGCATAATAGATCTAATTTGAGGCCAGAGTCTCCTGAGAGCCTGACAGAATATTCACAAACCTTCAGACAAAAACTGCAAAACCTGTGGTAGCTCTGCCTCAAAGATGTCACATTTTCCTTTCAACCAGTCAATAAATACTTTCCATATACTGTAATATAGAAAAGATGATACTTTCTTGCTTGCATAAGAAGGTCTATCACAGGAAGGGAAAGGCCTTTACATCTTGGTATTTCCCATACAATCTCCACGCCATCAAAAACAAATCTTTCGGTTTCTGATACTGCAAGAGTCCGTGGCTTAGCATGTATTGAACTCCCGTAAGCTTTAGAAGCTTCTCGACCGCCATTCTCTACACTTTTGGGAACCATGACCACCTTGGCCAGAAAGATAACACGGTACTTATGTAATAACTGGGCTCCCGTTTTTATTATGAGACCGCGGGGCTCGCCACGCTTCGGGTACGGTGGCGAGCTGCGCTCGCCACACTATATAAAATCAACTCCATGCGTAGTTGGATAGTAGGGGTATGAAAAAATGGGGTGCATTTAACATGGGAGCCCAGATAATACATAAGTACCGATAACACTGCAATCATTTGCTGGGCTGTTTGGTTATATTTAAAGGGTGTTATTTAAAAGGGTGATATAATGAAACAACATATTCAGGGCTTAAACAGGATGAAAACAGATGAAACCATCACCAAAACATCTTCAAGCCTAAGAAAGTTTAAAAACCTACATGCCTTTCACCCTTTTGCAATAACCTCTAAAATTGAACGCATGTACCTAACTTGCATTCCAATATACTCACACTGTCACTATGCTGCCTCTTTAGGTTATTATAATAGCTGTATCACATACACAATCTGCTTCTATATTGTACTACCTGTGTTTGAAAATTTATACATTGATACCTTGCTTTCAAAAATATATTTTATTGATCCTCATAGATCACAATCAATATAGACAGCAGGAATTGGAAGCAAAGATGTCAGATGAGGAGCAATCCACGATTTTCAAATTTTTCCAAACAAACAATAATAATGAAAAGGAAAAACATAACCTGGTAACACCGCTGTTACCATGTAAGGTAGCCTGATTTATTTTGTTAGGGAGTTCCACGCTCGGTTGTTTTGTGCTCTGTCATTGCTGCTGTAGGCCTCCTCTTTGGCTCGGCGGAGTTGTCTAAGCTGGGCATTGAACCAGGGCTTGTTGTTGTTGAAGATGCAGGGACTTAGAGAACCACAAGTCCCAGCATGTGGGGCATTAAAGGGCTTGCTGGTCCCACAGCAGTACAAACAGTTAAATAAAAACACACAGACACACCATTAAAGTACAACTTTATTACACACTGAGCCCATTCATACTGATACTTACCTACCTTGACATGTAGGTAGGTATCCTATGTAGGTAGAAATCCAATGTGGGTACTTGTGGAAGGAAACCATATTCACGGGGGTCCTCCGGCGTAGATCCCATCATTCTTTCCAAGTAGGCATCCAAGACTTTGCAAAATTTAAAAAACAAACTACACGAACCCACGGACTGAGAAGAAAGTCACAAGCTGTGTTTACATTCTGTGGCTCCTCCTCCTGAATTGCGCTATTGGCCGCATAGCATCCAATCGGGAGTCAGAGATTCATCTAAGTTTGTTATCAGCATTACATGTCCTGGGAAGGGATAATGTGGTTGCAGATTACTTAAACTGTAATGTGTTTTGCCCTGAGATTATGAATTTCAATCTTTCAACTAATAGTGGACAAATTTGGGGTTTCCTGAAATAATCTTGATGACCACCTCCAAAAACACAAAACTGAAGCTCTGCTTTTCCCATCAGAGGGAAGTTGGTGCTTGCGGGATAGATGCCTTTTCGCAGAGGTGGGATTTCAAGATAGCATATGTATTTCCTCTGTTTGCTCTAATATCCAGAGTGCTGAGGAAGAATCAGCAAGACCAAGTATTTATTTATTTATTAACAGTTTCGCAGTTGATACAACAACAGGGTATTTACAGACAGTCAAAAGGTAGGAGGGCCTTGCTCGCAAGCTTACAATCTATAGGGAAATAGGTATTGTTACATAAGGATAGATACTGTATTCTTTATTGCATCGATTCCACCAGAATGCAAAGTTCTGTGACTGGTTCTGGAATTTGATAAGCTTGCCTGAAGAGATGAGTTTTTAAGGGAACGCTTTTATGTTTGGAGACTGGGGGGAGAGTCTTATTGTGCTTGGGAGGGCATTCCACAGAGTGGGTGCAGCCCGAAGAAAGTCCTGCAGTCGGGGATGGGTGCGAGTAATATGTGTGGATGAAAGACTCAGATCTTGGGAGGAGCGTAGAGGTCGTGTTGGAAGATATTTTGAGATAAGATAAGATATACTGTATGTATGTTGGTGTAGTATGGTTTATGGCTTTGTGTGTAAGTAAAATAATTTTGTATTGAGTGCGGTAGAATACAGGTAACCAATGAAGTGACTGACAGAGTAGCTGAGTAGCTTTGCAGACAAAGAACGTCTGGCTAGGAAGATTAGCCTCGCAGCTCCATTCATAATGGACTGTAGTGGTGAGAGTCTCTATTGGGGAATGCTAATAAGGAGACTATTGCAACAATCAATGTGTGAGATAATGAGAGCATGGGTTAGTTTTTGCAGTGTCTTGTATAAGGTAAGAGTGAATTTTAAATATGTTTTTAGGTACATGTTGCATGATTTTGAAACAGATTGAATGTGGGGTACAAAGGAAAGTTCTGAGTCAAGGATAACACCTAGGCAGCGAGCTTGAGAGGAAGAAGTGATTGTCCTCTTCTCAACGGCAATAGAGATATCAGGTTGGTAACTACTATTTATTGGCAGAAATATAATTAATTCTGTTTTTGAGATATTAAGTTTGAGGTTGGCGATATGACATTCAGGATGACACAGCAGAAAGGCATTCAGAGACAAGGCTCAATGCAGATCGGGACAGGTCCGGGGAGGATAGGTAGAGCTGAGTATCATCCGCATATAGATGATACTGAAATCCAAAGGAGCTGATTAGTTTGCCAAGAGATGAGGTATGGCTTGAGAAAAGCAGAGGTCCTAAAACTGAACCCTGAGATACTCAATCTGAAAGAGGTAGCGAAGAGGAGGTAGAATCACAGAAACAAACCCTAAAGAAGTGGTTAGATAGGATGAGAACCAATTGAGGGCTGTGTCTTTAAGACCTAGGGATTGTAGTGTTTGTATGAGTGTGGTCAACTGTGTCAAAAGCAGCAGAGAGATCTAGAAGAATTAGTAGTGAATAGTGGCCTTTAGACTTAGCAGTGACCAGATCATTCACTACTTTAGTCACTGCTGTCTCTGTGGAGTGTTGGGCACGAAAGCCTGACTGAAGCGGGTCCAGTAAGTTGTGCAAATTAAGAAAGCATGTGAGGCGAGTGTAGGCAAGTATCTCAAGTAGTTTGGAGGTGCATGGAAATTGAGAAATGGGATGGTAGTTTGAGAGAGAGTTTGGATCAGAATTCTGTTTTTTTTTCGGAATCGGAGTAATAACTGCGTGTTTGAACAATGATGGAAAGTCACCAGTAGAGAAAGAGGTTACAGATTTTAGTTAAGATTGGGATGAGCACAGGAGACAGATTTACTTATTTGTGAGGGTATAGGGTCAAGAGGAGAGGTAGTAGAGTGGAAGGAAGAGAAAAGTGCAGATACAGAAAGTAAGAGATTTGGGAAGAAATCTCCAGGTTTTTTAAAGCGGCAATCATTTACACTGCAAAACCAGTTTGATTTTGCAGTGTAAATGATTGCCGCTTTAAAAAAACTGGAGATTTCTTACCAAATCTCTCACTTTCTGAATATCTCATCCTATTTAATCTCACCCTTAATCTTCATTCGTGGGATCAAATGAAGTAAATGTGTCAGAGGGCTCAGGTATGGAATTGAGCAGATCACCAACTGAGTTGGAGCATACCAATTCATCTCTGATCTTGTCAATATTATCCCTGAAGTAGGAAGCAAGATCTTGTGCATGGATAGTGGATTGGGTGAGGGAGGGTTGAGAAGGGATATAAATGTATTACAAAGACGTTTTGGATTAGAAGCTTGAGCAGAAATGAGAGTTTGGAAATATGTTTGTTTGGCAGTTTCCAGGGCATAACTATAGGACTGGTAGATAATCTTGTATGTAAAGAAATCCATTGGACAGTGAGATTTCCGCCATTTATGCTCACCTTTTCGTGAGAGATTTTGTAGGTGTCTCGTTAATTTAGAGTGCCACGATTGTTGTCTAGGCCTACGTGTAGTGGGTAACTGGAGCCATTTCATCTAGGGCTGTTTAGAGAGTTAGGTTTAGGTGTAATCCCGCCATCTCAGGAGTAGTGTATGCAGAAATAGGAGCAAGCTGTTATTGCAGTGATGAGGAGAGTACTTAAATTAATATCATTAATATTTCTGTGGCCTTGAGGTGGATTAAAGGATTTCAGTGTTTTTGAGTTAGAAGTACTGGAGGACAGCAAGCAGGAGATAAGGTTGTGATCTGAGAAAGGGAAAGGAGTATTGGTGAATTCAGACACTGAGCACAGCTTAGTGAATACCAGATCAAGGCAGTGGCCCTCCCGATGAGTAGAGGAGTCAGTCCATTGGGAGAGGCTGAGCGGAGGTTAGATAGAGTAGTTTATAGGCATGAGCAGCATATTTTGGGCTATCAATAGCAATGTTGAAGTCACCCATGATGATGGTTGAGATGTCAGAGGAAAGGAAGTGAGGGAGCCAGGCAGAAAAATCTTCCAAAAATCGTGTTGGCTGCCCAGGTGGGTGGTAGATAGCTGCAACACGCAGCGAGAAAGGAGTGTAAATTCTGATGGAATGTACTTCAAATGATGTGAATGTGAGTAATGGAACCTGTGGAAGAACTGTTTATGTGAAGGATTGGGATAGTAATATTCCAACCCCACCTCCTCTGCTGTCACCAGACCTGAAGGTGTGTGTGAAGTGGAGATCACGTGTGACAGGGCTGCAGGGGAGGCTGTGTCTGGTCGTGGATGATGGATGTTAATTTGTTGCCAACAGAGCGTGCGTTCCATAACGCACATTTTAGTGATTTGGGGATGAAGGGAGGCATTTGGTGTTTGAGTTTCACTGGTTTACTATGTTCCTCAGAGTAAGGTGCCTGCGAGCGGGGCAAGCAGCTAGGGCCTGGATTAAGGGAAATGTCACCAGCTAATAGAAGCAGTAGAGAGATAAATGTAGCTGCAGGTGGATTGTGAATATTGTTTATGGCGACAGTTTGTGGATGTTATTGTTAATGTAGAGATATGTAAAAATCTCATGAGTGTTAATAGGGTCATGGATAATTGAGGCAGAAATGTGTATAGAGGGCTGAGTTTCAGGGAGAGCGAGAGAAGAGACTGATTTTGAGAGAAGACCATGGAGAGCAATGCAGAGCAATAGTTTGTAGCACATGGTGTATTTGAACAGAGTTATATAGGCAGAGAGTTATATTAGACTTGCAATAGTTAATACCAGCTTACTGGTGTTGCTTAGATAGTCATTTGTAAACCCACCATATGTGAGTGTACTCTGACTAGCACAGCTGGCTATGGCTTGCAGTGAAGTAAATGTTTTCAGTTGTGGAGTTACCCTGTATTTGGCGAAGCAGACACCAGCCTAATATGGCTCCAATTAGCAAGGTATCAATGACATCATAATTTCAACAGCGGTGTTAACATGTTATGTTTTTCCTTTTCCTTATTAATGTTTGTTTGGAAAAATTTGAAAATCGTGGATTGCTCCTCACCTGACATCTTTGTTTCCAATTCCTGCTGTCCTATATTGATTGTGATTTATGAGGATCAATAAAATATATTTTTGAAAGCAAGGTATCAATGTATAAATTTTCAAACACAGGTAGTACAATATAGAAGCAGATTGTGTATGTGATACAGCTATTATAATAACCTAAAGAGGCAGCATAGTGACAGTGTGAGTATATTGGAATGCAAGTTAGGTACATGCGTTCAATTTTAGAGGTTATTGCAAAAGGGTGAAAGGCATGTAGGTTTTTAAACTCTTAGGCTTGAAGATGTTTTGGTGATGGTTTCATCTGTTTTCATCCTGTATAAGCCCTGAATGTTTCATTATTTCGGCCTTTTTAAATAACACCTTTTAAATATAACCCAACAGCCCAGCAAATGATTGCAGTGTTATCTTTCTGGCCAAGAATGTCATGGTTCCCAACAGTGTAGAGAATGGCGGTCGAGAAGCTTCTAAAGCTTACGGGAGTTCCATACATGCTAAGCCAAGGACCCTTGCAGTATCAGATGGTGTGGAGATTGAATGGGAAATACCAAGATGTAAAGGCCTTTCCCTTCCTGTGATAGACCTTCTTATGCAAGCAAGAAAGTATCATCTTTTATATATTACAGTATATGGAAAGTATTTATTGACTGGTTGAAAGGAAAATGTGACATCTTTGAGGCAGAGCTACCACAGGTTTTGAAGTTTTTGTCTGAAGGTTTGTGTATATTCTGTCAGGCTCTCAGGAGACTCTGGCCTCGAATTAGATCTATTATGCCTCAATGGAATTAGAACTTAACACTTAATACACTTATGCTTGTGCCATTTCAACCGCTGGATAGGATGCAATTAAAATATCTGGTTCTTGTGTATTATCACGGCGCCCCCGATATTAAGTCACACGACTTTTAATCGCATCGCATGCTATACACCGGGTGCACACCGATGCGATGGATTTAAAATTGTAAAAGCCCCCTAATGGGTGCTTACAATGTTAAATGCACCCCCACGCCACCCCCAGTATGAACGCCAACCCGAAACGTGGCGAGCGCAGCGGTACGCGTCCTCCGACCTTTTCATACCCCCACTATCCATGTCGGTGTGCAGTTGATCTTATATAGCCCAAAGCGTGGCGAGCGGACGCGTATTACATGTTAATGTTACATGTATTCCGCGTCCCCTCGCGGGGCTCGCCACACTTCGGACTCGGTGGCTCGCTGCGCTCACCACACTATATAAAATCAACTCCACGCCGATGTGGATAGTGGGGGTATGAAAAGGTCGGAGGACGCGTACCGCTGCGCTCGCCACGCTTCGGGTTCACGTTCATAGTGGGGGTGCATTTAACATTGTAAGCCACCATTAGGGTGCTTATACAAGTTAGCATTGTATGCCATATACAATGCTATACAATTTTAACATTGTATGACATCGGGGAAAATCTCGTCGCATCGCATACCATCGCATGCCTTATGGTCTGCGATGCGATGGGCGCCGTGATACTACACAAGTACCAAATATCTTTCTTGGAAGGTGGTCTTCCTTACTGCAATAACTTCATCCAGACGCATCAGAGAATTACAGGCCTTATGGGTTCAAGAGCCACATTTAAATCTTTTTCTTCCCAAGTGGGGTCCTCTCTTCATATGAACCAGGAGATTATTTTGCCCTCTTCTTCTTTTTTTTTTTTATTTTTTTTTTTTATCCCATAAATAAGAGGAAAATCTACATTCTTTAGATGTGATCTGTGGTTTTAGGAAAGTAAGGAATTTGTTATTCTAGTCTGTGCAAGGAAAGGTTTTGCTCTAACTAAGCAAACCCTTGTCTGCTTCATGTGCTAAAGAGGCTCAGGTGTCTGTAGAGATATGTGCAGCAGCCACCTGGTCATAAGTGTGACTTTTTCTAAACCTTATGCGCTGGAGGTGTCTAAGGAACTGTTTGGTGGCCATGTCCTAAATCTGGCCATGGCTTAAGGTATTATATTGCCCTCCCCTTTGTTATGCTTTGGTATATCCCATTGTGAAAGGGACGGCCATGAAGTATTCTGAAGAAATGGAATTATCGTAAACATGATCCGCTATTTTCTCAGACACTCTTGGTTTTATATTGTAACGGCTAAACTTAATTTAATGTCCTTTAATTAAAAATAATAAATTGGAACAAATAAATATGTATAAAGTTTAACGAGAAAGCTACAGTGTCTCACATTTCTCTAATATCCTCCTTTTTCAATAGTTTATGATATTTATTCACCAATCTGTAAATACACTGTTTTATGTCTGCAATGCACTATAAGTACAGTATTTTTTTTCTGGTACAAAAAACTTGCATGAAATGTAATATTTTATTTTTTGAACACTACACTTTTTATATATTTCTATTTTTGTATAATTTTTCCCCCATTTTTTTTTTTCTCTTTTTGTAGAAAAAGGAGCCTCTTGGTGACAGTGATGCTCTTCCAGACAGTGCTTCTAATCT
The DNA here is from genome assembly GCF_055691185.1 of Crinia signifera. Classification (NCBI taxonomy): domain Eukaryota; kingdom Metazoa; phylum Chordata; class Amphibia; order Anura; family Myobatrachidae; genus Crinia; species Crinia signifera. The sequence goes on along the minus strand of NC_139218.1, from coordinate 163,541,227 downwards.
AGACCAATTAACAGCCGAAATTCTGGTTGTGAGTATGTCATAAATTATCAGCAGTTACCTATATTAAGGTAGAAACTAAGAAAATAGTGGTAGTGAAAAAATGTCTGAAATGATTGCTTGGACCATTGAAGAATAATAGAATATATTATTAGAGGTAGTTAATAATCATAGTATTCTATTGAGAATGCGCAGGATACTGTAGCCAATTGGACTATGTTTACAAACCTTGGTAAGATTACTTTCAGTAAGGTTCCTGGGACCAGGAGCTGCATACCTGAGGTATCTGCTGGGTTTGTTATATTTTTATTTATTCTACCCAAATGGGGTAACACATTTGACCCCTGCCAGCTAATAACAAACGGCACATTCATACTCACGGCTTTAAAACAGGTTGGTATGCCTATATATTTTGCAGTTCAGTGTGGCACTCCTAATTACTGTATCCAGCAGCCGTGGGTGCCTCCAGGCACAATTTGTAGCAGGCAGTTTTCAAGCAGTAAACTGCAGCACTCCACGATTTTGAAAAAGCAGTGTATCTATGTGACCAAAGTTTTAGGACGCCAATAGCCCCTTTATTAAAAAAAATATATATATTTATTTTATGCACCAACACAGAAGGTGGTGGTAGTAGTAGTAGTAGTAGTAGTACGTTTATTTATAAGGCGCCGCAAATTGTCCGCAGCGCCATACATAGCAAACAAAAAACAAATTACAAGGTAACGTACAGGGTGTGTTGAAAAATACAGTATAAATAGGGGTGTGATGGCACCGTCGACTACTCGTGTCGCACAGTGTTAGACGACTGTGGTTACTTTCATAGCCCTGGTCCTGCTCATGGACTTTACTTAATTATAGTACGTTATTAGGTATATTCTGTATAATTATTATATGGTATAGCTATATTTTACCTGTTATATATGGAATATGTACTTTATTTGGTTATACTGTGCTTAATGTAATTGTTAAGATGAATAGGTCTAGGCCAGAGTGTTATTTACTATAGGTTAACTTTCCCATTGTTCTAAGTCTGATGTTAATCAAATGGGATTAACATAAGTAGTAAACAGTGTATGGTTGGATATACAGGTAATCTGATCATGTACACCCCATTGTATGAGAACAACAAGAAAAGAGAATTTGTTATGGATGCACTCCTTCGAAAAACAATAAGACCAAGAATTTATTGGAAAGATTCCTTTTTATACTTTAAAAAGGTGGCAGCTCCTCTTATCTTTATTGGTATAGGTTGGATAAGGAGACAGCCACGATTAGCGAAATTAGAGGTTAAAAATTACAGTAACATACATACATTTAGTGACAATGGAAAAGAAAGATGTGTTTTCAGATTTTAAAATGTAGGTAGGGATGACTGTCAGTTATGGTGTTTGACAAAATTACGGGGTGTATTCCCCACCAGGATATTACAGTGTACTCCTTTTTAATCTTTGAACAATATAATTACCACTCTGATACACTTATTAAACAGAAAATAAAAATATGCCTAAATTGGCTTTCTGCGGTGTAGTGGTTAATTACTTTATTGCAAGGAAGACTGTTTGGAAAAAGGCAGGTAAGTGTGGTTTTATGGGGTACTTCACATTGACCAGATGGTTAGTTTGTATCTGTCTACAATCTGGCTTAGTGCCCAGAAATTTGAGACGGAGTGTTATAGTCTGTATAGTTTCTCCTATAAAGACATGCAGCAGCAGCGCCACCTGCTGGAAGCCTTTAATATTGGTGCTATTGCAATAGATATTTCATGCACCACTTAGATAGATGTCTCAGACTGTGGAAATGTGACACAACAGTGCCATCTACTGGACAGTTTTATTACTGGTACTGGTTCAATTGAATTATAAGGCACCCCACTAGTACCCTTATACTTAATAGTATAGGGAGAATTTTAAGCAGTGCCTGCTTTACAGACCCTCTACATAGGGAGGTAATCCTGCCAACAGTCTCTTCCTATTAGGAGACACCGACAACCTGGTTTAATGATAAAACATGAGGACAATAAATTTCCTACACTAGCACCAAACAGTCATTGTTTCCCTAGCGCTACATAGACAGGACACGTGTTTCGCTACAAATTGCTTCTTCAAGCTGACCACCACCCCATTGTATGCAGGAACCCAGACAGTTCGTCTCTGCATCTCATCAAACTCTCTATCATCCTGATTGAACTGCCTGGGTTATGAATAGACAGGGCTGGGTATAACAAGGGGAGTGAGCTGTACTGGGGGAAGAGATCAGCACAGGAGGTGCAGAGAGAGAGAGTTAGACTTCTGACATACAGAAGCGGACTAGGCATTGCGGTGCCGTCAGTGTGGACATTTCAGGGCGCTGTGTGAGCTGGTATCCCAAGCCAGGGGACTCAGAAATACTGCCAGCTTGTGTAGCAAAGGAACGTAAGCACCGATAATCATATACTACTGTGGGGACTTGGTAAGTAAGATACCTTCCTGGCTGGTAATTGTAACTGTTGTAGTGCACTGTGTATGTGTGTGTGTGTGTGTATATGTATATATATATATATATATATATATATATATATATATATATATATATATATATATATATATATATATATATATATATATATATATATATATATTATATTATATTAAACCATAAAGGGCTTTTGCCATGTTACTAAACTGTTTACCTGAGTGATCAGAGAATCCATGTCTTCACAAGGGGTATAGCTGGTAGAACTAAAATCAGCATCAGTTCAGAAGTAGGTGTCAAAATTGTCGAGGAGACTGAAGATGAAGTAGAGGAAGGGAAGAACAGGACAGTAGCACAGGTGAGGTAAAGAGGTAGGGTGAGGAAGGAGGACCCTACTCATAAGAGTTAACATACTAAAAATAGGTGGGTGGACGAACGAAAAACAATAGGATAAGTAGGAACGGAGGCAGGATAGGAGGATCAAAAGAGGTTAGGAGGAGGGATAGGCTAGTCGAAAAAAGTGGGTTTTGAGGGAGCGCTTGAAGGAGGTAAGGGAATCAAAGCCTGATGGGTGGCGGGAGGTTGTTCCAGTGCAGGGGGGCAGCGTGAGAGAAGTCTTGGACACGGGAGTGGGAGGAGGTGATTAGGTGAGAGGTCAGCGATGGAGCGAAGAGGACGGGAGGGAGTGTGGCTAGAGATCAGTGAAGAGAGGTAAGGAGCGGTGGAGGAGGAGAGAGCCTTGTAGGTGGTGGTGAGGAGTTTAAAGAGAACTCAGAAAGGAATGGGGAGTCAGTGAAGAGATAGACAGAGGGGGGAGGCGGAGGTAGTGCGGCGGGAGAGGAAGATGAGCCTAGCAGCAGCGTTAAGAATGGATTGGAGAGGTGCGAGGCGGGTGAGAGGTAGCCCAGAGGGAAGGATGTTGCAGTAGTCAAGGCGGGAGATGACGAGAGTGAATGAGAATTTTGGTTGCGTCAGTGTAGAGGAATGGTCTGATGCGTGAGATGTTGCGTAGGTGAAAGCTGCAAGACTGTGAGAGCACGAATGTGGGGGGTGAAAGAGGGAGGAGTCAATGATGACACCGAGGCAACGCGTTTGGTCGGTGGACGTGATCTCGGTTTCACCAATGCTGTTGGAGATAGTGGGATGGAAGATTAGAAGTTCAGTTTTAGCCATGTTTAGTTTGGAGACCTTGGACAGGAGTGATGGGGATAAGTCGGGGGAGGAGAGATAGATTAGGGTATCATCAGCATAAAGTTGGTAATGAAAACCATAGGAGCTGATGAGGGTGCCCAGAGAGGTGGTAGACAAGCTTTTGAAGCTTTTGCTTCGAGCGGGCTTGCTAGTGTGTGTGTGTGTGTGTGTACAGTGGGCAAAAAAGTATTTGGACAGACACTGATTGTGGAAGTTGACCCACTTACAAAGATGAGGTCTGTAATTTCCATCATACAGTAGGTACACTTCAACTGTGAGAGACAGAATGTGGGGGGAGAAGGGGGGAACAGTAAATCACATTGTATGATTTGTAAACCATTTATTAGTATAATCTTGCAGGAAATAAATATGTGGACACCTACCAACCAGAACGATTTCTGGCTCTCCTAGATCTGTTGTTAATCTTTAAGAATCTCTTTTATCCTCCACTTGTTACCTGTATTCATGACACCTGTTTGTTTGAACTGGTTATCTGTATAAAAGACACCTGTCCACACCCTCAAACAGTCAGACTGCAACCTCTCCACCATGGCCAAGATCGGAGAGCAGTCTAGGGACACCAGGGACGAAATTGTAGAGCTGCACAAGGCTGGGGTGAGCTACTCAACAATATGCAAGCAGTTTGGTGGGAAAAGATCAACTTTTGGTGCAATTATTAAGAAATACAAGATCACTGACAATCTCCCTCGACCTGGGGCTCCATGAAAGATCTCACTATGTGGGGTATAAGTGATCTGGAGAACGGTGAGGAATCGGCCCACAACTACACAGAGGAAACTGGTGAATGACCTCCAGAGCGCTGGGACCACAGTCACAAAAGGTTACCATGAGTAACACACTACGTCATCATGGATTAAAATCCTGCAGCTCCCGAAAAGTTCCGCTGCTTAGCCAGCACATGTCCAGGCCCATCTAAAGTTTGCCAGTGACCATCTGGATGATCCAGAGGAGGATTGGGAAAATGTGGTCAGATAAGAACAAAATAGAACTTTTTGGTATGAACTCCACTCGCCATGTTTGGAGGGAGAAGAATGATGAGTAGCATCCCAAAAAAACACCATACCCACTGTGAACCATGGGGGTGGAAACATGCTTTGTGGCTGCCTTTCTGCAAAGAGGACAGGATGACTGATCTGTATTAGGGAGAGGATGAATGAGGCAATGTATCATGAGATTTTGCCCCAAACCTCCCTTCTCTCAGTAAGCGCATGGAACATGAAATGTTGCTGGGTCTTCCAGCATGACCATGACCCCAAACACAGTGACCTGGCAACTAATGCCCCTTTCAGACCGCACTTAAAAACCGGTATTTTGCCGATTTTTTTTTAACCGTTTTAAAACTGTAATCTGTGCGGTCTGAAAGGTGCAGGACCACTTTACCGTTTTACAAAAGCCGATTTTGTAAAACTGTTAAAATGGAGGGTCCTACCCGTTTCAGACCCGGTATTTTGGCATCAAAATCGGGTCTGAAACGGTATTTAGGACCCAGTCAATGAGCAGGGTCCAAAATTCAGCGCAGTGACTATTGAATGAGCGCTCATTAAATATTCAGCCGCCCCCCCCCCCACAATGTGTTAAGAAACACCCCCCCCCCCCCCGTGCAGCCGGTACCTCCGTAATTGCGGATCCCGGCAGTGCAGTATGGTCTGAAGCACTCATGAAAAAAAGTGACTTTCGGAAAATGGCTGCCCCCATACGAAAGACAGTTTTTTTTAAAAACCGGTTTTCCTATGGGGCAGCCATTTTCTGAAAGACACTTTTTTTCATAAGTGCACCCGCCCATACTGCTGTGCCGGGATCCGCAATTACTGAGGTACCGGCTGCACAGGGGGGGGGTGGGGGGGCACTGTAGTTAGTTGGGACAGTACAGGGCACATCACTGCAGCAGCAGAGCACTGCAGTCAGTTGTGACAGTACACTGTAGTTAGTTGGGACAGTACATGGCAAATATGGCTGGCTTTTGACCCTGTTTTTGGAAAGTTTCCAAAAACGGGTCTGCCAGTGTCTAAAAACCGCACTTAAACGGTAATATACAGTTTAAGAGATGCGGTGTGAAAGGGGTTTTACCTGGCAGACCCGTTTTTGGAAACTTTTTCAAATACAGGGTCAAAGCCAGTTTTGCGGTCTGAAAGCAGCATAAGGAGTGGCTCCGTAAAATGCATTACAAGGTCATGGAGTGGCCTAGCCAGTCTCCAGACCTCAAACTAATTGAAATCTGTGGAAGGTGTTAAAGGTCCGTGTTTACCGGCAACAGCCCCAAAATTTATCAGATCTAGAGAAGATCTGCATGGAAGAGTAGGCCAAAATCCTTGTGTGCAAACCTGGTCAAAAAACGTTTAATTTCTGTAATTGCCAACCAAGGTTATGTAAAGTTTTGAGTTTAATGTTTTAATGGGGTATTCAGTCCCACCAGTAACAGTCCGAATTGTCGAGCATTTGTTTTTCTCATTCTGCTTGACATGAAAATTTAGCTTGACAAGTCGAGTTCTCCCCTATTGTTGATGACCACAAGAAGTTCAAAGAGGAAAGTGGCAATTGTGTCGGAGATAGGCTCCATTTTTGTAGCCCATGATATGAAAGTAGATATCTTGTTAAAAACGCAATTTCTCCTATTAAAACAGTTTCCAAATCAGCAGACTGCACAATGCTGGTATCTCCCGGAAGTCTCCGTACAGGAGTGAGAGCTCTGAGGTAAACCGAGTGCATTGTGGGAGAAGTAAACAAACAAATGGCAACAACAAACATTGAATCCTTTGTAATTCTGCCCCAGCATGGATACAAGGGACCTCAACATAGGTGTTTGGTCAAACCAGAAGTAGACAAGTAGCCTTGATAAAGGGGATACTTTGGTCCCCGAAACACTGGCTGCAGCATGTAACCTTACATGAAAAAACTTGTATTCAACAAATAAGTCTTTGAGTGCCGCTGCTTCCTTGCCTAACATGTATGTATGTATGTATGTATGTATGTATGTATGTAGAGTATCCCTTATCCAAATATCAGTTATCCAAATTATTCCGAAAACCATACATTCCAGAAAGTGATTTTTTTTTTTTTTTGCTGAAAGCATACTGGGGACATCTGTAACCGCACTACTGAGGACCTGATATGTAACTGGCACTAAATATGTGCAAGAAAATGATTGTTTGGCATTTAAATTCAGTATCTGAGAGAGTACACAAACTGTTTCATGTTTTGAAACCTTGTTTTATGCACAGATAAATGTTTGTGTGTATTTCATGTGTTTTATACAACATAAATGCAATATACCTCAAGATACATCTTTGAAATATAAAAATATTCTGAAATACGGAATAATCTGTTTATCCACAATTCTTCTGGTCCCGGGCATTTTGGGTAAGGAATACTCAACCTGTATAATTTTTTTGTTTGCTTTTAAATTACTTGTGGGCTCTTTTTTTTTTCCCAATGCAGACCTTATCCGTAAAACAAATAAAGAGACTTCGGATCCTAGTAGATGAGAAAATTGCAGAAACTGAAGCAGAACGTTTGCGTTTAGAGAGCGAGAGATTTGAAAGCCTGCGTGAAATCGGAAACCTGCTTCATCCATCTGTGCCAATCAGTAATGATGAGGTAATATTTCTGAGCCTGATCTGCAGTATATAACCTAAATTAGGATAAGAGGATGTTGATACTCATAGTTAAATCAATATATATGACTCCATTTGGAGGAAACTGGTAACCTTTGGGTGTACAAGGCGCACTTCTAAAACTAAACTTTTTGTTTGTCGATAGTCCTCTTCTCTATTGCCCTCCAATGCCTTGCTCTTCTGTTTTGCTTTCGGGTGGGGAACTCTAATGTCGTCTTTTTTTATTTTACATGTGTAATTAAACTTACCAGTGGGATCTTACAGCCTGGGCAAGCTGGTACTTGTGTTTGCCTTGCTGTAATAGCAAATTCCCCTGTAAAGCCAATATTCTGTTTTTCACGGATTAGTCCAGGAGTCTGGTTCTTTGAAATACTGAGCAGAATTTATAACCAAGCGCAGGAAGCCAAATAGTAGTCCTCGCTGCCGTCTAGAAGGGATACTCAACTCTCTTGTAAAACAGAAAAAACACACACAAAGTAGACGGCGCTGATGGACACACTATAATCTCAAATTTGAGTAAAAATAAATATGTATTTATTATGACAATTTTTATACACTAAAAAAGAACACCGGCCGGTGAGACCAAATCAAACAAAAAGTTACATATACGAAACACTCAAATTAAATGCAGAGTTAACTGTTCTCAGACGGCTCTACTTTTAATCTGAGCACCAATCACTTAATAGATAAATTTAGACAAAATTATTTAAGGTTTAACATGAAAAAATATATATGATGAATTAACAAACTGTGAGTTATAATTGGAAATAAAATAGAAAAAGAAAATAATAAGAAAAGAAAAAAATAAGAAAAATGTTGAAGATAATATTGAGTATGTTAGTGGCTATAACGGAACAACAACCGTATGTTAGAACCATGTGCTCCCACAGGGGGGGTTGTTATTGAAGTATATTAGTTATTTTGGTACTTTTTCCTAGCATGGCGCCCATCGCATGGCATCGTGTACCTTATTTAGTGGTGTGCGATGCGATGCTTGTGCAATTAAATATCGCATGCCAGCAAATGGGATGCGATGCGATTTTTAACTGTACAAGCACCCATGCCATGAGATGTGATGGGTGCTTACAATGAGATGTAACCCCCAGTATCCACACCATCCTGAAGCGTGGCGTGCGGCGGCGGTACGCGTCCTCCATCCTTTTCATACCCCCACTATCCACATCGGCGTTGAGTTGATTTTAGATAGTGAGGCGAGCGGACGCAGAATCCGAGCCCGAAGCTCGCCACACTTCGGGCTCGCTGCGCTTGCCACACTATCTAGAATTAACTACACGCCGACGTGGATAGTGGGGGTATGAAAACGTCGGAGGACGCGTACCGCCGCCCCTCGTGGGGCTCGCCACGCTTCAGGATGGCGTGGATACTGGGGGTTACATCTCATTGTAAGCACCCATCGCATCTCATGGCATGGGTGCTTGTACAATTTAAAATTGAATTAAATCACATCCAATGCCGCAATATTCCAGGGAGATGCGATGCGATGAGATTTTTAGGAGCCCATACGATGAAAATCGTGGGTGCCGTTCTAGGAAACAAGTACCGTTATTTTAATTGCCAGTTAATGTCACTGATATTAGCATGTTCTATCTCCCCTAAAGTGAAAAAGAAAAACAAACACAGAAAACTAAAGGTGGGTGTAAGAATTAAAAATTGAAAATGTAGCTGGAGGAAGAGACCACCATTTGTTATAAATAAAATTACAATAAATGACAATCTAGACTGCGCTTAGAGCAGCTATCAAGTAGAAATACCAAAATAGGGGGTCACCAAACCCTCTAAAACAAATATACAAGAAAAACAAATAGGTATTCCTCTCAAAACAGCGCTCTTACCACCTCTATCCCAAAAAATGGGGAGGGTTTAAAGTTCAAAGTTCTTAGTTCTCTGTTCTTTTCGGGGTTCCTTCACACATGGATAACATATAAAAAATTAGAGAAAAGAGAACACAATAGTATAGCAAGTCTTGACAAGTAATTCCAGAGCAAAGTCCCAGTCTACAGGGCGTGAAAAGATTACTTCTTATGGGGTCACCGTAGTGTTGAGCTCTTTAAATTTTGCTTACACTCGCTTAAGACGCCACCATACACATAAAGGTATCTTTCACTGCCTTCTCGTTCCCCCGGCCTTCTTCTTCTGTATTTCCTCTCAGTTGTAGTTAGTGAAATATAAATGGGGAGGGATACTGTCAGGGTATAATACAGGGTTGCCGACCCTCTCGGAATTTGCGGGAGTCTCCCGAAAATCGGGTCCTTCCTTCCGGCCCCCGGAAGGGTGGGCAACCCTCCCGGAATTAGGGGTACCCCCACTGAGCCCCCCCGATCGCGGCATTTATATGCCGCAATCCGCGGGTCTCAGGGGAGGGGGCGGAGCTAAAATGGCACAATCTTGTCGTTTTAGCCCCGCCCCTCCATGGACATCAGTTATTTCGGCTATTTGCCGTAATGGGGGCGGAGCTTAATGATGTCACTGTTAAGCCCCGCCCCCAAAACGCTGCAGGATTTTTTGAAAGTCGGCAACCCTGGTATAATATTTCAAAGAAGGTAAACTTCCACACCTAGCCTGGCTAATGCTGCTATGGGATGTGAAAATATGATTTTTAAGGATCACCCTTGTGTTATATAAGCCGAATCTGCTTACAGTGTGCTTACATTAAATAAAGCACCACCATACACCTAATGGTATCTTTTGTAAATTTTCACCACATATGGTCAAGATGGGTGCTCACGTTTATGCTTACTTGCAATCTCTGCGAATCCTCATATAGCGGTTTCTTTAATGGTCCTTGCTCTCAAAAAAGGAGAGATGCTTCCAAATATTCCACAAACTCAATTTATTTAAAAAACAGAACAATAAAAAGGTAAAACATTGAAGTTGGTAAACGGGCCACACATGGGGCAAAGGCGACCGGAACACACTCACCCCAGGTAGGTCCTGATCAATGTGATTACCCAATTAAAAAAGCCACCAACGCGTTTAGACTATTTTTCTTTCTCAAGGTGTACCTTGCATCTCTTCTAGTCTTCATTTTATACCTAATGGGAGAAGGGACGTCCCATCAGGTGAGTGTCCGTCTCCTCAAAGTGGAAGTATAAATAAAAAGCCCTTTTCCAATGTACAGACATAAAGTAAACATAATACAACTTAAGCCTGAAAATCCCCAAGATGGTAGAGAAGGTATTTACTCACAAGTTAATCGGAGCCGAGTTGACACGTACGCTCCATCCAAATGGAACGCAAACCTAGTTGTTACCACTTCCTTATACCGCGTTCCCAACTGTGGAACGTTCTGCTTGTTTAGAAGGGTATAAAGGGATATACGTCCTTCCTTTCACATAAATATACACATTAATCAACAATAACTAAAAGATATTTAAAATACTCATAGAAACCATTTCATCTCGAAATCGAGAATCAACCCTCCTGGATGTAGGGTGCCAAAATTAAAAATACTGCGCAGTTCTGTTTGGGCCAGTACTACTTCTATATTGTTTTTCCTCCATGTACCATTCTGCAAATTTATCTCTATCGCAGGGCTAAGAATATTAAAAATAATTTGGTGAGCAGTGCACTCAACCAACCCGAAAAAAAGGGAATTATAAAAACTGAGGTGTTTCACAGATGCGGCACATGCATCATGTGATCAGTCAAAAATAATTAAAGTCACTGCATCCAAAACTGGGAAAGAGTTTACCATTAGACAGTCTATCACCTGCCATAGTAAAAATATTATCTATTTATTGCAGTGTTCCTGTAATAAGCAATATATAGGGCGAACATCTAGACGGTTAAAAAAGAGAATGGCAGAGCACAGGCAAAACATTAAAAAAGGATTGGTCACCCATAATGTATCTGCACACTTCAAGGAATGCCATGATAGTGACCCAAAACACCTTGTTTTATTTTGAATCGGTTAATGGTACATGGAGGAAAAACAATATAGAAGAAGTACTGGCCCAAACAGAAATGCGCAGTATTTTTAATTTTGGCACCCTACATCCAGGAGGGTTGAATCTTGATTTCGAGATGAAATGGTTTCTATGAGTATTTTAAATATCTTTTAGTTATTGTTGATTAATGTGTATATTTATGTGAAAGGAAGGACGTATATCCCTTTATACCCCTATGTGTTCTAAACAAGCAGAACTTTCCACAGTTGGGAACGCGGAATAAGGAAGTGGTAACCACTATGTTTGCGTTCCATTTGGATGGAGCGCACGTGTCATAACGTCCCATATGCCGGAAGTCGTCATAGTCCGGCGAGACCAGGGCGGAAGTGCATGCGTTCCATAGGAATGGAACGCAAACCACCGGAGACCGTCTGAACTCGGCTCCGATTAACTTGTGACAAAGGGTACCTTCTCCCCTACCATCTTGGGGATTTTCAGGCTTAAGTTGTATTATGTTTACTTTGTCTGTACCCTGGAAAAGGGCTTTTTATTTATACTTCCGCTTTGAGGAGATGGACACTCCCCTGATGGGACGTCCCTTCTCCCATTAGTATAAAATGAGGACTAGAAGAGATGCAAGGTACACCTTGAGAAAGACAAATAGTCGAAACGCGTTGGTGGCTTTTTTAATTGGGTAATCACATTGATCAGGACCTACCTGGGGTGAGTGTGTTCCGGTCGCCTTTGCCCCATGTGTGGCCTGTTTACCAACTTCAATGTTTTACCTTTTTATTGTTCCGTTTTTTTTAATAAATTGAGTTTGTGGAATATTTGGAAGCATCTCTCCTTTTTTGAGAGCAAGGACCATTAAAGAAACCGCGATATGAGAATTCGCAGAGATTGCAAGTAAGCATAAACGTGAGCACCCATCTTGGCCATATGTGGTAAAAATTTACAAAAGATACGATTATGTGTATGGTGGTGCTTTATTTAATGTAAGCAGATTTGGCTTATAGAACACAATGGTGATCCTTAAAAATCATATTTTCACATCCCATAGCAGCATTAGCCAGGCTAGGTGTGGAAGTTTACCTTCTTTGAAATATTATACCCTGGCACTATCCCTCCCCATTTATATTTCACTAACTACATCTGAGAGGAAATACAGAAGAAGAAGGCCGGGGGAACGAGAAGGCAGTGAAAGATACCTTTATGTGTATGGTGGCGTCTTACTTTATGTAAGCGAGTGTAAGCAAAAATTAAACAGCTCAACACTACGGTGACCCCATAAGAAGTAATCTTTTCACGCCCTGTAGTGGAGCACACTGGGACTTTGCTCTGGAATTACTTGTCAAGACTTGCTATACTATTGTGTTCTCTTTTCTCTAATTTTTTATATGTTATCCATGTGGGAAGGAACCCCGAAAAGAACAGAGAACTAAGAACTTTGAATTTGTTATAAATAACATTGCAGACCTAAAGAGTCATTTAATCCCTTTGGGAATGTGTGTGCGTATACATGTGGTAGCAATTATATATTCTAAGCTCCACTGGGGCAGGGACTGATGTGAATGTTCAACTATTCTCTGTAAAGCACTGCAGAATATGTGTGCGCTATATAAGAAACTGTTAATAAATAAATAATACATTTGGGGAAATGTAGATCCAGTTGCTTTCCACCTGTTGAAGCAATTTGTGTACTGAATTCCCTGTGCGGGAATCTGACTGATGACATCTGCGGCTCCCGCTACGTACTGTCCAAGCGAGTGGCTTCTGGACGCCTTGGGCTGGCCCCCACACAGGTGATTAAGATCTTTAAACTATCAACATATGGTTGGGGTATAAATATTTGTTTGTTCTCAAATTTTTTGCATCTTGTGCTGTCCCTGACTACGGGGCTGTGTCCCCGAAACAGGATGTAGGAATGCAATAAAGGACTTTTAATTCCATTTATATAGACTGGTGAGTGCCGTCTTTTTCCTTTTTCCTTCATCCACTAGGTGTCACTGGAGTAACACTGGGGAATAGAAGGCGACCACAGGGAGCATGGGCACTTTTACTTCCCCTCTTAGATTGTGCCACGAAGGGAGCAGGTCACACTTTGGCTCTCTCCTGGGCATTTTGTAGTTAGGTAGGCAAAGCAGCAAGAACTGCCTTGAGGACAGGCAGATAGTTGCTGCTACTATCTGTCTACGATGTGGGAGCTGCCTGAGGGAGCCGGCTGCTGCTACGGTTTGAGCCCGGCTCCTTGGCTGCAGAGACCACCGTCTCTGGAGATGCAACGGGCACTGCTCACCAAGGCGTGTGCCACGATCCTCCCCAGCCTCACCACTAATGGCCAGCACTGCAGCATTGTGACTATACCCTGCCTCGCTGTTAGCAGTGGAGGTCAGGACATGAAACAGCGGTGATATCAGAGGTTTTAAAAAAATCTGGTGCCCTTGGAGACGGAGCTGCTGGGCGGAGGATGAAGTTACCACGTGGTGCTCCCAGGGCCCCGATTTATCCCCAGCAGTATCAGCGTGTCTCTGGGGGCCATTTTCAAACACAACTTGGCGCCTTCTGACACGCTGCTGGAGGCTCCATATTGCGGCTGTATGCTCCTGCAAGGCTACAGTTTAGCGATCCATCCCCTCCGGGTGACCGTCCTGCTACAAGCTCTATCCAGCCTGTGACTTACAGTTGGGGGTTTAGAGCTGGGTGAAGACAGTTGGGCTGTATGCAAAAATGGCTATAGCACTGTTTATGCCCTGTGGCAGCTCCTTTCTTTTCACTGTCTCTCCTATCCAGTGTTTCTACCTGGCATAACTATACCTACTCCTTATTGTATAGATGCAATGCTAAATTTATACAAGCTTTTGAGGGCATGTTACTTGTGATATGTGCACAGTAACCCCCCTCTGGTACAGTCCCCTGTGGATACCCCTGCTTGGGCAGCTTATTCTCTGAGCTTACACTTCTCAGAAGGACAGAGAGATCTCAGAAAAGCCTCTGCTGTGGAAGTCTAAGTAGAGCTTTGGCTCCAGGACCAGCCAAATGCTTTCAGCCATTCACTTCTAAAACACTAACTCAGCTCACTGAAGGTATGTGATACTGCTTCCCAGAGGAATATATCTCTGCACTCAGGCACCCTCTGCTGGCAGAGACTGGTTACTGCCTCTCCTGCCCCCTTTTTTTTATTACAGGAAAATACACTTGTGTCCTCAGATTATTAGTCAGTGTGGACATGCAGTTTGAGGGGGGAGACCTTGCAGGTCATACAGAGTAGGGATGGCCATCGACCATCATCGAAATCATTGATGGTTCATGGCGATGTTGAATACTTTTGCCATTGATGGGGAGAACCAGATGGTTTCCCTCCATCGATGGAATAGCAAAACAATGTTTTTTTTTTTTTAAGTGCCGCGACAAGGAGCATAGCTCCACCTCTGACACCAGCGAAGCCACGCCTCCTGTGTTTTGATTGGCCCACAGGCCAATCAATCAAATACAATGAATGTAAAAATATCGATGGTCATCCATTGCATAGTTAAGCACTATTGATGGCCAGTTGCAGAATTGCCATTGATGGCAACGGTATACTTCGCACGGACGCTAGATCCAGCTGCGGTGGGGGTTGGCACCCTGTCGGCTTTCTGGCCTTACCAGTTTGTCTACCGCTTTTACCCTTTCCTGTTGTTGCCCTGTGTGCTTCTACGCATATGGAGGGAGAAGTCAGGATCAGGGCCGGTGCTAGGGTGTTCGGCGCCCCCCTGCAAACTATAAATTTGCGCCCTCCCATACTTTATAAAGAGACAGCGTGTGCTGAAAAAAGGTTGCCCTAGTAGTAGTGTCTCATACGTATATGAGGTGATTCTAATTGACTTGTTAAGCTGCCCTTTTTAGATTGATTACACAGCCTGACAGACTGGATGCGTTGAGACATACTTGCCTACTTTTGAAAACTAGTTTTAAGGATATTTTAAATGCTCGAAAAATGTGTTGTGCTGCGGAGAGGGTTGTCATGCTCCGCCCAGTGGGCGTGTCTAACCTCACTTGTGGGCGTACCTATCGCCACTAAGGGGTGTGTCCTGCAGTGGCAGAAGAAAACTGTTGCTGACTGCACTGCACTAAACATTTGAAAGAAAACGTTTCTGCCTCTGTATGTGTTTGTCTGTGAGAGAGATAGAAAAATGAGAGAGTGTTCTGAGTGTGTGAGAGACAGAGGTGGGAGAGAGTTTGTGAGAGAGACAAAGTAAAGGAGAGAAATACACACAGGGAGTGTGTGTGAGAGATAGAAGCAGACTGTGTGTGTGACAGAAAGAGTGTTGAGAGAGAGATATGGATAGACTGTGGGAGAAATTTACTAAGCTGTGTACTTCACATAAGATCTTGGGCCAGATTCTCTAAGCTACAAAAGTGATAAAATGGAGAGTGATAAACAGCCAGCCAATCAGCTCCTGGCTGACATTTTTCAAACACAGTCTGTGACATGGCAGGTAGGAGCTGATTGGCTGGCTGTTTATCCCTCTACATTTAATCACTTTTGAAGCATAGAGAATCTAGCCCCTTGTCTACTAACTTTTAGAGGGTGCTAATAGCAGCATCACATTTCAAATACACGTCTTAGTAAATTTCCCCCTGTATGTTTTAGAGAGGGGGAGGGAGACTGTGGACCTAATTCAGATCTGATTGCAGCACAAATTTGTTTGTAAAATACAAAACCATGTGCACTGCAGGTGGGGCAGATGTAACATGTGCAGAGAGAGTTATATTTGGGTGGGGTGTGTTGAAACTGAAATCTAAATTGCAGTGTAAAAATAATGCAGCCAGTATTTACCCTGCACAGAAACAAAATAACTCACACAAATCTAACTCTCTCTCTCTATATATATTTATTACATCTGCCCCACCACTGCAGGTTTTGCCCATTTTCCAAAAAATTTGTACTGCGATCAGATTTGAATAAAGGCGTGTGTGTGTGTGTGTGTGTGTGTGTGTGTGTGTGTGTGAGAGAGTGCGAGCCAGGGAGAAAGTGTGAGAGGGAGTGATAGAGGACGGGATGTATTAATATACATCGCCACCCGGCCCCCGCGATACCAGTGCATATGTACTAACATATGCGGCTGGCATTGTGGTCTCCCCCCCCCCCCCCCCTGTAGCCAGAAGGACGTCCGGGTGCTGTACTAGGGGGAGGAAGGCCTTATCTTCCTGGTCCATGAGGACCTGGACTAAGGTAAGCCAGAGGGAGGGGGAGAGGGGGGTCGGCGGGTTTGCGGCGGAGGCGTCAGGCGGCGAAAAGAAGCCCATAGGCTTCTATAAGGTATCACCACCCAAAGGCGATATCCTACTATGTGGTATCGTGACGGCGGGGTTTTAATACATAGAAAAATGCGGTAAAACAGGGGTTTTACCACATTTTCCCTTTAGTACATCCCGCCCAGAGTCTGAGACAGAGGGAGAGAGTGGATGTGAGGGAGAGAGTGAGTATGAGAGGGAGAAAGTCTTGAGAGAGGAAGTGCAAGATTAGGGGAGAGTGTGTGTCTCACATACACTCCCTCACAAGGAGTGTGTGTGTGTGTGTGATAGAGAGAGGGGGGAGAGTCTGAGAGTTAGAGGAGAGAGTGTGAAAGAGAGTGTGAGAGGGATAGAGGAAAATCTAAGAGTGAGAGTGTTGGTGTGAAAGAGAGGGAAACAGTGGGTGTGAGAGAGCATTAGAGGAGAGTGTGTGAGAGAGAGTGTGGGAGTGAGATAGAGGGAGAGTGTGAGAGGGATAGTGGAGAATCTGAGTGTGAGAAAGAGAGTTAGACCAGGGAGGAACCTAGACAGCTGCTGTATGCAGTAAGACGGCTGCTCACCTTGGAGGGACCAGTCTCACCGTGCACACACCAATAACCAGGGAGGATCCAGGAGACCTTTGCTGCACCAATTTGAATTCTTTAGCTGATTTATTTTTTTTACACCTAAATAAAATTAGAAATGTGGCACAGTTGGCAGAGCTGGCTTGAGGAGGGAAGCTCATGGGCATGGAACCCCCACTCTGAGAGGTCCCCACCTGTTGCTGCAGTTTGAGGAACTGCTACAGGCACAGTGCCAGAGTAAGGGTACGCCTTCCAGGCACGGCCACCACTACCCCTTACTCTGCAGTGGGCGGCCTCTTTCTATTCGGCCGGGGCAGTGGGGGCTCTGGAACATCCAGATGACCTATATTCGCAATGGCAGTGGGGGAATCAGGTAGAATTATGTAGGTTTCTCGGCAGCTGTAGACTCTGGGAATTGCCTGGGAATTTCTCCGCAGGATGCAAGAGTATCCCTCCCCCCATATTACAGCCAGTACACACTGCCATTACATAAAACACATCCCCCATATTACACCCCATATACACACCACTATGATACATTACACACATCCGCCCCCATATTACATTCACTACTCACATTATTATATTAAATTATACACATCCCCCCAGCCAGTTGAGCACACACATCAATGTATTATATTACACACAGAGCACCCCCCACACATTATATACAGCCCCAAGCACACACATCACTGTACTTTGTAAAGCGCAACGGAATATGCTGCGCTATATAAGAAACTGCTAATAAATAAATAAATATTACATTAGAGCCCCCACCTCCCTCACACACATTATATACAGCCCCCAGTACACACATAACTGTATTACATTACAGAGCCCCCTTCCCCTGCACACATATTATATACAGCCCCCAGAACACACATCACTTTATTACATTACAGAGTCGCCCCTCCCCCACACATGATTATATGCATACATACAAACATACATACATAATATACAGCCCCCACATATCACTATTGTATTACACCCAATCACACAAATTTATATACAGCCCCTGACTCCCCGAGTATTCACAGCACTCACGGTACCGCAGCAAGAAGTGCTGCAGAGCAATTGCTGGCCTCATGGAGCTCAGTCAGTGGTGGGCGGGGCTAGCTTCCAGGAAGTAGCAGCAGAGCCCTGGCTGACAGCTCTCTGCTCTCCCGATGTACAGGCACAAACAAAGCACAGAGACTGACTTCCTGTCAGCAGCAGCTCGGGCTACATCACAGGCTCAGTGGGCCACCCACAACCCCGCAGTGGTGATGTATTCCCTGTGGGTAGATGTAGAGGAGGACAGACCAGGCGCTGCCCGCTCTTCATGCTGCCACAGCCTGTCATAGCCAGACAGGCGCAGGCTGCGGCAGCCAGCAGCAGCAGCAGTCCTGTCCAGCATTGTAGGAGAGCAGAGCGCCTATCCAGCACTGCGCCTCCCTGCTTTGCAGGACTTGCTGAGTGGGTAGCGCCGGCCCTGGTCAGGATTCTCATGATTACTCTGGACTGTCCTCGCCGGTCTTGGGTACACCAATCTGACAGCTCTGTTGATAGACGAGCCGTGGCCTCTGCCTCTTCAAGATTACCTTTTCAGCCAGGAACCTGTCGTCTTTCCAGACGGATCCGATACGTAATCCCGGCGGTCGGGATCCCAGCGGTCGGAATCCCGACACTGGAATCCCGACCACCGAAATCCCGACATGGGGGGGACGTGGATCGCCCCCCCCCTTGCGGGCTCGCTGCGCTCGGCACGCTATTTTATTCTCCCTCTATGGGTGTCGTGGACACCCACGGAGGGAGAAAGTTTCGGGATTTTGGCGGTCGGGATTCCAGTGTCGGGATTCTGAACGCCGGGATCCCGACCGCCGGCAAATTGACCGCATCCCTTCCAGACATAAGGCATCTTCGTTAAAACTGCTGGGAGGTGCAGCTTGAGGCGTGCGGGACTGTCTACTGCGGTTATCCCTACTAGGCTGCGACCAAAAAGTCGACTACCACAATCTGGCAAGCTTATGTGTCTTGGTGCAAGGGGCGTGGTGTCTCCACTACTCCCTTTAAGACCACACGCCTTCTTTTGTTTTTGCACGCTGGTCTTGCTTTCTGTGTTGCGTCTTGGATCTGGAGGATTCAGGTCTTGGCGCTTTCAAAAGAAGTTGGCTCGGTTACCAAAGGTGCTCATTGTTTTCCTGGGGGGAGTTGTGGTTGCAACCCCATTTTCGTCAGAGACGGCCCGTGTGAATTGGATTTGGTATTCGGATTTTTGCAATCCTCAGTTTTTGAGCCTGTTTACAGTTTTTTTACATTGTAAACGTGCTCTTGCTGTCCTTGACTTCGGACAGGCATGTCTCTGATTTAGGGGCTCTGTCCTGTTGGTCCCTATTTTCTGTTTTTTCAGACGGACCATGTGGAGCTCCGTTCCAGCCTCTCTTCTGCCTATGATCGATTTGGTTTTACATATCTCTTGGCCAATTGGGGATTTTTGGATTACGCACCTGACGCAAGGTCTCTGTATGGAGTCTTAGCTCTTTTTCTGTTGTTCAGACAGCCTCCGTCAAAGTCTGATGTTTTGCGATCATGTATGATCTTGTAAGGCGTGACTGGCCAGTGTCTAAGCAGACTTTGGCCAGATGGATTCATCTTGCCATCCGGCGGTCTTGTGTCGCTGATGCTCAACCTCCTCCAGTTTCCAGCTCAGTACATTCAACGCGCTCTTAAGGGAACCTTGTGGGCGGCTGCCTGAGGAGTTTTCTATTCAGCAGCTCTATAGAGCTGCCTCCTGATCGGGTCATCAATCCTTTGTACAGTTCTACTGGATTGATATCTTTGCGGCACCAGCAACTCAGTTGGCTGTTCTGTGTTATGGGGGTCTCAGCGCTCTCTCGCCTATGTTGGAAGCTCTGGGACGTCCCCAGTGTAACTCCAGTGACACCTAGTGGATGAAGGAGAAACAGGGATTTTGTACTTACCATAAAGCCTTTTCTCCGAGTCCAGGCGGTGTTTACCTGTTCACTGGACTCTGAATATAAGCCGCCCAGCGATCATTTCTGAATCCGGCCCCAAGAATATAAATGTACTGAAAAAAATGGCCCTTCCTCCCACCCTTGGAATTCCAACCCAGCCCATTAGCCCGGGTTAGACGACTATCTTTAGCAGGACGCTATGGAAAGCTTTTCACCCCATCAGGGCCAGCAATGATGTGAGAGCACGCATCAGCATTCATCGCATACACATTGGCCGGCTTTCGAGCTGTAAACAGCTCAAACAAAAAAAACTGCGCTGCTTTCAGCTCAGTCGCCCAGTGTGTATGAGCATTTAGTCAGGAAATGTTAAAATGTCATAATTGCCATTTTAGCTCTGCCCCCTCAAGGAGATTTGTGAATATTTGCAGTCCTGGGGGCCGGGCTTGATGATATCAGGATCAAGCACAGCCCCACCCCCCACCCAAATTGCTGCTGAAAGTTTTCTCTCTGGTCTTCTCCCGGAGAGAAGACTAGAAAAGTAGGCAACCCTGTCCTTTTGTACGTACAGCCCCTTGCAGTGTAGATGGTGCAGTTGTAGGGGGTTTGGGCCAATGCTTGTCAAACAGAACTAAAGATGCCTAATCATGCATCCTTGCCACAGTCACGTTAAAAAGCACTTTTAACATGAAATTTCTTTTTGTGCAACATTTTACGTTAAAATGCATCTCATAGTAGTACGTTTTAGGATGCTATTTTGATGAATGTAGGAACTGTTCAGGTATAACCTAAAAGAGAAAAATATTTTTGGGAAGGCATATGGTATTTTTCTGTGTCTTTGTTTTGGGTTTTTTGCTTTAGATTTCATGTTTGTTTTCAAAACAAATTTCAATCCAGACTCTGTTTTGGCTATACCAGTAAATCAAAAAGGTGTATAACTGAAATCTCTGTCAGAAGGATAAATTGGAATGTATAGTCAAACTAAATATTATTTCATGTCTTTTGCTGTTTCTTGTATTAAGTGGGAGTTCACTTTTGCCTTCATTTAATGTTTAGGACAATGATAATAAAGTTGAACGCACATGGGGAGACTGTGGTGAACGTAAAAAATACTCCCATGTTGACCTTGTGGTCATGGTGGATGGCTTTGAAGGGGAGAAAGGTGCAGTAGTAGCTGGCAGCAGGGGATACTTTCTGAAGGTGAGTGTTTTGTCGTCTTATTTTTTTGGGTTTAATAAGTAATACATAGTTTTTAAAAGAAGAAAACACAATTTAATATATTTGGTTAAACAATATCCGTACAGAAATATGTGCTTAAACTTTGAGCAATGAGTCTATGGGGGGTATTCAATGCTGCAGCGAGCGGCCGGCGAGGGGGTTAAACAGCGAGGATTGCAGAAAACCAGCGATCCTCGCTGTTTAACCCCCGCGCCGGCCACTCGCTCTATTCAACGTTCTGGGGAAATCCTCGCTGTCACAGGACGGCAAGAATTCCCCAAAACAGCGAGACCCGTGGCTACTGCAGAAAACTCGCAGTTTTTAGCCGCGAGTCTCGCTGCTTCTGGAGCCGCATCCGCCAATTCTCCCTCGCTCAAAAAACGGAGCGAGGGGGAATTGGCGTATGCGGAGGGTGTGTTGAATGCTGTCAGGGTGAGTGGTGACAGCGAGCAGGGAGACCTGCTCGCTGTCACCACTCGCAAACAGCATTGAATATCTGCCTATAACTAAGATTAGGGGAGTGCATTGATAAGGTGCAGTATCCAAAAGTTGAAATTGACGTGCAACTAAGCCAAGTTGTTTTTCTGCCACTTTTATCGAATACTATACATGTCTCATTAAAGATGGATATGTTTTTTCTGAAATTACATAGAGTATGTGGTACTGTATTGGACATGTTTAACAAGTAATGGTCATTGTTAATGTTAAACAAAAACTGAAATGGTTTACCCTCCCATTACTGGAAGATGGAAGTACTGTATGTGTAGAAAGAGGGGTGGGGTATGATAAAAAAAAGAAAAGAAAAACAGTGTTAAGCCCTTCATTGTTTTTTTTTTTTTTAGGTAGCGCTCCCCACTGTGCGAGTTTTTTTAGGGGGGAGCGATCCCTAAAAAAAACCACCACTCTGTCTCCCGGGATCTGGCAGCAGAGTTCAGCGATCAACTTAGTGGCACTGCCAAGCGCCAACAGCGGCAATCCCGAGCCAAGCCGGGCACTGAAGCATAGCATGGAAAATTCGGGTGTGGTACAACAGTCGGGATCCTGAAAGTCATTAGCCCGACGTCTGGATCCCGACTGCCCGGACTCAGACAGCATGGTGAGCACAACAAAGCCCCTTGCGGGCTCGCCACGCTGCGGGCACGGTTTAGAGAACGTATGAATAGACGACCAAGGTGATGCTTCACAAATGTCCTTTAAGGAAACCTGAGTCTTCCTAGGCCAAGAAGTCTCCACAGCTCTGGTTGAGTGTGCATTGATTAACACCTGAACCTCTGGACCCTTATACTTTTATATGAATATAAACCGGTCTCTAATCTATCTAGAGATGGTCTTTTTTGAGGGAACACAACCTTCTTCTTTTTTTTTTGTGATCAGAAATAAAATGTTTTGATGTTCTAATGTCACTAAATTTTATAGCGAAGTTAAGAAAGAAAAACTAAAAGATATTTATCAAACGATATGGTGAGAATAGAACTGGAAAGAAAAGAAGTGTAAGGGTAAGAGGAAAGGGAAGGGAAGTTCCACCCGACTGGCCTCGATGAACTGGGCGGGGCGATGGGAAAGGAAACATCCCAACAGAAACGGAATACCTATTGGAAGGCTGGGGGAATATTAAAATGACTAGTCCAGGGATCCCAGACCTTAATACATTTTTTGGAGGAGCCTTTCAGGATGCTAGTGATATGCTCCATAGAATGGATATGCCAGATCTTAGCTATAATTTCATCCAAAGATGGAATTGTTGAAGATTTCCAGTGTCCTGCTATGGCAGTTCTGGCCGCTAGTACCATATGACTAAACAGTTTATTTTGAGCACGGGTTGCATCTGGGATATCCATAGAAAGGTGAAAGTGGCTCGCCTTAAAGGGGATCTTAATGGATATTATTGAACTGGCTAAAGCTGTCAAATCCTGCCACAAGGGAACCAGAGTCATGCAACTCCACCAGATATGCAAGAACGTGCCATCCGAATTCCCACATCTACAGCATATTTGGGAGACCTCAGGTTTCATTTTGTTGAGTCTAGTTGGGACATAATACTTTCTATAGAGTAGTTTATAGGCATTCTCTTTTAGCCTTACACAAATCGAGCTGGAGGCCACGTTGGAATAAATATCAGACCAGTCTTCATCATCCAACGTTTCCCCCAAGTCAGATCCCAAGCTTTTTCAAAAGAGACTCTAATATTAGAAAGCTGGGGGAATAAAGAGAGGTATAAAGTTGATATTAGACCCCTTGTGGAGGCTCTGTGGAAAACCAGATGTTCTAGTGGAGTGAGAGGTCTATCAGATAATTGAGCATTAGCTGAGGAGTGAAAGTGTCTCAATTGGAGAAACTGGAAGAAACATTTGTGAGGGATGGGGTATTTAGTTTGTATCTCTGCAAATGTAGGAAAAGAGGGGGAATGAGAAATAGCGTTTAGAAAAATAATCCCATTTTTCCACCAGTTGCTAAAGGACTTGGGAGAGCATCCCGGACGAAAATCAGGATTATCATATAAGGGAATTAGGGGGCTAGGAAGGGACAAGAGTTTAAATAATTTAATGGACGTATCCCATATGTCTAGGGAGTGTGATATTAAAGGATGAGCTTTGGAAAACTTAGGGCGAATAGATCTGGGGAGCCACAAAAGAGAAGAAACAGTTAAGTGTAAGAGTCTGCAACTCTTTTCCCACCCACACCCTCTCCGAGATAGGCCTGTTCCAGAGGACGTGTTGCGCTAGTCCTGCTGCAAAATAATATAATTTAAAATTCGGGACCCCCAGTCCTCCGCTAGAAGAACGTCTCTGGATTCCCCACAACTATCTTTAACATCCTTAGCGGCCCTAATCCCTGACTTAAATGTAGATTTCTGGGTCCCCTTAGGTTTATTGTCAGTACAAGTCTTCCTCTTGGACGGAATGGTAGTGCCCTTTTCCCAACTTCAACAGCAATATCCGGTCTCGAAACGAGACTTCTACAAATATTTACAGATAAGACATTGGCTTGGCAATTTCCTTCCTAAATCCCCAGTTAAGCTTTGTATACCTAAGGTTTTGTTGTCATTCTTTGATTCTACAACCGCAAAAGGAGGCATCTCTCGCTGGTATAGACACATGATCTCTATAGGTTCAAATAAGAGGTTCCCTTCTCAGCATCAATGGGAAAAAGATTTGCCAAACGCATTCTCTGAAGAGGTGTGGAAATCCATTTTTCGCTCTTGTTTCAAAGTATCAAAGTGTGTTAATCATTCAGAGATGTATTTTAAGCTGGTCCACAGAGCTGCTCTTACCCCAGACCGACTCCATAAGTTTTGGCCTTTGGTCTCCTCTCTATGGCCCTTATTCTGATCGGTGCGGCCGGAGCCGCATATGCGGCTCTGACCGCACCAGGCGAATCCCCGCCTTCCATACGGATCGCCACGGCCGTCCGTACGCGGACATGTGGCGATCCGCATGAATGTGTACGGGGATACGCCTCCTCCATGGTGGGAGCAGCCCCTGCATTCGATGGTCGCCGAACATCGAATGCAGGGCCGCACGCTCCACCAGGTCCCGCTACACAAGACCACACGGACACTTGTCCGTGTGAAATCTTGTATGGGGGCGGGCAGCTGACATCCGGCGATGTCAGATGCCCGCCCTGTACCCACGCGTCATAGCCTCATTAGCATGCGTACGCCCCGCGTTTGCATGGGAACGCCCATGAAACGCGGGGCGTATGCATATGCAAATGAGGCTTCGTAGCCCCTCACGCCCCTATCCACCCCCTTTGCGGCGGACAAAATACGTGTACGGCGAATTCGGCTGCACATGCGCAGAGTAGCCTCTGCACATGCGCAGACCGAAAACATCGGCGGAACGGCCGCATGCGGCCGTTACCGCACGAAGCAGAATAAGGGCCTATGCTGGAGGCAATGTGGTGGGGTGGGGAATATTTTACACATCTTCTGGTCCTGTCTGGCCCTGAGCTCCTTATGGTGCTCAGTTTTGGGGGTTTTGTTCACCATTTTCTGTTTTGTTCATCATTTAGGTATGTTGATGTCCTGATATAATCTAATCTACCTGACATATTTCACGTGATCTACTGTATGTACATTTACTTTTTTTTTTGTCTGTTTTGATTTTCTCTGTTTTAGTGTTCCAAATTAAACACTTCAATAAAAATGTAATTAATAGAAGAAAAAAAAAAAGCATATAATTCACATACTCTACTCATTGACATAATTGCTCAAAATACATTCTTTCAAGTCAGGAATTTGAAAGGATTCTCTAGTAATGGTTCAAAGGGTTGTTTCATGAATGCATAAGGCCTAAATTGAAGTCCCAAGAAACCACAAAGGATTTGATGGGCGGTCGCATTATTTTAACGGCGTAGCAGAATTTCTTAATTACAGCACCATCTGCCAATCTTCTATCTAGGAGTATACTTAGGGCACTTTCTGTCCCCTATGGGAAGTTAGCCCTGGTGAGAAATCTTACAATTCCTGCGTAATGACTTGCGCCATTCTGGAGTTAGGGATCTTTCAGAGGTTCCCCCTTCAAACCATAAATATCTATGCCAGACTTTATAATATGCGTGAGAAAAAACTTCCTTCCTTGTGATACAATCTGGATTACTTGCTCAATTGATTCTGCCTCAACAGGTTCCCTTCAATCTGGATGGTATGTCTGACCCTTATGTATGAGGTCTCGCATAATTGGTAATGTCAAGGGTTACCACATTGACTTTTTCAAGGCTGTTGTGAACCATTGTTCTCCTTGGCCATAAAGGTGGGACGACGATTTTATAACCTCAAGCTGATCCTATTATCTTCCGTATGCGACTTATTAGAGTAAAAAAGGAGGAAACCTACATCCTACGCGATTCTTCCACCAAATTAAAAAGGTGTCCACTGCAGACATTCTGGAAAGATAGAATCTGGAATACAATGAATTGCCTTCAGGTCCACATCTGGCTGGCCAAACTTGTTATGAACCACAGGAAAACTGTTGCTCAGTTCCCCTTCTCCAAGAGAACTTTGCGTCTCCAATTTTGGTTGATGAGTAGTATTCACATTCATTGTTTATTCACTCATCCGGCTCTTCATATATGCTTATAACAATAACATTGCCTGAAAAGACTTATGCTGTGTACACACGGCTGCAATTATGCATGAAATAGCTGGCAAAATGGTCGCTCAGCGACCATATTGCCAGTGATTTACTGTGCAGCCAGCGATAAATGGCTGGGAGCGCGCTCCCGCGGCCAGCCCTTCATGGTCGCTGGTCGCAGGAGCTTGCTCCTCCGATTCTTGCTAAAAATCCCTGGTCGCTGGTGCACAAAGTACTGTGCACCAGAGACCAGCGATATCTAGCCTCCAGCGCCGGCCGGGACCCGCCCACCCGCCCTGTCACAGCTTGACACGCCGGCCGGGACCCGTCCACCCGCCCTGTCACAGCGTGACACACGGCCCCCCCCCCTGCTTCCTGCTTCCTCCTCCGTCCCTGCCCATACAGCACAGAAGCTGCTGCGCAAATCTCCCCCCCCCCCCACTGTGCCAGCACCCACACCTCCTGCGCGCCCCACAGCCGCACTAGCCAGTAAGTGCATAGGCTGTATTTAAAGGGCATTGGTGTTGGGCAGCATGTTTATGTTCATGCTGCCCATCGATGGTGATTTGCACCATCGGTGGGCGGCATGAGCATTACCTTGCTGCCCCACACCAATAGTATGTCACCACATTTAAAATGAAGGGGGCATTGGTGTTGGGCACCATGATTATGTTCATGCTGCCCATCGATGGTGATTTGCACCATCGGTGGGCAGCATGAGCATTACCATGCTGCCCCACACCAACCCATGTCAATCATAAATGAATTTAAATAGAGGGTAAAAAAAATCTAGTCAAAATTGCTAGCAATTTTCATGGAAAATTGCTGGTCCCTCTGAAAAACTGGACACTGAGCAATATATTGCTGAGAAATATATTGCGGAAATATATTGCAAGTACACTGAGCAATATATTGCAAGCAATATATCTCCCCCGTGTGTACACAACATAAGAGCTAAGCCGTTTTGATCTATTCTTTATATAAACATTTGCCTCTCAAGTTTGAAGACATCAGGCTTTCTATAAAGACCAGTTTACTCATCCTTTGCGATGTACAATGTGCGCTCCCCAGTCTGAATAACTTGTGGCTATTATCCGTATTAGAAACCAAGGTTGATCTGGATATGTAGCGGTTTGCCCACAAGGCTAGAGACACTTTACTTTTGTACGGAGTTACTTCATAGTGTCTGCGCAACAGTAACTACTTATACATGATCACATTTACATCATTTGAAGTACACTCCATTAGGGTTTTTTCCCCTTTCTGTCTGCATGTTACTGCTATCTATCACCCACCTGGGCTTCCCAAATCCAAATTTCTGGAACATTTCTCTGCCTGGCTCCCCCATTTCTTATCCTCTGACATCTCCACTATCATCCTGGGTGACTTCAACATTGCTATTGACAGTCCACCATCTCTGCATGCCTCCAAACTCCTCTCTCTAACCTCCTCTCTTGGCCTCTCCCAGTAGTCCGACGCCTCTACTCATGAGGAAGGCCACTGCCTTGACCTTGTTTTCACCAGGCTGTGCTCAGTCTCTGATTTTACTAACACTCCCTTCCCTCTCTCTGATCACAATCTCATTACCCTCTCACTCTCCTCCATTACCTCAAGCTCACAGAAATCATGCATGCCTACTCTAACCCGCAGAAACACTAATTATATTAATTTTCCACAACTTTCCACCTCCCTCCAACAACAGCCTAACTAATTTCTACATTTACCTCTCCTGACTCTGCTGTTTCCCACCTCTACCTGACTATTGAAACAGCCCTTGGTGAAGTGGCTCCAGCTACCCATTATACCCCACGTAGGCTTAAATGCCAACCGTTGCACTCCAAAACAACAAGACAACTACATAATCAGTCACGTAAAGTAGAACGCCAATGGCGTAAATATCGTAATATGACTGATTTCCTCACATATAAGACTAGCTACCACTCCTACTGCAATACTTTGGACACGGCCAAACAAACATACTACCAATCTCTCATCGCATCTCATGCCACCAACCCTAAGCGACCTTTAAGTCTCTTCTGTACCCTCCCCCTCCTCCCCCACCAGCTACCATCAGTGCACAAGAACTTGCCTCCTATTTTAAGGACAAGATTGATAACATCTGAGATGAAATGGTATGCTCCACAACCTCTAACCCTCTTTCTTCCACACCTGAACCCTCTGGCACTTTCTCTTTGTTTGAGCCCACAAATGAAAAGGAAGTATCCGCACTCTTGTTATCCTACTACTCTACTAGCTCTCCTCTTGATCCTATACCTGCACAAGTCATTAAAAATCTATCTCCTGTGCTTATTCCAAGCTTAACTAAAGTCTGCAATCTCTCTTGCTAGTGGTACTTTTCTGTCTGCTCAAGCATGCAGTGCATTACTCCCATTCTGAAAAAGCACAATTCTGACCCTAACTCTCTCTCTAACTATCGTCCTATCTCTCAGCTCCCATGCCTCTCCAAGCTACTCGAGAGACTTGTCTACTCTCACCTCACAAACTTTCTTAACTGTAACACCCTATTAGACCCGCTTCATTCAGTCTTAGGTCCTCTGCTTCTCTCAATCTATACCTCCTCGCTTGGCAAACTAATCGGCTCTTTCGGATTTCAGTATCACTTCTATGCAGATGATACTCAAATCTATCTACCAACCCCAGAGTTGTCACCAGTGGTTTTGGGCCGAGTCTCTAAATGTCTCTCTACCATCTCATTTTGGATGTCTTCTAGCCATCTCAAACTTAATATTTCCAAAACAGAATTACTTATATTCCCGCCAACTAAGAACAGTTACCGTCCTGATATCTTCATAACTGTTGATAACTCGACAATCTACCCTACCCCACAAGCTTGTTGCTTAAGGGTCATCCTCGACTCTGACCTGTCCTTTTTTCCCCACATTCAATCTGTCTCCAAATCATGTTACATGCATCTAAAAAACATATCCAAAATACGACCGTATCTCACACAAGACACTACTAAATCTCTTATCCATGCACTTATTATATCCCGCATTGATTATTGGAATAGTCTCCTAACTGGTCTTCCCAAGAACAGACTCTCCCCACTACAATCCATTTTAAATGCTGCTGCTAGACTGATCTTCCTTGCAAGACGCTCATCGTCTGCTGATCCACTCTGCCATGTCCCTCCATTGGTTACCTGTATCTTACCGTATTCAATACAAAACACTTCTACTAGCATATAAAGCTATTATCCATACTGCACCAGCATATATCTCTCTACTTATCACAAAATATCTCCCATCTCGACCACTCCGCTCTGCACAAGATTTGCGTGTCTCTTCTGAACGGATCACTAGCTTCCATTCACTATTACAGGACTTTCATCGGTCTGCTCTCATCCTATGGAATGCCCTTCCACGCACAATAAGACTCTCCGCTAGCCTCCAAACTTTCAAGCTTTCTTTGAAAACTCACCTCTTCAGGCAAGCCTATCATATTTAAGTTCTACACGCATAACCCTCTGAGGCACTTATGTATTATATAGCTTTCCCTTCTGGACTTGTAACTTGGTGGGACTGCTATACATTTGTAACTTACAAATCTTCTTCAAATTCTCTCTAAACCTCTTGGAAACCTGAATTCTTCCTTTTTCTTCGTTTTTCTTCATCTTCCCGTAAAATAACAAACTGTCAATTGATATATTCCGACAATTTTGGCCTACAAAATTGTAAAAATGTTTTTTAAATAAGTAAAGTCCCTCCATTTTTTAAGTTGTTATTAAAATAGTAGATGTATAAATTGTTATGTAAGATGATAAACTATGAATATATGCATGTTTATAGCGAACCCCTGATGAAGTCCCGTGTGGGGACGAAACGCATTGGGATCGTCTATTGTGCTGTTATGAACTATACCACTGAACTTTTTATGGTCTGATAAACCACCATTGTAGTGTGGAACCAGAGACATTTTAATAAATTTGTACGAATCTTGGACTTTACTTTCATGTGTTTGGAAATCTGACTAAAGGCTATACAGATCTAATTACCAAAGGTCTCACTAAGGGGCGCCAACCCACAACTGCTATCCACATTCTCCTTGTCCCCATCCAACAGGGGTCCGTGTGAGTCCGGCAGCCCAAACATAGTTATCACGAAAATTAGTGGCGCGAAACTAGAGTCGGTTCCCCATATATGTAGATAGCTGGGCAGAGTCTGGCACTCTCACGGTCTCATCAAAAAAAGAAGACACAACACAGCATTGGTGGGTCAACGTTTCGGAAGTCGGTTTACTTCCTTTTTCAAGACAACGTTTCAGGGTCTGGCAGCCCCTTTGCCAAGGTGTACAAAACAAGTGATACAAAATCATACCTTATGAGGAGTCTCCCATCCGTGGCTGCCAGACCCTGAAACGTTGGGACACTTACTACTAAAGAGCCAAGGGCCACTACAGAAGGAACATTTAATTTCTTAAAGGGAATTCTCCAACTACTATCAATAGCATCCTAAAAGGACAAACCATCCTCCAAAGGTATAGTAGTTCCTGAAGTTAATTCAGCAACAGCTTAAGGTATAATACACCAGTTCAGGATTTTTTCATCCCCAGTAGGATGTGTCTTACCCTGGATAACAATCTCCTTGCTATGTATCAAAATTGTGCCATTCCTTGGAGATTAACACCTTCATCACTTAATGAATAGGAAAGCTCTTACCAGCTAAATAAAAAGTAAAACACCCTAATGCCCTTAAAAAAAAGGGTCTTACCTTGTTTGGGTGTTTTCAGGCTTATGAGGGGGGTTGAGGAAGGTCCATCTTTCCAGTGCTCCAGCACAAGGAGAGACTTGCTTCTAGCATTTTTATGCTGCATGAATAGGCAACTCAGTGCCATTTTAAAATACAGTAGGTACACCTTCACATGCAAATCCCAAGGCACGGCCTTCTGGACTTAGTGAGACGCCAGACATAGGGAAAATGGTGCTGATCAAGTGCCAGGGATGCGGCAGAAACCTGGCTGCTGCTGTATTGGGTCATGCTGCACAGCGGTGCTCTCTGGCCATCCAGTAGCAGACATGCAGAGCACCCGGTGAACTCCAAATACAAAATGGCCACCTCTTTCAGCTCCATGATGAGATAGAGGTAAGCCCTAGCAGGAGAAAAAAATAACACCCCCTACCTATCCAGATTAGTAAATGAGATTGACCATGTAATATATATGCTAAATATTCATATGTAAAATCAACCATAGGTGCCTATTGTATTTATAGTTCTTTATCTGTATAGATTATTATGGTATGATATAATACTTAGGGAAAAGATAGAAGCTGCAGATTAATTTCATATGCAACACATTGCCATTCCACGGGAGGTTTCTGTCCTCCCTGAGCTCGCCTTAGGACACTACGATTTGACAGGTGACCTTTTTGAGACTGAGTATGTATATGGAGCACAATGAAACTTGGCATGGGAAGTAGCTGTGGCCACTGCATCGTAGCATTTCGTTTGCAGAAAAAAGTCTGTGACTGTGGCATTTCACTTGTTGCAGATGCAATATTTCCATTCTTCAGGAATGATGCGTTCTCAGTTGGTGTCTGATACATCTTGGCTTCAGACCATCGAAAGTACAGTTTAATGTTTTCAGAAGGTATCTTCTTCCTTAAGACAGTTCTTTGTAGATCCTTGAATGTGCAATGTCCTTAAGTGTATTACATTCTCCAGGGATCCGAAAAAAGAAGAGGGAAAGACCATCTTTTTGCTGGGGAACGACTTATTAATATACAAAAATAATAAAATCTTTTAATATTGTTTGTCAAAATTGACGTGAACAAGCCTATTGGTTCTCAGGCCAACATCCTGGGGTTTCCAAGTGGGCATCCTGGCCATCAATTACAGCCTCAGGTCCACTCGGAGTCACAGGTATTAACAAGGAAACCCAGACAGAGGGCCACAACCTGCCCGTTGGTAGCAGTGAAACCCATATCCCCTCTATTGGTTCACTGGAATAGACCACTGGCAGGTTATAGTGCATCCACACAGTGAGATATTTGCTATGACTTATTTTGACTATGCAATATATCCTTAAAGTGCATGGAGCTGGTTTTGACTATATCCACTTGCAATTTTGCCTATTGCCAAGTACATTGTATGCAACATAGTCAAAATTGCCTCGCCTGCAGAGTCTATTTTTACTTGAGATACTGACCTGGCGAGTCTGCACATAGGTATCGCAAGCAGTACAAACACTGTGTGAATTTGGCTAACTTTTCATACGATTTGGACTGTATAGTCAATATCAGAAGCCAAAATAGGCACCATGTGTGTGCAACTTTAGACTTTGCTCCTCTGTTCTGGGTAGTCCATAAATCCCTTTTACTACCTGTGCCCTCAGTGTTCGAAAATTAGTCCTACCCTCTGTCCACTGCTCCGACTACAGAGATACTTCTGTACCAGAGATACTTCTGTACCAGAGATACTTCTGTACCAGAGATACTTCTGTACCAGAGATACTTCTGTACCAGAGATACTTCTGTACCAGAGATACTTCTGTACCAGAGATACTTCTGTACCAGAGATACTTCTGTACCAGAGATACTTCTGTACCAGAGATACTTCTGTACCAGAGATACTTCTGTACCAGAGATACTTCTGTACCAGAGATACTTCAGATCACCCAAGTTTCTCTTCCAGCTTCCAGTGGCCCACTGAGGTCACAGCTGGGAACAAAAGTTCTACAAAATTTGATAGTACTATATGAAGTGATTAGGCAGAATGGCCATCGCCTTAAGACCACTCAGTATGCCAGTGGGATAGTCTCCAAAATTGAGTCCATCTAGCATCTGTTTCTTGTATGTCTGTCAGCACTCCTAAATCCTCCATTTATGACTAGGTTTTTGATTAGTTTGTCTTCACTGTTGTTTTCTACTGTTGTGAATGTGTTTTTTTTGGGATTGCTTGTTTTACTGGATTGCTGCTTCTCCTTCCAGACACTTTTGAAGTTCTGGCTTCATGGGTGTTGTGCATTAAAGGAGCAGTGATGGAACTAGAATAACTAGTGATGTTATGAGCAATTTTTGGATATGTCTGCCACCTTAAGCATCTAGATTGGTGAATTTTCAAATTCTGATTTTCAGAATGTAAAATGATTTTCAGTCCAGTAAAAGGTCATGTCCTATTCCAGCTACAGGTCAAAGCTCTGACTTGGCAACTTTAGTTAAATCTGCCTATCCATAAGCAACTGTTTTAATTGTTGTATAACCACAGCGGAAGAGAATAAAATAAATATGAGGGGTTGGGGAATTTTAAGTGTCCATATATTCTGCATTTTTAAATTAATATATTTGATTTTTTTCTGGACAGGGTCCACTGGTATTCTTGGAGCAGGCTATTATCCAATGTGCACTTCAAACTCTGCATGGTAAAGACTACACACCCATCTACACACCGTTTTTCATGAGGAAAGAAGTAATGCAGGAGGTTGCTCAGCTGAGCCAATTTGATGAGGAGCTATATAAGGTATATTTATAGCAAATACCTCTTAATATGGTATAAATGGTGGATTAAACAGTAGTCATTTGCACATACAGATGTGTCCTCATACACTATTGCTGCAGTCACTCCAAACATTGATAATGTTTTCATCCTTTTTTTTTATTTTACTTTGACTAAATTAGTAAGGCTATTGTGAATTTAGATTAAAAAATATCCCAATTAATTGTAAAAAAAAATAATTTGTGTAGTTGGGTCAAATCTGATCCCCATTTTGGGATGCTGTGTGATGACTTGCATTAGTGCAAATAGTATTTCTTTCTCTAGTTTTCCCAATTAGTGCATTATGTAAAAGGATTTTAGTGTGTGTTTGGTGGTGTGGGCTGAGAAACTTTATTTGAACTGCAATGAGTGACAATAGGAGGCGCTAAACACAACCCTCTGACAGTGCAGTACCCATTTTTTTTATTACAAAGACCCCTACCGGACTACTTGATGCCACCTGGGGGCGAGGCGCTGCGTCTTTTTTTAAGATTCAGACCAGCTGGTTTCTGTCTACTCAGGACCTTCGGGCTCTGAGTTTGGTCTCTGAGGGTTACAGGTTAAACCTACGGGGCCCGGCCCCACAACATTTTCTCCCCAGTACTCTTCAAAGGGATCCTCTGAAGTGACGGGCATTTTTTGGAGCGGGGAAGTCTCTAATACAGAATGGAGTGATGATTCCGGTACCCAAAGGGGTATAAACAAGAGGGTTCTATTCAATCCTCTTTTTTAGTTCCCAAACCACATGGGTCTTTCAGGCTCATTCTCACCCTGAAGTCACTCAGCAAGCATTTGTGGGTGGATCACTTCAGGATGGAGTCTCTGCAGTCAGTAATCAGAGTATGGAACGGGAGATAATCTGGCATCTCTGAACGTTTCAGATGCCTGTTGGGATGTGCCGATTTTAGAGGGGGCATCAGTCTTTGATAATGTCTTCCATAGGAATAAGTCCTTTCTGTTTTTGCCTAGCCACAGCACCCAGGGTCCTTGTAAGGGTTGTGGTGTTCATGACATGGAGTCGGAGCAGTTGTTATGGGAACACCTGTTCCATTGTTACAGAACCATGGCTGGATCCTGAACATGAGGAAGTTCCTGCCGTCCCAGCGGATACAATTTCTTGGGGGTTCTCTTTACTCATTTACATTGATTATTACTACAGGAAGATTAAGGCCAGGGACCTTCAACAGTTGGTTTCCTCATACTGCAGTATCCCATACCATGGAACTATGGAACAGGAGTGTCTTGAGATTTGTCTTCAGAGACTCGTCTTTCCCTTCAGTAGTGGATGGACTCAGAAAACCCGTTAAAAGGAAGATCTTTCCTTACTTGGTTTTGGGTGATGGTGTCGACAAATGCCAAACCTGCATGGTCCTGCAAGTCCTAAAGTTGCACCTCTGTCTATTTTCAGGAGCAAGGTGCACACCTTTTTTTCTTGCGGGGCGTGGTTCGTATAAGGCCGTCCTACTGTCCACCTGTGACTTCTTGGGATTTGTCGTTGGAACGCTGTACTCCAGCGGGCTTGGTTTTGCGCATTTTGAGTCGGGGGACCTACAGTTTCTTGCATGGAAACTTACCTTTCTTCTGGTAATTTCTACGACCAAGAGTTTCGTAATTAGGGGCTTTGTCATGCATGCCTCCGTTCCTAATCTTTCACTATGATAAGGCGGTTCCTCGGACGGTGCCCTCTTTGGTTCCGAAGGTTATGTCGAATTTTCATGTTAATCAGGAAATTGTTAATCTAGTTTTCTAGATTGAATTTTTACATCTAAATGTGGTTTGGACCCTTCGGGAGTACCTCTCTAGAGTTTCATCCTTTTGGTGGACTGATTCTTTGCTGGTTCTCTATGATGCTCATATGCAAGTTTGGCCAGCTTCTAAACAGATGATTGCTCATTGGTTGAGTTTGGTTATAATGTTTGCTTACACTAATGTGAGTAGAACATGTTCCGGGCCGGATTAATGCCCATTCAAAGAGGCCTGTGTCGTCCTCCTGAGCTGCGTGTCTCGGACCTTCGGCTGATCAGCTGTGCAAAGCTGCTACCTGGTCCTCTGTCCACATGTTTGCAAAACATTTCCATGTGTTAACCTCTGAGGACGCTTCTTGTGGGCGAGCAGTTTTATGTGCTGCGGACTTTAGTGTACCCTCCCATAGGACCAGCTCTTGAAGTCCCATGTTTAGCTTTGCCACCAGCCGGCACTCCTTGTGGACCTACAGCTGCTGCAGTACTCCATATATCTCTGCCATTGGCAGCCACCAATCACAGCATGCCGCTCCTTCACCATTATTCATGGCAGCAGGCCTGCCAATACCACACCATTTTGGATGCGATCACATGATTCTCCACAGTGAATCCTGCAATATCAGACTTGTAACCTATTTGCTGCAGCCTATCACCTCACACTGATTGATATAAGTGTCTTGAGAAAACACCCCTTTCGGGCCCATTTCTGCATCTCCTTTGGTCCCAGGCGACTGCTGCATCTCCTTTTGGTCCCAGGCGACTGCTGCATCTCCTTTTGGTCCCAGGCGACTGCTGCATCTCCTTTTGGTCCCAGGCGACTGCTGCATCTCCTTTTGGTCCCAGGCGACTGCTGCATCTCCTTTTGGTCCCAGGCGACTGCTGCATCTCCTTTTGGTCCCAGGCGACTGCTGCATCTCCTTTTGGTCCCAGGCGACTGCTGCATCTCCTTTTGGTCCCAGGCGACTGCTGCATCTCCTTTTGGTCCCAGGCGACTGCTGCATCTCCTTTTGGTCCCAGGCGACTGCTGCATCTCCTTTTGGTCCCAGGCGACTGCTGCATCTCCTTTTGGTCCCAGGCGACTGCTGCATCTCCTCTTGGTCCCTGGCGACTGCTGCATCTCCTCTTGGTCCCTTGCGACTGCTGCATCTCCTCTTGGTCCCTTGCGACTGCTGCATCTCCTTTTGGTCCCTTGCGACTGCTGCATCTCCTTTTGGTCCCTTGCGACTGCTGCATCTCCTTTTGGTCCCTTGCGACTGCTGCATCTCCTTTTGGTCCCTTGCGACTGCTGCATCTCCTTTTGGTCCCTTGCGACTGCTGCATCTCCTTTTGGTCCCTTGCGACTGCTGCATCTCCTTTTGGTCCCAGGCGACTGCTGCATCTCCTCCGGACCAAGGTATCCCTGCTATGAAGCTCAGCTGTTACTCTCCAGCCCCATCCAGCTGCACTGCCTGACTCCCTCTATTTTTTTCTGATTCCGATTCCTTTGGTTCTAGACAATTCCCAATGTAATACATTTAATCACCATCAGTTACTGTTTAGGTGCCCTCGGCTTCACTGCTCATCTCCAGTATACCATCTCCAGACGACTGCTGCGTCTCCTTCAGTCCCAGGCGACTGCTGCATCTCCTTTGATCCCAGGCGACTGCTAAGCAGCAGGATCGCATGCGATCCCAGCAAGAGCTGTGGGATTCAACCGATCCTACGCGCATCCAATGTACACGGGACTGCGCATCAGCCCTGAAACTGAGACAGAACACACACGATATGCCACTTTACACCTGATTTCTTGACCCGATCCGTCGGAATTGGGTGAAAAGTGGGCAAATCGCACTTGTGTATGCCAAGCTTTAGACATTTTATTTATTATATTCTACTCCTTATTTATTTGAGGAAGTTTTTAGCAGGTTTGATGAGTGGGTTCAATCCCATCATAAACCACAGTAAATCTTCTGATTCTCAAAACTGTATTTTTATACTTTCACCCTGTTACTGAACATTTTTGGGTTTGCCAAATATTGTTACATAATTCTACTTGTATATTTATATACTAGATTAAATATTTTTGTGCTCACTGATATATTAAAATATATATATATAACTTTTTTTTTACCATCAGGTTTTTGTTTTTGTTTTAAAATTCAGGTGATTGGAAAAGGCAGTGAGAAGTCTGATGATGGCTCCATTGATGAGAAGTATTTGATTGCAACTTCAGAGCAACCAATTGCTGCTTTACATCGTGATGAATGGTTGAAGCCTGAAGACTTGCCTATCCGCTACGCAGGCTTATCCACTTGCTTTCGTCAGGAAGTAGGCTCCCATGGAAGAGATACAAGAGGGATTTTCAGAGTGCACCAGTTCGAAAAGGTAAAATAAAGCTAAAATTTTGTATCCTGTATATATAGATTTTAGATTTTTTTTTTTTTTATGTATGTTTTTGCCTTCCTCCCTGCTACTTCCATTTTAATGATTTAATACTTGGAAAGAGAAAGGTTTGTCATTGGTGGTGCACCAGTTACAAGAAAAAAGTCATAAAATATACCTTTTATTATTTGTAGGTTAAAAACGGCGAAATATGACATAACATCAACACAAGTGAATACAGTGCAATTAAAAGATGCACGTGCGGAGTCTTAAGAGCAACTGTCTATTATTTATAATGAAAACCTAATATTATAGGCGACACCTTACAATTGCTTCCTTAAAAAATAATTGATTAGATATCTATATAGAGGAAAGGTGTCTTCAAATTCAGGTCTGTGTCACTTGTTTTAATAAGTCCTGCAGAATCCTGAGTGGTTAAATTGTTAATGATACTTTGTATGCTTGCATAACCAGAGTTTATCAATTGTAAGTATAATACTGTTCAGACAGACGATGGTGTGTAGTGATTCCAATTAACTTTTAGTTAGAAATGCAGGCAATTATAATTCCTTACGGTGCAGAGGCACCAATACCGTAAGTATACTATTCTTAGATGCTGCATAAAAGGTAAGAGGGGTGTCATAGACAATCAAACACTAATAATTGGGTTGTTGCAATATCTGCTGTCTAGATGGTCTGATGCCAAGTTTATTAGTTGAATGATAATTACAATATGGACAATTTCTACATGCTGTATAGCTGTAAGCACAAATTGCTGTTGCATTCACCTGGCAAAGCATATTATTTGTAACACGTCCGTTTGAGAACAGTTCTAATCTCAGCCACTACTAATGGACTGACCGTCAGCAGCATCTCCCTGTATTGGGGATGCAAACAGCAGGGCAACCCAGCGTTCACTCACCGACACGCTCAGTACCGTTCTCCGGCTGAACTGAGACTGGGTACGGTGCTGCACAGTGGGTACATTAGAGTCCTGAAAAGGACAACACTGTATGACAGTGCTCAGAAGACGTCTGCACGGCTTGGTCGGCCGGCGTACGCTTTGCAGATCTTCCTCAGGGCCCTGAATTCACTTGAGTGTATGTTGTATGTTTGTCATATTTCGCAGTTTTTAACCTGCAAATAATAAAAGGTATATTTTATGACTTTTTTTCTTGTAACTGGTGCACCCCCAATGACAAACCTTTCTCTTTCCAAGTATTAAATCATTAACCCTTCTTGTCTGTGGTAGCACACCCCTGTTGCTTATGAACACATCCAATAAATCATACAATAGGGGGCCAATTTGTATTTTACTACCCTGAGTCTGCCAGTCTTGTGCAACAGACCCCCAACTCTCCCTACTTCCATTTTAACAATGTATTTCCTCCAATTTATATTGGATCTACCTTCTAATACAGTACATGGTAGAGAAAAATATATCTGCACATTTATATGCAAAATCACTTAACTGGTGTTGAGATGTCACTACTACTATGATTATACAAATGTTCTCCACTTTTATATAAAATTCCTTCAATGCACAGATTCTTAACATCTAGTCATGATGTTCTTCTATTGATATTTGTAGATTCCATTGAAAAAAATATATAAAGCATTTTCAATGTGTGTAAAAAAAATACTTGAATATTTACAACTAGACTAGCATTGGTTTCACCTTCGCAGACCTTTTTTTTTTTATTTTTTTTATTTATTAGGTATGCTTACTGGATCCTTAGCCCCACATGCCAATATGTCCTCTAGTGCAAATAGGACATTGACCCGTATACTAATCTGTTCGGAACGGGGTGAATTCGGCCCAGTTTTGATATTTCGGGCTGTGCATATGGTCTCGTATGTGCATCTGCAGCTCCCCTTTGCAAACCGCTTTTGGGTCTTGCATAGTCGCCGATTTGTTCGCAAAGTTGGGGTGGATGGGGATGGGGGATGTCCATGGGAACGCCCAGCGTTTCAACTGACTCTTTTAAAGATTACATTTTTATTGAATTTTCAAGAGCGTGTCGAATAGACCGCTAGGGGAGGGGGGGGGGGGCGGATTGAAGAAAGAGGGGGGGGGGGGATACAACACTTTACAACACTTTACAACACTTTACAACTTGCAATAACAAGTAATATATATACCTTCGGTACAGACTTATGGTTAGAACAATACAGAAGTCTTCAATAACATTCCACTTTGAACAATAGTCAACTCTAGAAAGAATGTATAAATCGTGTATGTGCGGGTAGCTCTTTCTGGGGTGTAGGTTTAAGCCTTTGCTATTTTATAAGCGAGCCAGGCCGACCACTTTGCTGTAGCAGGCGTAGAGGGAGTGACACAGGCGGAATCCTCCGTCTCGAGTCGGAAGTGGTTATTGACCGCTTCTTCAATAGTTAGGATCGTAGGAACCAGAGGGGTCTGCCAGTGACTGGCCAGAAACAACTTGGCCGATATTAGGATATGACCGAGCACATAATGGGTATCTTTAGGGACAAAATCCGGTAACAGGTGGAATATAGCTATTTTCGGGTGTGGAGATATGGGGACACCTGAGATATCCGAAAGCAATGTGAATATCCTAGGTCCACATCCCCTTCAGTTTAGGGCAGGACCAAAATATATGGAGAAGTGTTCCCACTCCTCCACACTGTCTCCAGCACGTGTTGGGGGAGGATGGCCAAATTGAGTGGAGGAGGGCCGGAGTTAGATATAGCCTGTGTACTAATTTGTAGAATTGTTCTATATGGGACTGACATTTGGAGATACGGAAGCAGTTGTGGAAGATGGTTTTCCAATCGTTGTCCGGTAGGGGGCTCGTAAGATCATGCCTCCATTTACATTGGGAACGTGATTTAACAGGGTGCTGCGGGTCCGTGAGTGCATTGTACCACCAGGTAATGGAGCCCTTGGTGTTTGTTCTAGTAAGTCTATGAAGGATGTATTTAGGTATTGGCACTATATTGTTTGGTTACAGAGTACAGCCCCCCCCCCCCCAATGTCGCAGTTGGAGAAATTTATAAAAGTGCTTGGTGGAGACTGAGAAGGAGGCTTGGATGTCGCCAAATGAGAGTAAGGAGCCCTCTCTTAGGATAGTTCCCAGTGTTGGAATGCCCTGAGAAATCCAGTGGTCTAGTGATAGATTTGGAATCATGTGTGCTATTCCCGCCATGGATGAGTCGGGGGAAGGGAGAGAGATTTCCGGTATTGTCGATACCAGTGTTAGCCAGGATAGTAGGATAGTAGGATGGAGGAGTGTTCGATAGCGGTAGGAGACTCTGATAGGGGGAGCCACAAGACGTCAGTGAGTTCAATTGGGGACAGAATTCCTTTCTCCAGGAGGACCCACGGTTTAATATCGTCGCTTACAAACCAAGCGTGAAGTGGAGCTAAAATACATGCTATTTGGTATGAAAGGAGGTCTGGGAAGGCCAGCCCTCCCTTCGATTTAGGGAGGCACATTTTGCTTCTGGCTAATCTAGGTTTTTTACCTCTCCAAATATATTTTAAAAATGCTGTGTTAAATTTGGTTAGCAAATGTTTTGGGAGGAGGATAGGAATAGTTCTGAAAAGATAGAGTAACTTAGGGAGTAGAATCATTTTTAGGGCTGAGATTCGACCGAGCCACGAGGTCTCTAGAAGCATCCATTCATTAGTCATCTGGGAGAATTTATGTAGTAGCGGAAGGTAATTAGCGGCAATTTATATCCGATACTTTAGGGGTAATGTGGATACCTAGGTACTTTATACTATCTGTCTGCCATGAGTAGTCATAGTTTAGTCTTAATTCTGCTAGGGTGTTTGCCGGTATATTCACGGGTAGGGCCTCCGTTTTGGAGCTATTTAATTTATAGTAAGAAACTGAAGAATAGGTATGTAGAATCTTATGGAGGGCGGTCAGGGAGGTGAGAGGGTTGGCAATGGTGAGGAGAACGTCATCTGCGAATAGGGAAATCTTGTATGAGCGACTAAATAGATATGGGCCTTCTATTTCGGGGGTTGCTCTGATCGCTTCCGCTAGGGGCGAGGACAAACATTAGTGGGGATAGCGGGCACCCTTGATGGGTGCCATTAGATATCGCAAAAGTTGATGAAAGCATGCCGTTCACAAAAACTTTGGCTGACAGGTTAGAGTAAAGGGCCATAATGGAGGATAGGGCCCTATCTCTGATTCCGAATTTTTGCAGGACGGCCTGTAAATACCCCCAGTGGAGTCTGTCAAATGCCTTCTCCGCGTCTAGTGATAGGAACAATAATGGCTCTGTCGACCCGGAGAAGGCATCTAAAAGGTGTATGGTCCTCCTTGTGTTGTCAGGTGCCTGTCTCCCCATCACAAATCCCACCTGGTCCTGATTGATTAGGTGTGGGAGAATCGGGTTTAGTCTATTCGCTATCAATTTAGCGTAGATTTTAACATCAGTATTTAGTAAAGCTATGGGGCGATAGTTGGTCAGAATTTTGGGATTCTTACCTGGTTTTGGGAACGTAGCAATTCGGGCTTCTAGCATTTCAGCCGGGAAGGAGCCTTGTGCTGATGTTTCATTATAGAGGGGGGCTAATAGAGGGGTTAGTTGGTCTTGGTAGATTTTATAGAATTTATGGTACTTATGAGTTATCCGGGCGCCCGATTTCTAAATCGGGTCGGATCGGCCACATCGCATCCGACCATCGATGCGATGCGATGACCCGATTTTTCCATAGGAATCAATGTTAAAATGGACAGAATCCATTTTAACATGGAATTCAATGGGAAAAGGGGGTCCTTTTCATACCCCTACTATCCAAGTGGGCATGGAGTTGGATATAAACCTGTGGCGAGCCACCGAGCCCGAAGCGTGGCGAGCGTAGCGAGCCCCGCGAGGGGACATAGAATACCGTCCCCTCGCGGGGCTCGCTTCGCTCGCCACGCTTCGGGCTCGGTGGCTCGCTACGCTCGCCACAGGTTTATATCCAACTCCATGCCCACTTGGATAGTAGGGGTATGAAAAGGACCCCTTTTTCCCATTGAATTCCATGTTAAAATGGATTCTGTCCATTTTAACATTGATTCCTATGGAAAAATCGGGTCATCGCATCCGATGGTCGCATGCGATGCGATGCGATATCGCATCGCATCTGATTGTATGCCTTAACTTAAGGCATACAATAAAAAAATCGGGCGCCCAGATAACTCATAAGTACCAAA
Source organism: Crinia signifera (assembly GCF_055691185.1). Lineage (NCBI taxonomy): Eukaryota > Metazoa > Chordata > Amphibia > Anura > Myobatrachidae > Crinia > Crinia signifera. The sequence continues at coordinate 163,498,188 of NC_139218.1, read as the reverse complement.
TTTATTAATATAGCCATCTGGACCTGGGGCCTTTTTCTGCTGGGAGATTATCGATGACTAGGCGGATCTCATCCTCAGACCAGGGGCGCTCGAGGTTGTGTAGTGTTGATTGATCTAGAGAGGGGAGGCTGATGTGACATAGAAAAGATTCTATCAATTCTGGGCTGGGTTGGGGAGTGAGAGGGTCATGGCGGAGATTATAGAGGGAGGAATAGTATTCCGCAAAGGCATTGGCAATGTCTAGGGGATCTGTCACCGTAGTTCCCTTCAGATTTGTAACTTGCTTAGTATGTTCCTGCGCTTGTTTCCCTCTCAGCTTCCTAGCTAGGAGTCTGCCTGCTCTGTCGCCCTGGGTATAGAATTTTTGTTTAATTTTAAACCGATTTCTCCGAACCTCTGACATGGATAACTCATTCCACTCATCCCTCATCTTAAGGAGCTCTCGGTACGTAATTCTGCTAGTTGGGTCTAATTTAAGTTTATTTTTTAGGTCTAGTAGTTTAGCTTCAATTTCCTCTCGTCTTAGTTAAGTTCTTTCTATGTTGAGCTGCTGCTTGGATAAAAGAGCCTCTAAGGACTGCCTTTAAAGTGCATCAATGTATAGGGAGAGAGGTTTCATTAGGGGAGTTAGTTTCTAAAAACAAAGCTAGAGATTTGTCAATTAGGGATTTAGTGTCTTCATCGGACAAGAGGTACGCAGCCAGTCGCCATGGTCTGGGGGGCAGTCTAGCCGAGCTTAAGTCCCAAATGAGCAGTATAGCTGAATGATCTGACCATGGGATCGGCAAAATATCTGCTTTCTTAATTTGTTGGAGGGTCCTCCCGTCCAAGAGGGACAGGTCTATCCTAGAAAAGGTTCTATGAGTAAAAGGTAAAATCGGTACTTGTTTCCTAGCACGGCCACACCGATTTACATCGGGGTGGTTGTGTCGGAAAAATCGTGTCGATCGCATCGCATGCGATTTGGTCGCATGCGATGCGATCGACGCGACCGACCGATTTTGGACCCGATTTTTTTTTTAATGAAATGTAAATCGGGTCCCTGGGACCCGATTTTACATTGGATTCAATGTAAAATATTCCCAACCCCCCCAAATGTCACGGCGTACACCCCACCCCACGATAGACGCCATCCCGAAGCGTGGCGAGCGCAGCGAGCCCGCGAGGGGCGGCGGTGCGCGTCCTCCGACCTTTTCATTCCCCTACTATCCACGTCGGCGTGGAGTTGAGAATAGAATAGTGTGGCGAGCGCAGCGAGCCACCGAGCCCGAAGCGTGGCGAGCGGACGCGTATACCTGTGAAGTTATACGCGTCCCCTCGCGGGGCTCGCCACGCTTCGGGCTCGGTGGCTCGCTGCGCTCGCCACACTATTCTATTCTCAACTCCACGCCGACGTGGATAGTAGGGGAATGAAAAGGTCGGAGGACGTGCACCGCCGCCCCTCGCGGGCTCGCTGCGCTCGCCACGCTTCGGGTTGGCGTCTATCGTGGGGTGACGACGGGGACATCTATAATGTGAAATGGGTCATATTGGCCCATTTCACATTTTTCACATTTTTTCACGATTTCAATGTTAAAAAATATTTTAACATTGAAGCCTATGGAAAAATCGGGGGCATCGCGTCGGGACCAATGTTAATGGTCCCGACCGACGCGATGCCCCCGATATTTTACCTTTCCCGACAAGATTTCAATGTTAAAATATTTTTTAACATTGAAGCCTATGGGGAAATCGGGGGCATCGCGTCGGTCGCGTCGGGACCATTGTTAATGGTCCCGACCAACGCGATGCCCCCGATATTGTCTCCTAGCCGGCAAAATGGACCTGATTTCAAAGGAAATCGGGTCCATCGTATGGATCGTGTACCTTAACTTAAAGGTACACGATCCATACCATTGTGGCCGTGCTAGGAAACAAGTACCGTAAAATCTTTACAATTAGGGTTCCTTGCTCTCCAGACATCATAAAGGCCGAACTCATGTAGTATACGTTGAACTGCCTGCAATTGGTTTCTCGAGGGGGACGTTGCCGGGGCAGACCAGGGTTTCGACTTGTCCATAGCTGGGTCTAGGACTAGGTTGAAGTCACCTACTATGATCAGTGATCCCTTGTATGATGAGTGGAGAGTCGAACAGAATTTCCTTATAAATGGAACTTGTTTAGTGTTGGGGGCATATACATTAGCGATCGTGACTGGATTGTTATCGATTTGACCTATAGCTATTAGATATCGGCCTTCCGGGTCCATAATTTGTTTCTCCAGGGAAAAGCTACACATCTGGGAGAAGAGAATTGCTGTTTCATTTTTTATTTTTTTTGGACCATTAGCTGTTAAGCATAGTGGGAACTTATTGTCATAGAAGCGTGGGGCTGCTGAGGCCAGAAAATGTGTCTCCTGAACTGCAACTATATTGGCTTTAAGTCTGGCAAAGTGGGTCAGTGCCATTCTCCACTTGTTGGGGGAGTTTAGGGCCTTAACGTTTAGGGACAATATTTTAAGCTTATTCGAGGTCATGGGTACTCGTTCACTGGTGGGTGGGTATTGTCATACAGTTGAATGACCCTAAGGAGTTCCAGGGCCTGTATGTTCATAGAGCTGCCGATGTGCGACTGTGTATATGCAACCATATATTTTAAAAGGAGGGAAAAAAACATATATAGTGTTTTATCTCTAATATAAGTAGTACCAGATGTAGCTTGCCAATATGGATGCCAAGTGTTGCGGGTGAGGGGGGGGATGGTTCATAACGGGCTGTAGCTGGGCATGGGTTTCAGTAGGGAGGGAAAGGCATAACAGGGAATATGTACATAGAAAAGTACACCCTATGTGGGTGTTAAAGAAGACCGCCCAGTTTGGCGGCACATTGGGACGTGGGCCTAAAGACAGGACTGTACTGGAAGGCCCTCGATGGTAAACACAAAGTAAATATTAATACATCTTTAGCACACCAATGCAATAAACATATGTAACGAACTAATGCAGGGAACTGAATTTATTTCCATTAATGCGGAAGATCCTAGGCTAACAAACAACTGTGTACTCCTAGGACAAATTCAGATAACTGGCTAGGAGAGCATGTCATAGCAATGACTGACCTAGGAGTAAGTTTTAAACACATTAATCTAAGATATCAGACAAACTTGACTCGAACCACTGTTCTACTTCTGGCCGAGAGGGGCATGGACCCATAACCCAGGATCCCAAAATATTATCCGGGTATCGATGGATACCCCCCCCTGCCAAAGCTCCCAGGTGGAGATAGATTAACTGGAGGTTGCAGAATTTCTACAAGCAAAAATAAACAACTATCACATTTCTAGGAAATTAAACTGAACCAAGCATATCGTATTCTTTACGTTCACGCAGTACGTCCAGACGTAGACCACTCCTGGGCTACTTTATTGGCAGGAGGCGGAGAGGTAGCTATGTTCCATTCCGCTAGTATTTTAACACCGGCTGCCGGAGAAGCGATAATGGTAGTGGTCTCATTGCGTCTGACTATCAGCTTTGTTGGAAAGCCCCAGCAGTATGGAATGTCTGCAGTCTTGAGGGATCTGGTGATTGATGCAAAGGCTCTTCTCATTGCCAGGGTAGAAGCTGAGAAGTCCCCGAAGATCTGTAGCTCTCCCAGGATAGATTCGGATTAGTCTGAGGACCTCGCTGCTCGTAGAACCCGCTCTTTGATGTGAAAATAGTGCAATCTTATCAGTGTGTCCCGTGGAGCTCCCGGTGGTGCATTTTTGGCTTTCGGGATACGTTGAATGCGGTCCAACAGGAAGTCGGAGATATGTACCGTTGGTAGAAGTTTGGTGAATAGGTCTGTTACAAATTGCACCAGGCCATCTGGAGTGACAGATTCTGGGATGCCTCTTATCTTAACATTGTTCCTACGCGACCTGTCCTCCATATCGCCTAGTTTGCTGCGTAGGGCCATATTCTCTTGCTGTAGCTCTTCATGTAAGACAATCAGCTCATTGTGGGACTTCACAACTTCCTCCATTTTGATTTCTAAATGGTCAACCCGTTGTCCCACTGCATCAATAGACTGCTGGCAGGATTGCACAGCTGCCTTGAGTTCTTGTGAGAAGTCTGTCTTGAAGGCATGTAGCAGTTGTTTCATGGCTCCTATTGTTAGGGGGTCATTGTCTCCCATAGTTGATAAAAGCGCGGGGGGTATTGAGGAAGAATCCGAGGTAGCGCTAGGAGCTAACAGCTGTTTATGGGGAGATGGGGCAGAAGATTTACTGGCAATCCCCTGCACTGGAGATGGGAGTTTGAAGAAGTTAGACTTTGATGTTCCCGGCACGTCTTTCTGGCGCCTGGATGGCATTATACAGCCTATAGCAACGTGAGTAGGGAAGGGTGAGGACTCCACTAGGTCTAGAGGGAGGGAGAGCCAAGATCTTCAGTTCCCTGAATTGAATTATATCAAGGGTGCAGTAGGACCTCTGCATTGCGAACGGGGAGCCCGGTACCCCTGCTTTAGGGCAAGTATAGAGGGATCACATGGCCCACTTAGCGGGATGGGGAAGGTTTCTGGGGTGAAAGGGAGTGCTCCCGGTTACCGGAGATGGGGTGGGTTGATGTGGCCTGTCGGGTGAGGTGACAATCCGAGCCCAGGCAGGCTCACACCAGACAAGGAGCTCAGCGAGGGGGGCCTCCTCTATGCGGGAACCCGGCAGGCCCAGGGGATGCCACCTTATATCACGCTGCTGCCCTGTTCTCTCAGGCCGTTCCTGTGTAATTCCTGGGCCTCACTGTGTGTGGGGTACCCGTGAGCAGGGGATGTGCACTCCCACGTCTGTCCCTAATCCTGTGGCGAAGGCGGGTGAGCTGCGACAGAATTAGCTGCTATGGCTGCCTGGCCGTGCCCCCTTGGGGTATGTTGGGTCAGGGAGTTATGGTATATAGGATCCCTTAAGGAGGCTGGCATTGGAGGTGGATGTTAGGTAAGGGAGATGGGGAGTTCTCCCACCAATAAGATGGCTGCCGTCTGTGTAGTGGCAAGTGATGTGCCCGGAATAACTCTCACCTGACTCCCTGTGCCAATCGGGAGGTGTTCTGATGCAGGGGGGTCTCAGAGAAGGGCAGTTGCCCCCTCTGTGCTGTCCTTGGTGGCTTAGGCTGGTAGTGCCGCGGGGATCCGGCTTCCGGCCCGGGCTCCAAATCTAGGTCCCGGCTTTGGTCCCAATGTAGGCTGCAGTGCTCCGGAGGCTACCCGGGAGGTTGTGGTGGACGGCGGAGACCCGCTCCCTCCAAGGGCCCGCCGTCCGCGGCTGTGTCTGGGGGAGCATGCTCCGTCCCGCCGGATGCTGCTGCGGGGGAAGCGGCACAGCTACAGGTCCCAGCTTCCGCTCGGCGGGTAGGCTGCAACCCGCAAGAGCACTACGGCTCCACGACGTGACCCCACCAAGATCGGAGCACCGGCAGGGAGGCAGCGGACAGAGGTGGGGAGTGGAGGGGGGGCCTTGGTGCTGAAAATGGGCGAATTATTAGGGTAGGAGTGGGAGCTCCATTAATGGAAGTCTTCTCCCTAGTCCTGTCAGGCCACACCCCCCTCCACTGACTCTTATTTGCGAAGCCAGGAGAATTAATTCGATGGTCGCGACCATCAAATGATTTCTCCTGCAACAGAGACATGCGTGGGGATGTGACTGTGTGAGGGCATGCGCGAAAGTCCGCAGGACTATGCCACGCGCACACACAGCCACCATCGGGCACACATACCGCAGCGCCAAGCTGCCCGACCCCCGCATGTCACTACAGCCATAGCACCACCACCGAGGATGGGTGAGTTGCCGTGACTGCATAGGGCTGCAATCAATGCCATTTTTCAAGGCTGGCGCTCAGGTGTTTGGAATATCTAAAGGGGCAGGGGCGTGGCATAACAAACGGGGGCAGGTGTGTGGAATTACTAAGGGAGAGCTGGTGTGTGGAATTAATAATGTAAAGGGCATACTATTGTAAGTAAAATTTATATACAGATGGGTCGGGTCTCCTCTTTGCAGGCGATGGCGCCGCCATCTGTATGCCGGAAGGGGACGCGCGCGCACGAGGTGCGCGCGCGTCCTTTTCCGACGGTGCTGCCCTCGGTCGCCCGGTGCCCACACCGGGCGACCGCACCCCCCCGTAGCCTCCTCGGGTCCCCCCCCTGCCCCTCGAGCGGGAGGCGGACAGTAATGCGTCCGCCTCGCCGCCCGGATACTGTGACGCGCGTGCGTGGGGGACACACGCGCGTCAGTCAGATGGCGGCGCCGTGTTGCTGGCGATCCGCCAGCAGCATGCTGCTGGCGGATCGCCAGCAAAGATGACACCCGGTACATCTGTAGTGCACTTTCTCTAACAGGACTCAAGGCGCTTTACAGACATTAAAAAACACATTGTGTATAATAATGATAATATGTTGTTGCGTGATGTGTAAAAGGGGTATATGGTGTGCTACAATACATTCAAAGACAGCCCCCTTTTGAGTGACCACACCCCCCTATTTCTGGGGTGCGGTCCTCCAATATCTGCTGGAATATTAAGTGGCCCCCCAATCAAGGGCCGAACACAGCTAGGTCAGCTGACGCCATGGAACGAGGGACCCTCCCATCACACATACAGTTAAAAAAAAAATTATAAAAATACTTCAAAGCCAAAATTAACATTACACATTAAAAGGAAATTTTGCATACGTATACAACAATATTTATATATGATATAAAGTTTCAAACTGAGCAAACGTATGTAACAACATGGTCAATCAATGAGCGTAATTATACTCAATGATCCAAGGGTACTTAGGTACTAATAAAAAAAAATAATGTAAAACAAATTTTTCATTAAGTCCCTTCGGGGCCATAGAATCAAACTTTAGTATCCATTTGCTTTCCAATCTTAACAGTTTGCCCCTATCACTGCCTCTTCTCAATGGGGGAATGTGGTCAAACTACTTTAGTACGGAGACTAGCAATCGAATGGCGTGCAGTTGCACAATGTCTGGGGACTGGTTGGTAACTACTACCTGTCAACAGTGCTGCGCGTATCACCGACCTATAACTATACGCAACGAAGTACCTAAATTTGCTCCAGAATTTCTCGACTACCCAGAACGGATGTGGTTTATCAGCATTATATATAAACCACCCTGCGTGTCTTTGATAATCTAGCCTCCTGCTCTGAGCCCCCATCTACGGTATAAGATGCAGTTTGCGTCCACAAAAAAATTATCTATTAGCGTAATGCAGGTTGAGTATCCCTTATCCAAAATGCTCCGGTTCAGAGATTTTTCCGTATTTTGGAATATTTTTATATTTGAATGAGGTATCTTGGGGTATCTAGCAATTATGTTGTACAGACACATCAAACACATGAAATACACACAAATATATTTTATTTGTTTCAGGTTTTAAAACCTTGTTTTATGCACAAAGTGTTTGCTTGGCATTTAAATTCAGTGTACAATCCTTTTCTTGCACATATTTATGCCAGTTACATATCATTTCCTCAGTGGTACCAGTTGCAGATGTACCCAGTAGGTTTTTAGCCAAAAAGAAAATATAAAAGTACATTTTGAGAAGTATGGTTTTCTGAATAATTTGGATAATGGGTACTCAACCTGTATTCCTCTGGTGTGGTAATGCACACATTAATGGGCAGTACGGATGGTGTAATGGTTAGCATTACTGCCTCACAGCACTGAGGTCATGGGTTCGATTCCCACCATGGCCCTAACTGTGCGGAGTTTGTATATTCTCCCCGTACTTGCGTGGGTTTCCTCCGGGTACTCTGGTTTCCTCCCACAATCCAAAAATATACAGGTAGGTTAATTGGCTCCCAACAAATTAACCCTAGAATGTCTGTGTGTGTACATGTGGTAGGGAATATAGATTGTAAGATCCACTGGGGCAGGGACTGATGTGATTGTTCAAATACTCTCTGTAAAGCGCTGTGTAATTTGTATGCGCTATATAAGAAACTGTTAATAAATAATAAATAAAATAATACCTTCTAAAAAAAAGAGTATACAGCTGTATATACTATTGTATTGTGCCCTAAGGCACAAAAACTGATTTAATCAACAAAGAGAAGATATAACAGAAAATATAGTATGTTAATTACAATACAACTATTTATAACAAACATACTTCTACCAATCTGTATAGAGTTACAGCAAAGAGACACTTTTCCTTACAGTCTATAGCATTTCAACATATTGATATAACATAGGTGGGAATTACAACCAACAAATATACCTTTTACATATCCAAGTACGTCCCGGAACCAGGAGTTATCAGTCTTCAGACATAGTGTGTCTGTGACCTGATTCCTTTCTGATGTGCGATTTTATGTACTGTATACGATAGGGAATCAATAGTACACAATGAAATCTCTCTATTGGTCTGAGAGAAAAACATCCTTCAAGTCATCAATGGCCCACACACTGGATTTGTTCAATATATAGTTTCAGGGTCCCGCCTGGCAACTTAGTCATAACTTGTGAATGCAGTGTGCAGTTATTCATCCGTAATGACTGGGTTACTGCTGGTAAAATACTGATTCATATGAGAGAAAACATGGTGATATTTACATTAAGTAAACTACTATATATAATATATAATCTCCTATTATGTACGCCACTCAAAGCACATGCATACTGTGTCAATTTCGTATACACGCATTTGCTGAAAAATGCCAGTTATTTACTTTTTCTAAATACTATTTTGAATTTGACAATGGCAACCAATCAGCTGTTCTGTATAATTTTATATTATGCAAATGTCGATGTTTCAGTGCTGATTAGTTGCCATTGACCACTTCTCATCTGGCTCACTTCTCCTCCCTATTTTACCGCTTCCTACATCTACCCCTCAGTTTCGTCACCTGTGTACCATTGCTGAATCTGTAACCTATTACACTATACATCCTTTTTTTTATTTTTTTTAACATAATTCAAGGAAAGAATAATATTTTATGAAGACCGAAATGAGTGTCATTGTACTAGCGTCTATGTTTATGTATGTTCTTAATATGTACCTAACATTTACTAGTTTACTGGTAATTTTGGCAGATATTTATCCAATTTACTCAGTTGTCATTTATTTAACTTTTTCTTTAGTATTGTATATAACCTTACATTTTCCTCTTTTTCACTTTAGATTGAGCAATTTATTTATGCTTCACCTCATGACAACAAATCGTGGGAATTGTTTGAAGAGATGATTCAGACAGCAGAGGCATTTTACCAAATGTTGGGCATTCCATACCGCATTGTCAACATTGTGTCAGGTATACATAGTACTTTGAAGTCTTTAATATATCTGTACTGAAGATTATATTAGCTCTTTAAGGAAAGATCTCTCCACCACTTTGACGACGATGATGATTTTAACTTTTATAGCGCTCTTCCTCTAACCGGACACAAGGTGCTTTACAGACATAAAAGTAATAGACAATACAGAAGAATTAAGTAAAATGGCACAAAAAGAAGCCACACTGATATAAACAAGAAAACCTAGGGTGCAGAGTAACCATAATACAGGATTGGGTAATAACTTCTATAGGTTTTCTATTCCAGCCCTACAAGGTACCAGGTGAGGCAGCCATCTTGGGTGCACTGCGTAGGATTACCCTGGGTGCAATAGGTTACCCCAGATGAAATGACACAATGACTGTTTGCTGCTCAGAGCCAGATCCCAACAAACCATCCGTCCATGTATTTTTCAGCACATCCAAAAGCATACCTGATGAGGCAGCAATGTTGGCCACAGTATGAATGTTACACTGTGAAAGTTGAGCCACTTGTGTAGTAGTATGATTTACCCTGTATGGAAAGATTCACATTGAAGTACATTCTGCCTGCGGAGGAACCATCCGAGGCAACCATCTGGTTGAACACATTTGCAGGTGATCAACGAGAGAAACAAACCTGGGATAACATTTTTTTTTTTAAAATAATAAATGTTCTGGTCTCACAGGAGCAGTACGGATGGGTGTGAGAATGTAGGGAGTACACAAATGTCTGATGGAAATGTCCCTGCAGAGGCTGGTCCTGGTGATCTCCCGTGTAACTCGCCTTTCACATCGGCAACCCGGGTCTGACCTGGGTTATTTTGGCGATGTCAGACCCGGTTTAATGTAAATACACAACCTTGCTTGACGATGTGAAAGGGGTATTAGAGGGGTAGGCCCATGGGCAGTCCTGATGTTGCTGAAGAGTCTTTACTGATCAAAAATTCTAATTCCTATAGGTTACAGAAATAGTAAGCCATCAATCAGCATTATTGGTGCATATATGGCGACAGTCAGTGGTGCTTCCAATAGTAAAAGATACAGATATTTCTTCTGCGGCAGACGTCAGGGGCCACAGGGATAACAGTGTGTAGAGAGTGAGGTCACCAACCATTCCAGCACCAGATAAGTTAAACTTCTTGACTGTCCTCAGGACAGCCCAGCTCCTCTCCTCTACCCCGCCTCCTAGGCCAGCTACTTTCAGTTTTAGTTGTGCTGGCAGGAGCCAACATGCACATTATAGAGAGGGGTTGCCTTATGCAGCCTTACTTCTTTTTTAAAGATTTTCTTTTTACACTGACTGTGTGTCAGTGACAGGGCAGCAGTGCTGAGGGTCAGTTAGACCCCTGCGATGCTGCTCCATCACCTGGGCCCGGCAGCCGCACACCACCCAAGTTGGCTGCCACAGAGGAGGTGTATCCGGCTGGCCCCAGGCACTGGGGGACCGACAGCCGTCACCGGGCACCAGGACACTGATTATGTTAAGGCACTCCCCACTGGGAGTGCACGCGACAGCGCATGCGCTGGAACGGCTGTAACAGCCTGGCGGGGGGGACCACTGCGCTAGCAAGTGGCCAGACTGGTACGCCATCCAGGGAACGGTGTGTGTGTGTGTGGGCAGGCAGCGGTGCCAGTAAGTGGGGCTGCCTGGCGCGTGCCGGATCCCCGCCATTTTACCGGTGCCACATGAGGTCAAAATCCCTGGGTGGCCATTTGCTAGTAGGGAGAGTGGGCTCCCCTCACAAAGCCCCTCTCCTGGGGACAGGAGGAAGGAATATACCCATGTGAGTCTCCTCCCCTGATCTCATCCTGCCTTCCTGCTACATAGTGATAGAGAGACACTGAGAGCACTCAGCCATTCTGGGGTCCACCTCTTGGCCGCTTGGGCAAGTCCCCCCTGTACCTCTCCTACTGGAGTACAGGTTACAGCAATTTATGTTCCTGCCGGCCATAGTGCTTTGCGGAGCTCAGTGCCACTTTATTATTTGCATTGTATTTGTGCTGTGTCTCTTATACTGTGCTAACATCATCACTGCATGTCAGAAGTATATTGTGATGAAAAAAACGGTCTGAAACGGGTAGGACCCTGCTTTATTACCATTTAAAAATACCAGTTCTATAGAACCAGGAAATTCACTCTGCACCTTTCAGACTGCACAAATTACCATTTTGAATCAGTAAAAATCCTGCAAAATACCTGGTAAAAAGTGCGGTCTGAAAGGGACATAAAAGGTGCAGACTGAATTTACTTGTTCTATAAAACTTGTATTTCTAAATGGTAATAAAGCAGTGTTTTACCTGTTTCAGACCTGTTTTTTTCATTCACTGTTTTCTATGGGTTTAAACGGGTTCAATGTTATGAAGGGACAAAAAGGGCATTGAAATATCGTTTAAAGATATGTGGTGTGAAAGGGGTTTAAATTGCTCAGACCCGTTTTAAGAAACGTTTCAAATACTGGGTCTAAGCAGGTTTTGCGATGTGAAAGCAGTATGAAGTGTGCATCCCCCAATGTAATGGTTTTTCTTTCTTTTGTACCTAGTATTGCTTAGGATAGCACCCCCGCACCCCCGGCAGTAATAGATTGTGCATATTCAGAATCCCTCTCTTTCTGTTAGTCAAGGGAACTGAATGGATTAAACCTTGAGAAAAGTCATCTTTATTCCGTTACACATGTACAATGACACATTTACACTTGGGTTAACTTTTTTGGGATAAAATTTACCTACCAGTATATTTTTAGATTTTGAGAAGGAAGCATGGGAAGAATATACAAACTCCACACAACAATGGCCATGTTGGGAATTGACTCCATGACCTCAGTGTTGTGAGGCAGTAATCATAAAGCATGCTATAAGATGAAAGATAATTAAAAATATTAATATGAAAACCATTTACTCTGAGTGGCATCTGTTAAGACCCTCCTTTATATAGAATACACAAATCAAAATTCACATTCAAATTTTGTATTTATATCTCATAGTTGTCAAAGACATAAAGTATGTATGTAGACATTACCACTCCCTACTCTTTTTGGTTTATTACAGCTATAGTAATATAGCAACCTGGGTCAAAATGTAATCGTTTTTTTTAAACAAAAACAGGCAAATTTGCACATTTGCAAAGTGTTATAACGTGTGAAATCACACCTTTTATTATGTTTGCCATTTTTAAAATCGCAAATGTGCCGTGCGATATGGTGCAAATTTCTTTTTAGACCCCTAAAAAATCTCACCCTATTACATTTTGCCCCTGGTATGTTGGTCAATATTAGTGATGCTGTGTTTATTTTATTAATATTGAGACCTCTCATGTTATCTCTAGAAAAAAAGAATTCTAAACTGTAATCTTTTCCAGCAACTAATATTTACTCACCTTCATTTCTGCAGGTTCTTTAAACCATGCAGCCAGCAAGAAGCTTGATTTAGAAGCCTGGTTCCCTGGCTCTGGTGCCTTTAGAGAATTAGTGTCCTGCTCCAACTGCACGGACTATCAAGCTCGACGCTTACGTATACGCTATGGACAGACAAAAAAGATGATGGATAAGGTAACACTGTATTAACTAAATAAATCTGGGATTTTCTTATAACATGTGCAAGAAAAGAATTGGAAAAGACACTTTGCTAAAATAATGTCTCGTTTAATAAAATACTTAAAAGTACACTGCGCTAAAAAAGAAAATATATTTTTAATTCAAATTCATAAGAATGAATAAATGAATCATACAAAAATCATATACAATGAGAAAATCAATAATACAAAAATCATAAAAAAGGCAATAAAAGAAAAGCTCAATTAGAGGCAGCACTACTCAGTATTTCCATAGTGTTAGTAAGCCAATTTCAAGAGGAACGTCTCTGCTTATATGCTAAGAATCTATACAGAGAAATCGTGTTCATTTGAAGTTCTGAACCCTGGAGCTTAAGTCTTGTTGGTTGGCTCTTCTGCAGTCTTGTCCTGTGACCTAAAAATAAACCCCTCTATTTTATCGCATCGCATACCATAAGGCATACGATGTTACGCGATGGCAGCCGATGTTATACAATTTTAACTTGTATACCATCGCATTGTATGCCATATACAATGGTATACGATTTAAAATTGTATAAGCACCCTAATGGGTGTTCAATGTTAAATGTTCCCCCATAACATAATTTTATAAGCACCATAATGGGTGCTTACAATATTAAAAGCACCCCCATGCCACCCGTACTATCAACGCCAACCCGCGAGCCCGCGAGGGGCGGCGGTATGCATCCTCTGACCTTTTCATACCCCCCACTAACCACGTCGGCGTTGAGTTGATTTTATATAGTGTGGCGAGCACAGCGAGCCACCCAGCCCGAAGCGTGCCGAGCGCACGCGGAATACATGTAAAGTAATACGCATCGCCACGCTTCCTGCACAACTCTGCAGAAGCCCTGAATGAGATTGCACTGATTAATTTGATATGCAGCACTTCTGTCTGAATCTGTATATGAAGTATAACAATGCAAAGGATGTGTCTTTTTTTCACGTCAAGGTTTACTGTGCTTCATCTGTGGCTTTGTACATATCTGAAACTAATCCCTTTGTGGCTATAGTCACAGTACAGCGTATCATACAGATTGCTTTGTTTGTCTGCGGTGCATCTTAAAGAAAAAAAGTGCTATGCTACACAGCTTTGCATGGCTCACTCAATCAAAACATCCTGCGTTGCATGTATTTAAGGCTAAGGGGAGTTTTCAATGTGGGATTCTGATTCTGACCGTCACGACAGTTTGGAAACCACTGTAATATAGATCATGTCATACCTATTCTATTGATGAAATGTACATAGTGTAGTAAGCAGGTAACGTTTTATAACTAAACATTAAGTGAGAGCAATTGTTTATCTAATGTAGATGCAGACATGGTCAGTGTTTATAAATTGATAAAACAAAAACTCCTATGTGCATTTAAAGATTAAAATATAATCTTACAGAAGGGGGCGTGGCTTGGCATGTGAGAGGTACTGAGGTGACAGAGCTCTGAGTCCTATCCGTATAAAATCTGATTCCTGCTAGCAGTCGAAGCAGCAATCTCTGCACTGGCTAATTTTTCGTCCCTGGACTCCAGACACTCTTTAGGCAGCTTTTCTGCCACAGGGTGCCTATTTACCTGCCGTGGCAGTGACTGTGGACTGCTGCTCCTTCCCTGACGGCCAAAAGTACAGCGATATCTTGGCTGGTTCCGCTGGGGCTGCTACTGGGATGCTGGAGGTTACTTAGCAAGGAGTGGCCACCACATGACCTTTGCTGATACCTCTCTGCCTGCCGCATCTATAGTGAGCGGGGGTGTCCTGTCGGGGGGGGGGGGGGGGGGGGCTTCACATGACAGCTGTCACCAGGGAGAGGAGGAGGGTGAGAATAAAGCCTCCATGTAGGGTCCGGGCATGTAGCGAAAACCGGAACGGTGTGGACCACACTGGGAAACTGTCCTCTCCCCTTCCCCATGTCCCTGGTGAAAGCTATCACAGGCATCCCTCCGGACAAGACACCCCCGGAACTACAAGCTCCAGAATGCAGATTTTGATTTCCGGTCCGGCTTTTCCTGGTCCGTTTTTTTTATTTTTATTCCCCAGGGCACTTGACACAGCAAATACTGCTCACCATAACAGCTTTGGAACAGAGGGTTACTGACCAGATTGGTCAAGTGCATGATGAGATCGCTTTACTTCATCATGGCATGCTAAAGATCCGGAATAGAGTTAGTGAAGCTGAGCACCGGTTAAAGCTACGGTTGCTGATTTTATCTGCTCAAATGTAATCTAAAACGAGAAGAGCCTGGTCTGATTTATTTATTGGATAAAGCTGGCCATACATCTACAGATTTATTGTCGGATCTGGCTGGTTGGAACAAAATCCTGGTAATGGATGAGCGCAAATGACAGTTGACCATTTGCTTTGAAATGCTGGAAAACTGCCAAAAAACGTCATTCAGATACTAGCATGATTTAGTTCCAACCAGCCAGATCGGACAATCAATCTGTAGATGTATGGCCAGCTTTAGTCCATGCACAGATTACTTTTTTTATCAACATGCCCAATATTCACAGGGGCATACTGGGGGTAGTTATTTGGCCTATTTATTCAAAAATGAGAGGGGTAGTGGGTCCATTGAGAAGCTTTTTGACACAGGGGATGGAGCATTGTTCCACTCCAGATTTCGCTCAGGTTTTTCTTTCATTTTACTGTTCCATTTATGCCTCTAAATTGTGATATTCCCCTCAGCAGTTGTGGACGTATCTCTTCCAAATTGACCATCCTCCGCTTTCGCACTACAATGACTCTTTTCGGGTTCCTCTACCGGAGGTCTCCCACCTATGTTGAGTCAGGCACTGATAAACCATAAAAGTGTTGGCAACGATGGTGACACCACTTTTATGGTTTATTCTACCTATAAGGAACTACTGCACCTCATCTGTAACAATCTCTAGAGTGGGGCAGGCCTTCCCTCAATTTGCCAGTTGTATAAGGGAGGTATATTTAAGTCTTTTCAGATTCTGGGATCAATAGGGTGTGCAACACAGTGTGTCAGGTACCAACAGATGTTGTTTTACACTTTACATCAAACCTATCATACTCCGTTTTTTTTTATGTAGGGCGGGGCTGAGAACCAATACAGCCAGACCTAGATGTGGTTTTTTAGATCTTTTATGGTCCTGCCCTGCGATATTTGCTTTTTGGGGGGATGTTGTATTGACTGAGGCGACACTGCTGGCTGTGTCTCCTAAACTGTATATTTACCCTGGACGATAAATCATCTCACTCTCCGTTGATATACAAATATATTGTATACCTTACTACCCTGGCGAAGGTTATGATCACCCATAATTGACTTGCAGTAACTTCCCCTAATGTATTTCACTGGCATGCTCTAGTGAACGATGTGTCTGGCCACAAGAGACTTATGTACAAATCTAGTTACATAATTACATCATTACTTTAACAAGTTGGACCGTTGGAACACCCCTCGTCTGGTTACCGTACAGTATATCAGCCGCCCAAATAATTGTTTTGTAGTTTTCAATGTTTTGTAATTCTGACTTCTGTATATGTGCCTCCCTTTTTTTTTTTTCTGTTTGGTGGCAGAAATAATATTAGAATTTGTAACTTGTAGATGACGTGTATGTATTTATTTGCTCTTATTTTTTTTGTATTTTCTTTCAAGCAGAGACACAATTGTACTTGTTATCTGTGGCTGTTTTTGTGTTTGAAAACTTCAAATAAAAATTCCTCAATTAAAAAAATAATAATCTTACAGATTGGAATTGAACAGAGATGTACTATTGGAAAAATTTCTGTGATTTTCCCATATCTTTACATTTTAATTTTGTTACAGGTTGACTTTGTCCATATGTTGAATGCTACAATGTGTGCCACAACGAGAACCATCTGTGCAATCCTGGAGAACTATCAGACTGATACAGGAATCATTGTACCAGAAAAACTCAGGGATTTCATGCCTCCTGGTGAGTAGGCATTGACAGTGATTATTTAGTTTTGTATTTCAGCATTGCTGATGTGAAAAGTGTGCACACGTGTGCCCACTCTAGTAAACTAATGGCCAGGTGTAACTATTTGTAGACCAGTGCAGCATTTTGTGTAACTATTTGTAGACCAGTGCAGCATGTGCCTATGTGTATTCATTAAGACGTTTAGCTACATCTGTACCATTGTCTGAAATACTTAATTGCAATTATCAGAACCAGTCACTGGCACAGGCAGAATAGACAAATTCCCAAAGCATTTGGAATGCCATGGGGCATGTATTCCAAGCCTAGGCCCGGCTTAGCAGGCAGCTGGCAGGTGGATGGTGCCGAAGGCTTTGCTGTGGCTGCCTACTACAATTGGAGCTGTCTGCTCCTATCGGGCACATGTACATACAGCTGAGCCAACAGCAGTGGAAGCATCTGAGCAGAGACAGTAGGGGCAGCAGCAGGCAGTAACAAAAATGGCCACTGGTCCTGGAGAAGGGAGAATATGGACGGCCAGCTGCAGCAGTTCCTCTTTCCATGGGCCATTGCAGAGTCCAGCTGGGTACACTGCTGCCCAGCCTATAATGTCATCAGATTCCAGGTTGATTAAGTTCTATAAAGGGGGCAGAAGGGTCAGGGTGGGCTGATTTTAAATCAACTTAATTTAAATCCTGCTTTAAATTACATCATTTTTTTTAAAAGCACATATAATGGACTACTGTGGTAGTTATTTAACAACAGGAGAAGTTATAAGCTCTTAAATTTTTCTTTAGAAAATATCCATATTCAAAAAACCAACACTATCCAAGTTCAAGCAAAAGCAACCCTGTTTAACGACTACTTGTTTCACTACAATGTTGTGTGAACCGTGGCACCAATAGATTGGCGGAAAATGCACTTTTGCTCAAAAACTGTAGCTGGTAATGAAAATGATAGCAGTAGAGCAATTGCAGTAGAACGATTTGCTATTGCAGCATCAGTAGAAAAAATATTTTCATCATTTGGGTGGTTGTAGTCCACTAGTGTAGTCTACTAGGGTTGTAGGAACCACTGGGGTACTGGCAAAGCTTCAGAACTTGTGTTTCTTTCTAAAGGTGCTCATAAACAGGTCCTATTTAGCCTGTTTTTATCCAATTTCGGCAGATCAGCCCAATATTTCTGATGAAAACTGGCCAAAGCTCATGTGTACGAGATGCGATGCGTGTGTTCCCATGCACAATCGAAGCCTGGAGATCTTATATGCAGCACATCCAATAAATCTGAATCCAACCATCAGCAGCACATCGCGGGTGCTTTTTTTTTTTTCACCTAACATTATTTATTAACAGTTTCTTATATAGCGCATACATATTTCGCAGCGCTTTACAGAGAATATTTGACCATTCACATTAGTCCCTGCCCCAGTGGAGCTTACAACCTATATTCCCTACCACATGTACACGTGTATACAGACATTCTAGTTAATTTTGTTGGAAGCCAATTAGCCTACCATTATATTTTTGGATTGTTTGAGGAAACTGGAGTGCCCGGAGTAAACTCACACAAGCACAGGGAGAATATACAAACTCTGCAGTTAGGTTCATGGTGGGAATGGAACCCATGATGTCAGCGCTGTGAGGCAGTAATGCTAACCATTACACCATCCGTGCTGCCCAACGTAACATAGTAATTAAGGTATCCATTGAATCAATTCCCCTTTTTTATTTAATTTTTTTTCCAAATATGTTTATTGGTGGATCACAGTGCACATAACAAAGACAATGAGACCATAGAATACATACATCATTGAAAAAGTAATCTGTGGAATGGAGGATGATGTGATCCTTTTTAACATTTTTATGAAGAGGTGAAAAGAGTTAAGAGGAGGAAATAAGAAAGAGTCGACAGGGAAAGATTGAAGGATAGAGGAGGAGGGTGGAAATGGAGGTCATGGAGTGGAGTAGGAGATAGAAAAAAGATGAGGGGAAGAGTGGGGGGGAGTGAAGAGCGAGGGTCCTCGGTAGGGAGTAAAGTATCTTGCGGTATAATAAAGGTTGGTCAACTAGGCTCAGATTCAAATGGCGAAAGGTGAGATGAACTGTTGGGTGGAGACCCAAGGGGTCCAAGTAACATTTAATTTTTTGGAGGAGTGTTTGAGGATGCTTGTCATGTATTCCATGCGGTACACGTGCCAGAGGCGGGCAATTATGGAGTGCATGGAGGGAGCCTCCGGCTTTTTCCAATCTGTTGCGATCTGACAGGTGGTCGCAGAGACCGCATGACGCATCCAGTTTGTTTTGTGGTTTGGACAGGATTGGAACATCCAAAGGTAGGAGGAAGTATTTGGGATCGTTTGCGATAGGTGCGAGTAATAGGTTACCTATGAATTTGATGACTTCCTTCCTTAAGTCTACTATCTTTGGGCAGGTCCACCAGATATGCATAAATGTAAATGGAGCCCAGATATTACATAAGTACCGACTTTTCTGTATGGTGTAAATGTCTGAGTTGAAGAAATAGAAAGAAATTCCTACATGTGTATTGCTACACTTGAGAAATGTGGACCGATGGTGTAATGGTTAACATTACTGCCTCACCGCACTGAGGTCATGGGTTCGATTCTCACCATGGTCCTAACTGTACAGAGTTTGTATATTCTCCCCGTACTTGCGTGGGTTTCCTCCCACAATCCAAAAATATACTGGTAGGCATATTTACTCCCAACAAAATTAACCCTAGAATGTCTGTGTGTGCGCATGTACATGTGGTAGGGAATATAGATTGTAAGCTCCACTGGGACAAGGACTGATGTGAATTTAATATATTAAATCCATTTAGCCTATAAGTAGCTTGTTCATTTTTTGTTCCCAAAATGAATTATTTTAAATTTTTCAGCGTTAAACCACATTTTCCACCTTTTTGCCCACTTTTCCAGTTTAATTAAGTCGCTTTGCAGTATATCCAGATCCTTACTCAATTTTGTGTCGTCCGCAAATATTGCAATCTTATTGCAAAAAAAGTGACTACCAATATCATTAAGGAACACATTAGACAAGGTGGGTCCAAATATTGAACTTTGCGGGACTCCACTTTGGACCTTACCTCAGCTGGAATGTATGACATTTTCCACTACTCTCTGTACCTGATTGTGCAACCAGTTGTTAATCCAGTTACAAATTTTATCTCCTGCCCCTAAGTTACCTCATTTTAATAACCTTTTATTAGGCACGGTGTCAAAAGCTTTAGCGAAACAAGAAGTATTACTACAACCCTAAGTAATTACATTCCCCAAGTCCACCCACTTACTGACTTCTTAATAGAAGCTAATAAAAATAGATCATGCCAGACTAATTTATACGAACCCATGCTGAGCCTTATTTATCACCTTCTCTTGTTCTAAGAAATTTTGGATACTATCTCTTATATTCCTTCTAATATTTTCGCCAGAATGGATGTAAGGCTGACCATCCTATAATTTTTAGGGTTAGTTTTGCTACCATATTGGTACTACGTTAGCTATATGCCAGTCAATGTTCCCTCTAATTTTCCAAAGTCTGTGTGCGGCAAAAGATTTTGGCTGTGCAACTTTGGAAGGAAATTTAAGTTATTGTGCGTCACTTATATATAACTGGAAAATGACGTTCAGCATTTGTGTTAACTTTACTTCAAAATGATATTAAACATTTGAACATTAAAAACACAGCCCACAATGTAGTTATTGGGTGAAACACACATTAATTGAGTACACAACTGCAAAAAAGGACCACTGCTGCTCTGTTGTAATGTCTGTGCGCACGCTTGTCGAGTTGTGTGCGTGCGCACAGCTTAGAGGGAACACTGATGCCAGTCCCTGAGTTTGATTCCTCGAATATCAGATGGTAGTGCTATAACAGAACTCAATTCTATTCGTATCCTATGGTGTGTTTTGTCCGGGCCAGGAGATTTGTTACTATTTAGGTCCTGTAATCTATTTTTTACTATTTCCTCACTCAAACATACAGTTTGGGGGCAATCAAGAGCTGAGCATTCAATCTATGGGAGAATCTCTGAAGATTGTTCCCTTTGTAAATACTGAAGCAAATTTTTTTTGGAATATTTCTGCTTTTTTCTTCTATTACCAGGGTATCATGCTTATTTTTTAGTGGGACAGTAGTTAACTACCATAACCTTTTCCTGTTTATATAACTGTAGAATTGTTTTGGGTTAGATTTGCTATCTGAAGTTATTTTTCATTTTGTCTCTAATTTTGCCATCTCGATTGTATTTTTTACATAGAAAAATGTATAAGTACATTAACCATTCCCTTTTAGGCACTTGTGAAGGACCATTAAATTGATTTTAGCAGCCTCCTTTACTAAACATCGACCATATGTAGGTGACCCTGGATTAAAAAGAAAAATTGTCTCAACACAGATGAAATGAAAGAAAAGACTGATTTTGCTATTATCATGTGTGTATATATATATATATGTATATATATGTATAAAAAATTGTTTTTGCTTTCTTTAGGACTAAAAGAGATCATCAGATTTGTGAAGCCTGCTCCAATTGATCTAGAGATTACAAAGAAACAGAAGAAGCAGCAAGATGGAGGAAAAAAGAGTCAAAACAGTGGTATAGAATCTCAGATGCAGAATATGGAAGTGAACAATGCTTAACATTACATTCTCGTACTTCCCATGCATGCCTCCAACTGGCCAAGTTAAACCAACAGATTATTACATTATTAAACTTAGTTTTTCCTGTACTTTAATTGCTGCTCTCTTGTGTTGCTGCTTTATAACAATGAAACTAGTGGCATTTTATCTGTGGGCAATGTGGATAAGGAGATTAGTTACAATGGCATAGAAAGTTAAAAAAAATAAAGCAATTTATTAAAATGAGATTGTGTGAGTCTTTATAAACAATTAAACAATGGATGAACAAAAGTAAATATGTCATAGTTTCTTGCTCAAGAATTGGGCTTATAATTGTGAAACCTTTATTTCATATAGAGACTGACTTTAACCCCTTCAGTGGCAATCCCGAGAATCCAGTGCATGTGACTCACAGCCCCCAGTGTTAAAAAAAGGCTGCTTACGCAGGTCTTAGACATGTGGATGGATGATGATGACATGCCAGACCTAGAGGAGGGTGAGTTTGTCGCTCCTGATATGGATAGCCAACAGCTTTTACCACAAGAGCCTGAACAGGCTACACAGGGCTTAGACGACCTTATTGATATGGTCAAACTAGCTCTAGATATTAATGACGGGGCTGCATCCTTTTTGGTAAAAAACCTAGACAAACGGCCTATTTTCCTCCTGCTGAGGAATTAGATGAGCACGTTTTGATGGCATGGAAAAATCCTGATAAATTTCAGGTTTCCCACAGACTTTTGACTTCATACCCTCTGTCAGCTGAGGGCAGAAAGTTGGTAGAAACACCCCCAGTGGTTGACCCTTCGGTCATGCGTCTCTCTCAAGAAAGACTGTTCTCCCGGTTCCGGGGGCCATCGCTCTTAAGGACGCCTCGGACCGTAAGCTGGAGCTTACGCTTAAGTCCATTTATACCGCAGCAGGCGTTGTACAGCGTCCAGCTCAGGTTGGCTGCTGGGTCAACAAGGCCATGGGGGTTTGGGCTTCGCAGATGATTTCACATCTAAATCAGGGTGCTGATGTTGACGTCCTGCTACAGTTAACAGAACAAATCCGTGAGGCCTCAGCTTATATGGTGGAAGTCTCTAATGATGTATGCATCATAGGGGCCCGCATCTCTGTGCTCTCTATTTCGCTCTGGCTTCGCCAGTGGCAAGCCGATGCAGAATCCAAGCGGGTGGTGGAGGCTGGGGGATGTCCTGTTCGGCCCAGAACTGGACAAATGGATATCGCAGGCCACAGGGCGTAAGTCCACATTCCTTCCTTCTACTGCTCCTCCTACTACTGCCCGCGTCTTTTCGGTCCTTTTGCCAGCAGGCAAAGTTCCGAGGTCGTTCCAGAGGGGCGGCCTCTCACAGAGTCTCCCGAGGTCGTGGCACAGATGCTTCTTCCTCCAACTAAGAGGCTAAGACCTCGAGATCTTATAGCTTTCGGCTACAAGATCCATTTTCAAAGATCACCTCCCCGTCGTTTTTTCTAAACAGGTTTACCAGTCTCAGAACAAAAAGGCTGGCTCTTAACTGCTGCCATTTCAAAGCTGGAAAAGGCGGGTGTGGTGATCCCGGTTCCGGAAGACCAAAAGACCTTGGGATTTTACTCCAGCCCTTTTCTGGTTCCGAAACCAGATGGCGCAGCCCGCCCAATCCTCAATTTAAAGGATCTGTACCTTCAACTGGTCAAGTTCAAGATGG
This sequence comes from Crinia signifera, assembly GCF_055691185.1. Taxonomy (NCBI): domain Eukaryota; kingdom Metazoa; phylum Chordata; class Amphibia; order Anura; family Myobatrachidae; genus Crinia; species Crinia signifera. The sequence continues at coordinate 163,475,111 of NC_139218.1, read as the reverse complement.
ACTCCATCTTGCAGTCTGTGATCGCGGGATTGGAGGAGGGCGAATTCTTGGTATCTCTCGATGTCTAGGATGCTTATTACCTCCACATACCTATCAGGCGTTCTTACGGTTCGCGATCCGCAACCAGCATTGACAGTTTCAGGCCCTCCCATTCGGCCTCTCCTCTGCCCCCGCGTCTTCACCAAAGTCATGGCGGTGATGATGGAAATATTGCGGACCCAGGAGGTGACGGTGATTCCGTACCTCAACGACCTTCTGTTGAAGGTTTGTCCAAGAAAGCTTTGTTGGAAAACATCGCCCTGATTCAGAAAACACTCATCCACCATCGATGGATCCTAGACTTTCAAAAATCCCAGCTTCAGCCCTCACAACGGCTACAGTTTCTGGGAATGAATTTGGATATGACTCTGTATTTTGTCGTCTGAAAGAAGACTCAGCAATCTCTCCAGGCCTTAATCTGTCTAGTGCTTCTGACCCGGCAGGTTACTGGGAAAAATGGTTGCCTCCTTAGAAGGCAACGTTGGAACGGTCTCAACCAGAACCTTCTGTATTGGAGTGCCTCAGAGTCAGTGGTCAGGCTCTCACCTGCACCTCCATGGGGTGCGGTTGTCTATACGAGCACGTCACTCTCCTGTGGTGGCTGAATTCCAGGGAAAACAATTTGCCATTTGGAAATTGGGTACTGCTCACCACGGATGCCAGCCTTCGGGGGTGGGGAGCAGTCACCCTGGATTACCAGTTTCAGCGTCGTTTGAGAGAAGGGACTTCGCAGGATTGTATTGGAGCTCAGAGCAGTATATTATGCTCTCCTGCAGGCTCATCATCTCCTTCAGGGTCAATCCATCAGGGTACAGTCCGACAATTCCATGGCTGTCACTTACATCAACAAGCAGGGTGGCACGCGCAGTCGTGCAGCCATGAAGGAAGTGAGTTGAATCCTGCTTTGGGCTCAGGATCATGCGTTGGCCATTTCGGCCATCTTTATACCCGGCGTGGAAAATTGAGAGGCAGACTTCTTAAGTCAGCAGGATGTACACCAAGGAGAATGCTCTGTCCACCCACAGGTGTTCCAGCATCTGGTCTGCAGGTGGGGGTGTCCTCAGGCGGACCTCATGGCGTCTCGCCACAATTATCAGCTGCTTGGTACTTCGCTCAGACGAAGGATCCACAGGCGGTGGGAGTGGATGCTCTAGTGGCACCTTGGCCATTCCACTTTGTTTACATCTTCCCTCCGTCTCCACTAATACATTGGGTACTGCAGAGAATTCGTAGAGAAGAGGTCACGGTCCTCCTGATAGGCTGGTGTACCACGACCTGTGCGCCCAATCCAGAGCTAACTAATCGACGAACCGTGGCCCCTGCCTCTTCAAGAAGATCTGCTCCAGCAGGGGCCTTTCGTCTTTCCCGACTTGGGTCGGCTTCATTTGATAGCGTGGCTGCTGAAAGGGCCATCCTAAGGCAAGCAGGAATTCCATGGGCAGTTATTCCTACTATGTTGAAGGCCTGGAAAGATGTTCCAAGCATTACCACCGCATCTGGCGAGCTTATGTGTCGGTGTGAAGGGCGTGGAGTTTCCACTACCCTGTTCAAGAAGGCTAGACTTTTTCTACAGGCTCGCTTAGCTGCAGGGTTACGTTTGAGTACCCTGAAGGTGCAAGTGTCAGCTTTATCCATCTTTTTTTCAGAAAAAGTTGGTGCTTTTACCGGAGTTACATACCCTTTTTTCAGGGAGTTTTGCGGCTACAACCTCCTTTTCGTCCACCTACTGCTCCATGGGACTTGGACCTAGTCCTAGGTTTCTTGCAGTCAGCGGTTTTTGAGCCGCGAGAAGAGGTGGATACTAAGTACCTTACATGGAAAACGGTCCTCCTTTTGGCTCTGGCATCGGCCAGAAGGGTCTCGGATCTGGGGGCCCTTTCGTGTCGCCCTCCATTTTTGGTGTTCCATGCGGACAGGGCGGAAATGCGTACTAGCTGTTTCTTTTTGCCTAAGGTGATATCGGCTTTCCACATCAATCAGCCGATTGTGGTGCCGGCTTTTCAAGAGGATTCTTTGGAAGACAGTACTGTGGACATGGTCAGAGCTCTGACCATCTAGAACGGCATCTTTACGGAAGTCTGATGCCTTATTTGTCACATATGATCCGGTTAGGCAGGGCTGGCCGGCCTCAAAACAGACGCTGTCTCGATGGATTCGTCTTACCATACGTCAGGCATATATCGCCAATGCTCAACGTCCTCCTGTTTCCCTAACAGCGCATTTTACGCGATCGGTTGGACCCTCTTGGGAGGCTGCTCGAGGGGACTCTATTCAGCAGCTCTGTAGGGCTGCTACTTGGTCTGGTCTTCAGACTTTTGAAAGGTTCTACCGATTTGACACCTTTGCAGCTCTGGCTTCGCAGTTTGGATGCTTGGTGTTACGGGGGTCTCGGCGACATCCCACCCGTGTTGGGAGCTCTGGGATGTCCCCACTGTTACTCCAGTGACTCCTAGTGGATGAATGAGAAAACAGGGATTTTGTACTTACCGTAAATCCTTTTCTCCGAGTCCACAGGTGCCTCTGGGAAGCGTGTTCTTTCTTCCAGCTCCATTCGGGAACATCCTTGTGACTGCCTAGGTGGGGGAGTAGAAGGGGAGGAGTTGGCCACACTCAATTAAATTTAAAGTGCCCATGCTCCCGCTGGTCGCCCTTCTATCCCCACTGTTACTCCAGTGACACCTGTGGACTTGGAGAAAAGGATTTACGGTTAAGTACAAAATCCCTGTTTTTAGTGACTCTATTACACTGTGTAATGGCAGTATATGCCATATCCATATTCTCCCGTGCAGTTTGCAGTCAGTACTGACAAGATGCAGTATGAAAAGAGTATTAGAGAAAAACACTCTTTTGGTGGCAATCTTAACACTGATGTGAATTATGTCTGGAAAAAACAAGTAAAATGTTTTTTATTGAATATATATATATATTACAAATAAGTAAGGGTAACCTGGTGTATTATGCTAAATACTTAATTAAATCTACAGCTTTAAAATGTATGGATATGTCAAGAAAATATCAAAGGGGTATGTAACAGCCTGTAAACCATTGCTGAGGCCTATTAACATAACAAAGGGGTTACTCTGAGCTAAAGCACACAAGTACTGGTCATCTGAGCTTTGGAAGCAGGTTTTTTTCATGGAAAAATCTTGTTTGGGTCAATGAGGCACAAGTTTACCAGGTGATTGCATGCTCCCAGCCAGTGTTCGAAGAAGGTTTTTTCTGTGACTAAAATGTAACTATAACGAAAATAGGATTTTTTTAATAACGGAAATGTTGACTAAATATCCTTCCAGTTTGTCATGACTAAAATTGATTAGTGGGAAATGCTGTATCATTTTCGTCAGGACACCAAATTTTTTGAGTCATTGATTTTTTTGGATTCTTTCATTAATACTGTATTTTATACAGTTTTATCCATCCTCTCTAGCCCTAGATTTACTTACTTTTGCTGCGGCTGCACAAAAACTCTTTGTCAAGAGAATCAGTCAGTTTATGTAGCTAGCTAATTACAAATGTAGCACTGCTTATCATTGCAGGGGCTGGTGGTGGATTTGCCCCTACCAGCCTTCAGAAGGGGACGTGCGCCTCTACCCTTATAATGGAGCTCCTCGTCGCCGGTCCCCAACACGCTCCCCCTCCTCCCCGGACAAGCAGGGTTCCCATCTCCCGCCGTCAGGGGAAACTGGGATGTGTGTGCGTGTGGGATGCTCGTGCGTCAGAGTCAGATGTAGTGTCTGCTCGCCAGTGGGGGTGGCCTGGCGAGCCCCGGCGCTGGATGTGAACTTTAGCTAAATAGCTTTATATTATAATATGCATCATTACAGCTTCATTTTATTTTGCAGTAGACTAGTACTGTACTACTACTTGTATCAGGTTGTATTTTGCTTTAATTATTTAAATTGTGTTCTTGAATTGATATTTGCAGAAAATAAATGACCTGCTGTGAAGGAGGTAGCATTTTTGTTCCACTTGTTTGATAGCTAGCTCACTAAACACATAGTGAAATGTATTCAAGAGAATGATAGACAAATGATCTTCAGCAAAAATACAATACAGTATCAATAAACTGCAAAGCTATGACTAAATCAATGACTAAAATTAGATGAAAATATTCATCAAAATCGACTGACTAAAACTTGAGTTAGGCGAAAAAAAAAAAAAATAAATCACTTAACTAATATTTGGCAAAATTAAATGTCTAAGACTTAAATTAAATTTAAAATTCCTGACAAAATTACTACTGCTTCCAGCATGCATTGAGACTGCAGTGAAGAATGGAAGAGGTTCTATCATGATCTGGGGCTATTTTGAAAATAGATACATTGGTGATTTGGTGAAAATAGAATGAATTATGGACCTGAAGCGCTGTCACAGCATCTTAAAGCGTTACCATTCCCTCTGGCACACGTCATCTGTTAACCCTACAGCAAGATAGTGATCCTAAACATACCTCACGTCTTAGCAAAAAATATTTTAAAAAAACATGGTTTGGCTTCACCAGAGTCCAGATTGTAACCCAGTTGAACTCTTGAGAGATTATCTTGACACACGTTGGAGAAGAGCGAATTTTGAGTCAAATTCATCTGTGAGACGTATTGCAAGGGAAGTGGAGGGTAATTGGTAGTTAGAATGCCCCGAGTGTGCACTGCTAAAGGTGAGTTCTTTAATAAAAGGAATTTTTTTTTCAGTTGTTTCAAACCCTGTCAATTAATTCAAGTGTAGTTGATTACACCAATTCAACAAATAAGTAAAAAAGCTATTTTGTGATGAATTACTGTGTCCCTCCTTTGAAAAAAAAACCACAAATATTGGTGGTGTATTGAAATGAATGGATGGTAGTGTGTGTGTGTGTGTGTGTGTGTGTGTATATATATATATATACACACACACACACACACACACACACACACACACACACACACACACACACACACAGACACAGAGTCCGGTCCATAAATATTTTGATATCGACACAATTCTCATATTTTGGGCTCTGTAAACCATCACAATGGATTTGAATGGTTGTAAAGATGATTGGATCGCTGGTTTTTGTTTTCTTGCATCATATTGGTTTTAACATGGGTGACCCAGGTGGAGTAAAAATGCACCAACCCTGCAATAACCAGGATTCATAATGTGCTTTAAACGTTTCTGACCCGGTCTGACCCTGCTTTTGCAATCTGAAAAGGGGTAGTGGGACATTTAAATTAAACCATAGATATTTACAAGTTATTTTTGAGAAGGCGCCACACTTGATGTAACATTATTATAGATACTGGGCAGTATTCAATGAGAATTTTCTCCTTGCATGGCGAGAGGTTTTTTTCTCTCGCCATGCACTCGCCGTGTTTTTACGGAGATTGTCCATGTTTGGAGATTCTCCGTCACGGGTCTTTAGACACCATTCAATGTCGCAGGGGCTTGTTGCCCCTCGCGGCGAATCTTAACCTCTGCAGCGGACAAGCGTCCGCTTCAGGGAGCCATGGGAGGGAGATTGAAGTCTGCCTGCCCCAGAACGTATGTGGAGGGGAGGACGGCTCCCCGGGACCCAGGCAGCACAATGCACTCAATATCCCCCCAAAAACTTTTTTTAATCTGACTTTTTGATATTTTACCATCTTAGTGGGCATAGAGGGAGAACAGAATAGTGTACCGAGTGCGATGAGGCACCGTGCCTGAAGCATAGCGAGCCATGCGAAGGGATGCTGTAGATTTTTGCAGTGTCTATGTACACACATTAATTTTTCATGTGGACATTTTACATGTGTTGTTACTTTAGTCACTGTTGGGAGTAATGCTTGTCTAACTTTTATCAATGTTTTACTTCGTCAATACATCAACACCAAAAGTTAGGGCTGTTTCACACAGTACGGTTCCTGCCGCACGGTGAAATCCCGTACGGTCAGGGAGCCGCGCCGCACTCAGAATTTTATAATGGCAGGGATGGCCACAGCCCGGCAGCCGTCCCTTCCAGTGGGGGGATCCGGCTGCAGCCGTGCGGCCGGGCCGTGGCCGTCCCGTGTGAATGGACACAATAGTGTCCATTCACAACTGCTGAGTGCGGCACGGCTCCCTGGCCGTACGGGATTTCACCGTGCGGCAGGAACCGTACTGTGTGAAACAGCCCTTAGACATGCATGTCTGACTAGGGTATACGGTCATCAGGTCTCCAACAACTAGGTCGACATGCAGCAAGGTCGACACCAGTAGGTTGACATTCAGCAAGGTCCACATGGGTTAAGGTCGACATTGGTCTAGGTCTACATGGATTAAGGTCTACATGGGTCTAGGTCGACATGGGCTAGCTCGACAGTCAAAAGGTCGACATGGGGGTTTTCACTGTTTTTTGAGCCGACGTGTGCCGACAGGTAGTATTTCATGCCCTGCCATCCACTAGGATGAGGTAAACAAATAAAATAGTTTGAAGTGCACAGCTTCGCTCGGCACACTCTGTCCATGTTGACTGAGTCGACATTCGGGTAAAAAAAACAATGAAATACCCCATGTGCACTTTTGACTGTCGACCTAGCCCATGTTGACATAATGCTTGTGTCGACCTAATGTCCTGTCGACCTAGTTGTGTCAACCCAATGGTTGTTGATGTAGTTGGTGTAGACCTAACAACTCACACCCCTATATAGATAGAAACTAGGATTTCTGGTGCTCGGTTCAAAAAAATCACAACAACTATAGATTTTGCCCTAAGGTTACAGAAAAAACACAACACATACAGTAAGTTTATCTGCATGGTTTGTTTTACTATCACATGATCCTTTTTTTTTTCTTCTTTGCATTAATTAAATTGAATGTAAACCTATGGCAGATTTACACTGTAAATAAAAACCTATGGCAGATTTACACTGTAAATCACAGTACTGGTTCCGCAGCGGAGTGACTAGCTCACTGTTGCGTCACTGAAGAAGGAAGAACCTGGTGGTGATTTGTAGGGACCTCAAAGTTGCAGCGGAGTGACTGGCTCACTGTCGTGCCCCCCCCCCACACACACACACACACACACTTATAAGTGCCCGGGTCACGTGACCCCCTAGCGCCCCCTTCCCTATAGTTACAGCCCTGGTGTATATTGTGCTTGGTATATTATATGACAGGAAATATGACGCTCTCAGGTTTAGTTGGCAACCACGGATGCTTTCTGTATAATATCACTGTGACTGCTAGATAATACAGAGAGCATTACTGTAACATGCTTTCTAATGTGCACATGGTGGTCACTGCAGTGTTCATTTAATGAATGTACTGAAGTGGTGTAACAAGTGGCTAGGTTTGTAGGATGAAATATGGATATAGCCGCCTCTCCTATGCAGACGACACATACACAGTCATATGACAGATATTTTGGGGTAATGATGTCCTTCGCTCAGGGCCGCCAATAGGGGGGTGCTGCAGGTACAGCTGTTCTGGGCCCAGGCAGCTCATTTTGCCCAACACAAGCCCCTCCCCCAACTGCCTCCGCTGCGCTCAGTGCGCTGAACAAAGCAGGTCCCAGAGCGCAGACTTATTCAACCCAGGACGTCGACGACCAATTAAAATACTGCACTGGCTTTTGAGCCAACCAGAGCTTGCGTACCAGCAGCCAATCAGAGCGGCTTCCGGTACACGAGCTCACCAGCCAGTGCTGCATTTTAATTGGCCGCCGGCATCCTGAGTTGAAGAAGCCTGGGCTACAGCTCAGCAGAAGAGGAGATGGGGGAGCAGGAACCGGGTTACGGTAAGTCAAGTGAGGAGGAGGGGGGGGGGGGTGTCGGACTGGAAATGAGTCCCGGGCCCCCTAATTCCTTATGGCAGCCCTGCCTGCGCTCCCTACTTTGGCTGCCTTAACTCTTATCACTGTAGGAGGTGTGAAGGAGAACTAATGTCTGTATAGAATGAAAAAATATGGTATACGATATGCCAGGTGCTAAAGTGTTAAATAGAAATTGTATTTTTAAATAAAAAAATAGCAAATAAAAACAAGATTAAAAATGGATTCTTACCCGTAAGGGGTAATAATCAATTTTTATCCTTGATTTTTTTTTTTTGCTATTGTTTATTAAAAATATTTTTTTCTATTTAACACTTTGGCATCTGGTATATCTTATCACATCTCTTTTTGTTCTATACAGCACCGGTCATGTCTTTTAACCCCTTCACGACATTTGACGTATATATACGTCATGGCCGGGAAGTACTTCCCGACACATGACGTATATATACGTCATGACTTTAAACTGTCACTGCGTCTCGAGACCCCCTGCATGCCCAGGGGGGGCTGCGATGCCGCCCCCCCCGTCGGCGATCGCTGTGATTGGCTGTTCAGTGTGAACAGCCATTCACAGCGTTTTCCTGTGTTACCAGCGAATCAGACGCTCGGTAACACAGGTGTCAATCACCGCCGGGCGTCAGGGGGCATGAGGGGGTCATCGGTGACGATGACACCTCACCCCACCCTCACCCCACCTGCCCCCAAGGCTGTGATTGGTCCGTGGGACCCACGGACCAATCACAGCCAAGGCGCGACATTTAAACTAACGGTGACTGCGCTGCAGACGCCATTCCGGTCTGGAATAGCGTGCAGAACGGTCACCGTGCCTGTCTGCTGTGATACCGACCTGATCCTTGCCTAATACTTACCTGATCCTTGCAAATACCTTACCTGATCACTTGATCACTGCTTGTAGCGTGCTGGACGCTTCCTGGATCTGACTTCCTGAGACTTCCTGCTGCTGCTGCAGTGTGATAGAGAGATAGAGAGAGAGATAGAGAGAGATAGTGACAGAGAGAGCTATATTTTGTGTCTGCTACCCCCCCTTTTTGGGGGTGCAGGGGTTTTATTTTATATATATAACTGTCAGTGCTGCTGCAGTGTCATAGAGTGATAGATAGTGATAGATAGTGATAGATAGTGAGAGATAGTGAGAGATAGAGAGAGATAGAGAGAGATAGTGACAGAGAGTGATAGAGAGTGTATATTTTGTGTCTGCTACCCCCCCTTTTTGGGGGTGCAGGGGTTTAAATAACTGTCAGTGCTGCTGCTGCAGTGTCATACAGTGATAGATAGTGAGAGGTAGAGAGATAGAGAGATTTGTGTCTGCTACCCCCCCTTTTTGGGGGTGCAGGGGTTTTATTTTATATATATATAACTGTCAGTGCTGCTGCAGTGTCATAGAGTGATAGATAGTGATAGATAGTGAGAGATAGAGAGAGATAGTGATAGAGAGTGTATATTTTGTGTCTGCTACCCCCGCCTTTTGTGCTGGTCACTATATCTGAGGTGATCAGCAACTTTTTGGGGGCGCAGAGGTTTTTTTTTTATATATACCTGTCAGTTGCACTGTCAGTTGCACCAAAGGTTGTGCACCTGCTGCCCCTCACTGGTAATCAGTGTCGCATCACTGATCACCTTTTTTTTTTTGTGGGTGCTGTGTGGTCTTTTTTTAATTTTTTTTTTACACACACTGTGATTTTGTGGGTGTCCTGTGGCCACTGTGCGCTGATCAGTGACGTACATCACTGATCAGCTTTTTCGGCACAGGGTTGATCTATTTTTTTTTTTCTTGATCAAATTCCTGTTGCCTTTGAGCGCTGTTTTTTTTTAACCCCTTCATTTTTTTTTTTTAACCCCTTAAATTTTTTTTTTTTTAACCCCTTCAATTTTTTTTTTTTCTGCACTACATACACACTACACACTACATACCCCCCGGGTTGAAATAAAGTTTGTACCCCCCCCTACACTATACACGTGTTGAAACATTTCACTACCAGTAACACAAAAATAAAAATGGCATCCCAAATGTCATCCCAAATGTCATCCCAAATGTCATCCCAGTCATCCAGAAGAATGTATTCAGTGGAGGAGGCATATGCCATGCTTGCCTCAGACTCTGACACAGCCAGTGATGCAAGCGGGGAATTTGAAGGATTCGTCTTAAGCTCCTCTTCCTCCTCCGGTGATGAGGGACCCCCTCAAAGACGCCCCCGTAGATCAGCTGAGACCCCCCCCCCCAATAATTGATCTAGTATGGACCCCACCACCAGACAATTTTGAGCCCCAGGTTCCTGAGTTTTTGGCCATGCCAGGAATCCAATTTGATTCCACAGGTCTCAGAGAAATTGACTTTTTCAAATTATTTTTCTCTGATGATTTTATAAATTTAATGGTGGACCAAACTAATTTATATGCCCAGCAGTTTATTGCTCAAAACCCCACGTCATCATTTGCAAGGTGGACCCCTGTAGATGCAGTAGAGATGATGACGTTTTGGGGTCTGGTGCTTCATATGGGCATAGTAAAAAAGCCACAAATTAGGCAATATTGGAGTACAGATGTTCTGTACAGCACCCCATTTTACCGTATGGCCATGACTCGGACTCGTTTTGAGGCAATCCATAAATTTATACATTACACCGATAATGCACAGTGCCCACCCAGAGATGATCCCACCTTTGACAGGCTATTCAAAGTCAGGCCGGTCATTGATCATTTCAGTGCCAAATTTGCAGAGCTATACATCCCTGATAAATGTATTAGTATCGACGAGTCCCTTATACATTTTAAAGGAAGGGTTAAATTCCGCCAGTAGCTTCCCAGTAAGAGGGCAAGGTATGGCATAAAAATGTATAAGCTGTGTGAAAGCACCACAGGGTACACCCACAAGTTTAGGGTATATGAAGGGAAAGATTCAAGAATTGAACCGCCAGAATGCCCCCCCTCCCTCGTAGGTGTTAGTGGAAAAATTGTCTGGGATTTAGTGCACCCCTTCCTGGATAAAGGTTATCACCTCTATGTGGATAACTTTTACACCAGCATCCCCCTGTTTAAGGCCCTTGGTTCAAGAGGTACAGCAGCTTGCGGTACTGTGCGCAAGAACCAAAGAGGCCTCCCCAAAACGCACATTGCCCAAGTACTAAGAAGGGGTGAAAGCAGGGGAATATGCACCGAAAATATGTTGTTGGTCAAATATAAGGACAAGAGGGATGTCCTTATACTGACAACAATTCATGGAGACAGTACCACCTCCATCCCTGTACGAGGTACCAGTACCCACACCTCAAAACCAAATTGTATCCTAGATTACAATAAGTACATGGGCGGAGTGGATCTTTCAGATCAGGTACTGAAGCCGTACAGTGCCCTGCGGAAAACAAATATCTGGTACAAGAAGCTGGCCGTGTATATCATCCAGATGGCACTGTATAACGCTTACGTGCTATTCCGTTCTACCGGCCAGAGGGGGACATTTATGCACTTTCAAGAAGAAGTCATAAAGGGCCTAGTATTTGGGAACCAGCAGGCAGAGGGCCCCAGTACTTCTAGTACTGGCCCCCGTATTGTACCAGGGCAGCATTTTCCCAACGAAATCCCCTCCACTGCAAGAAAGGGCAGGACACAAAAAAGGTGTAAAGTTTGCTATAAAAAGGGAATAAGAAAGGAAACTATTTTCCACTGTGAAACTTGCCCCGACAAACCCGGCCTATGTATAAAGGAGTGTTTCAAAATATACCACACATCTATGGATTATTAGGTTCATCATTTCACCGTGCTTCGGGGGTCTTGCTAATGCCACATAGCACCCACCATTCATTCCACCAGAATCTGAGCTGCAAAATCCAAAAATCACTCCTTCCCTTCTGAGTCCTGCCATGCGCCCAACTGGTATTTTTTGGTCACATGTGAGGCATTGCCGTACTCGGGAGAAATTGGGGCACAGACTTTGGGGTGCTTTGTCTCCTTCATTCCTTGTGAAAATGAAAAATTTTGAGCCAGAACTGCATTTTTGTGTAAAAAAAATGTAATTTTTCATTTTCACAGCCCAGTTGTACCACAATTGGTGAAACCCCTGGGGGTTTGAAATGTACACTATACCCCTAGATGAATTCCCTGAGGGGTGTACTTTGCAAAATGGGGTGACTTGTGGGGGGGTTCCACTGTATTGGTAATGCAACATAGCACCCACCATTCATTCCACCAAAATTTGTGCTCCAAAATCCAAAAATAACTCCTTCCCTTCTGAGTCCTGCCATGCGCCCAACTGGTATTTTTTGGTCACATGTGAGGCATTGCCGTACTCGGGAGAAATTGGGGCACAGACTTTGGGGTGCTTTGTCTCCTTCATTCCTTGTGAAAATGAAAAATTTTGAGCCAGAACTGCATTTTTGTGTAAAAAAATGTAATTTTTCATTTTCACAGCCCAGTTGTACCACAATTGGTGAAACCCCTGGGGGTTTGAAATGTACACTATACCCCTAGATGAATTCCCTGAGGGGTGTACTTTGCAAAATGGGGTGACTTGTGGGGGGGTTCCACTGTATTGGTGCTTTGGGAGTCTTGCTAATGCAACATAGCACCCACCATTCATTCCACCAAAATCTGTGCTGCAAAATCCAAAAATCACTCCTTCCCTTCTGAGTCCTGCCATGCGCCCAATTGGTATTTTTTGGTCACATGTGAGGCATTGCCGTACTCGGGAGAAATTGGGGCACAGACTTTGGGGTGCTTTGTCTCCTTCTTTCCTTGTGAAAATGAAAAATTTTGAGCCAGAACTGCATTTTTGTGTAAAAAAATGTAATTTTTCATTTTCACAGCCCAGTTGTACCACAATTGGTGAAACCCCTGGGGGTTTGAAATGTACACTATACCCCTAGATGAATTCCCTGAGGGGTGTACTTTGCAAAATGGGGTGACTTGTGGGGGGGTTCCACTGTATTGGTGCTTTGGGAGTCTTGCTAATGCAACATAGCACCCACCATTCATTCCACCAAAATCTGTGCTGCAAAATCCAAAAATCACTCCTTCCCTTCTGAGTCCTGCCATGCGCCCAACTGGTATTTTTTGGTCACATGTGAGGCATTGCCGTACTCGGGAGAAATTGGGGCACAGACTTTGGGGTGCTTTGTCTCCTTCATTCCTTGTGAAAATGAAAAATTTTGAGCCAGAACTGCATTTTTGTGTAAAAAAATGTAATTTTTCATTTTCACAGCCCAGTTGTACCACAATTGGTGAAACCCCTGGGGGTTTGAAATGTACACTATACCCCCAGATGAATTCCGTGAGGGGTGTACTTTGCAAAATGGGGTGACTTGTGGGGGGGTTCCACTGTATTGGTGCTTTGGGAGTCTTGCTAATGCAACATAGCACCCACCATTCATTCCACCAAAATCTGTGCTGCAAAATCCAAAAATCACTCCTTCCCTTCTGAGTCCTGCCATGCGCCCAACTGGTATTTTTTGGTCACATGTGAGGCATTGCCGTACTCGGGAGAAATTGGGGCACAGACTTTGGGGTGCTTTGTCTCCTTCATTCCTTGTCAAAATGAAAAATTTTGAGCCAGAACTGCATTTTTGTGTAAAAAAATGTAATTTTTCATTTTCACAGCCCAGTTGTACCACAATTGGTGAAACCCCTGGGGGTTTGAAATGTACACTATACCCCTAGATGAATTCCCTGAGGGGTGTACTTTGCAAAATGGGGTGACTTGTGGGGGGGTTCCACTGTATTGGTGCTTTGGGAGTCTTGCTAATGCAACATAGCACCCACCATTCATTCCACCAAAATCTGTGCTGCAAAATCCAAAAATCACTCCTTCCCTTCTGAGTCCTGCCATGCGCCCAACTGGTATTTTTTGGTCACATGTGAGGCATTGCCGTACTCGGGAGAAATTGGGGCACAGACTTTGGGGTGCTTTGTCTCCTTCATTCCTTGTGAAAATGAAAAATTTTGAGCCAGAACTGCATTTTTGTGTAAAAAAATGTAATTTTTCATTTTCACAGCCCAGTTGTACCACAATTGGTGAAACCCCTGGGGGTTTGAAATGTACACTATACCCCCAGATGAATTCCGTGAGGGGTGTACTTTGCAAAATGGGGTGACTTGTGGGGGGGTTCCACTGTATTGGTGCTTTGGGAGTCTTGCTAATGCAACATAGCACCCACCATTCATTCCACCAAAATCTGTGCTGCAAAATCCAAAAATCACTCCTTCCCTTCTGAGTCCTGCCATGCGCCCAACTGGTATTTTTTGGTCACATGTGAGGCATTGCCGTACTCGGGAGAAATTGGGGCACAGACTTTGGGGTGCTTTGTCTCCTTCATTCCTTGCCAAAATGAAAAATTTTGAGCCAGAACTGCATTTTTGTGTAAAAAAATGTAATTTTTCATTTTCACAGCCCAGTTGTACCACAATTGGTGAAACCCCTGGGGGTTTGAAATGTACACTATACCCCTAGATGAATTCCCTGAGGGGTGTACTTTGCAAAATGGGGTGACTTGTGGGGAGGTTCCACTGTATTGGTGCTTTGGGAGTCTTGCTAATGCAACATAGCACCCACCATTCATTCCACCAAAATCTGTGCTGCAAAATCCAAAAATCACTCCTTCCCTTCTGAGTCCTGCCATGCGCCCAACTGGTATTTTTTGGTCACATGTGAGGCATTGCCGTACTCGGGAGAAATTGGGGCACAGACTTTGGGGTGCTTTGTCTCCTTCATTCCTTGTGAAAATGAAAAATTTTGAGCCAGAACTGCATTTTTGTGTAAAAAAATGTAATTTTTCATTTTCACAGCCCAGTTGTACCACAATTGGTGAAACCCCTGGGGGTTTGAAATGTACACTATACCCCCAGATGAATTCCCTGAGGGGTGTACTTTGCTAAATGGGGTGACTTGTGGGGGGGTTCCACTGTATTGGTGCTTTGGGAGTCTTGCTAATGCAACATAGCACCCACCATTCATTCCACCAGAATCTGAGCTGCAAAATCCAAAAATCACTCCTTCCCTTCTGAGTCCTGCCATGCGCCCAACTGGTATTTTTTGGTCACATGTGAGGCATTGCCGTACTCGGGAGAAATTGGGGCACAGACTTTGGGGTGCTTTGTCTCCTTCATTCCTTGTGAAAATGAAAAATTTTGAGCCAGAACTGCATTTTTGTGTAAAAAAATTTAATTTTTCATTTTCACTGCCCAGTTGTATCAAAATTGGTGAAACCCCTGGGGGTTTGAAATGTACACTATACCCCTAGATGAATTCCCTGAGGGGTGTACTTTGCTAAATGGGGTGACTTGTGGGGGGGTTCCACTGTATTGGTGCAACATAGCACCCACCATTCATTCCACCAAAATCTGTGCTGCAAAATCCAAAAAACACTCCTTCCCTTCTGAGTCCTGCCATGCACCCAACTGGTATTTTTTGGTCACATGTGAGGCATTGCCGTACTCGGGAGAAATTGGGGCACAGATTTTGGGGTGCTTTTTCTCCTTCATACCTTGTGAAAATGAAAAATTTTGAGCCAGAACTGCATGTTTGTGTAAAAAAATGTAATTTTCCATTTTCACATCCCAGTTGTACCAAAATTGGTGAAACCCCTGGGGGTTTGAAATGTACACTATACCCCTAGATGAATTCCCTGAGGGGTGTAGATTGCAAAATGGGGTGACTTGTGGGGGAGGTTCCTAACTTTTAGCACTTATGGTGCCTAGAAACCTACATGGTGCCTAAAAAAAAATCTCATAAAAAGGAGGCTCCAAAATCAAGTAGGTGCTCCTTCTATTATGAAGCCTGTGGTTTGGTCAACGTGCACACTAGGGCCACATATAGGATATTTTTGAAAACAAAAGAATTGGGGGAATCAATTTTTAGTCACATTTCTCTAGTAAAATCTACTGTATTCGTTAGAAAAATGTATTAAAATTGAAACTCTGCAAAAAAAAAGAAATTTTGAAATTTCACCTACACTTTGTTTTAATTCCTGTGAAACACCTAAAGGGTTAACAAACTTCCAAAATGCTGTTTTGAATACTGTAAGGGGTGCAGTTTTTGAAATGGCATCATTTATGGGGGTGTCTCACATACAAGTCCCTCAAAGTCACATCAGAACTGAACTGATCCCTAAAAAAATCAGTGTTTGAAATTTTCTTGAAAATTTGAGAATTTGCTATTCATATTGTAAGCCTCCTAGTGTCCAAAAAAATTAAAAGGAAGTTGAAATAATGATGGAAACATAAAGTAGACATATGGTCTATGTTAGTTATTAACTATTTTGAGTGGTATGATTATTTGTCTCACAAGCAGAAAATTTAACATTTTGCAAATTGCTAAATTTTCCATTTTTTCACGATATTTTGGTATTTTTCACAAAAAAACACAGACTGTATCGACCCAAATTTACCACTAACTTGAAGTACAATGTGTCACGAGAAAACAATCTCAAAATCACTGGGATAAGTAAAAGCAAAAAAAAGTTATCCCCACTTAAGTGAGACATGTCAGATTTGAAAAAAAGGGCTCTGTCATGAAGGCACAAACTGGCTCTGTCATGAAGGGGTTAATTCAGTATTTTTCATTGATTTTACAATAACAAACCCCCAAACAGGCAGACACGTTGATACATATTCATTGTGCATAAAGTAAATGATACAATACAGCAGAGATAGTAAAAAAGCAAATATCAAGTACATACTAAGAATCACACTTCCTGCAGGATTTATATAGCTGAAATACCTGAAGGCGCCATTCGGGTAGGTGTCCAACAGATAGAGACAGGAATGCATATGATGTCTTATCGTAATAAGAAATTCAAAATGATTCATTATAAATTTCCAGCAAGATAGCCGTATAACGAGCAGAATGGATTAACAAAATAGGCTATTTGTGTCAACGTGTCATCCACAAATCATAATACCTCCCCAAAACAAACCTACCACATAACCCCCCCCCCCCCACCCTGTACAACCCACCCCCAACATAGGCGTACCTGGATCCCAGAGGAACCTACCCCTGTAACTACTATAGATTATAGGAAAGGGTAAATTAGTGGCCTTTAGCTGTGGTAGTTAATCTGTGCCAAAAAACTAACTTATCCCTCCCTCCCTTCCCACCCAACCAACCCACTATCCAATTTTGTATCTATACTACACTTTACTCCCACCCACCCACCCATTATCCTTACCCACCCACCCAAGTAGCCCTCTCACCCAACTGAAGGATGATAGGAGAATAGTCTAATTTACCCTGTTTTATTGTATACTACAAGTTCACTGCCCCAGTCTGTCCATACTCCTATTATACAAAAACAGAAAATACATGCACTAAAGCAAGATAGTAAGGGTAAACCCAATAGTAGAAGATATATATCAGACTGGCAAGGTTCTTGTTAACTGTATTTAGCTCTCCCGATACTGTTTACTAATCTGGCCATTATTCAGCTTCATTGAATTGATTGATTAAACAGAATATATCCAGGATATCCGAATGCCGTATAGGAGTCATTTTGATAAGATGCATAGCGTTCTGAGCTCCCACTGCACATAATCCAAGGTTACAAGGTGAAATAAGTAACTTGTTTTCGGCCACATGGAAATATTCAGGAATTAGTCCAGGATAGGCATATAGAAAACTTGTGGACCATGGAGCCGCCTTTAGGAGCAATGTAGGAATGTTCACACGGACTAGGTCCCCTACCGAACATAAATCTGTGGGATAATAAGTATCTTCAGATCGGGACGGGACCGTTAGAAAGTAGTCATCCAGGGTATCAACGGTCATGCGAGCCGCGGGGACTGTAACATCACGGCCCTGAAGCATAGTTTCCACATCCCCCATAACACATTCTGCATGAAGGCAGGAGGAAGAGAGCAATCCCCCCATACAGCAGTGAGCTTGATGAGGAGCCTATCAGCAGAGGCATGCACAACAGCTGGAATTTCTAAAAATGCAGGAGTACAGATCGGCCAACCTGGAGAATAGATAAATAGGAATAGGGGTAGCTAGCACACCCCCACTTTGCAAGGAGATTAGCAGCTACAAACCAACTGGTTTGAGACACAGCAGTCCAGGCTCCATGTTATTTCTCTCACACCAGTGTTTCAAACTTCTTTTATCCTCGCTGGGGTATCACAGGAGGACACTTTGAGCCAGAAACAGCCTGATGATAGAACCCAGCAGTGTGTGCAGAGCTGCCTAAATCCTGCTGCCACTAAGACGGCGGCAGGAGCAGTTCCTGTGCCTCCCGCCTGCAGACAGACATTGTCCGCCTCCGTGAAGTGTCCCCCCCCCCCAGTTTACAAGGCACCGCTAGAGGAGGATGACAACACCAGCAGTACCGACAATCTCCGCTGCCGCAACAGCCAGGCAGGACTGAAGTCGGAGCGGCCGGGGGGACAGGATATCTCAAGATGGCTGCCGCTACTGAAGGAGAGACAGCACGGAGTGCAGAAGGCCAAGCCAGCTGCCACAGCCCCCACGGGCCACCCAGGAGAGCCGCAGATGGCACAAGGGACGCAGAGAAGGCTCCGGAGGGTAAGTAGGCAGTGGTAGGGAGTCCACGATCTCTGGAGCAGGATATTTAGGCAGGATTGTATCGGAGCTCTCCCCTCACACGACCACTCAGATGTCCGGCCAAGCCACGCCCCCACCGGTCATGTCTTTGCATCACTTGTAATACCACCACAGCTTTTGCCACACCCCCAATATGCCTTTTGTAATTGTCAGTTCCAGGCAGACGTGGACCTTAACCTGGTACTGATCTTGGAGAGAGAGATACACTGTAAAGTGGAGAGAGACTAATAATCAGCTCCTGTCCTTTTTAAGCACAGCCTGTAAAATTGATAAATTACTAACCAATCTGCTACTTAAAGGGCCTGCACACAGGGTGATTTCAGACCATTTTCTAGAAATCTGACTAGATTGCTTAGAAAATGACCATACATTGCTCCATTTGTAGGAGCCATAGCTATCACCGCGGGATAAAGATACTGCATGCAGGATAAATCTTTGCTAATCAGGGCCAGTGTTCACACCAAAGAACACTGGCCCTGACAGATTGCTCAGCACAGAGAGCACACACCGCTGCAGAGCGATGTGTCAACGAAGTGATCTAGCATCGATCAGATCTCTCAGCACAGCATGTAGGCCTCATTACTGCTTTCTCCACTTTATCACTCTAGAAAGCAGATGTGGAACTGGGAATAAAATCATTTGCAGTGTTCCATGTGACCAGACATGATTTGTTATTATAGGTCTCTTCAACAAAGCAATTCTGTATAATTAGTTAATAGGACATCAAAAAGTGACAGTGAATCTGATAGCAAAAAAAAAAGTGACGGTGTAAGCAAGCAAGAGCAAAAATATTTATTTTCATACAAACAGCAGTGGCATAATTACAACACAATGTAAAAATAGCTGTACATGTTTAGGAAAGTAGAGGTGCTCCCTTGCTGAGATCCTGTGATCCTCATTGAAATCTTTAGCCCCTATTAAACACACACATTTTTCAAGCAGGAAGAAAACTGTAACTTAGATAGATGTCTCGTTGGTCCTGAAGTAGAGAAAAGGAAAAGAAAAAATTAAAATAATGAATGCATGAAAAAGGTAAACAAAGGCTTAAAGGAAATTAAAAAGAACATCAACCTAAATAAGACAAACACAATAATGTTCGTGAAATTATATAGATTGACCTAAGTTAATTAGTTTGATCACAAAGACCAATGTGACAAACTACACATAGAAAAGAGAGGTACATATTTTTCTCTGTAATCGGTTATGTCTACAACGTATACACATAAATTCTAGGGTTGGAGCCAATTGACCTACCAGCAGTGGGGTTTTTACCTATGGGCTGTAGGGTGGCAGCTCCCACAGGTAATAGAAGCCTGATGCAGTCTGTCCTATTGGAAGCTCAACCTGCCAGTCACCAAGGCAGTCCCACTGGGAGGTGTTCCCTCCCTCTGGGAAGCCTGCTGAACAGCAGCCCATAAAATCCGGTATCTGCGCATGCACTGGTCCAGGTGCCTGTCATCTGTATTGTACAGGTGCCGGGACTGTGATTTCCGCCGAAGTAGCCCAGAGCACACCAAATAGCCCTGTTTACTGTTTAGATCCAGTGACTTGCAGCAATATATTGGATACATTGTCTAGTGTGTACATCTGTTAGGAATAAGACACTCCGGCTTCCGACAGTTGCTAGGCAACGGGATTGGGGTGTTGTTTCCACTCCTAGGCGGTCAGACTTGACCACTCGCCTGGCAAGCACAGACACTGCTGGCAGAGTCACTTCCGCTCCCAGATGTTTCTTGGTCAGCTGTTTACCTGGCAACCAGAGACGCCAGGCAACTGCAGGGGATTCCGCTTCCAGCTGTTGCTAAGCAGCTTAGGAGCAATTCGGATTCTAGGTGTTGGCCATACTAGGAATCCCTTAATTGGCAGTCTGGGTCCTTTTATGGGATTCGGATCAGTACAGACCCACCAGTAATAGCTTCTAGGTTATCCTGTCTTAGGTACCTGGACCAAACAGACCGGAGAACAGTCTGACCTTGTCTAGTTTAGGAAGGGTCCCAGTTCCCTACCCCATACCTTGATACCTTATGCACCTGTTGCTGCCTTGAAATAGGTCCTAAGGGACCGAAACGTTGCTTGGCCAGTAAGTGTA
Organism: Crinia signifera; assembly: GCF_055691185.1. NCBI lineage: Eukaryota > Metazoa > Chordata > Amphibia > Anura > Myobatrachidae > Crinia > Crinia signifera. Next base: position 163,454,657 of record NC_139218.1, on the reverse strand, counting down.
CCATTAAACTTGGACATTTACCTTGATGACATAATTTAACACAAGTCTGGTGAGTGCTGTTTTCCCCCAGGGGAGTAGTCTGTATGTATGTATGTGTATATATATATATATATATATATATATATATATATATATATATATATATATATATATTCGAAGAAGACCGCACTCTCACTACTAAAAAAATAGTAAATTCCGGGGTGTTCACAAGGGGTTAACATGGGTCACCATGTGTCCCAAACATATCGGAGGATCCCTCCCTTGTTGGAGGGGGGGAAAGTGAACACTCTCCTTGTAACAATTGAAAAAAAAGTCACTGGGGTTGTAAAGTCGAAACAATATAAATTACCTATTTCGACTTTACAACCCCAGTGACTTTTTTTTACAATTGTTACAAGGAGAGTGTTCACTTTCCCCCCCTCCAACAAGGGAGGGATCCTCCGATATATATAGTAGGTGGAGAGACCGCACTCTCACTTCTCGCAATAAGCACAACAGTGGGGTGCCCGACAAAGGGTGGTGATGCCCAAAATACAGAGTGTCCTCCAACTGGAGGTGTGGGGCACTCTCCAAGACAACGTCACTTCAGTGTGGGGTTGTCCAATCAATAGTTTGGATGAAGTCTACTATTGATTGAACAACCCCACACTGAAGTGACGTTGTCTTGGAGAGTGCCCCACACCTCCAGTTGGAGGACACTATATATATATATATCAAAGCAGGGTCCGGCACAGCCTCCTAGATGACAAAAATCACTTGGGTGCCTCCAACAGGGAAGTAGACAGACGGAAAGCGATGTAGCACTCCAGAGAATTTGCAAATACACTCTTTATTAGCAAGATACACCAACGTTTCAATGCCTACTTGGGCATTTTTGTCATTGACAAATTAGTGTAGAATCTCTTATGCACTCCCCTCTATCCTTCTGGGTGGCAGCGCCTTCTCCTGTGGGTTCCTGTTCTTTTGAACCCTCTGTATGAAAAATCTGAAAAAAAGGGTGAGATGGGCGCCTATAGTGCAGTAAATCCTTAGCAGGTTTTGTCTCCCTTTACCACATGAAGACAGACACACCCCTAATTCAAAGGTGTACCGTATAGGGTGGTTATCCACCACTGTTCTCTGAGCATACGACATTTGGCGGAGTGAAATGTGGAGGATTTTTCCTTGAGATCGATTTGCAGAGGCTCCAGGATCTTGTTTAAAGACGCTCAGAGAACAGTGGTGGATAACCACAATATTCGGTACACCTTTGAATTAGGGGTGTGTCTGTCTTCATGTGGTGAAGGGAGTCAAAACCTGCTAAGGATTTACTGCACTATAGGCGCCCATCTCACCCTTTTTTTCATATATATATATATATATATATATATATATATATATATATATATATATATATATATATATATATATACACTGTACATCCCAGCAAACCAGGTAAATTTTACAGAAAAGTGTAGTACAGCACGCAGTTAATCACAGGATAGTACAGACTCTTCCAAATGCTCCAGTGGTCCCTACTGTAGCCCACACCCCAGCCCATCGCTTGGGCAGCTAAACTACAATCAAGAGAATTGATCCTTTGTCATGGAAACATTTATATCAGGAGAGCACAGGTGCTGCTGATTACACAACTCTGCTGATGCTGATGCTACTGCTTCCAAAACCTGGTCTGGATCATTACCCTCATGTGGAGAGATCAGTGCTCGAAGTGGGCCGGTATACGCCGGTATGATATACCGGCACTTCCTTCGAGCACTGCTTTTTTTTTTTTATTCCAGCAGGCAGCCAGCGTTAGGTGGTTGCTAAGCAACCAACTCACCAAAGAGGATCACCCGGCAGCCATGGTGGGACATGCAGGAGGTGCATGATTGGCGCCGTGTAGTGCAGCAGCGCTCTCCAGCTGACCCCTTCTGATCTGACGTGAGGCGGGCAGTGGGCGCAGAGAAAGCCGGCGGGGAGGAAGTGGAGCCGGGAAGGAAAGCGTGGGAGAGAGGGGCCTGGCAGCGGCGAGGTGTGTGCCACAAAGGGAGTCCCAAAAAGCGCAGGGAGAGACAGCCGGCGGGAGCACAGCAGGTGGCAGGAACCAACCCCCCCCCACTCATCCAGCCAGCGGCAGCAAGGACCCGGGGAGGCCACTGAGTGTGGCAATGCTGAGGTGCCCGCACTAGTGTGGCCCCGTAGAGGACCAGACAGACGGCTCACATGGTAAGGAAGCAGTCGTCACGGCAGGGAACAGCAGCCAGCCGCGGGATCCGCAGTAGGAGCACGCGACGGGCAGGAGCCTGCAAGGTGGTCCAGCTTACAGGTACACTGCTCACCTGACCCTCTGCTCACCAGGCCTGTACACTGCTGCTCACCAGGCCTCACTGCTGTACACTGCTTACCAGGCCTATACCATCATTGCCAGATCCCACCCGGACGCACACTCCCTATCAAGGGTGCAGATACTTGGCCACTGCGCTGAATGTGAGAGAGCAGCCTCCCCAGTTACCCACTATTTCTCTCCAGTCTACGACTATTCCTCCTCTCTCCTATCTCCCAATATTCCTACTCTCTCCTGCTCTCCCGTCTCCCGCTATTCCTCCTCTCCCATCTCCCACTATTCCTACTCTCTCCTGTCTCCCATTATTCCTCCTCTCCTGTCTCCCACTATTCCTCCTCTCTCCCATCTCCCACTATTACTCCTCTCTCCCATCTCCCACTATTCCTCCTCCTCTCCCATCTCCCACTATTCCTCCTCCTCTCCCATCTCCCACTATTCCTCCTCCTCTCCCAATTCCCACTATTCCTCCTCTCCCATCTCCCACTATTCCTCCTCTCCAGTCTCCTGCTATTCCTCCTCTCCCGTCTCCCTCTATTCCTCCTACTCTCCCTGTCTCCCGCTATTCCTACTCTCTTTCCCTCACATAATTTCCCCACTCCAGCTCACTCCCCACAATCCACAACCCCCTCCTCCACTGAGCTTCTGCGAACTTTCTCTCCCCTCACAGTTCAAAACCCCTCAACCATATCTGTGGCACAACCTTCCTCCCTGTAATTGCCAGTGTGTATGCACCTTTAGGGAAGGGATGGCATAATATTGTCAGGTAATTTATCCCCCTTTTGTGAGACCACACCCTCTTTTGTGAGACCACTCCCCCTTTTCGGGGGGGGGGGGGGGGGGCGCCATGATCATACTTAACTTTTCATACCCCCACTTCAAAATTTCCAGTTCGAGCACTGGGAGAGATGCTGTCTCAGCTTCACCAGGGTGGTTGAAACTAAGGGCAAGAGTGTGGCAAACAAATTTTCAGGCAAGCTCTCTGCCTTACCCACCTCTACTCTGTCATCCGCCCAGATACAAAGCCCTCCTCCACTTTCCAGAGGTCACCCACCTCACCTTCCTCCTCCTCCTCCTTCTCCTCCCCTAGCTTCATCATAGTGTTACTTGGAGGATCAGGATCTAAAAACCTCCTGCAAAGGGCATCGGCATTGAGATGCTGTGTCTCTGGACGATGGGGCATCTCAATCTTAAATGGCTGTAATGCCAAAAACCAACTGGTCGCACATGAGCATTCACCTTCTTGTTTCTCGTCCAGGAAGGAGCTTACAAGGGTATCTGGACTGATCAGAGATTGACAGTCATAAGGTCAACATGGTCAAAAGGCATTTATTTACAACATTTGGAGCCGACAGGCGATATTTTATGCCCTACCATCCACTACGCAATGGAGGGAGAATATAACAGTGTGCTGAGCGCAGCAAGCCCTGTGAGGGGACACGGTACACTTAGACAGTGTCCATGTCGACATAGACAACAACAAAAAAACAAGAAACTCATGTCGACCTTTTGACTGTCGACCTATTGCCCTTGTCGTCTTATAGTCTGTCGACCTTTAGACCATGTCGACCTTTAGACCATGTCGACCTTTTGACTGTCAACCTTTTGACCCTGTTGACCTTGTGAATGTCTAACATTAGTGGTCGACCATATGACTGTAGACCAACTTGTAAGTACCAAAACCGCTTGCAAGATAGACTCTGTATACAAAGCTTGTCTTAAATCTTGCCAAGCAGTTTCCACTGGTCTAGACCACATTATCTTGTCTGGAAATTGTTTTTAAACATTTAGTTACTGGAGCTGCTCTAGTGACAAAATCTTGAATGAACCTGCGATAATATCCCACCTGAGAAATGTCCTAAATTGTGATTTACATTTGGGTTTAGACCAACTGAGGACTGCTACTACCTTACTAGGCTGATGGTTAACTTGTCCTCTGCCCACAATGTACCCCAAATATTTGGCATCCACCATACCAATGGCACATTTCTCAGGGTTGGTGGTAAACCTGTGTGCCTGTAGAATCTTTAATATGGCCTCTACCTTTGGTAGGTGTGATTCCCAGTTAGAGGTAAAAATAACAATGTTGGCTAAGTATGCAGCTGCATATTCCCTGTGGGGCCACAGCAACTTATTCCTAGCTCTCTGGAAGGTTACTGGGGCACCATGTAAACCAAATGGCAGCACTTTGTACTGATATAAGCCCTCTGGGGTAGAGAAGGCTGTTTTTGCCTTAGCAGCTTCTGTTAATGGATTCTGCCAATATCTACTTGTCAAATCAAGTGTAGTAAGAAACGGACTCTTGGCAACGTTTTGTACCAACTCATCTAATCGGGGCATAGGGTACGAATCAAACTGGGAAATTTGATTTAATTTACGGAAGTCATTGCAGAACCTTAAAACACCTGAAGGCTTAGGTCATGGGTCCTCAGACTGCGGCCCTCCAGATGTTGTGAAACGACAAATCCCAGCATGCCTTGCCACAGTTTTAACACTCCCTTATAGCAAAACTGTGGCAAGGCATGCTGGGATTTGTAGTTTCACAACATCTGGAGGGCCGCAGTTTGAGGACCCATGCCTTAGGTACTAAAACAATGGGATTATTCCACTCGCTGCTGGATTCCTCTTTAACCCCTAGGTGTAACATCTCTTCCACCTCCTGCTTTACCGCTGCCCATGTTGCTTCAGGTATGCAATGTTGTTTAATGATAACTCCAGGTGGACACATCATCATGTTGGATGATCTGTGTCTTTCCCAGAATGTCAGAAAACACGCCTTGGTACCGCTTCGCCAAGTCCACTATTTCTTGTTTCTGTCCAGGACTAAAGCCCTGGTTCTGGTTGGCTCACAAAGCAGCATTAGTTCGCTACTTTACAAGCCATTTAATTCTGCCGCCAGCCGTGCGAATGTCCGCCTCCACTACTTGCTGAATTTCCCCACAGCACAGTGAATGGATGTTTTGCATAAACATCCATTCACAGGCTTGCGTGCGGGCCCAAAATCATACGATGGTCGCCGACCATCGAATAATTTCTGTAGTGTTTGCAGTAAGTCAGTCTCTGCTAATTAAATTAGCTGCACCCTGCTCTGAGAACAGGTGGCCTGGTCCAGTGCGACTGTCTCTACAATTTGCACTGCAGAATATTTATCCAGCTGCAACCAGGCCCTTGCCAGTCAGGCTAGTTTGGCCAGCTGAATCCTGGAAGGCTCAGAGCTTTCCATCCGCCAGTCAAGGAAATCCTGGGCTTTGCTGGGCCCCATCACTCCAATCCTGTCAAGTATAGCCTTTTAAGGCAAGGATAGGAGCGTGCCTCAGCCACAGTCATATGCTCACTGTGCCTTCCCTGTTAAACAGGGAGCCAGGCTGTCATACCATTCCTCCACAGGCCATCCCAAACACGTCACTGTGCGCTGAAATGTGAGATTCAGTAACCTCTCCCGCTCTGGCTCACTTTTCCTTATTGCCTATAGCTCTTTCTGCAACATTTGAATCTGGGCTTGTTGCTTATCAGGCAGATCCTATTACCCTGCATGTATCATCTGGACCTAGGCTTGTTTTATCTAATTTATCATCTGGACCTGTCCAGATGCCAGTTCAGCAAACTTTTTTAGTAACTTCTCCATATTGCCCATATTTAAGGGTAAACTTAGAAGGTTCATTGTACTGTGCAAGACTCATAAGACAGTATCAGCAAACCACTGCCTGCTTCACTGGCTACTTAACACAAAAGTACAAACACTCTTTTCTTAATGTGGTGGCCCTTTAAGCTGGCTGCCTCTTTCACTGACTCTAGGTTGCCTGTCATTCAGTACAGGCAGCAGGTCTGATTAGGCTAACCAATTCACTAAGCACACCACAAGTGAAAACCTTTTCCTGACTTACAAGCCAGCTGTACAATGCCCTTCATTCTAGTTACCGTGTGTCCCCCGTGTGACCAATGGTGAAGTTCTGAGCATGCACATACTGTCATATGTGCATGTGCAGGGCTTCTGTGTGAGTGCCCTCGCCGACCTGAACTTTCGGCATGGTGCTGGCACGGTGGGGGGAGGGACTGGAGCTGTGGCGGTGCTCCATGGGAATGGCCAGCGTTTTGTGGGCTTTCACATGAAAATGCTGTGCCTTCCCATGTACAGGAGTGACGCGGGATGCAGGGGGCGAGTGGCATAACATGACATCAGCCAACTGTCCCGCCTTCGGTCCAGAGCCCGCAAATATAAGTCAGTCTCCACTGAATTATATTTGCGAACCCTGGAGTAATCATTCGATGGTTGGTGACCATCAAATGATTTCTCCAGCAGTGGGCACATGCGAGGGGATTTGTTTTTAGAACACATCCCCTTGTATAGTTGCGAGAGGATACGGCGGCAGGGCGGCCAGCAATTCGCTGGGTGTGGTGCAACAACTGCTCGGTAAGCTGTGAGCTTTGCGCAGCAGTGAGTGACTGAGAGTCGCTGTAGGAGCCACAGGTGTCAGCATGCTTCCGCCAGTCTTCCCTATGCCTGGAGAGTGACCAACCTGGTGGCTGGCCTGTGACCACGCATAAAGGGGCTGCGCGGCCATGGAAAACGCAGCACGTGTCCCCTAAACAACAGGGTGGGGCACCTGCACCCCCCCTCCCAGTATCCGCCACTAATTCCAAGACATATATATGCCGTTTATCTTGTTTAGTATCATTTGCAGATTGTAATACTGTATAAAGTTTATTTAATAACAAGATTGAAATGCGGTCTCCTTTAAAAAGAATATAGATGGATTACCCAGATTATTTTTTCCACTAATTATGTAATATTTGTTTAAAAAAACTGGTTCAGGGACGTATTAAGTGAGGAAGAGCTCCTTGTGCATTCTGATACTCCTCTCTTGCTAGGGGTTCAAGCACTACTAAATGTTGGACCAGTCATTTCTGCAGTGTAGCCGACAAGACATGGTGCAGGGTTGCACCTGATGCATGTGCTCATTGTGAAAAGGGGTGGTGTGGGTTTATGGAGGAGGCACACATCCCAAACCCCATTTTCATCACTTCAGAGGTCCTGTAGATGTAGGCTGCCCCAGGTTACTGTGTTGACTGCAAGTCCAGCTCATATACTGTGACTGGAGCCAAGATACTGCACTGTTAAATTACAGTAGGAGCAAGTTTAATATTTGCTCCTTTGGCCATGGCTATTCTATTGTTCTCAGCTGCAATACGTATTGTATTGCAGCTGAGAACAAAAAATAGCCATGGCTAGCCATGGACAAAGGAGCAAAGATGAAACTTGCTCCTACTGTAGGTGCAACACCTGCCAACAGTCACTGAGCACTCAGCACTTTGTGGTCACTCCAACAGGGTGACACCCTGATGTGGCCCTGCACCCATTATAGCATCACTGCACAGCTTATTAAGAGGAGACCACTGAATATCTGATCTTTCAAACTGTTAGGGGCCCACTTGGAAGTGCACATACTGGAGTTTATATTTAAGTACTGGTCAAATTCTTGCATACTGATCTGTGTAAATCAAGGTCAGATATGTTAGTTTAATGGTTATATTTTTAATATATTAAATAATGGGGAGCTTATGCTATAAAAAGCCTTTAAGGAACTAAATGTATGTTTCAATAATTCTGGCTTCTGGAACAAAGCTTAACTGTGACTTCACTGTGTGTACCTTTCAGGGTCAAGACATTAGAGCATACATCGGTGCAGTGGATGCACCAATTCCATTATATTCCTTGGAGATTGACAAACAGAACAGCACAAATTGTGTAAGCGGCAGGGAACAAACGTTCCATAACATAGCTGTCATTTGGCACCATTCTGATTGATAATGTGTCCTGAGAACCTATGAAACTTGCCATTTGCAACTCTGTATGACTAAAGTATAATTGACTACATACATAAATTCAATTCCTCTCACTTGGAGATCCTGCACTATTCCAAATGATTAATTTATGGCCACAAAAGCTCCCTATTAGCTTCACTTCCCCACTCTTTGGAGATCGTTCTGAAATGAAAGTCAAACATCAAAAGCGTGTGTGCCCATTACCCTCCATAATTACAAAATGTATCCCATTGGAAAAGGAAAACAAGTACAAAAGCTATATCAGTTGTCCACAGCTCCACCAACCACAAGTATCATTCACATGTCAATTAATGATATGTTCACACTGCAAAGCTCAGCAACAGGGAGGTTATAAACATTCTTGCGGTATGTGGTTTACTTGCCAACAATTTACTGATACCCGTGTATTGTGTAGACATAGTAAGGTGTACATTGTTAAATAAACTGTAAACCATTAAAGTTATTCAATCATATTGGATAACACAGTTAAAATAATGCGATAGACATCAGGAACACCTACTCTGATTCAGAGGAGTCTTTTCCGGCTGTATGGGTTCTGATACTCATAGGCGTAACCCCATTTGTTTGTTCTTGGAGGCAGGGTTTGGTCCTGTGTCCAAGTTCATTATGGATTCGATTAATTAGAGAACGGTGCTTTTTTTTCAGAATTCCTGCAATGAATAATAATAAATAAGGCAATGTCCAATACCTGATTTACATGGTTAAGCCACTTATGACTATAGCTCTGTCTCTGACCACTTACCTTTCTGTGTTTGAGGTCTATTTTGTTTAAGTGATGTTACGGGTTGCTCCATCAAACACATGTCTACATTATCCATAGTCTTCTCTGATTTAACATTATCTACTGTAATCAAGAGGACAAGCAGATGTTAATGCTAAAACCAAAATTCTGAAGACACAATTATCCCTCCTGTTTTTCCTTTAAATACTGATGGCATATATGGACTGATATAATTTTACTGTGCACATTGACAGAGAAATGTCCTGGTGTGAATTGAAAGGTCTACAGTTAATAGGTCGACAACAAAAGGTCAACATGCAAACGGTCGACACTGAAAAAAGGTCAATATGCACTAGGTCAACATTGACAAAAGGTCGACATGGTCAAAAGGTCGACATGAAAATGGTCGACACATGAACAAGTTGACATGCGTTTTTCCACGGTTTGTGGTGTCAATGTGGATACCTGTCAACAATGACCACCAATTTGTGTAATGTGTACACTAGCCCTGTAGCCATGCTCTAGGATTAGTGTCTCTCTTCGCTCGGTATACATTAAATCTTGACAATTAGTTTGCGTGGACGGAAGTATGAAACGGCAACCTTTTGTCTGTGTCAACCTGTTGCATGTCGACCTGTCTACCTACATACTGTAGACCTTTTTAATCACTTCCATTTCCAGAGATGTGCATGCTACAGTTGGTAAGGCTAAAATGCTTGGAGCCCAAATTAACATTTGAAATGGGGTATTCTATCATGGCCGATATTTTCAAATACATTTTAAAGCTGAATCTGCCTTGTCAGAAATGGACGCTAAATTGTTGAATTAGCATCAGTTTACGATTAAAAAGATGTAGATTCACTGATCCACATCTTTTCTGACTTTTTTTAAGGTTTCCAATAGTTGGAAAAACTGGAAAATATTGAAAAGGTCGAATTTTAATTTGATAAATTCTTGGCGAAAACTGCAGATATTTCTGATGTTTTGGAGATGCAGACGCTGGAATCTTGACAGCCGGCATCCGATCGTAAGTATGCTGTGGTCTGTTGGTATTTAGGTGGGGGTATTTAGGTTTAGGCATTTGGAGGAGTTAGGGTTGGTAAAAGGGTTAGGATTAAACACTAAAAATGGGGGGTAGAGCACCAATGGTGATGGTTAGGCTTCAGATAGGGAGTGTTTATGGGGGTAGGGGGAGAGGGTTGTGTTCAGTGGGATGCCATTTCAGTCTTCTGACCGCTGACATCCTGTTTTCCGGTCACACATATTCAATAAAACGTCTCATTATACAGCTACTTCAAAGGATTAATACCTTTTGTAAAAGTTTGCAACATTTTCTCATTGTTAAGACTAGTGACAATTTCCCAGTTTGAGACCCCAGGACTATCTGTGTCATCTTCATCGGCGCTGTCAGAGGATTGAGTGGATGCAAAGGAGCCGCTGTGGTCATCATCAATTGACAATTCACTGTCTGAATCAGAATCTTTAAAAAAAAAAAAGAGCTGTTAGTTGAGTTTTCATGTGTAAAATAACAATTAGGCTTTGGTTGGTATCTACATAAAAGAAGTATGACTTTTTGCGTTACCGATGCAGTTTCAACACTGAAAAATAGGTCATGGTACAAGTTATTAAAGCCTCATACACACTACCCAAGGGACCTTCTGAGCAATATCTTAAAAAGGTGAAGTTTATATACTCAATATCCTTAACAACCCCACCCCTGTCAGTTGAACATGCAGGTTCATTTTGGCAGGGTCCCGGTGACGTCACTGATTGATATTGTTCAATGTGTATGGAAAATCTCATCCACCCACTCCAATACATTAACAATATTGGTGGTCCTGCAGGTTGTCAAGTGTGTACGGGGCTTAAAATTATGTAAATAAGAGTGGTACTTATGTATTATCTGGGCTCCCATGTTAAATGCACCCCATTTTTTCATACCCCTACTATCCAACTACGCATGGAGTTGATTTTATATATTGTGGCGAGCGCAGCGAGCCACCGCGCCCGAAGCATGGCGAGCGGACGCGGTCTCATAAGAAAAACGGGAGCCCAGATATTACATAAGTACCGTAAGAGTTTATGCTATTGATTGCTAGAACCATCAAGTGTCAGAGGATTGAAGTGCATATATTACTATTTTGGGTTTGAGAGGCTCCCAATAGAATTCCCTATATCACAAATATATTAAGCAAAGAATTGGTGCAGGTGGCAAAAGTAATAATAATAATAAAAAAAAAAATTAGGGGCCAATTCGAATATGCAGCTATTCTGTTTTGCTGGTATATTGTACTATTATTTTTAGCACTCTGGAAGTGCAATTATGGGCAATTCACAATTCAGGCTGACAGTGATGATAGCTACACAAATTTTGATAGAGGCTACATTAATTTAAGTTACACTTCACGTGTGTGACTCGACATCTGCACCATATTTTATATATGGTGACATTTTAAGATACAAAGGACTGCAAAAAACGGAGCAACAATTTTTGGTAAGCCGGTGGGACCATTTTTGTTGTTGTTGCAGAATTCATATATTAGTCACAGTTTGCAATACATGTCAAATCGATGAGGAGAGATTTGATCATATAACCTTGTGGTTATTGCTTTAATAATGCTTTTTTTTTTTGTAAAAAAATTTTTGGGGGATATATTGTACATATGTAGCCATGCTCATTATGGCTACATTGCAGCCACAGGTGCCCGTTTGATGCAGCAAGTCGCACATAACGGAGAACAGATATTAAACTACTATGGAGAAATGTATTTATAGAATTTTTTTCTGTTAATACACTTAACCAATTGTTTTGACTGAACAAGAGTTGCTTATGCACAGGTGTAATCAGTAGTCACAGGCTCAACACCATAGATTGCCTGATGAAACCTACAGTATGAAGTTCCATCTGGAGATGTGGGTGAAGAATCACTTTAGAATGCAGGGCCTGATTCAGACTGCAAAGGGAGGCTGTAGTCTGCTTGGAGGTTTCCTCACCCTATGGCTTCTAGAGCATGAACAGCATTGCGTCGCATCACTAGCATCAGACCCCGGCTCAGATAAGCTTTGGTAAGGTTGTCATTGAGAAAAATTATATTATATGTGTTGAGGCAATCCGGGTAGCAAAATGAGAGGTGTGCTAACATGTATATTTTTAGGGTGATGAACACAATTGTTATAATTGTATCTATTTACTGCACCGGAATAGAATTTCTAATAATGTTTTGAACAGGTTTAAGTATTAATTTTCAATAAAAGCACTGCCATGAACCCAATCTACAGAAGTGCTTGATCTATAATCAAGTCTATGTTTTGTATACAGTATATTTATTTCCCAGAAAAATTCAGTCTGGAAGTTGAATTTTGTGGCGGAATATTTGGTGAGGAGGCATAATGTAAGCATGGACAAATCTTTATATCTGGCATAGATGTAACAAGGACAATGAAGCAAGTGGGGTACCTCAAGGAGACACTGGGCCAGATGTACTATGCTTGAAAAGTGAAAAAAATGGAGAGATAAACCACCAGCCACTTAGTTCCTACTGTACCTGCCATGTCACAGGCTGTGTGTCAGCATCGGAGAGTTCTGTGTTCCCGGCTGTGACCGGGGTGGGCCAGTGGAGGGCGCTGGAAACAGGGTTTGTTGGATGAAACTATGAGACATACACTGGAACACCATGGAAAAGCTGAACCAGAGGGTTGGCGGAGACCAGAACAGGGGCGTAGAATCTTCCTCGCCAGTCGTTTTCTCCAGGGAGCTTTGGACTTAACTACGCCCGACGAGCAGGTCACAGCCCCGGCCCTGGTCCTCTGGAACTGAGCTGACTGGTGACAGAGGATACTGGGAATGAATACTGGAGATCTTGAGGAAGACTAAATAGTTCTGTGAGGGTCAGTCTAGGGTCATAGGGTCATTGGCCTGAAAGCCAGTAATGACAGGAGGCAACGACTTGGAAGCTAGAGATGGTTGCTGACGGCCTGGGAGCTGGAGGTAAGTGTCGACGGTCTGTGAGCCAGTGAAATTTGTAGACGGCTTAGGAGCCGGAAATGAGTGTTGATGGCCGGGGAGCCGGGGATGATTGTCAATGGCCTGTGAGTCGGTGATGATTGTCGACGGCCTGGGAGCCGGAGATGGTTGTCAATAGCCTGAGATGATTGTTGAAGGCCTGGGTGCCAGAGATGATTGTCGATGGCCTGGGAGCCAGTGATGGTTGGCGATGATTGTCAACCATCCTGGGATGATTGTCAACCATCAGCCTGGGAGATGATTGTCGATCGCCTGGGAGCCGGTGATGGTTGTCAACGGCCTTGGAGACGGAAGTGGTAGTGCTCATCAGGACGCTGATGGTATTGTCACTGATGTGCACAATAGTGGGTATTTGGCCTGGGAGCTAATAGTGAGTGGCTGGCCTGGGAGCCAGTAAGAGGTAGCTGCCCTGGGAGCCAGTGGTGACCTTTGCTGGTGATGGTTGAATATGACTCAACTGCTGAGATGGAATTAGCTGGGAGGCAAACTGGCAGGTGGTGGGTTAAACAGCAACAGGAGTAGAGCAGCAGCATGTCACAGGTGGAAATGAAGCTGCAAGACGCAGCATCAATCAGAAACAGGAAGTATCTGTGTACAGGTGTACAGGTCAGAGTTCAGGTCAGTGGACAGTGCTATTGGTTCAGCCTGTCATCTGACCGCAGATGTCATGTCGGCGCCCATGCAGCAAGCAACCAGCGTGGAATGCAGAAGCAGGCCCCGGAGGGACACAGGGGACATATCGCCATGGGTCACGGCAGGAGGAAACACAGACTGCGGGTTTGTGCCATAGGGCGTGCCAGCGTGAAGGTAAGGGACCCAGCCGCAGACACGACCGCACACCGTGACTCCTGACACTGTTTTTGAAAAATGACAGGTAGGAGCTGATTGGTTGGTGGCTTATCACTCTCCATTTTATACCTTTTCAGGGCTTAGTACATCTCGCCCACTGACAGTTACCAATAGACGCTCGGGATCTGGCTGTAAACAAAAAGATGGGAGTGGGCAGCGCTGGTATATGTGCTATTACTGTGCAATATTAGGCAGAAAAGATGATAAAAATAAAAATGGAAGATTGGTAGATCTATCACAGTTTTAATACATTTACTAAAATATAAGCCAGAATTTGCGGCTAAAAACAATAAGCAGTTATGAATAAAAACAATGAAATAGTCATCTCACCGAACCGAACCACATGGAGGTGGGGCCCAGGAAGTCCCAAATGTCCAGGGAGTGTGCACTGGTGTCACACACTTGTTGGTGGGGGTGGAAATAAATGTCCAAATGATGATGTTGGTATGTTCCCAAACTGCAATATGGAGGGAGGGCACAAAGATGTAGATGCCAGGAGTGGCCCAAGATGGCACGAATCACCAACTCCTGTCGCCGGATGTTATAGGCTGGTGTCCTCGACCTCTACTATTGTTGCAGAAATATTTGTAATCCAATTGGATGGGATAAGTGAGGGGTCAGTGGTCTGGTGATGGGTCTTCCGGGCAGTAGATAGGACAATTTCCTCGGGGTGGTCGAGTAGAGGTCGAGGACACCAGCCTATAACATCCGGCGACAGGAGTTGGTGATTCGTGCCATCTTGGGCCACTCCTGGCATCTACATCTTTGTGCCCTCCCTCCATATTGCAGTTTGGGAACATACCAACATCATCATTTGGACATTTATTTCCACCCCCACCAACAAGTGTGTGACACCAGTGCACACTCCCTGGACATTTGGGACTTCCTGGGCCCCACCTCCATGTGGTTCGGTTCGGTGAGATGACTATTTCATTGTTTTTATTCATAACTGCTTATTGTTTTTAGCCACAAATTCTGGCTTATATTTTAGTAAATGTATTAAAACTGTGATAGATCTACCAATCTTCCATTTTTATTTTTATCATCTTTTCTGCCTAATATTGCACAGTAATAGCACATATACCAGCGCTGCCCACTCCCATCTTTTTGTTTTTTGCTTACCATTTGTACAGGACTAACTACCCTGTCCCAGGGCAGCTGCTTAGGAAAACCGCTCAGTCAGGCGCACCTGACCCCGAAATCACCTAGTGTGATCCGGGTTCATCCTCTTTTTTCCACGGGATCTGGCTGTAGCCTGTAACCACCTGACTGCACAATTTTATGGTTGTCATCATGGGACCCTGCTAGTGCTGCAAAGTTATTCTCCTCACTCATTAAACCCACAATTACCTGCTTTAGACACTGGGTGGGTATGTGGGTGCTGGCAAGGCTTGCCTAATATTGCTGGAGACAGTGAGTGTTCATTTTTTTTTTTATGTGCTCATTCTTAAATCAGGGATTTAGCCTACAGTATTAGAGAGCTCCGTGATCATCTGCCCACGACCTGACTGTCCTATTTCACATAGTCTTCACTAGTTGAACTCCAATAGTGCTGTTGCTGAGATTCTTATGTCAGCTACAGAACTTTTATAATTAAAAGCCTTAATTATTTGCTAATTATGGCAAGTCTAGGTCAGGGCTGGGCAATAGCGGCCCTCCAGATGTTGATGAACTACACATCCCAGCATGCCTTGCATCCTTTTCAGCATGGCCACATAGCAAAACTAATGCAAAGCATCCTGGGATGTGTAGTCCATCAACAGCTGGAGGGCCACTGTTGCCCAGCTCTGGTCTAGATGATCATCTAGGGACTGGACCTAATTAAGGTTCCAGGTGCCTTAGGCTAATAAACACGTAGCTCCCCTTGTAATGCTGTCTAACACACGTGTATGGGAGCTCAGGGACTCGCCACTCATACTGCCCATGTACATGTGACAAAGGTTATACAACTGGCATGTAGGATCTAATGCTTGTGGTGAGTGAAGGAGACTTTGCCTTTAGGCTGCCCAGCTGGAACTGTAGCACAATGTACATAAAGTAATGGTTCCATCAGTAAGTTACAGCCATCTGGCAGTCACCAAGTTACATCATTAAGTTACAGCCATCTGGAAGTCACCTTAATAACTTTATCCCCCCACAGTACATCAGGTCACTCTACATAGGTTAAACTTTCACCAACCTGCCTTCCCTATCAGCATAAGGAAGGCAGGTTGGCAGCATCCTATTGGGTGTGGTTGATTCACGAGTTCGGATCATCACGGCACTGGGCGCATTTTATGATGGGCTGAATATGCTTAAAAGCACTCGCACCTCCATAGAGGTGCAAGCAATTTTAAGAGAATTCGGCCAAGTAAAGGGTGCGAGATTGGGATGAATCGGATGCCGTTTCCAGCGTTTAAATGCAAGATCGAATGGCACCTTACACCCTTGGGACCTAATAGGATCGACCCAATAGACTGTTTACTTTAAAGTTATCTTCAGCAACAGTGTTTATTATTATTACTATTATTAATTATTAATATTATTTATCTATAGGGCACTAAAATACTGTACAATGTTTATAAAGATTGCTGCACCAGCAGTAATAATACCCAAATAAGCACTAGGGTGGCAGAGCCAAAATGTTTTGATCACGCAGGCAGTGATCACGGTAATAGTGACGGAAGGTACATGAGGGTGGTATTCATTATTGTTACTGTATATGAAAGTTTTGCCTTGTACTAATGCCTCATTAATCTATTTTTCTAGTGTGTGTTTACTTGAGTGCCAATATCAGATGTTTTTTTTTTTTTCAAATATTCTATTACTGTGTTGCTGCCACAATTATTTGGTACAGTAATTTCTTGCTTATAAAGAAAAGGGACATCTTGATAAAATGACAGAAGTGTAGTTTGGAGGTCAGAACACACATAGAATAAAGTGATGGAAAGGAGGGTGTAACCTTGGTTGTCCTTGGCTTCTATGAAAACACCACTGTAATCATTTAACTCCACAAGAGACTGAACGTTCTTAAGCCCAGCTTTGTCTCTGAAATAAATAATTAAAATAGCACATAATAATAAACATGAGAAGTAACAAACATCACATAGTATACAAAAATTATGATATTTATTTCACTCTTTTAATCGCCAATCATTTACACTGCAAAACCAGGTTGATTTTGCCCTGTAAATGATTTAAAAAAAAATGGGAAAACTCTCCCAAAATCTCTCACTTTCTGATTCTCACACCTTATTACATTTGGCCCATAAAGTTCTGTAAAATTTGTAACTATAGAGTTTTGCACACAATAACTTTTGGAATTATATTTCCAGTTTTGGAGACAGCACAAAAAAAAAACCATAACAAAATGTTGACATCTTGTAATGACTGTTCCATTTAATTTCCAAATGATTACTATAATTTAGGGACCCAAGGAATGGGCACCACAGAACCACCATGTGAGGTGTACAGAAAGAGGAGCAGGATGAGACAGCAGGCACTGGGCACCTGGTCACACATTGAATTGTGTGACCAGGGTTGAGTGGCAGGGCCGTGCAGCATACACAGGGGAGACGGGTGCACACATGAGAAGGAGGAGGAAGAGGAGTGAAGAGGTGCAGTGAGGGACCAAGTGCCGAAAATACCAGGAGCAGGCACCAGGGGAGAAGTGTGCCGACACTGTGAGGGGAAGTACTGCAGGACGACGATCGGAAGCAGCTGAGAACAGCAAGTATTATACTGTATAAACTGTTTTCTCTCTTGTGTTTCTTTTGTGTTTTCTTTTCTTCTCTTCCGCTTATTGTATAGTATTTCAATTATAATTGTTTTGGGCTGTCTTATTGAATTGGGTATTATTGTATTGTATTGGGTTGTTTTAGGTTTTCTATTGTAGAGGTGCCCTTATAGATTCCCTCCAGTAGCATCTCCAAGATAGTAGGAAGGGGAGGAAGATGCAGGCCAGTGCTG
The DNA here is from genome assembly GCF_055691185.1 of Crinia signifera. Classification (NCBI taxonomy): domain Eukaryota; kingdom Metazoa; phylum Chordata; class Amphibia; order Anura; family Myobatrachidae; genus Crinia; species Crinia signifera. Next base: position 163,436,951 of record NC_139218.1, on the reverse strand, counting down.
ACTTAACAAATCCCAGTAAATTCCCCAGACTGGACAAAACTACTGAGGATGTTACTTCAAAACTGGTGGGGCCGGATGTGACCATTACCTCTAGCATCCAGGGGATTGGCACATCAGGCTTAGTGGGTGCTAGGGAATCAGGGACCACAAGACAGATGGTGGTGGTAGGGAATTCTATCATCCGTAAGACAGACAGGGCAATCTGCTACCGGGACCATGATAGTCGTATAGTCTATTGTCTTCCGGGTGCTCGGGTATGGCATATCGCGGACCGGGTGGACAAATTACTGGGAGGGGCTAGAAAAGACCCAGCGGTCATGGTGCATGTTGGCATGACCAAGTTAGTGGCAGATGGGGTGTCCTTAAAAACGATTTCAGGGACTTAGGATGTAAGTTAAAAGCAAGGACATCCAAGGTAATTTTCTCAGAAATATTACCTGTGCCACGTGCTAGTCTAGGGAGACAGAGGGAACTTATGGAGCTAAATGCGTGGCTAAAGGGATGGTGTAGGAAAGAGGGGTTCGGGTTCCTAGAGCATTGGTCAAACTTTTCAGACAGACGCCATCTATACGGCAGAGACGGATTGCATCTGAATGGAAAGGGGGCGGCAATGCTAGGAGGCAGGATGGTTAAAAGGTTGGAGGAGTCTTTAAACTAGGCATAGGGGGATACACATATGAAGTATGGGCATGTAAGACAGAATAGTGAGGAATGGGAGAGCAAGAGATTGGAGGTTGGAGAAAGGGGGTTGGGGAGAAAACTAGAGTCTGTAAGAAATCAGTAGAGCATCGAGATCACAACCATAGGTACTTGTGTAGTTTCACAGCGCCGGAAGTGCAGAGGCTCGCGTGCCGCTCTAGCTATGAAACTTGGCAGACTGCCAGGTAGCGTAGCGCTGCGCGTGCCAAATGTATTGAAGTGTATCGTGTAAAAAACAGACAAACGGGGCTTAAAAACAGACAAACGGGGCTTATAAATCACACACCCCGGCACATCGCACACCCCGGCACACCGCTGGTGTTCCCAATGTAGACGCTAACTTATTTAGCGTCTCAATTCACACTCCCGGAACTTCGGCTTAGACGCGCGTGGACAGCGTTACGTAGTCAGTCAGTCAGTCAGCAGTAGCCCTGTATGAGACACTGAGGTGAATGTGTTCCTGAATCAGCCTCACTATCCACGCCCACCCGAAGCGTGGCGAGCGCAGCGGTACGCGTCCTACGACCTTTTCATACCCCCACTATCCACGTTGGCGTGGAGTTGAGAATAGATTAGTGTGGCGAGCGCAGCGAGCCACCGTGCCCGAAGCGTGGCGAGCGCACGTGGATACCTTCACAGCTATCCGCGTCCCCTCGCGGGCTTCACAGGTGTCAGCGTCCGCTCGCCACGCACCGAGCCCGAAGCGTGGCGAGCGGACGCTGACACCTGTGAAGCCCGCGAGGGGACGCGGATAGCTGTGAAGGTATCCGCGTGCGCTCGCCACACTAATCTATTCTCAACTCCACGCCGACGTGGATAGTGGGGGTATGAAAAGGTCGTAGGACGCGTACCGCTGCGCTCGCCACGCTTCAGGTGGCCGTGGATAGTGGGATTTACACGGTCCACAGCTGTGGCGTCCACTAGTGGCACTGAGGGTGGGTCTCAATAGTGTTCCCCTAGGGCCACCTAAATTTAGATGCTTTTGCGTCTAAATTTAGATGTACCCCTTCACCTAAGTAAATCCAGACACATTTGCGTCTGGGTTTACAAGCCCCAACACCTTTGCGGCTTGCAAGGCGCCTGTATTCTAACGCTTTAGCGTCTGAATCCAGGCTTTCCGGCTTCTTAGCGGCTATCTATGCGACTCGAGATTCAGACGCAGTTGCGTCTGAATCTCACGTACAGTTTAGAAGCCCCGGCATCGCTCGCTGTGCCGGGGCGTCCACTTTAACATACCCCCCTTGTCAGCGGTGCCCAGGCGCTGCCTATTTCACTGTGGAACTACAAGTGCCACAGTGACATTGACCTGACAGCGCTGCTGCTGCTGGCCGGCCGCTACGCTGTTTACGTACAGCTAGAGCGGCACAAGCTCAGTCAGACAGAGCTAGAGCGGCGCGAGCACACTCTGTCTGAGCTAGAGCGGCATGCGCACGGTTAATCAGAGCCTCTGGCAGGCTACCAAGTTTCATAGCTACAGTGGCACGCGAGCCTCTGCACTTCCGGCGCCGTGAAACTACACAAGTACCCAACCATACCTTAACGGAAGAAAATAAAAATAAGCTTAAACTGAAATGCTTGCTCTCTAACGCAAGAAGCTTAGCAGGAAAAATCGGGGAACTGGAAACTGTGGCCACAAGGGACGAATATGATATAATTGGTATAACAGAAAGATGGTGTAATGAGTCCCATAATTGGGCACTAAACATGGAGGGATATACTCTCTTCAGAAAAGACAGAGAAAATAGAAGTGGCGGGGGAGTGTGCCTTTAGGAAAGAAATAACGTAACCCTGTGTGAGAAGGAAATGAGCTTAGGAATAGACAAAGTTAACACGGAGGCAGTGTGGGCAGAGATAACTGATAATAACAAAAAAACTAATAATAAAATTTTAATAGGGGTATGCTACAAACTGGCGAACGTTAATGACAGGGAGGAGTCTCTACTTTTAAACCAAATCAAAAAATCGTCAGATCAGGGGCAGGTACTAATTATGGGGGATTTTAACTTTCCAGACATTGATTGGATAAATGAGACATGTAAGTCAGCAAAAAGCAGTGGGTTCCTAAACTTACTCAAGGATCAGTTTATCACACAAACGGTAGAAGCTCCAACTCTCAATGAGGCACTATTGGATTTAGTATTAACAAATAATATAGATTTAGTTTCAAACACCAAAGTAATTGAACATCTAGGGAACAGTGACCACAACATGGTCTCACTGGAAATCAACTTCTGTAAACTACAACATACAGGACCGGCTAAAATATTAAACTTCAGAAAAGCTAACTTCAAATTATTCAGGGAATCTCTAAAAGAAATAAAGTGGGAAAAGGTATTTGAGGGGAAGAATGCAGAGGATGTTGGAAACACTAAAAAAATGTGCTCGAATCATTAACTATTAAACACATACCAAAAGTCAATAAGGGCAAATTCAATAACAAAAAAAGCCATCATGGTTGGACAAAAAAGTAAATAAAACAAGAGCACTTAAATTTTATAAAGATACCACGAATGAGGAGGCGTCCACCAAATACAAAGAATTAAACAACATTTGTAAAGGGGTAATCAAAGTAGCTAAAAGGGAAAATGAAGAGTGCATAGCCGCTGAGAGCAAAACCAATCCCAAGGAATTTTTCAAGTACCTCAATAGTAAAAGTAATTAAAGAGAACATAGGCCCATTAACCGATATCAATGGTGAAAGTTTTACAGAGGACAAGGGAAAAGCAGAACTATTAAAGTTCTTCTCATCAGTGTTTACTAGGGAAGAGCAGACAGTGGAACATATAGGTACCACAAATCAGGCCAGATCTTAATATTGCTTTCACGACTGAAGAGGTAATATTGCGGCTCAGCAAAATCAAAACAAACAAATCACGAGGCCCAGATGGGATTCACCGTAGGGTACAAATGGAATTAAGGGAGGAATTAGCAACCCCTCTGTATTACATTTTTGAGAACTCTTTTTCATCTGGTAAGGTTCCAAAAGACTGGAGAATAGCGGAGGTAGTACCAATATTCAAAAAAGGAAAAAGGGATGACCCAGTTAATTACACACCTGTGAGCTTAACATCAATAGTGGGTCAATTATTTGAAGGATTTTTAAGGGATGGTATACAGAAATATTTAAAACAACATAGTTTACTTAGCATTAACCAGCATGGGTTCGTGAAAAATTGATCATGCCAAACAAACTTACTACTTTTCTATGAGGATGTCAGCAAAAACCTCGATAATGGAAACGCTGTAGACGTGGTCTTCCTAGATTTTGCTAAAGCTTTCGATACAGTGCCTCACAAGAGGTTAATAAAAAAACTGAGGACCTGGGGTTAGGGGTAAGAACCTGTAGATGGGTAGAGAACTGTGCAATAGAGAGCAGAGAGTGATTGTGAACAGTGCAGTATCAAATATGATACCAGAACTAAGTGGAGTGCCACAGGGGTTAGTACTAGGGCTCACTTTATTTAACATATTTATTAACGATATTGGGCTGGGATTACTCAGCAACATTTCCATCTTTGCTGATGACACAAAATTGAGTAGAGTTATTAGATCAACCGAGGATGTCTCCGCGCTCCAGAATGATCTTAACCCCTTCCCGACATTTGACGTACATTTACGTCATGGTCGGGAAGTACTTGGCATAAATGTACATGGCATAAATGTACGTCATGCCATTTAACGGTCACCGCGTCTATAGACGCGGTGACAGTTTAAACATGTCTGCTGTCCCTGACAGCAGACATGTCCCTGCATGCCCAGGGGGGGCTGCGATGCCGCCCCCCCGTCGGCGATCGCTGTGATTGGCTGTTCAGTGTGAACAGCCAATTACAGCATTTTCTGTGTCACCGGCGAATAACGTTCGCCGGTGACACAGGGATCGGTGGTGATTGGTGCTGTAAAGTACAGCACCAATCACCACGGGGTGTAAGGGTGACACTGGTGTCACCCCACCTCACCCAACCCGCCCCCAAAGGCTGTGATTGGTTCGTCGGACCGACGGACCAATCACAGCCATGGAGGGGGATTTAAACTAACGGTGACTGCACTGCAGACGCCATTCCGGTCTGGAATTGCGTGCAGTGCGGTCACCGTGCCAATCTGCCGTTTTACTGACCTGATCCTTGCAAAATACTTACTTGATCACAGCTTGTAGCGTTCCTGGAGCTTGTGACTTCCTGTGTTGTGCTGTGCTGTGTTGTGCTGCTGTGCTGCTGCAGTGTGTTCCAGTTATAGATAGAGAGAGATAGAGAGAGAGAGATAGAGAGAGATAGAGAGGGCTAGTGACAGAGTGCTACATTTTGTGCTGCTGCAGTGTGATAGAGTTATAGATAGAGAGATAGAGAGAGATAGAGAGAGAGAGAGATAGTGACAGATTGTGCTATATATTTTTTATATATATACAGCTGTACTGCGTGTGCAACTGACTGCTGCCCCCCCCTTTTGTGCTGATCAGTATAAATTAACTGATCAGCAACTTTTTGGGGGCACAGGTTTTTTTTTTATATATATACCAGTGCTGCTGCAGTGTCATAGAGTGGTAGATAGTGAGAGATAGAGAGATAGAGAGAGATAGTGATAGAAAGTGCTATATTTTGTGTCTGCTGCCCCCTTTTTGTGCACCCCCAGCAACTTTTTGGGGGTGCAGGGGTTATTTTTTATATATATAACTGTCAGTGCTGCTGCTGAGTGATAGATAGTGATAGATAGTGATAGATAGTGAGAGATAGAGAGAGATAGAGAGAGATAGAGAGAGATAGAGAGATAGTGACAGAGAGTGATAGAGAGTGCTATATTTTGTGTCTGCTGCCCCCCCCCCTTTTGTGCTGATCACTATATCTGAGGTGATCAGCAACTTTTTGGGGGTGCAGAGGTTTTTTTTTTATATATACCTGCCAGTTGCACTGTCAGTTGCACCAAAGGTTGTGCACCTGCTGCCCCTCACTGGTAATCAGTGTCGCATCACTGATCACCTTTTTTTTTTTTTTTTGAGGGTGCTGTGGGGTCTTTTTTAAAAAAAATGTTATCAAATTTTTTTGATCAAATTCCTGTTGCCTTTGAGCGCTGTTCAGTGACGGACGTTACTGACCAACATCTGTGCTCAATTTTTGGCGCAGGACCTTTTTTTTTTTTCCTGCACTACATACACACTACACACTACATACTACATTGAAATAAAGTTTGTACCCCCCCTACACTATACACGTGTTGAAACATTTCACTACCAGAAACACAAAAATAAAAATGGCATCCCAAATGTCATCCCAAATGTCATCCCAAATGTCATCCCAGTCATCCAGAAGAATGTATTCAGCGGAGGAGGCATATGCCATGCTTGCCTCTGACTCTGACACAGCCAGTGAGGCAAGCGGGGAATTTGAAGGATTCATCTTAAGCTCCTCTTCCTCCTCTAGTGATGAGGGACCCCCTCAAAGACGCCCCCGTAGAGCAGCTGAGACCCCCCCCCAATAATTGGTCTCGTATGGACCCCACCACCAGACAATTTTGAGCCCCAGGTTCCTGAGTTTTTGGCCATCCCAGGAATCCAATTTGATTCAACAGGTCTCAGAGAAATTGACTTTTTCAAATTATTTTTCTCTGATGATTTTATAAATTTAATGGTGGACCAAAGTAATTTATATGCCCAGCAGTTTATTGCTCAAAACCCCACGTCATCATTTGCTAGGTGGACCCCTGTAGATGCAGTAGAGATGATGACGTTTTGGGGTCTGGTGTTTCATATGGGCATAGTAAAAAAGCCAGAAATTAGGCAATATTGGAGTACAGATGTTCTGTACAGCACCCCACTTTACCGTATGGCCATGACCCGGAATCGTTTTGAGTTAATCCTTAAATTTTTGCATTACAATGATAATGCACAGTGCCCACCCAGAGATGATCCCACCTTTGACCGGCTATTCAAAGTCAGGCCGGTCATTGATCACTTCAGTGCCAAATTTGAAGAGATGTACATCCCAGATAAATTCATTTGCATAGACGAGTCCCTTATACATTTTAAAGGAAGGGTTAAATTCCGCCAGTACCTTCCCAGTAAGAGGGCAAGGTATGGCATAAAAATGTATAAGCTGTGTGAAAGCACCTCAGGGTACACCCACAGGTTTAGGGTATATGAAGGGAAGGATTCAAGAATTGAACCGCCAGAATGCCCCCCCTCCCTCGTAGGTGTTAGTGGAAAAATTGTCTGGGATTTAGTGCACCCCTTCCTGGATAAAGGTTATCACCTCTATGTGGATAACTTTTACACCAGCATCCCCCTGTTTAAGGCCCTTGGTTCAAGAGGTACAGCAGCTTGCGGTACTGTGCGCAAGAACCAAAGAGGCCTCCCAAAAACGCACATTGCCCAAGTAATGAGAAGGGGTGAAAGCAGGGGAATATGCACCGAAAATATGTTGTTGGTCAAATATAAAGACAAGAGGGATGTCCTTATACTGACAACAATTCACGGAGACAGTACCAGCTCCGTCCCTGTACGAGGTACCAGTACCCACACCTCAAAACCTAATTGTATCCTGGATTACAATAGGGACATGGGCGGAGTGGATCTTTCAGATCAGGTACTGAAGCCGTACAGTGCCCTGCGGAAAACAAAAATCTGGTACAAGAAGCTGGCCGTGTATATCATCCAGATGGCACTGTATAACGCTTACGTGCTATTCCGTTCTACCAGCCAGAGGGGGACATTTATGCACTTTCAAGAGGAAGTCATAAAGGGCCTAATATTTGGGAACCAGCAGGCAGAGGGCCCCAGTACTTCTAGTACTGGCCCCCGTATTGTACCAGGGCAGCATTTTCCTGATGAAATCCCCTCCACTGGAAAAAAGGGCAGGACACAAAAAAGGTGCAAAGTTTGCTATAAAAAGGGAATAAGAAAGCAAACTATTTTCCAGTGTGACACTTGCCCCGACAAACCCGGCCTATGTATAAAGGAGTGTTTTAAAATATACCACACATCTATGGATTATTAGGTTCATCATTTCACCGTGCTTCGGGGGTCTTGCTAATGCCACATAGCACCCACCATTCATTCCACCAGAATCTGAGCCGCAAAATCCAAAAATCACTCCTTCCCTTCTGAGTCCTGCCATGCACCCAACTGGTATTTTTTGGTCGCATGTGAGGCATTGCCGTACTCGGGAGAAATTGGGGCACAGATTTTGGGGTGCTTTTTCTCCTTCATACCTTATGAAAATGAAAAATTTTGAGCCAGAACTGCATTTTTGTGTAAAAAAATGTAACTTTTCATTTTCACTGCCCAGTTGTATCAAAATTGGTGAAACCCCTGGGGGTTTGAAATGTACACTATACCCCTAGATGAATTCCCTGAGGGGTGTAGTTTGCAAAATGGGGTCACTTGTGGGGGGGTTCCACTGTATTGGTGCTTCGGGGGTCTTGCTAATGCGACATAGCACCCACCAACATTCCACCAGAATCTGAGCTGCAAAATCCAAAAATCACTCCTTCCCTTCTGAGTCCTGCCATGCACCCAACTGGTATTTTTTGGTCACATGTGAGGCATTGCCGTACTCGGGAGAAATCGGGGCACAGATTTTGGGGTGCTTTGTCTCCTTCATTCCTTGTGAAAATGAAAAATGTTGAGCCAGAACTGCATTTTTGTGTAAAAAATGTAATTTTTCAGTTGCACAGCCCAGTTGTATCAAAATTGGTGAAACCCCTGGGGGTTTGAAATGTACACTATACCCCTAGATGAATTCCCTGAGGGGTGTAGTTTGCAAAATGGGGTCACTTGTGGGGGGGTTCCACTGTATTGGTGCTTCGGGGGTCTTGCTAATGCGACATAGCACCCACCAAAATTCCACCAGAATCTGAGCTGCAAAATCCAAAAATCACTCCTTCCCTTCTGAGTCCTGCCATGCACCCAACTGGTATTTTTTGGTCACATGTGAGGCATTGCCGTACTCGGGAGAAATCGGGGCACAGATTTTGGGGTGCTTTGTCTCCTTCATTCCTTGTGAAAATGAAAAATTTTGAGCCAGAACTGCATTTTTGTGTAAAAAATGTAATTTTTCAGTTGCACAGCCCAGTTGTATCAAAATTGGTGAAACCCCTGGGGGTTTGAAATGTACACTATACCCCTAGATGAATTCCCTGAGGGGTGTAGTTTGCAAAATGGGGTCACTTGTGGGGGGGTTCCACTGTATTGGTGCTTCGGGGGTCTTGCTAATGCGACATAGCACCCACCAACATTCCACCAGAATCTGAGCTGCAAAATCCAAAAATCACTCCTTCCCTTCTGAGTCCTGCCATGCACCCAACTGGTATTTTTTGGTCACATGTGAGGCATTGCCGTACTCGGGAGAAATTGGGGCACAGATTTTGGGGTGCTTTTTCTCCTTCATACCTTATGAAAATGAAAAATTTTGAGCCAGAACTGCATTTTTGTGTAAAAAAATGTAACTTTTCATTTTCACTGCCCAGTTGTATCAAAATTGGTGAAACCCCTGGGGGTTTGAAATGTACACTATACACCTAGATGAATTCCCTGAGGGGTGTAGTTTGCAAAATGGGGTCACTTGTGGGGGGGTTCCACTGTATTGGTGCTTCGGGGGTCTTGCTAATGCGACATAGCACCCACCAAAATTCCACCAGAATCTGAGCTGCAAAATCCAAATATCACTCCTTCCCTTCTGAGTCCTGCCATTTTTTGGTCACACATGAAGCATTGCCGTACTCGGGAGAAATTGGGGCACAGATTTTGGGGTGCTTTTTCTCCTTCATACCTTATGAAAATGAAAAATTTTGAGCCAGAACTGCATTTTTGTGTAAAAAAATGTAACTTTTCATTTTCACTGCCCAGTTGTATCAAAATTGGTGAAACCCCTGGGGGTTTGAAATGTACACTATACCCCTAGATGAATTCCCTGAGGGGTGTAGTTTGCAAAATGGGGTCACTTGTGGGGGGGTTCCACTGTATTGGTGCTTCGGGGGTCTTGATAATGCGACATAGCACCCACCAACATTCCACCAGAATCTGAGCTGCAAAATCCAAAAATCACTCCTTCCCTTCTGAGTCCTGCCATGCACCCAACTGGTATTTTTTGGTCACATGTGAGGCATTGCCGTACTCGGGAGAAATCGGGGCACAGATTTTGGGGTGCTTTGTCTCCTTCATTCCTTGTGAAAATGAAAAATTTTGAGCCAGAACTGCATTTTTGTGTAAAAAATGTAATTTTTAAGTTGCACAGACCAGTTGTATCAAAATTGGTGAAACCCCTGGGGGTTTGAAATGTACACTATACCCCTAGATGAATTCCCTGAGGGGTGTAGTTTGCAAAATGGGGTCACTTGTGGGGGGGTTCCACTGTATTGGTGCTTCGGGGGTCTTGCTAATGCGACATAGCACCCACCAACATTCCACCAGAATCTGAGCTGCAAAATCCAAAAATCACTCCTTCCCTTCTGAGTCCTGCCATGCACCCAACTGGTATTTTTTGGTCACATGTGAGGCATTGACGTACTCGGGAGAAATTGGGGCACAGATTTTGGGGTGCTTTGTCTCCTTCATTCCTTGTGAAAATGAAAAATTTTGAGCCAGAACTGCATTTTTGTGTAAAAAATGTAATTTTTCAGTTGCACAGCCCAGTTGTATCAAAATTGGTGAAACCCCTGGGGGTTTGAAATGTACACTATACCCCTAGATGAATTCCCTGAGGGGTGTAGTTTGCAAAATGGGGTCACTTGTGGGGGGGTTCCACTGTATTGGTGCTTCGGGGGTCTTGCTAATGCGACATAGCACCCACCAACATTCCACCAGAATCTGAGCTGCAAAATCCAAAAATCACTCCTTCCCTTCTGAGTCCTGCCATGCACCCAACTGGTATTTTTTGGTCACATGTGAGGCATTGCCGTACTCGGGAGAAATCGGGGCACAGATTTTGGGGTGCTTTGTCTCCTTCATTCCTTGTGAAAATGAAAAATTTTGAGCCAGAACTGCATTTTTGTGTAAAAAATGTAATTTTTCAGTTGCACAGCCCAGTTGTATCAAAATTGGTGAAACCCCTGGGGGTTTGAAATGTACACTATACCCCTAGATGAATTCCCTGAGGGGTGTAGTTTGCAAAATGGGGTCACTTGTGGGGGGGTTCCACTGTATTGGTGCTTCGGGAGTCTTGCTAATGCGACATAGCACCCACCAAAATTCCACCAGAATCTGAGCTGCAAAATCCAAAAATCACTCCTTCCCTTCTGAGTCCTGCCATGCACCCAACTGGTATTTTTTGGTCACATGTGAGGCATTGCCGTACTCGGGAGAAATCGGGGCACAGATTTTGGGGTGCTTTGTCTCCTTCATTCCTTGTGAAAATGAAAAATTTTGAGCCAGAACTGCATTTTTGTGTAAAAAATGTAATTTTTCAGTTGCACAGCCCAGTTGTATCAAAATTGGTGAAACCCCTGGGGGTTTGAAATGTACACTATACCCCTAGATGAATTCCCTGAGGGGTGTAGTTTGCAAAATGGGGTCACTTGTGGGGGGTTCCACTGTATTGGTGCTTCGGGGGTCTTGCTAATGCGACATAGCACCCACCAACATTCCACCAGAATCTGAGCTGCAAAATCCAAAAATCACTCCTTCCCTTCTGAGTCCTGCCATGCACCCAACTGGTATTTTTTGGTCACATGTGAGGCATTGCCGTACTCGGGAGAAATTGGGGCACAGATTTTGGGGTGCTTTGTCTCCTTCATTCCTTGTGAAAATGACAAATTTGGAGCCAGAACTGCATTTTTGTGTAAAAAAATGTAATTTTTCATTTTCACTGCCCAGTTGTATCAAAATTGGTGAAACCCCTGGGGGTTTGAAATGTACACTATACCCCTAGATGAATTCCCTGAGGGGTGTAGTTTGCAAAATGGGGTCACTTGTGGGGGGGTTCCACTGTATTGGTGCTTCGGGGGTCTTGATAATGCGACATAGCACCCACCAACATTCCACCAGAATCTGAGCTGCAAAATCCAAAAATCACTCCTTCCCTTCTGAGTCCTGCCATGCACCCAACTGGTATTTTTTGGTCACATGTGAGGCATTGCCGTACTCGGGAGAAATTGGGGCACAGATTTTGGGGTGCTTTTTCTCCTTCATACCTTATGAAAATGAAAAATTTTGAGCCAGAACTGCATTTTTGTGTAAAAAAATGTAATTTTTCATTTTCACTGCCCAGTTGTATCAAAATTGGTGAAACCCCTGGGGGTTTGAAATGTACACTATACCCCTAGAAGAATTCCCTGAGGGGTGTAGTTTGCAAAATGGGGTCACTTGTGGGGGGGTTCCACTGTATTGGTGCTTCGGGGGTCTTGCTAATGCGACATAGCACCCACCAAAATTCCACCAGAATCTGAGCTGCAAAATCCAAATATCACTCCTTCCCTTCTGAGTCCTGCCATTTTTTGGTCACACATGAAGCATTGCCGTACTCGGGAGAAATTGGGGCACAGATTTTGGGGTGCTTTGTCTCCTTCATTCCTTGTGAAAATGAAAAATTTTGAGCCAGAACTGCATTTTTGTGTAAAAAATGTAATTTTTCAGTTGCACAGCCCAGTTGTATCAAAATTGGTGAAACCCCTGGGGGTTTGAAATGTACACTATACCCCTAGATGAATTCCCTGAGGGGTGTAGTTTGCAAAATGGGGTCACTTGTGGGGGGGTTCCACTGTATTGGTGCTTCGGGGGTCTTGCTAATGCGACATAGCACCCACCAAAATTCCACCAGAATCTGAGCTGCAAAATCCAAAAATCACTCCTTCCCTTCTGAGTCCTGCCATGCACCCAACTGGTATTTTTTGGTCACATGTGAGGCATTGCCGTACTCGGGAGAAATCGGGGCACAGATTTTGGGGTGCTTTGTCTCCTTCATTCCTTGTGAAAATGAAAAATTTTGAGCCAGAACTGCATTTTTGTGTAAAAAATGTAATTTTTCAGTTGCACAGCCCAGTTGTATCAAAATTGGTGAAACCCCTGGGGGTTTGAAATGTACACTATACCCCTAGATGAATTCCCTGAGGGGTGTAGTTTGCAAAATGGGGTCACTTGTGGGGGGGTTCCACTGTATTGGTGCTTCGGGGGTCTTGCTAATGCGACATAGCACCCACCAACATTCCACCAGAATCTGAGCTGCAAAATCCAAAAATCACTCCTTCCCTTCTGAGTCCTGCCATGCACCCAACTGGTATTTTTTGGTCACATGTGAGGCATTGCCGTACTCGGGAGAAATTGGGGCAAAGATTTTGGGGTGCTTTGTCTCCTTCATTCCTTGTGAAAATGACAAATTTGGAGCCAGAACTGCATTTTTGTGTAAAAAAATGTAATTTTTCATTTTCACATCCCAGTTGTATCAAAATTGGTGAAACCCCTGGGGGTTTGAAATGTACACTATACCCCTAGATGAATTCCCTGAGGGGTGTAGTTTGCAAAATGGGGTCACTTGTGGGAGGGTTCCACTGTATTGGTGCTTCGGGGGTCCTGCTAATGCGACATAGCACCCACCAACATTCCACCAGAATCTGAGCTGCAAAATCCAAAAATCACTCCTTCCCTTCTGAGTCCTGCCATGCACCCAACTGGTATTTTTTGGTCACATGTGAGGCATTGACGTACTCGGGAGAAATTGGGGCACAGATTTTGGGGTGCTTTGTCTCCTTCATTCCTTGTGAAAATGAAAAATTTTGAGCCAGAACTGCATTTTTGTGTAAAAAATTTAATTTTTCAGTTGCACAGCCCAGTTGTATCAAAATTGGTGAAACCCCTGGGGGTTTGAAATGTACACTTTACCCCTAGATGAATTCCCTGAGGGGTGTAGTTTGCAAAATGGGGTCACTTGTGGGGGGGTTCCACTGTATTGGTGCTTCGGGGGTCTTGCTAATGCGACATAGCACCCACCAACATTCCACCAGAATCTGAGCTGCAAAATCCAAAAATCACTCCTTCCCTTCTGAGTCCTGCCATGCACCCAACTGGTATTTTTTGGTCACATGTGAGGCATTGCCGTACTCGGGAGAAATCGGGGCACAGATTTTGGGGTGCTTTGTCTCCTTCATTCCTTGTGAAAATGAAAAATTTTGAACCAGAACTGCATTTTTGTGTAAAAAATGTAATTTTTCAGTTGCACAGCCCAGTTGTATCAAAATTGGTGAAACCCCTGGGGGTTTGAAATGTACACTATACCCCTAGATGAATTCCCTGAGGGGTGTAGTTTGCAAAATGGGGTCACTTGTGGGGGGGTTCCACTGTATTGGTGCTTCGGGGGTCTTGCTAATGCGACATAGCACCCACCAAAATTCCACCAGAATCTGAGCTGCAAAATCCAAAAATCACTCCTTCCCTTCTGAGTCCTGCCATGCACCCAACTGGTATTTTTTGGTCACATGTGAGGCATTGCCGTACTCGGGAGAAATCGGGGCACAGATTTTGGGGTGCTTTGTCTCCTTCATTCCTTGTGAAAATGAAAAATTTTGAGCCAGAACTGCATTTTTGTGTAAAAAATGTAATTTTTCAGTTGCACAGCCCAGTTGTATCAAAATTGGTGAAACCCCTGGGGGTTTGAAATGTACACTATACCCCTAGATGAATTCCCTGAGGGGTTTAGTTTGCAAAATGGGGTCACTTGTGGGGGGGTTCCACTGTATTGGTGCTTCGGGGGTCTTGCTAATGCGACATAGCACCCACCAACATTCCACCAGAATCTGAGCTGCAAAATCCAAAAATCACTCCTTCCCTTCTGAGTCCTGCCATGCACCCAACTGGTATTTTTTGGTCACATGTGAGGCATTGACGTACTCGGGAGAAATTGGGGCACAGATTTTGGGGTGCTTTGTCTCCTTCATTCCTTGTGAAAATGACAAATTTTGAGCCAGAACTGCATTTTTGTGTAAAAAATGTAATTTTTCAGTTGCACAGCCCAGTTGTATCAAAATTGGTGAAACCCCTGGGGGTTTGAAATGTACACTATACCCCTAGATGAATTCCCTGAGGGGTGTAGTTTGCAAAATGGGGTCACTTGTGGGGGGGTTCCACTGTATTGGTGCTTCGGGGGTCTTGCTAATGCGACATAGCACCCACCAACATTCCACCAGAATCTGAGCTGCAAAATCCAAAAATCACTCCTTCCCTTCTGAGTCCTGCCATGCACCCAACTGGTATTTTTTGGTCACATGTGAGGCATTGCCGTACTCGGGAGAAATTGGGGCACAGATTTTGGGGTGCTTTGTCTCCTTCATTCCTTGTGAAAATGACAAATTTTGAGCCAGAACTGCATTTTTGTGTAAAGAAAATAATTTTTCATTTTCACTGCCCAGTTGTACCACAATTGGTGAAACCCCTGGGGGTTTGAAATGTACACTATACCCCTAGATAAATTCCCTGAGGGGTGTAGTTTGCAAAATGGGGTCACTTGTGGGGGGGTTCCTAACTTTTAGCATCTTATGGTGCCTAGAAACCTACATGGTGCCTAAAAAATAATCTCATAAAAAGGAGGCTCCAAAATCAAGTAGGTGCTCCTTCTATTATGAAGCCTGTGGTTTGGTCAACGTGCACACTAGGGCCACATATAGGATATTTATGAAAACAAAAGAATTGGGGGAATCAATTTTTAGTCACATTTCTCTAGTAAAATGTACTGTGTTCCTTAGAAAAATGTATTAAAATTGCAAATCTGCAAAAAAAATGAAATTTTGAAATTTCACCTACACTTTGTTTTAATTCCTGTGAAACACCTAAAGGGTTAACAAACTTCCAAAATGCTGTTTTGAATACTGTGAGGGGTGCAGTTTTTGAAATGGCATCATTTATGGGGGTGTCTCACATACAAGTCCCTCAAAGTCACATCAGAACTGAACTGGTCCCTAAAAAAATCAGTGTTTGAAATTTTCTTGAAAATTTGAAAATTTGCTATTCATATTGTAAGCCTCCTAGTGTCCAAAAAAATTAAAAGGAAGTTGAAATAATGATGGAAACATAAAGTAGACATATGGTCTATGTTAGTTATTAACTATTTTGAGTGGTATGATTATTTGTCTCACAAGCAGAAAATTTAACATTTTGCAAATTGCTAAATTTTCCATTTTTTTCCGACATTTTGGTATTTTTCACAAAAAAACACAGACTGTATCGCCCAAAATTTACCACTAACTTGAAGTACAATGTGTCACGAAAAAACAATCTCAAAATCACTGGGATAAGTAAAAGCAAAAAAAAGTTATCCCCACTTAAGTGATACATGTCAGATTTGAAAAAAAGGGCTCTGTCAGGAATGCAAAAACATGCTGTGTCAGGAAGGGGTTAATAAACTAGATGAGTGGGCGAAAAAGTGGAAGATGAGGTTCAATGTAGATAAATGCAAGGTTATGCACCTTGGGAGACATAACCAGTGTGCTAGTTATATTCTAAGCAGGAAGGCATTGGGTAATTCAGTACTGGAAAAGGATATAGGAGTCCAAATAGATAACAAATTGGGGTGTAGTGCTCAATGCCACATAACAACAAAAAAGGCCAACAGAATTCTAGCATGTATAAAAAGGGGTATGGAAACTAGGGACTCAAAAGTAATTCTGCCACTGTTCAAGGCATTCGTTAGACCACACCTTGAATATGGAGTACAATTTGGTGCTCCACATTATAAAAAGGACATCATAGAATTGGAAAAAAACAAAGAAGAGCAACAAAGCTAATTAAGGGAATGGAAAATTTAAGCTACGAGGACAGATTGAACAAACTGGGACTGTTTACACTAGAGAAGACATGTTTAAGGGGGGACATGCTCAACATGTACAAATATATCGGGGCCAATATAAGGATCTGTCAAGCTCCCTTTTTACTGCAAGGAAGGACTCTAGGACACGTGGGTACGAGTTTAGATTGGAAGAAAGAAGATTTTGTTCGCTTAGAAGGAAACATTTATTTACAGTCAGGTCAGTTAAACTATGGAACTCTCTTCCGGGTGAGGTCGGCTGACACAATAAATACATTTAAAATAAGGTTGGATAAACATTTATTGGTTAAAAACATCCAGGAGTACAAGTAAGAATCATAATCTGTCTTTAAAAACAAAACAAAACAAAACAAAAACATCTGAATACACTAAATATAAAAAGGGATAAGCTATTAAAACCTAGGTTGAACTCGATGGACACAAATCTTTATTTAGCCTTATCTACTATGTAACTAAGGGCCTTATTCTACTTCACTCTTAGAGGCAAATTCCTTCTTAGCTGGACAAAACCATGTGCACTGCAGGAGGGGCAGATGTAACATGTGCAGAGAGAATTCGATTTGGGTGGGGTTTTCTTCAAAGTGAGATCTATATTGCAGTGTAAAAATAAAGCAGTCAGTATTTTCCCAGCACAGAAACAAAATAACTCACCAAATCTAATTCTATTTTACATCTGCACATTTTACATCTGCCCCCCTGCAGTGCACATGGTTTTGTACAGGCAAGAAGGAATTTGTCTCCAAGAGTGAACTAGAATAAGGCCCTAAGTTCATTTAATAGACAGTAACCTATCTGTAATTTATCAACATGCAATTTAAATACATATTAGAAGAAATAACAATTAAATATGAAATTAAAGTAGGAACAGGCTGGAGGCCACAGATGAAGGCTAAAGGCCACCATACACGTGATTCTGATGGATCGGGCCAAAAAATCAGGTGAAATTAGCCAAAATTGGATGCATTTACCATACAGTCTGATGTGTTGTCCCATGTGGCATCAGATCGGAGTCGGAGGTCAGACAGGCAGACCATAAGATGGGTCGAAATTGGACCCATCAATGGTACATCGCTGGTGCTTTTTGGCACGAGTGATGTATCACAGTCGATCAGGTCTGTAGTTGTGTGCCAGAGATGCCAACACTGGCCCACACCTCTAGTCTGTAAAGCTAAGAAGCACTGGGCAGAAGAGGTGCTCTCCCCGCACTGCATCCTTCCGGGGAACAGGCTGCACTGTGGTAGCAGCGGGTGGCTAGGAGGTGGGAGCCCACCCACAGCTACCAAAACTTTCATTCAAATGAATGGACAACCATTGATTGGCTCTTTCAGGTAATCAGTGGCCATCCATTCATTTGAACAGTCAACTTCCCTGGTAATGTAGGCACTTTTTACATGTGAAAAATCACATGCAATTTATCACATGTAAAAAATGGCACTTCAAGCGCCAAATCGTATGTGAGCCCTCACAGGGGGCTGCAGGGAAAGTTGAACGTAAATCAGGTCAGATTTG
This sequence comes from Crinia signifera, assembly GCF_055691185.1. Taxonomy (NCBI): domain Eukaryota; kingdom Metazoa; phylum Chordata; class Amphibia; order Anura; family Myobatrachidae; genus Crinia; species Crinia signifera. Next base: position 163,419,009 of record NC_139218.1, on the reverse strand, counting down.
TCCATAACACAAGTAGAAAAGTGTATGGGGGCCATTAGGTTTGCATTTTAATGTGATATACATAGCCCTGGACTCCTGGTAATCTTACCTCGCAGACAACTTTTGTAATTTGTTAAACCTCTGGCCATTATAAAATACTTTTGTAATAAGTCTTGGCAATTTTAAAGATACAGATTTGTAAATTCAAATAATTTTCTTAGACTTGAAAGCAGTCTCACCTTAACAGGAATGGCAAGTAACAACGACTCCCTCTTGATTCAAGTGAACTATGTAAGGAGCCCGTTGAAGAACAATATGGCAAGTGATAAAAGTGGCCATCTTTAGAAGTACTACCTGTATGTGACTACAAGAGAATTTTTGAAATGATCAATAAATCAAATGAATGTAAATTATATCACACCTGTATTAAGAAATAAAATCAGACAAGTAAAAGTCTTACCGTGATTAATGTCGATTTTGTCACAACACTAGGTTCATTCACCCTAATGACAGTACGCTTAAGTGCCCTGAAGGCATCTTTGTTAAATATCACTTTGATCATGAAGATAAGAGGACCCTGCCAGGATAAACATTAATATTAGATCATCATCATAAGGGCCAAGAAAACATTGAGCCTCCTTCATATATTACAAGAAAAAGCCAGCTACAGTTCACAATCCATGTTGTAATGGAAGTGATGCAAATGCATTATATATTCGATTGTATTTGATTTGCATGCAGAGAAAATATTGTTTTTTAAATATATAACATACTGAGCGAAATGCATTTATGTATTACAACAACACACATTTTAAACCTTACCTATCCACCCTTTTCAGTAGAATATGGTTTTACCAAGATGCAAAAACTTGATTTTTGTACTTACTCTTATATCACTTTCTCAGATTCCATCTTGGGGACACTGGACCATGGGTGTTGCTTGAGGGATCCATAGGAACTGATGCTTAATTAGTTGCTCCATCACTATGATCTCTTGCCTTCTGCAACCTGTGGTCTGCAGTACAACTTCAAAAGTAGCCCTAAATCAAGGGTGGACTACCTAATGTACAGTAACTTACAAAGCAACTACAGCAAACCCACAAACAAAAACTGAGTGTATGGGTGTGGATGTAACGTTCCCCAGATAGACAGACAGAAAAGGATTTAACAAAAATCCAGTTTTAACTTTTATCCAATATGGGGACACTGGACCATGGAACATACAAAAACCGCCCATTCAGAAAGATATGAATGGAAGACTTTCCGACTGACCGGTTGATACAAATACCGGAAATAAATAAAGCGTTGAACCTGTTGGTAAACAGAGGACTAAACTGACACAGATTTAATGGGAGCCTAACAGAATTGGAAAACAACCTGCTGAGTTCAATAGGGAGCCACATGACAAGGAATGCGGTAAATACCAGAGTATGTATTATATTACATACATTGTCCTTGTTTTGTGATCTAGACTGCTGTACAAGGCCTAATTGAGTCCCCTAGGTCTCTCCAGAGTGACACTGTGGTGGTCCTCCTGTGAGACATGAGGATCAGCCTCAGGAGATATCTTGAATTGTATAAACATTAATAAATGAAAAATATCCACACCAGCAATGGTCACTGGTTGTTTGTCATGTACAGCTCCAATATTGTTTAGAAGCACCAGCAGCTAGATCATATAAGCATGTGCATACCCCAACATCTTCATACCTCATTTTGCCTTCCCCATCCTAAACATATTACCTGAGTGCGCTATTACTCCATCTCCAAAATGTAACTAGGGGTTTGTACAACTCAGCTGCAGCTACCCGTGCACCTCCTCAAACCCCCAACTCTGATAAAGCGCAGTACTCTAGAATTCATGTAAACTGTCCACCTGTACTGCTGCACATACCAGGAGTGGCTACACAACACCATTAATCATTCATGGGAATCCTAGACTACAGAAACACATGAATAGATAGGGATAGGGATACCTTCTCTCAGTTTGATCACACAGCAAACAAATTAAATCAAGGACAAAAAATCTGTACCAGCATCTTCATACTCGAAAAATTATTGAACAAAAAAAAAAATTGTGGTGGTATATATTTGCACTCCAATGGTACATAGATCAGAACACAATACCCAAGGGTTTGGAGATCAAAAATACACCCATGTGCAACCAAGACAATCAGACATTCGACGGGCGGCAGTCGGCATTTAGATACTCTCTAGGCTGCGAATATATGCAGCTCAGCAAATAGGTCACCCCCTTATGGCTATTTTCCCAAAGAGCATGAGATTTTCAGGAGGTGAAAGACATTGCTGAAAATCTTTCATTATAAAAGGCTATTTACATAATGGTCTGGTTTTTTTTTCCAAGGGTTCCATATATACATTACTGGCACCACTGCCCACCAACGTATAGGAATAAGCAGTTAATGGCAGCCTTCTCTGGATAGCCATGGTGAGCCAAGCCCTATTGTCCTCAGCTGCAGTACAATACATAGAACAATAGAGTAGGGGATTAGCAGAGTAATCCTATTACTCACTCATTAACCCTTATAAAGGGATAGATGAGGATGGCTCTATCTGTATATACCTTGCTGGACTGTGCCAGCAATGTATATTCCTTACCAGATTTTATATATACATTGGTGGGCAGTGGTGGCGATGGAGTATACATTGCTGGCCTGCGCCAGCAATAAAAAACTAAATATATATATATATATATATATATATATATCTAGAATAAAGCAAACGGGCGCTCCATAGTGCATTACCAGTTTAAAATTTGGTTTTATTAAATGAAAAGAACGTCCCCAATAGCAAGGGGTAACGTACCGCAATAGGCGGTATAAAACACCGCAAGAATGTCAGCATAAAAGATTGCTGTGCCAGCAATGTATACTGTATATTGTGGGTAGTCTGTTTCACATTGGTGGCAGTGGCTACTTACTTTTATATTGCGTTAATAAGGGGGACAAGAAATATAAAGGATAAAAAAAAAAGAGACAAAGAAACATAATATTAAATGTTAAAAAGGAAGAACTATGGAAGCCCAAAGATTTTCAATTTGAGTGCTAGGACATGCTTCCAGAGGAACCTCAAGTTTGCTCCCACTTGCAGGATAGACCCATTTCAAACCTTCATAGATGTCGGAAGAATTACATTTAAAAAGTTTTTCTTGAATCAAACGCCAGTTCCAGAAGAAGAGACTCAACCCTTTAAGAAAAAGGGCAACTTCTACCCTACCCATGTTAAAGGCAATTTTATTGAGACCTTCACTCAACTCATTATAGACAACATCCCCAGCCTAAACCAAAATAAGTATATCAGGTAGTGGAATCTCACACGGAAATAAAGACTGGCTATTAAAAGCCTACAGGAAGAACAGAGCATAATTGTCAAACCATCTGACAAAGGCGGAGGCATCATTATTATGGATAAATCCTGGAGTGAAGAAGAAATCCGAGTACAAGAGGTCGAACAATCATACCATAAATTGAACAATGATACCACAGCCAGAATAAAAAATTACTTTTCTTTACTGCTAGAAGAGCATCTCCAAAAGGTATCAATTAAAGAAGAAGAACATAATTTCTAACCATCCAATCCACTAACCTCCACCATATACGTCCTCCCAAAAACTATAAGCATGAATTCAAACCTCCAAAACCATCACATACAACCCCTGGATAAAAACATTCCCTCCTATCTAAAAGATATTACGGATACACTAGTAAAATTGAAGGAAATAAATTGGGATAATGACATGTATGTTATCTCTGCGGATGTCACATCATTATATACAATCATCAACCATGATAAAGGATTAGTTGCAGTCTCCTGGTATTTTGACAAAAGCTATCTAGACAATAAATAAAATGGAATTCAGTTCATATTACATAATAACAGTTTCTTTTTCAAGGGAGAAAACACCATGGGTACCAGGTTCACCCCAGCTACGCAAATCTTTTGGGAGGAAGACAACATCTATCTCCATCTGGCATGGGGTCAAAACCTGGTATCCTGGCTCAGATATATAGATGACATCCTTTTCTACTGGAGAGGTCAGAGAGAATAATTTTTGTTCCACCATTCACGCACATGCAAAGGGATGTGTCAGTGTACACATCCATTCGCATGCTTCCGAGGGGATTCGCTGGGGTAAGTGGCATTAAGCCATTCACTAAGCAGTGAATGACTGCTGCTTAGTGAGCCGTACTGAATCAAGCCCAAAATGTTACAAGAAACCCACTGATACAAATAGTTTTATACCTAAAGAGTGAATATCTTAACTGATGACTAGATGGGATATCAAAACTTCCTGTCACCTGATTGGAACTACCTTTTTAAGGGAAATCAGTGGAGCATGCAGACATCCTTAATAAAGGGGGGAGGAGGTCATGCATAAACCATACATCCCAACTGTCTAGATCAGTGGTGTCAAACTCATGGCCCTCCAGCTGTTGTGGAACTACTTGTCCCAGCATGCCTAGCCACAGTTTGAGCAATACATTATATAAAATCTGTGGCAGGGCATGCTGGGATGTGTAGTTCCACAACAGCTGGAGGGTCATGAGTTTGACACCACTGGTCTAGATTTTCAAAGGACATTCCAAATTTTTTTGGGCCTGGCAGTGTCCCACTGTGGAGGGGTGGGGGAGGGGGAAGTTGGGAGTCTCCCCTGTTAGTTTCTGCTCTGCCTAGCAGTAAATAGAAGCTGTGCCTCCACTATATACGTCATCCCAAAAACCATAAGCATGAATTCAAACCTCCAAAACCATCATAGCAGGAACCGATAGCCTCACAAGCAATCTCATTATACATCTACCATCACATACAACCCCTGGTTAAAAACATTCCCTCTTATCTAAAAGATATTACGGATACACTAATAAAATTGAAGGAAATAAATTGGGATAATAACATGTATGTTATCTCTGCGGATGTCACATCATTATATACAATCATCAATAGTGCAGTGTCTAATCAGGGAGATAGAGAGGGGGCATGGCTAACAGCTCACAGAGCACTGTCCATGCCCCCACATTGGTGGCACAGTGAACACGGCTTTACAATCACTCCATGAAGCCATACCGCCTTTGGGTACGCACACGGCAGGGCAATGAGGGTGTCCTGTGACTACGGACTCTACAATCAATCAAATATATCTTTATTGTCAACAAATGCCCACATGCAGTGAACACTTAACGAAATTCATATATGGACAATACAGCGTAGGAGAACAATAAAAGAAAACAACATCAGAATACCAGATCAATGCACAAATCCAACTATTTCCGCATTCAGAGCACGAATTGCCACTGCGAAGAAACTCTCCCCAAACCGTCTTCTTCTACATAAAATTGAACGATATCTCTTGTTTGATGGTAATAAAGAGAACAATTTACCACTAGGGTGCAAAGGATCTCTCAGGATACTCTTTGCCTTTGAGAGGAGCCGGTTTTCATATATATGTTGAATACTTGGTAAAGCGACCCCAGTTATTTTGCTTGCCAGTAAAACCACTCTCTGAAGAGATTTGCGGTCAGCGGCAGAGCAGGAGCCGAACCATATTAGGACACCGTATTGGGAGATATGCGAAAGCTGTGTAGTGCAGTAATGAATGTTGTATACTTGGCATACAGTAGGTATGTTCCTGCTTTTTGCAACCATTCTACAGGATGAATGAAATCAGGGCACACAGCCAGTTCTGATCTTCATTGCTGATGGATCTTCTGATGTATGCTGCAGACCATGTACAAAAATATCAGAAACCTTATAAATAAATTTAAAAACAAAAACTCATCTAAAAGTACAAGGCTGCAGCCAGGGGTGAATTTTGGGGTCATGCCACCGCTAGGCACATTATGGGTCGCCTCCCATCAAATCACTGGACCCTTTACTTTGGGGACTACAGTCTGCCAAAGTAGCATCGTCCTCGCTGCCTGCACAGACACCATAATTTACTGACCATTACCCTCTCCTTCCACATGAAAAAATAAGTCTTGACAAAACCAAAATAAGAATCCTGGCCTCATTTGGTCATCTGCCTAGCAGGTTACTAATGCAATTGACCATGCTGTGCGCCACCCTTAAGTGTGTCACACTAAAGACCATGTGTTGCAGAAGGTAGGAGCTACGCCGTTAAATTTATACTAGTCTAAATAAGTCCTAGCAGATCCCTCAAGTAACCTCCATGGCCAAGTATTCCCTAGATTGGAGGAAAGAGAAATTGCACCTATACTAGGTTGATTAATACTTTGTAAAATTTTAATAAATAAAGTTTTGACTCCCATACCTGTGCACAGACAACACCTGCATACATGTAGTGTAGAAGCAGAAGATCACTGTTGATTGACAAAAGCGCCAGAACCCATGATACACTGACTAGGAGCAATAGGACAATGGCACAGCGGAGTCCTGATCTATGATGGGAGATAAAAAAAACATGTTATGTCAGGTCTCTTGCGGAGTCTCTCAGTAAAAAAACAACAATCTATTTATAGAGATGCAGTGAAAAGCATACAGTAATGTAAACATTGAACAAATTGTTAACACACAGTTTCAGGTTAAGATAAGTGCAGGGGCTTATTGGTCATAGACCTTACTGAGTAGTGGCCCTGTCCCTCTCCTGTCTTCCACACAAACAGCCTTTGCTGGTTCACAGAGCAGAGTACCTGATACTGCAAATATTAAGTTGGGAACTCATTTATAACCATTGCAATATCTGTTAAAAGGGACAGGAGTGGGCACCATCTGGTAATGTAACAATTTATGGAGCATTTCTGGGCTCCCCACTGGGGAGTGATATTTGAGAAATTCAGGGAATTATGGTAATGAGTTGTTTGTCTGCTTGATGGATGCTTTAGGGCTGGGGTAGCCAACCCTAGTCCTCGAGAGCTACCAACAGTGCATGTTTTGCAGGTCTCCTCACAGAATCACAAGTGAGCTAATTAGCTCCATCTGTGGATCTTTTAAAATGTGTCAGTGATTAATGATTGCAGCTGTGCAGTAGCTAGGTTGTCTGGAAAATGTGCACTGTTGGTAGCTCTCGAGGGCTAGGGTTGGCTACCACTGTTTTAGGGTCTGTGTTCAGTCTAGGCGGGGTATTATTTGAAATGCAGAGGTTTGTGGTTTGTCACAGCAGCTTAAAGGAGGCCACCTAACTACCAAGCATATTAATAAAAAGGCATTCACAATGGTGTAGTGATATGTTAATCCCACCTGTTTTTGTGTTGGTCCTGCCTATATTTGATTTTGTGCCACCCAAGTTAGGCCACTCCTGTAAATAATTCCCTATACGCCCCTATATAAGTGGATGCAAGGAAAATTTATAGAGCCAGAACTGGGTCTGAGGAAGCCGATTATTTCAATAGAGGTGGGGAAACGCGTTATACAGGATCCTAATCAGCTACCTGCTGGCTGCAGGAACCCAGTGTTCCATGAGAACGTTCCAGATAAGGCTGCCTATAAAAGGATAAGCACCAGCAGCTGGGCATACAGTTGCAATATTCTCAGGGTATTCCAGCCTGCAGCTCTGTTGCCATACATTCAGTAGGAGTTCCTGTGCTGCTAATTGAAGTCATGCAAGCTCTCCCGTTATGCAATGATTATCCCATTCAGTGTCCATTCCTGCTATTACAGTTGCCTTCTGGTTAGTTGTCCAATCAGTGCAAGGCAAGGAGTTTAAAGATTCAGCTCCTGGACTAGGAAGTTGCTCCAAGCAACGTTGTTACCCGACTTATGTTCCCGGGACACTTGTTGCTGTTACCTGATCCCTGTATTTCATCCTGATTGAAGTTACATCCACCTTGTCATCCAGTTTTACTCATTGGCATGCTCCATTGCTGTTACTGACTTCTTCAGCTACTCGCCGTTGAGCAACTTCCAAGCTACTGACCAGACACCACCAGTTACCATGTCACTGTGCGGCTTTCTAACTGCTACCTAATGCTATCCACTACCCTGACTGGGGCTTCAGTTCCAGTCCAGTTCCTGGTTCTTCTATGGTATTAAGTACTTCTGCTCTGCAGACAGCGTTCCTGGCTATTCTCCAGTATTAAGTACCTCTACCCCGCCATCAGTTCCAGTCCAGTCCTCTGGTTATTCTCTGGATTCTGAAGCTTTCTTCATTCTTCAGCTCAGGTCCAGTTCCTGATCAGTCTCTAATCTACAGTATTATTCAGCCCTTCACCACTCCATTTCTTAAGTCTGCACCTTCAGTCTGTCCTACAGATCAAGTCAACTGTTCCCTCATTCTCCAACTCTGGTTCAGTCAGCCTGATTAATCTTCCGGATTCTGTATTTATTTGCCAAGCCTGCCTATTTATTTCTAGTTGCTGTTATGGGGGACATTTACCAAAATGGATTCGTAGAAAAAAGGTGTATTCGTAGGCAGAAATACACCTTTTTTTTACAAATTTTTATTTTCGGGATTTACAATCCCAAAAATACAACAATTCGTATTCCTAAAGATGGAACATTCGTATTTTTATTTACAAATACGAATGTCCTACACCATCGATAGTATACGACAGAAATCACCATTCAAAAGAATGGTGATTCCTGATTTACTAAGCAGCCGTACTGATAATACGGCTGCTAAGTGTTTTAAAACACCCACGCAAATACGACAGGAAAATACACCTTGCTTTCCCTGTCGTATTTGCTTTAAGCCTACACGGATCAGTCAGATCCGTGGAGGCTTTAGTGTAAAAAAATAGAAAAAAATAATAAAAAATAAAAAAAACGGCGTGGGGTCCCCCCCACAGCCATAACCAGCACCAGGCTGATGGAGCCGGGGCCGGTAATTAAAAATCAGGGAACCCGACAAATAGGGGTTCCCCGATTTTTAACAACCAGCCCCAGGCTCCTGCTCTGGGGCTGGTTCCCAAAATACGGGGGACAAAATGACTAGGGGTCCCCCGTATTTTAAGAACCAGCCCCAGGCAAAACCAGCCAGCAGGGTAATGCCACAGCCGGGGGGAGACTTTTTATACAAGTTCCCCCGGCCAAAGCATTCATCCCTACCGACCAGTCAGCCTGGCCAGGGGCCCTGGGGGAGTGGGGACCCCCCCAATGAAGGGGTCCCCCCCCTCCAGGACTTACCTGACCAGGCTGAAGCCTGGTACTGTCCCCGATGCCCCTGGGCGGTAGGCATCGGGCTGATTAGTTCCACAGTTAAAAAAATAGTACAATAAACACACTGACACAATGAAAATAAAAGTTTAATACATACATCACACACATACTGATACTTACCTTTCTTGATCCCGTAGGTAGCCCTGGTCCTGATGTCCTGTGTCGTCCTCCAGGTCCATGTCGGCTGTCTGCGTCGTCCTCCAGGTCCATGTCGGCTGTCTGCGTCGTCCTCCAGGTCCATGGCGGTGTCCGGGTCCGAAGAAATCCATGTTGGAGCTGTGGAAGGAAATCCTACTCACCTGGTCCTGCGCTGAAGAAGTCTTCTCCCTGTCCGACGTAATCCAGGTAATGTTGAAGCTGTCGCCGGTCCCCGCTGTCTCCGCTTCGCGCTGAGGAGAGATGCTGAGATATTTCATACTCGGCGCCTCTCCTTAGGATGAATTCTATTGACCGTCTAGCGGCCAATCAGGAGCCGAGAAAGTCGGCCCACTCCCCCAGGGCCCCTGGCCAGGCTGACTGGTCGGTAGGGATGAATGCTTTGGCCGGGGGGACTTGTATAAAAAGTCTCCCCCCGGCTGTGGCATTACCCTGCTGGCTGGTTTTGCCTGGGGCTGGTTCTTAAAATACGGGGGACCCCTAGTCATTTTGTCCCCCGTATTTTGGGAACCAGCCCCAGAGAAGGAGCCTGGGGCTGGTTGTTAAAAATCGGGGAACCCCTATTTGTCGGGTTCCCTGATTTTTAATTACCGGCTCAAGGCTCTGTCAGCCTGGTGCTGGTTTCGGCTGTGGGGGGGACCCCACGCCATTTTTTTTTTTATATTTATTTATTTTTCTATTTTTTTTTTACACACTGCAGCCTGCACGGATCTGACTGATCCGTGCAGACTGCTAGAAACATTCGTATTAGCGGCCGTATATATGTGCCGCTAATACGAATGGTTACACCATCGGAGGGTTACAAAGCAGTCGTATCTGACTGCTTTGTAATTTCCCCTCCGGAACACGACTTTGCATACGACTAAAACAGTCGTATGCAGCCGTAGGGGAAATACCAATACGAAAAACTAGGTTTTTCATATTGGTAAATTTCCCACTATATGTTAAGAAGGCTATTCTAAGTTTCCAGTTATCCCCAGGGTTTCAATTAGCCAAGTGGGCATATGTAAGTTCCTGTCACTCCGAGTCATCCGCTCTGTCATTCGCTACTACTGGACGTCATTCACAGCATCATCAAGATCACCCAACATCCACCATCTGACCACTCCAGTCACAACTGATTCTACAGCAAAAAAGTATTTCAACCAAAGTTGATTTAGGAGCGCTTGGCACCGGCTGCTTCCTCAATAACTAAGCAGCTGCTGGAAAGGGGGTAGTCAGCTCCCTTATAAAAACACAGAAAAAAACAAGAATAGCAGCGCTGTACAGTAATAACAATTCAAATAGCAAGTGAAATCAATTTGTTGAAAAAGTATAACAATTTATTGGCACATATAAAAAAATTTAATTAATGATCCGGATATTAATAATCCGGGTATAGGTAAAAAAGCATATATAAAAAACAATGGATAAAAGTTAGGTGTGGTGGATTACCAACAGTAGAACCTGCTCTGGATTCGGTATGAGTCCTTTGGATTAGAGTCCTTGGTGAACCAGTGGGAGTTCCTTAATAATCGAAACCGCTGGAGGTTTTGAAGCTTTTTGGAAATAAGGTGAAGATTATCCACGCTTGAAGATACCTCTACGATGTATGCGGTGAGGATGTCCCAATTGTAAATAGGTTCTTTACAAGGATGGTGAACTCAGGTCCAGAGAAGTAAGCAGGTGACGAAATCCAGTGTATGGATAAAGAAAGTAAAATCCACTCAGCACCACAGCACCTACGCGTTTCGCTGATCTATGTCAGCTTTATCAAGGTGTCTAAATCACTGTGCCTTGGGGGTTTTTATACCCAAACTTCCTGTTTAGCTGATTAGCATATACAATTGATTCACTTGTAAGTACAATACATAATAAAACTTGAAACATACTCGGAGACAGATTAGAATATCCCATTTGATATCTTAATAAGTTAAAGTAAAAAAACATAACAAAATTCAATAATAGACAATTAATAGGTACAGCATTTACATCAGGGATCTTTTCACTTCCGGGTTAATTCCGGATCAACCCAAACGAAATATATTACATAAGACGCTAAGTTTATAATTAGTCATATCCAGTACACTTATATATTTAATTGTTGTCACATATTATCAAGTTTATTCATTAATAACAGATCTAGAGCATATCTCTGAACTTTTCCAATACCGGAAATGACGTTACGCTATGTATAGCGTCCCGGAAGTAGATATACTCACGTATACACAATCTCCACAGTAAGTATTATATCTCTCTAATGGGTGTTTTCTTACTTATGGTGTGCGTGATATTTATCCATTTTCTCATAGAGTGTAGGTATCGGTTCTGATCCTCTCAATAGGTGATTATATTTACGGCCGCTGGACTGGATCTGATGTCACTGGTCCATCACATATTCCACTCCCCACCGGAAGTGGTAGTCTATAGCGTGATCCACTGCGTTCCCCCGCTGTTATAAAATATTTTACTGAGGACGGCCGCTGGAACACGGAAGTGTCTGCGTCTCACTCTGCCTGATGAATGGCTGTTGGAACGCGGAAGTGTCCGCACAGTACTCGGAGTGGAACGCAGAGACCCCCGTCAGCGCAGTATGTCTATATACAAGGATCGGTGGCACAACACTATATTGTAAAACACTGACTGTCAGGATAATATATCCTATTCACAATATATGGCCCAATATTAAAAAGTCACCATTTAGTTTGAGAACATGTCTATTGAATAAACAAAGGGGATCGGGAATTAATTATAGAAAAAGGTATAATTGATAATTATTATATGTGGGGAACATATCATTAGATAGTATCCAATCGGAGAATATATACAATACATAATTCATATATAAGACAATGACAATGATAAATCTAACGGTCTTTAGCTAGTCATAATTAATTTGGAAGCATATATAGTTTCCGTATTTAGGTGAAAAATAGGTAATGGTTATTATTAAGGGAATCAGGTACTTATGAGGAAAAACCTTTAATTACTTAATAATGAACAAAGGGATAGAAAAAAGGTTACAATTTATAGAACTACATTTAGCTCTAAGGAGTCATTTAGACCCTTAGGGAACAATGAATCACATCTGAAAATCCAATAAATTTCTTGGCAGCAAAGGGTTTTAAATCTATTGCCCCCCCGGGAGGTGGCTTTGATGTGCTCCAAACCCAAGAGTTTAAGTCCTGCTGGGTTCCCGTTATGGCAGTCTGCAAAGTGTCTTGATACACTGTGTTGGGTATTTTTATTTATGATGTTTTTTCTATGTTCTAAAAATCTCGTTTTGAGGGCCCTTGTGGTACGGCCCACGTATCGGAGTCCACAGCTACATGTGAGGAGATAGACCACGTAGGTCGTACCACAATTAATAAAGCCCCTAATCTCAACAGGTTTTGAGTCCCTCTCCAACATAATATTTAATGTTCTGTTCTGAATGAAGCCACACGTTATACAAGGACTTTTTCCACATTTAAAGCATCCAGTAGTTTTTTGGGGGAGCCACATTGTTGAAACATCTGTTGGACCGGTGTCTTTAGTTTCTTTTATTCTCAATTCACTGGGTGCCAATAATGATTTAAGGGACTTGTTCTTCCTATAGATGAAATTAGGTTTTATTGGGAGTATTTCTCTCAGTATATTATCCTGTTTAAGAATATTATAATTTTTTTGGATGATATTCCTAATTTCTCTATACTGAGAGTTAAAAGTTGAGATGAATGCAATCTTATTGATATTTTCCTGTTCGCTTATTAGATCTTTATCAATGACCTTCTTTGGACTCTTATGATGTTTTCTATTATTGCCTTTTAATAAAGTATCTCTATCATATTTTCTAACTTCATCTCTGGCTCCTTCCACCAAAGGTTCTGGGTATCCTCGTGATAAAAAAGCTCTGCTCAAGTCCCTAGATTGTTCCTCATAAGTGGTCAGTTCCGAACAGTTTCTACTTAGTCGGAGCATTTGACCCTTAGGGATATTTTTAATCCAATTCGGGTGGTGTGAACTATGAAAATGTAGGTAAGAGTTGGTGTTAGTCTCTTTCTGATAGTTCGAAGTCTGGATTTGGTTGTCCTTAATGTTTAAACTAATATCCAAAAAATCGATTCTAGTTTTATGGAAAGAGTGGGTGAATTGTAGATTAAATTGATTAGTGTTCAAGTGAGAAACAAAAGATTGTGCTGAAACGTGGTCCCCATCCCAAATAATAAATAAATCATCTATGTAGCGGCCATAGAGGACCAGACTCGCGTCCCAGCCGCCCCCCCACACAAGGGAGTTTTCAACCTCCCCCATGTAGAGGTTGGCGTAGCTGGGCGCGAATCTAGTCCCCATGGCCGTCCCCATAATCTGTAAATAGTGTTTATCCAAAAACAGAAAATAATTGTGTCCCAAAATAAAAGAAATTGCATCCAAAATAAACTGTGTATGTTCCTCACTGAGGTCTCCATCTGTGTCCAAACGTTTTTTAATTGCCTCCACTCCTAGATTGTGGGGAATGTTGGAGTAGAGGCTTTGTACATCAAGGGTCATGAAAGAGTATGACTCCTTCCACTTGATGTCTCTAATTAAATTCAGGAAATGGGTGGTGTCCTTGATGTGAGACCTCAGTGAGGACACCCGTGCTTGAAGGTGGGTATCTACATAATGGGACAAATTAGACGTTAAAGAACCTACACCGGAAATAATAGGGCGCCCCGGGGGTGTGGTGATGGATTTGTGAATTTTTGGAAGGTGATAGTAAACTGGAATAACTGGGTGCTCAGTGAAAAGGAAACGAAATTCATCCTTCGAAATTATGTTATTGGCGAGAGCCTCTTCCAGCAACCCCCTAAGTTCTTTGATGAACTTGGGGGTAGGGTCCGAGATCAATTGTCGGTAAGTGGCTCTATCGCTCAATTGTCTCATAGCCTCATTTACATAGTCCACCTGATTTTGTATGATTATCCCCCCCCCCTTATCTGCTTGCTTAATAGTAATGGTAGAATCTTTCATCAGGTCCTCAAGCAGAGCTTTTTCTTTTCTGGTGAGATTGTTTTTTATCCCTGTCCTGTTTTTACCATTAGGGTTTGTACACAATGTCTTGAATTCATTTAGAGTAGTTTTATAGAAACTCTCAATATAAGTTCCTTTGCATTTTATCGGGAAAAAATCGGATTTTAGTTTTATAGAGGACTTATCTATATCAAAGATCTTTTTGTTTTTGGTTGGTGAAGGATTCTCTTCTAATAACTCAATCAGAGATAATAAGGCTGGGTCATCAGTGCTATCCAATAATATGGGAACTGATGTTTCGTCCATTTGATTCAGTTTTTTGGTCGCAAAGTATTTTTGTCTACATAGGGTTCTGATGAACCTATTTAACTCCACAAATAGAGTAAAGAGATTTGCAGGGGTGGAGGGGGAGAATTTTAGACCTTTATTAAGTAGTCTAGTTTTGTCCTGGCTCAATGGTCTGGAGGAAAGATTAAATATGATCCTATCAGGATTAGAGGTCATTATCTCCTTCTTTTTTCTGTTTAATTGTACTTTCTTACCCCCCCTTCTTCCTCGGTGCTTGAGAACCTTCGTCTCTTTGGTGTTCCCTCTTGATTGTCTCTCCCTATATGGGGTCTTAGTTTTTGGCGGGGATCTAAAAAAACTGAATCTCTTTTTTCCTCATGAGAATAAGTTTTGTAACTTTTATAGTTAGAACTTTTGGGTCTTGCGCCCAGATCTCTATTAGATTTGTTGTAATGGTAATCTCTTTGATAGTTCCTATTATCACCTTCAGAATCTCTTTGTTGTCTGAAAGATTTTTTTCTATGGGGATGATCTCTTTGGGGGCCCTTGTATCTATCATTGTCATATATTTTTATGTTTTTTATTTTTTCTGATTGCTTTTCAATAATATTACTTTGGTTCGTTTTATTTCTGTTTCTATAGTTTCTAATGTTCCCTGATTTATAATCCTCCAAATCACGCTGAAATTTATTGCATTTATTATCAATAATAGTTTGCTCGAATTTGGTAATTTTGTCAATTAACACCTGATCTCTTTCTTTAAATTCATTCGTATTTTTGAATGAATCCAATTTAGTCTTTAGGGCTTCTATTTGTTGTTCCAGGGCCTTAGTTTTTTGTATTCTGAATTCTATAACCAATTCAACCAAACTTAACGAACATTTATCTAATAATGAATCCCACCTCTCCTGAAAAGAAATATCATCAGAAAAGATAGATGGTTTAAAAAGCCTCAGTCCTCTCGGGACCATTTTTTTATCTACATATTTCTGGAGGTTGGTCCCATCCAGCCAATGCTTGGTCTCAGATTTTAACAGATCCTCCAGAAGAAAAAAATCATCTTTTAAATTATTTACAGGTTCAATGTTGCAATCATTGGGCTTATCCCATTTAGAAAAATACGTCTGTCTCCGAGTATGTCTATCATTAAAATTGAGGAAGCAGCTCATGGTAGCAGCTCCTTGGACTCAAAGCAGCAAAAAAGTATTTCAACCAAAGTTGATTTAGGAGCGCTTGGCACCGGCTGCTTCCTCAATAACTAAGCAGCTGCTGGAAAGGGGGTAGTCAGCTCCCTTATAAAAACACAGAAAAAAACAAGAATAGCAGCGCTGTACAGTAATAACAATTCAAATAGCAAGTGAAATCAATTTGTTGAAAAAGTATAACAATTTATTGGCACATATAAAAAAATTTAATTAATGATCCGGATATTAATAATCCGGGTATAGGTAAAAAAGCATATATAAAAAACAATGGATAAAAGTTAGGTGTGGTGGATTACCAACAGTAGAACCTGCTCTGGATTCGGTATGAGTCCTTTGGATTAGAGTCCTTGGTGAACCAGTGGGAGTTCCTTAATAATCGAAACCGCTGGAGGTTTTGAAGCTTTTTGGAAATAAGGTGAAGATTATCCACGCTTGAAGATACCTCTACGATGTATGCGGTGAGGATGTCCCAATTGTAAATAGGTTCTTTACAAGGATGGTGAACTCAGGTCCAGAGAAGTAAGCAGGTGACGAAATCCAGTGTATGGATAAAGAAAGTAAAATCCACTCAGCACCACAGCACCTACGCGTTTCGCTGATCTATGTCAGCTTTATCAAGGTGTCTAAATCACTGTGCCTTGGGGGTTTTTATACCCAAACTTCCTGTTTAGCTGATTAGCATATACAATTGATTCACTTGTAAGTACAATACATAATAAAACTTGAAACATACTCGGAGACAGATTAGAATATCCCATTTGATATCTTAATAAGTTAAAGTAAAAAAACATAACAAAATTCAATAATAGACAATTAATAGGTACAGCATTTACATCAGGGATCTTTTCACTTCCGGGTTAATTCCGGATCAACCCAAACGAAATATATTACATAAGACGCT
Source organism: Crinia signifera (assembly GCF_055691185.1). Taxonomy (NCBI): domain Eukaryota; kingdom Metazoa; phylum Chordata; class Amphibia; order Anura; family Myobatrachidae; genus Crinia; species Crinia signifera. The sequence continues at coordinate 163,402,377 of NC_139218.1, read as the reverse complement.
AAGTTTATAATTAGTCATATCCAGTACACTTATATATTTAATTGTTGTCACATATTATCAAGTTTATTCATTAATAACAGATCTAGAGCATATCTCTGAACTTTTCCAATACCGGAAATGACGTTACGCTATGTATAGCGTCCCGGAAGGACTCATACCGAATCCAGAGCAGGTTCTACTGTTGGTAATCCACCACACCTAACTTTTATCCATTGTTTTTTATATATGCTTTTTTACCTATACCCGGATTATTAATATCCGGATCATTAATTAAATTTTTTTATATGTGCCAATAAATTGTTATACTTTTTCAACAAATTGATTTCACTTGCTATTTGAATTGTTATTACTGTACAGCGCTGCTATTCTTGTTTTTTTCTGTGTTTTTATAAGGGAGCTGACTACCCCCTTTCCAGCAGCTGCTTAGTTATTGAGGAAGCAGCCGGTGCCAAGCGCTCCTAAATCAACTTTGGTTGAAATACTTTTTTGCTGCTTTGAGTCCAAGGAGCTGCTACCATGAGCTGCTTCCTCAATTTTAATGATAGACATACTCGGAGACAGACGTATTTTTCTAAATGGGATAAGCCCAATGATTGCAACATTGAACCTGTAAATAATTTAAAAGATGATTTTTTTCTTCTGGAGGATCTGTTAAAATCTGAGACCAAGCATTGGCTGGATGGGACCAACCTCCAGAAATATGTAGATAAAAAAATGGTCCCGAGAGGACTGAGGCTTTTTAAACCATCTATCTTTTCTGATGATATTTCTTTTCAGGAGAGGTGGGATTCATTATTAGATAAATGTTCGTTAAGTTTGGTTGAATTGGTTATAGAATTCAGAATACAAAAAACTAAGGCCCTGGAACAACAAATAGAAGCCCTAAAGACTAAATTGGATTCATTCAAAAATACGAATGAATTTAAAGAAAGAGATCAGGTGTTAATTGACAAAATTACCAAATTCGAGCAAACTATTATTGATAATAAATGCAATAAATTTCAGCGTGATTTGGAGGATTATAAATCAGGGAACATTAGAAACTATAGAAACAGAAATAAAACGAACCAAAGTAATATTATTGAAAAGCAATCAGAAAAAATAAAAAACATAAAAATATATGACAATGATAGATACAAGGGCCCCCAAAGAGATCATCCCCATAGAAAAAAATCTTTCAGACAACAAAGAGATTCTGAAGGTGATAATAGGAACTATCAAAGAGATTACCATTACAACAAATCTAATAGAGATCTGGGCGCAAGACCCAAAAGTTCTAACTATAAAAGTTACAAAACTTATTCTCATGAGGAAAAAAGAGATTCAGTTTTTTTAGATCCCCGCCAAAAACTAAGACCCCATATAGGGAGAGACAATCAAGAGGGAACACCAAAGAGACGAAGGTTCTCAAGCACCGAGGAAGAAGGGGGGGTAAGAAAGTACAATTAAACAGAAAAAAGAAGGAGATAATGACCTCTAATCCTGATAGGATCATATTTAATCTTTCCTCCAGACCATTGAGCCAGGACGAAACTAGACTACTTAATAAAGGTCTAAAATTCTCCCCCTCCACCCCTGCAAATCTCTTTACTCTATTTGTGGAGTTAAATAGGTTCATCAGAACCCTATGTAGACAAAAATACTTTGCGACCAAAAAACTGAATCAAATGGACGAAACATCAGTTCCCATATTATTGGATAGCACTGATGACCCAGCCTTATTATCTCTGATTGAGTTATTAGAAGAGAATCCTTCACCAACCAAAAACAAAAAGATCTTTGATATAGATAAGTCCTCTATAAAACTAAAATCCGATTTTTTCCCGATAAAATGCAAAGGAACTTATATTGAGAGTTTCTATAAAACTACTCTAAATGAATTCAAGACATTGTGTACAAACCCTAATGGTAAAAACAGGACAGGGATAAAAAACAATCTCACCAGAAAAGAAAAAGCTCTGCTTGAGGACCTGATGAAAGATTCTACCATTACTATTAAGCAAGCAGATAAGGGGGGGGGGATAATCATACAAAATCAGGTGGACTATGTAAATGAGGCTATGAGACAATTGAGCGATAGAGCCACTTACCGACAATTGATCTCGGACCCTACCCCCAAGTTCATCAAAGAACTTAGGGGGTTGCTGGAAGAGGCTCTCGCCAATAACATAATTTCGAAGGATGAATTTCGTTTCCTTTTCACTGAGCACCCAGTTATTCCAGTTTACTATCACCTTCCAAAAATTCACAAATCCATCACCACACCCCCGGGGCGCCCTATTATTTCCGGTGTAGGTTCTTTAACGTCTAATTTGTCCCATTATGTAGATACCCACCTTCAAGCACGGGTGTCCTCACTGAGGTCTCACATCAAGGACACCACCCATTTCCTGAATTTAATTAGAGACATCAAGTGGAAGGAGTCATACTCTTTCATGACCCTTGATGTACAAAGCCTCTACTCCAACATTCCCCACAATCTAGGAGTGGAGGCAATTAAAAAACGTTTGGACACAGATGGAGACCTCAGTGAGGAACATACACAGTTTATTTTGGATGCAATTTCTTTTATTTTGGGACACAATTATTTTCTGTTTTTGGATAAACACTATTTACAGATTATGGGGACGGCCATGGGGACTAGATTCGCGCCCAGCTACGCCAACCTCTACATGGGGGAGGTTGAAAACTCCCTTGTGTGGGGGGGCGGCTGGGACGCGAGTCTGGTCCTCTATGGCCGCTACATAGATGATTTATTTATTATTTGGGATGGGGACCACGTTTCAGCACAATCTTTTGTTTCTCACTTGAACACTAATCAATTTAATCTACAATTCACCCACTCTTTCCATAAAACTAGAATCGATTTTTTGGATATTAGTTTAAACATTAAGGACAACCAAATCCAGACTTCGAACTATCAGAAAGAGACTAACACCAACTCTTACCTACATTTTCATAGTTCACACCACCCGAATTGGATTAAAAATATCCCTAAGGGTCAAATGCTCCGACTAAGTAGAAACTGTTCGGAACTGACCACTTATGAGGAACAATCTAGGGACTTGAGCAGAGCTTTTTTATCACGAGGATACCCAGAACCTTTGGTGGAAGGAGCCAGAGATGAAGTTAGAAAATATGATAGAGATACTTTATTAAAAGGCAATAATAGAAAACATCATAAGAGTCCAAAGAAGGTCATTGATAAAGATCTAATAAGCGAACAGGAAAATATCAATAAGATTGCATTCATCTCAACTTTTAACTCTCAGTATAGAGAAATTAGGAATATCATCCCAAAAAATTATAATATTCTTAAACAGGATAATATACTGAGAGAAATACTCCCAATAAAACCTAATTTCATCTATAGGAAGAACAAGTCCCTTAAATCATTATTGGCACCCAGTGAATTGAGAATAAAAGAAACTAAAGACACCGGTCCAACAGATGTTTCAACAATGTGGCTCCCCCAAAAAACTACTGGATGCTTTAAATGTGGAAAAAGTCCTTGTATAACGTGTGGCTTCATTCAGAACAGAACATTAAATATTATGTTGGAGAGGGACTCAAAACCTGTTGAGATTAGGGGCTTTATTAATTGTGGTACGACCTACGTGGTCTATCTCCTCACATGTAGCTGTGGACTCCGATACGTGGGCCGTACCACAAGGGCCCTCAAAACGAGATTTTTAGAACATAGAAAAAACATCATAAATAAAAATACCCAACACAGTGTATCAAGACACTTTGCAGACTGCCATAACGGGAACCCAGCAGGACTTAAACTCTTGGGTTTGGAGCACATCAAAGCCACCTCCCGGGGGGGCAATAGATTTAAAACCCTTTGCTGCCAAGAAATTTATTGGATTTTCAGATGTGATTCATTGTTCCCTAAGGGTCTAAATGACTCCTTAGAGCTAAATGTAGTTCTATAAATTGTAACCTTTTTTCTATCCCTTTGTTCATTATTAAGTAATTAAAGGTTTTTCCTCATAAGTACCTGATTCCCTTAATAATAACCATTACCTATTTTTCACCTAAATACGGAAACTATATATGCTTCCAAATTAATTATGACTAGCTAAAGACCGTTAGATTTATCATTGTCATTGTCTTATATATGAATTATGTATTGTATATATTCTCCGATTGGATACTATCTAATGATATGTTCCCCACATATAATAATTATCAATTATACCTTTTTCTATAATTAATTCCCGATCCCCTTTGTTTATTCAATAGACATGTTCTCAAACTAAATGGTGACTTTTTAATATTGGGCCATATATTGTGAATAGGATATATTATCCTGACAGTCAGTGTTTTACAATATAGTGTTGTGCCACCGATCCTTGTATATAGACATACTGCGCTGACGGGGGTCTCTGCGTTCCACTCCGAGTACTGTGCGGACACTTCCGCGTTCCAACAGCCATTCATCAGGCAGAGTGAGACGCAGACACTTCCGCGTTCCAGCGGCCGTCCTCAGTAAAATATTTTATAACAGCGGGGGAACGCAGTGGATCACGCTATAGACTACCACTTCCGGTGGGGAGTGGAATATGTGATGGACCAGTGACATCAGATCCGGTCCAGCGGCCGTAAATATAATCACCTATTGAGAGGATCAGAACCGATACCTACACTCTATGAGAAAATGGATAAATATCACGCACACCATAAGTAAGAAAACACCCATTAGAGAGATATAATACTTACTGTGGAGATTGTGTATACGTGAGTATATCTACTTCCGGGACGCTATACATAGCGTAACGTCATTTCCGGTATTGGAAAAGTTCAGAGATATGCTCTAGATCTGTTATTAATGAATAAACTTGATAATATGTGACAACAATTAAATATATAAGTGTACTGGATAGGACTAATTATAAACTTAGCGTCTTATGTAATATATTTCGTTTGGGTTGATCCGGAATTAACCCGGAAGTGAAAAGATCCCTGATGTAAATGCTGTACCTATTAATTGTCTATTATTGAATTTTGTTATGTTTTTTTACTTTAACTTATTAAGATATCAAATGGGATATTCTAATCTGTCTCCGAGTATGTTTCAAGTTTTATTATGTATTGTACTTACAAGTGAATCAATTGTATATGCTAATCAGCTAAACAGGAAGTTTGGGTATAAAAACCCCCAAGGCACAGTGATTTAGACACCTTGATAAAGCTGACATAGATCAGCGAAACGCGTAGGTGCTGTGGTGCTGAGTGGATTTTACTTTCTTTATCCATACACTGGATTTCGTCACCTGCTTACTTCTCTGGACCTGAGTTCACCATCCTTGTAAAGAACCTATTTACAATTGGGACATCCTCACCGCATACATCGTAGAGGTATCTTCAAGCGTGGATAATCTTCACCTTATTTCCAAAAAGCTTCAAAACCTCCAGCGGTTTCGATTATTAAGGAACTCCCACTGGTTCACCAAGGACTCTAATCCAAAGGACTCATACCGAATCCAGAGCAGGTTCTACTGTTGGTAATCCACCACACCTAACTTTTATCCATTGTTTTTTATATATGCTTTTTTACCTATACCCGGATTATTAATATCCGGATCATTAATTAAATTTTTTTATATGTGCCAATAAATTGTTATACTTTTTCAACAAATTGATTTCACTTGCTATTTGAATTGTTATTACTGTACAGCGCTGCTATTCTTGTTTTTTTACAACTGATTCTACGCCCACTTCATGACAGAGATCAGCTAATACTATTCAATAGAAACATACTGTATGTAACACACATCTCATCCTTACAACATCTATAACATTGTATGTGTGCTTTTATATGCTGTTGTAAAAAATGTATATGGTAATTAATAGTGATGCTATTAAACAATATATCACCCCACACAGTTAAAAAAATCTAACATCTATAATCACAGCAGATGCATGTGACAGTTTAAATATATGCTATTTAAAAATATTTCAGTCTGATGTAGGAGTCAAAGATATAATTTTTATATAACATCCAAGCAGAGCAAATATATACAGTAAGCTTCACTCAAGGCTTTATAGACATCTACAGTGATAATGAATGTTTTTGGAGGGTTAAGTCCAGGAACTATGCCAACAAAAAAAAGTGGATGGCAACATTGGAGGAACTCGTCCGGTTCAGCAAACATTACCATGCCATAGCCTCCACTGAATGGTGTAGGAAGAAAATGAACATGAGAACAGTGTATTTAAAGGAACATAATAAATGTAAGAATTCCCAGAGGCTGATGCTGATGGTACTCGCAAATAACCTATCAGGCCTTACAGTGACAGCCAAGGGTCTGCCTAATACACCAGAGTCCATTCCTGTGAGTACAGTACTTCCATTTTCATTAGTACTTAATAATGGCGGTAGGGCAGTATAAAAAAGAGGGGATGTAGGAGAGGGAGTGTAATGTAGCATGTGTGGAGACTCAATTTATCTAATGCTGTCCACCTGACACGACACAACACAGAACAAAGAACAACAGCTCCTCCTTCCAAAAGAAAAAAAGAAAAGAAAAAACCCAGAGGAAGACCAATTTCTCACCAAAGTCTTGGAGGCTATTATCAAAACCACCAGACAAATTTGCACGGTTTTCCTCATATGTCAGCGGTGTCAGAAAATCAGATGATGCAATTTGAAAGATTATCATCAGAAATTCTGTATAGAGTATGAAATAGTCTTCTCATGGAGAAGACAAACCTCACACCCTTGACCACTTGTCCTCCACAGGCTACCCTCCCCACCTACCATTCCTCCTAAATAACCCATAGTGAGTTTTTGTCCACCAGTCTTGAGCAAGTTTTATAACTATGGTGCTGTATGATATATGGGCCAAATTTAATAGGGTGAGAGTTTCAGAAAGTGAGAGATTTTGGGAGAGTTTTCCCATGTTTTTTAAAGCAGCAATCAATTACATGGCAAAATCAACCTGGTTTTGCATTGTCAATGATTGCTGCTTTAAAAAAATGGAAAAACTCTCCCAAAATCTCTCACTTTCTGAAACTCTCACACTATTACATTTGGCCCATGGTGATTTTGTTGGAGGGCTGGATGCAGAGAAAACTCATGCCGAGGGAATCTCAGTGAGGCCAGGACCCTGAGTTTGTACTTGCTACACGATTTCTCTGTTCCAGTAATCTGTGTCAGAAACATCATATATCATACTGTGCCATATTTATTGGGAATAATAAAGCTTGCTAATACGGTTTTAAACATTTCTTTTATACTATTGTATACATATTATTTTATATAAAAAATGTAAAAAATTTTTTACTATTACTATTTTATAAGGTTATTTAGCAGCCATGTTTTACCTCAGAAGTGTTTTTTTTCCCCTTACCTTTGCAATACTGGTAATGCAGCACCTTGCAGATAGCCTTGCAGATCTCAGGGATGATACGCCCCAAAGCTTGAGTCAAGATATGGTCAGGGCCGGCGCTGACCGCTCAGCAGACCCTGCAAAGCAGGGAGGTGCCAGTCTATGTAGGAGCCACAGTCTCCCTGCCCTGCGACCCTGCCACTGTGTGCAGCTGCCGGATGCTGCTGTCAGTGTATGACAGCAGAGGGGAGAGAGAGAGGACTTACATTGTATTCTGATCTGTTGTAGTAAGCACAGCAGCAGCAGGGGATGTCCCTGGCCTGCACCTCCCTCACAGAATGTGCCGAGCTGTGATTGCAGGAGCTCGGCACATGCTGATTAAAGGAAACCCTGATTGGAGGAGAGTATCACATGCTCCTTTGATCCCTGAAAGACAAAGAAATGGATCTAACAGCATGCCATGGCTTCCTCTGTGAAAATACACTCTGCCTTCTCTGTAGCTCCTGCCTCTCCCTGCAGATTCTCCCTCTTTCTCTCTCTCTCTCTGCCCATCATCTGTCCCACCCCTCTATGCTCAGTATCTGCCTTCCTCTCCCTGTCCCCCTTTGCCTGCCCTGTATCTGCCCCCTCTCCCTGGGCTTTCCAACGAGCCCAGCCCCGTATCTCTAGCCCCCGGGAACCGGAGATATCGCCTTGCAAAGCTGTAGCTTTTTTCCCTATATGATAATATGGGACCCGGCATTTCCGACCCCCACTCGGTTCCAACGGCTGCCAGTTGTACCCCTGGCATCACAGAAGCTTGTGGTTGTCATTCAATTCCAAATCGCTGGGCCTTCAATATGATACTAGACTGGTTCATATCGGTCAATCGGTTCCAGAGATATTGCATGTAAATCGTTTTTTTTTATAGCTGTTCATGTTCTTTGAGGGCAGATTACTCTGGAACCAAATGTTCCAGTTTCACCTGACCAAAATCATTCAAAGCCCACTCAAAAGTTCGTCAATATGATACTTGTCTCATGTAAATGGGTCAGTTGGTTCCGAAGATATAGCCGGTAAAATAAGATAACTGGTTAAAGGGGGCAGGGCTGGTTTTCTCTCCCCCTCATACCAGAAAATGCAGGGACTAGACTGGTGTAAAAGGGGCCAACCTGGGAATGCATTTTCTGGTGTGAAACGGGTATTATTTCAAATAGCCAGGACCTGCAGTGCTCTGAATACAGCCAGGCTCTGCAACTGTCAGTGGCTATCACTTCTGCTTGGCGGCGGCTGTCCCCCATTTACCGCAAGCATGTATTCCCCCTTGGCAATGAGCATGTAATCCCACATGGCAACAAGCATGGAACCTCTGGCAATGAGCATGGAACCCTTGGCAATGAGCATGTAGATAAGCAGCAATTATGTAGCATAATTTTTAATAGGCATTATGGTGTTTGGCATAATACATAATGGCGTGTAACTTAACGTGTAATGGACATTATGGTGTAAATGTTTAATGCGCGCCTTTGGTGGACAATGTCCCTGTTTATGAAGCGTATTGTGAATTTTGGCTTAATCTGTGTGGCATTATGTGAATTCTGGCTCAATCCGTGTGGCATTATGTGAATTTTGGCTCAATCCATGTGGCATTATGTGAATTTTGGCTCATTCCATTTGGCATCATGTGTAAGGGGCAAGTATAATGGGGTCTAGTATTTTGTTGCATAATGTGTAGAAGTTGTATATGGTGTTGTACCCTACACACCAAAGACACGCCCTCTGTTGAGTGGCCACACCCCCTTTTCCGGAGCGCGCCTTCAGCGCTTGCACAACTACATCCTTCACTTTTGTCGCCATGGTGGGCCTGCGTATTTTAAATGCCAGGGCCTATTTTTAATCCCACTCCCACCCTCTCTCTGCCACTCTCCTAGCATGTACACTGGCACCACTAACACCGCCCCCCCACACCTAAACCCTCTTTTATCATGGTGCCCCTCCTGTCATTTTATCCTGGATCCGCCCCTGTCTCCCTGCCTAGCATCTGTCCTGCCCACCATCTTTCCCTGCCCTGTATCTGTCCCCTTTCCCTGCCCAGCACCTGTCCTGTCCCCCCTCCTGTTCACCATCTCTCCCTGTCCATCATCTGTCCCACCCTCTCACTGCCTAGCAGGGCCGGACTGGCCATCTGGCACTTCTGTCAAATGCCAGAAGGGCTGTGGGCCTTGTGGGACGCTTTGTGCAGAAAGTTCTCTGAACTTTCTGAAGTAGCGCTGAGCCAGCCCTGCTGCCTCGAGTCCTGTCGCCCCCCTGCATCATTTGCATATTGACTCAGCCTCTCCTGAACCCTTCCTGATGCCTCCTGGCCGCACGTCACAATGCGCCGCCCGCCCCGCACTTCATTTGAAATATGCTGCCACTCCTGGCCGCCCGTCACTATGTGTGCCCGCCCTGCACGTCATTTGCATGACGCGGCAACACATGACCTGCCATCGGCGCCGCCATCCAGATTCCAATACAGGGGCGGGAGAAGCTGCACGGTGCCACGGCTGGGTGCTCAGAGAGTGTTTTTTGGAATGGATCCATCTTGCTGTGCCAGTGCCACAGTGCAAGACTACTACTAGTAAGTGTCCTGCTTGTATTTCGTCTATGACCATTCCTGATTCCTACTCCCAGTAGCCTGTGTGCTCCAAATGCCAGGGCCGATTTCTGGTCTCAGTCCGGCCCTGCTGCCCAGTATCTGCCTTCCTCTTGCTGCCCAGCACCTGTCCTGTCCCCACTCCTGCCCACTATCTGTCCCCCTCTCCCTGCCCAGTATCTTCTCCCTCTCCCTGCACAGCATCTGTCCTGTCCCCCTTCCTGCCCACCATCTGTCTCCCTCTCCCTGCCCAGTATCTGCCCCCTATCTGTCCCAACCACTCCCTGCCCAGTATCTGTCTTCTTCTCCCTGCCAATCATCTGACCTGTCCCAACTCCTGCCCACCATCTATCCCCTCTCCCTGCAGAGTATCTTCCCCCTCTACCTGCCAAACATCTGTCCCTCCCTGGCCAGTATCTGCCTTCCTGTCCCTGCCCACCATCCTTCCCCCTCCCTCTACCCACCATTTGTGCCCTCTACCTGCCCACCATCTGTCCCCCCATCCCTCTCTGCCCAGCATATCTCCCCCATCTCCCCACCATCTGCCCCCTCTCTCCACATCTGTACCACCCTCTCTATACCCAGCATCTGTTCCCCACCAATCTGCCCCTTTCTCCCCACATATGTCTCCCTCTTTTCCCAGCATATGCAGATCTGCACCCCTCTCCCAAGCATCTTTCCCCCCTCTACATGCTCATCATATTTCCCCCTCTGTTTGTCCAGCATCTGTCCCCCTCTCTATGCCCATCTTCTGTCCCACCTTTTCCTGACCATCATCTTTTCACCCTGTCCCCCTCTCCCCACATCTGTCCCCCCTCTACACACCCTTTATTCATGTGTGCTGTCCCTTTATTAAATATGTGATGGAGGGTGCAAATATAGAGTTCGCATGAGAGCATTGGACAGCCTAGCACCGGCCCTGGATACGGTCCCAAATTTCAGGTCTTCCATGGACCTTCCTGTTGCCAGGTACCACAGCATAGCCACCAACCTCTTCTCAGATGGCCCACCAGAACTTGGTATCTTGCCTGGATTTAGGGGGTCACCAGAAGGAGCAACTACTGGAAGGTCCCAGTATCCATTTTCAGAAAGTTATGGTAGTCTTGTGGGTTCTCCTTATTCTCCAAAAGCAGGGATATGTAGGATCGACTCTCTCTCCAACAGCAAATCCTTGGTCCAGCAGAACCTCCTCCTGTGCTGGCCCTCTCCCCACTCAGCTTGACCACAGCATAGAACTGCAGAACTCTATAGCGACAGGGATCCATCACTACAGTATTCAACTCACAATAGCAATCACTTTGTAATGCCAGCAAAACAAAGCAATGCTATTTAGCTAGCACTGTGGAACATTCATCAGGGTAAAAACCAAGCCTCACTAGTCACAAAGCAGACAGAAGTGCACAGAGCTAAAATGGTACCTGGTTTATATATATTAAGGTCTGCCCACTATGTATATGAAGCTCCAATCTTTAAGATGATTATGTAGGTTTTATGATGCATACGATCGATTGAGAGACGATCGATCATATGCAGCAGCTGGATTGCACGACGCATCCTGTGCACATTGTTGGTACATTGTGTGTTAAAAAAGCACCAATTCATGAGTCTAGGAATCTCGAGGAGTTCAAGGGAACATGACAATCAGGATTGCAAGCTGGTCATTCTTATGTTTGCAGGGGTGGGGTACTTGTGATGGATCACATGCGTCCCTGCTTCCCGCCCATCTCGCTGCCAGGAGGGAGGTCCCAGGATGGGTGGTTGGACAGGCAGTAGGTCTGACCACTTGCTTGGGTCCGATGCGGACGGGACCGCGTATCGGACCCGACACCATGTCAGGGACAGCCTATTTGGTCCGATTTAACGGTATGGGGGTCTTTAGACTGTATAACAAAAGGCAAAGTGTCTTGGTCTCGTAGAGATCAAGATTAGGGCGCCTTAGTATGAACCTTTGTTTGATCCCTCTTTCCTATACAAATGGAGGGTTGAAGAATTGGGGGAGATACTTCCGTTACATCTCTTGTCCCAGGGCCATGGAGAACTATGGTGAATATCCCCCTTGTTGCCCTCTAGCCGGTAATCAGGGCGGACCGGATTCTGTAATGTTATTCCCACCGACACTTCTGGTACAGCACAAGCAGCGCTTCTCTACACAAGTTGCGGGGACCCAGCTCCGTAACGTCACTTCCGCTGACACAGAGAGCGGAAAGAAACCAATGACAGCGCTGCTATGTGCTGAATACATGGAAGTTCCGGCTGTGATATTGGTGGAACGCATATGCGTTCCACCCAAATCTAAGGGCGCAATTAGCGACATATGCTATATTCTTTATTACCACCGCACTCTTGATAGTATAGAGTGAGCTACAAATCATATGTATATGGGAAATGGTATATCTTCTTAGCCTTTACTAAAACGCTGATATATAAAGACACTATCCAGACCTATCATGTGACCATACCCGGAAGTGATCCTTTTCTCTATAAACTTATATTCCAATTTTCTCTGTTTGTATTATTAAAAACTTCAAATTTACTATATTATATGCAATGTATTCTTATATATATTTTAGTTGACTATAGCTGATTGTGACCTTGATTGCTCAGCCTCCAATTCAATATTCATTAGTAGGGGTATATATACACCTTCACCCCACACTGACCATCACCTTTGATAAAGCCACAGGTAGTGGCGAAAAGCGTCAGGTGTTATCCACTCCTGGACCCAATCCTGACCTACAGACTGCTACATACCACTTGGACCTATTAACGTCACTGTGCTATTGTGGGGACTCACTCCAAAATCTCCCAGGGAACCCACAAACTCTTCTAAACCTCCAAAACCAATCTGGATGATCCAGGGCAAATAATCTTCAGGTGGACTCCCTATATGGAACACCAAGGACACCTTTATCTCCACCTCGCCATCCCATCGGGTTTTCCTCCAGCGGGCACAGGGGCACCGTATCACCAGTGAGGACCCTTGGGCATTGAGATCACAGCTCCAGAACTTACCTCACAGACACCTCCAGCAGCCATATGTCGGGATACCGCAGCACCAGAGAGGACCTGTGACACTTCCCCCCCCCCCCCCCCCCCCATCCTTTTCTTGGTTTGTGGACAGTGACCCACCATCCACCATGTGGTAATATGCCGATACATCATGTCTATTTTTGAGTCAGTGATATAGCAATTTCTTGTCCAGGAGTGAGCCAATCAATCAGCTTTTTACTCAATATTTTAACTTTTTGCTGTATTGTAATAATTGTGTACTTTCTATATAAACTTATTCTTATATCTATGAATTGTGTGTTATTCATTGTAGTTTAGCAGTGCTGTTCCTCTATTTTTTCCTTTAGACTGTATGCAGAGCAAGACGAGACCTGCACAAATGTATATGGGATTATCAGATGGGGGTGCATTTCTGGGTTGTGGGTTCCCCTGGACTGCTGTCGCTGGTCTCAGGAGCAACACAGATTAACACTTATTTTCATATTTACTTTCATCCCTATCGTGTGTTTTTCAATGTAACTCATTTCCCACCTTCACTTTCAAATCTATCAAGGGCAGGTGGGAGACATTCTTCACAGGAAGAGGAGCAGCAGAACAAGAGGACATGCACTGAAACTAGAGGGAGGAAGATTCAGGGGAAATTTGAGGAAGAATTACTTCAAAGATGGAGTAGTAGATAAGTTGAATAGCCTCCAATCAGAGGTGGTAGAGGCAAATACAGTAGTACAATTTAAACATGCTTTGGATATGCATTTTGATATACTTACAAAAAAAAAAGGATCAAATATGGTTTGAGGTAACATGTTTAAAAAAGGGGCAGACTAGATGGGCCAAGTGGTTCTTATCTGCCACCAAATTCTATGTTACTCTATGTTACTTCTCACTACTTTACCTCTCACTACTTTATCTCTCACTTCGTTAACTCTCACTTATTTAGCCCTGCTATTTCAGCACCCTCTCCCACTAACCTAGACTAACTTTTTTCACTTTTGTGTTGCCCTGGTCACTCAGCTGCTTCGCTTTGGTGTGCCTAGCGCCCTAGATTTGTACCCCACCCCAAAATGTTAGGGACTTGCCCAACTAATGATGTCACCTGGACGCGGTGGGCAAGCCGTTACTTATGGCCATAACTGTGCAAACAACCTCGCTAAAAATGCTAAATGTCATTGCAATGATTATTTTTAATAAATTGGGAGTTCTAATTGTACACCTGCAACCTTGTCTTTTATGCAGTACATTCTTAAGTATGGCCAGCTTTACAATTCAATAGAAGCATATATCACAGTAACATCTCATTCTTAGAGAATCCATTATAGCTTTTAATAGTCTACAATTATGTCAGTCTAAATTGTATCAAATTAGAGCATTTTAAATCAGCATTCGCTACTGCAAATTGCACAATCCTCTGCGGTCTGGCTGGAAAGCTTGACATACAGTATAAATGATATATAACTAGAAATACTTGACTTATAAATACTGATGCAGGTTGTGAGGTTGTGGAATATTGTAATAAATTATATATTTTGTACATATATTAACAACACCTCAAATTGAATAAGATGCTAACAAAAATATTAATATAGAAAGAAGCAGTGGCGTAACAATAGCCCGACAGACCGCCGCCGGGTGTGGGGCCGGGACCCGCAGATCTACTTCTCTGCGGTCCCGGCTCTCTTCCTGGCTGGCTCCTTATAATGGAAAAAATAGCTCTCACAAAATGTCCGCCCCCTTACAGCAGAAAATTTTTGAGGATGCTATTGGAGGCGATCACCACAGGTACCACAGCACATTTTGAAGAAATTCAATGACAGTAAAAAGAGGCACATAGAGTAAATATCAACAGAAACAGCAGCTGGATAATAAGTCCACACATGACACCCTGCTGCTGACTATATAGCAATACCCGGAACTTCTAAATAACCGTCAGTGTTCGCGAAAACCACCCAAAAAAGTGGGTCCTGGGGACCCTTCACTTCTAAAAATTGGGGTCCTACCTGACCTTTTCTGGGTCCCAACGGAATAAAGCCTCCTCTCCCCTTCTCCCCAGCATGACACATGTGGGTCGGGGGGGGGGGGGGGTAAGTATGAATTGGGCCACTCGCATAAAGATACATATATACTAGAAACTATATAAACCTTTAAACAAGGACAGTGTTTCGGGCATTTTTGGGGGGGAAGTGGTGTGGTCACATACAGGGGCGGATCCAGGATAAAATGACAGGGGGGGCACCATGATAAAAGAGGGTTTAGGTGGGGGAGGGCCAGTGTTAGTGGTGCCAGTGTACATGCTAAGAGAGCGGCAGAGAGAGGGTGGCAATGGGATTAAAAATAGGCCCACCATGGCAACAAAAGTGAAGGATGTAGTTGTGCGCGCGCCGAAGGCACGCTCTGGAAAAGGGGGTGTGGCCACTCAACAGGGGGCATGTCCTTGAGTGTAGTGTACAACACCATATACAACTTCTACACATTCTGCTACAAAATACTAGACACCATTATACTTGCCCCTTACACATGATGCCAAATGGAATGAGCCAAAATTCAAACAATGCCACATGGATTGTGTCAAAATTCACATAATGCCACAAGGATTGAGCCAAAATTTACATAATAACACACGGATTGAGCCAAAATTCACAAAATGCCACACGGATTGAGCCAAATTCATAAGATGCCATATGGATTGAGCCAAAATTCACATAATGCCACATGGATTGAGCCAAAATTCAAATAATGCCACACGTATTGAGCCAAAATTCACATAATGCCACACGGATTGAGCCAAAATTCACATAATGCCACATGGATTGAGCCAAAATTCAAATAATGCCACACGTATTGAGCCAAAATTCACATAATGCCACACGGATTGAGCCAAAATTCACATAATGCCACACGGATTGAGACAAAATTCACATAATGCCACACGGATTGAGACAAAATTCACATAATGCCACACGGATTGAGACAAAATTCACATAATGCCACACGGATTGAGACAAAATTCACATAATGCCACACAGATTAAGACAAAATTCACAATACGCTTCATAAACCGGGACATTGTCCACCAAAGTCGCGCATTAAACATTTACACCATAATGTCCATTGCACGTTAAGTTACACGGCATGATGTCCATTATGTATTATGCCAAACACCATAATGCCTATTAAAAATTATGCTACATACAGTAAGTGCTGCTTATCTACATGCTCATTGCCAAGGGTTCCATGCTCATTGCCAGAGGTTCCATGCTCGTTGCCATGTGGGATTACATGCTCATTGCCAATGGGGAATACATGCTCGTGGTAAATGGGGGACAGCCGCCGCCAGGCAGAAGTGATAGCCACTGACAGTGGCAGAGCCTGGCTGTATTCCGAGCACTGCAGGTCCCGGCTATTTGAAATAATACCCATTTCACACCAGAAAATGCATTCCCAGGTTGGCCCCTTTTACACCAGCCTAGTCCCTGCATTTTCTGGTGTGAGGGGGAGAGAAAACCACCCCTTCCCCCCTTTAACCAGTTATCTCATTTAACCGGCTATATCTTCGGAACCAACTGACCCATTTACATGAGACAAGTATCATATTGAAGAACTTTTGAGTGGGCTTTGAATGATTTTGGTCCAGTGAAACTGAAACGTTTGGTTCCAGAGTAATCTGCCCTCAAAGAACATGAACAGCCATGAAATTACATTTCAAAAATAAAAAAATCGATTTACATGCTATATCTCTGGAACCGACTGACCGATATAGACCATCCTGGTATCATATTGAAGGCCCAGCGATTTGGAATTAAATGACATCAACCACAAGCTCCTGTGATGGCAGGGGGGGAACTGGCAGCCGTCGGACCCGGGTGGGGGTCGGAATTGACGGGTCCCATATTATTATGGGGAAAAATGTTACAGCTTTGCCAGGCGATATCTCCGGTTCCCGGGGGGCTAGAGACATGGGGCTGGGCTCGTTGGAAAGCTCTGGTCCTCATCTACAAAATTAATGACAGGGGGGGCACGTGCCCGGGTGCCCCCCCCTGAATCCGCCACTGGTCACATAGTAGTACCAATTCACATTACAGCACACACCGTAATGCCCAGTACACATTACAGCACACACTGTAATGCCCAGTACACATTACAGCACACACCGTCGTTATGCCCAGTACATTCCAGCACACCGTTATGCCCAGTAAACACGGTTATGCCCAGTAAACATTACAGGACACACGTAATGCCCAGTAAACATTACAGCACACACGTAATGCCCAGTACACATTACAGCACACACGTAATGCCCAGTACACATTATAGAACACACGTAATGCCCAGTACACATTTTAGAACACACCGTTATGCCCAGTACACATTATAGAACACACCGTTATGCCCACTACACATTATAGAACACACCGTTATGCCCAGTACACATTATAGCACACACCGTTATGCCCAGTACACATTACAGCACACACTGTTATGCCTAGTACACATTACAGCACACACCGTTATGCCCAGTACACATTATAGCACACACCGTTATGCCCAGTACACATTATAGAACACACCGTTATGCCCAGTAAACATTATAGAACACACCGTTATGCCCAGTACACATTATAGAAAACACTGTTATGCCCAGTACACATTACATCACACATGTAATGCCCAGTACACATTATAGAACACACCGTTATGCCCAGTACACATTATAGAACACACCCTTATGCCCAGTACACATTATAGAACACACCGTTATGCCCAGTACACATTATAGAACACACCATTATGCCCAGTACACATTATAGAACACACCGTTATGCCCAGTACACATTATAGAACACACCGTTATGCCCAGTATGTATTATAGCACACACTGTAATGCCCAGTATTTATTATAGCAAATAAGTGCCCGCTCGCTCACCTCTTATGCTGAGAGTGGCTGTCAGTTGTTACAGCCATATCGCATCCCGTCCCCCGCTCACAGCAGCAGAATGAACTTACACAGCGGGGGGCGGCAGAATGATGCAGAACCACAGACACTGTGACCGCAGAACCACAATGAACCGCAGAACCACAATGTCGCAGAACCACAGACACTATGAACGTGAACCATTCTGCTGCTGCTCTCAAAACAAATGGCAGGGCGCGCGGCTTTAATGATTGGCAGGGCGTGCACTTGCAGTGATTGGCTGCCGGGCGGCCACTGTGCAATGATTGGGTCCTGACGGCTGCTGCACTGATTGGCTTACAGCAGCTCACAGGCATAGCTCAGCGTGTCCTCTGGGACCCCTTCAGTTTGAAAAACTGAGTCCCCGGTGAAGATTTTAGGGTAAAATATGCGCTATAGTGCGTATTTGCAAACCCTGACCCTCCAATGAGATGTCTGCTGCCAATGTGATGTCCAGCCCCTGCAGATGGCTGTGCCCGGGCTATGGGCAAAATGGTGGTCCATACCTGATGGTTGCACTGCAGACAGGAAATACATACAGTACATCCATCCATCAACCCCTACATACTGTACATTGCCTTCATACATACTCATTTATCCTGTACATTGCCTTCATACATACACACATACATAGCCTCTATACATACACACATTCATACACTGCCTCCCCCATAGATACACTGTTTCCCTCATACAAACACTGCCTCCATACATAGATACATACACACATACATATACATACATACATACACTGCCTCCCTCCTACATACACTGGATCCGATATGTAATGCCGGCGGTCGGAATCCCGGCGGTCGGAATCCCGACCGCCGAAATCCCGACATGGGGGGGACGTGGAGCGCCCCCCCTTGTGGGCTCGCTGCGCTCGCCACGCAGCGGGCCCGGTGCCTCTCTACGCTCGGCACGCTATTTTATTCTCCCTCTATGGATGTCGTGGACAACCACGGAGGGAGAAAGTTTCGGGATTTCGGTGGCCGGGATCCCGACCGCCGGCAAATTGACTGCATCCCCATACACTGCCTCCATATATAACTGCTGTTCACATGCAAGCGCTAGGGACCCCCAATATACAGAGAAGCCTTGACGTGGCTTGGGGGCATATCATACACATGCGCAGGTATATGTAACCAATATCTCTGAATTCTATTATCACGTAGTGTTCAAGATTGGTTACCAATACTATTCATTGAGCTAGGGGAACCAATGTCTTTTTTTACTTACTCAGTATTAACCCCTCCCTCATGCACCTGAGTAGTATTGCTGAACTAATTGAGCATCTACCACTATCTGTATGTATGTTGTTAGAGGCAGAAAGGAGCTTGCATTAGGAGGAGATGCAGGTCCTGATATGCCACATGCAGTAGTCTGGGGGTGTCTCCAAGGTAGGTAGCTCTTAGTTCAGATATATCAAGTAAGGAGACATTATCATGTGGCTCCTTGCTGGTTAATCGTAGACCCAATTTAGGGTAACGGTGGTGTGGGCTGCGGTGCCCCTGGACTGGTTGAGCTGGGTGGCTTTAGTGCGTCACGCCCTTACATTCTATTAACACTTTTCCCTCACTAACACTATCTATCTCCTATTTTAATTACATTTCACTGTCTCTCTTTATATATAGCTTCGGCTTCCTATCACTAATATTTATTAACACTATAGTATCTCACTGGTGTGCCGCACTGGGCTTTCTAGCTTATGATAGTTTTTGGGCTGCCGCACCCTGCCCCTAGATATAGCGCTAGGGACCCCCAATATACAGAGAAGCCTTGACGTGGCTTGGGGGCATATCATACACCTGCGCAGGTATATGTAACCAATATCTCTGAATTCTATTATCACGTAGTGTTCAAGATTGGTTACCAATACTATTCAGTGAGCTGGGGGAACCAATGTCTTGTTTTACTTATTCAGTATTAACTCCTCCCTCATGCACCTGAGTAGTATTGCTGAACTAATTGAGCATCTACCACTATATGAGTGCTTCACCTACTTACAGTACATGTGCTTGGCCTATTTCAGAAAAATTAGGTCGAGTTGTGCAAGCTCTTTACAAAAACCCCATGAATGGATTCACAAATTTAACCACTTGAGAGGTATGGCCGGAAAATTTCCGGGCTCAGCTGCGCTGCTGAAGCGGGCTGTTCCAGAAAACTTACGAGCATACCACTAAGATAAAGGTGTGCTACTTTGCAACAATGCAATTACGGTTATTGGGCTCCGGCGCCAGCCTCTGAACCTTTCTGGTGAGCTATCCACACCCCAAATCCTTACCTCTACCTAAAGAGGACAATCTGGATCCTACATTCCTGACCTGAACGGAGGTCCAGAATAAGCAAAAGGGGTCCCCACTCCCCTAAAGAACCTACCGCGGATCAGTTGATTACAACATAAACTTTGGAATATCAGGAGTGGGCTCACAGTTGGTCTCAGTACCATTTGACTCAGTACCATTTGAAAGAGGCATTATAAGAACGGACCTTCCCAAAACAAGAACATGCAAATACGGTATGGACTGGTTCCCCCTTTTTTCTATTTTTTGGTTCCCTCTGTTTCAGTACAGGAAATCCCTGTCCATTGCAATTTTACCTGTTCCATATTTGTGTCATAATATGCCATATTTTTTATATGTATTTTATTAAATGTCATTACTTTTTTAATACTCATCCAGCACCATGGTATTGGATTATTAATACAGTCTGTTATTTTAGTTTCAATTATTTACAAATAATTCTATGAAAAATTACACTACTTGTTTAGTGCCTAGCGCAGTGTACCTCTCTTTTTTCTCCAGTTACTAACGAGGGGCGGACTACCCCTTACCCACACTGCAGCTTGACAAGGCACCTCATATATCTTGCGCCCCTCCCCAAGTTAATAAGCCATTATCAACTCCTCCTCAATGTGGTGGGTTTTGCTGGGGCAGGACAAACCTGCCCTGGTAGGTTTGTCCTGCCCCAGCAAAACCCACCACTTAAGGGGTTAAAACATACAGATTTTAAAATAAGATTGCTGTGCTACATTCCAAAACAAATATATTTTGATATACAGTATGTTATATTTTCAAATGCTGTTACAGCTGTGCCATGAAAGGGTTAACAGCTGCAATAAGTGATATCAAGTTAATATCAAAAGGGGGTGTAAAAGCAGGAGTAAAAAGGGGCATGGAAAGGGCCATGGTACCTGTCAAATTAATTTTAATGAAAAGAGTGCGTTCTACCTACTCCTGCTGAAATGGAGGGAGGCTGTGACGGACACAGATTAGAGACAGGGATTACAAATCCTGAAATACTGGGCACAACAACTAGCGACCTGGCATATGACCGATTCGAAATACCAGTACAATATGAAGGACGGATGCACGGATGGTGGGCAGCATGGACAGTGTAATGTTTAGCATTACTGCCTCAGAGCGCTAAAATCATGGGTTTGTTTCCCACCATGGCCCTAACTGTGCAAAGTTTTATATTCCCCATGCTTGCATGGGTTTACTCTGGGTACTCTGGTTTCCTCAAACAATCTAAAAATATACTGGTATGTTAATTGCCAACAAATTAACCCTAAACCCTAGAATATCTGGTACATGTGGTAGGGAAATTAGATTGTAAGCTCTAATGGGGACAGGGACTGATGTGAATGTTCATATATTCTCTGTAAAGAGCAGTGGAATATGTGTGCGCTACTGTATATAAGAAACTGTTAATAAATAAATACAAGGACAAACTA
The DNA here is from genome assembly GCF_055691185.1 of Crinia signifera. NCBI lineage: Eukaryota > Metazoa > Chordata > Amphibia > Anura > Myobatrachidae > Crinia > Crinia signifera. The sequence goes on along the minus strand of NC_139218.1, from coordinate 163,380,736 downwards.
TGTTCAGACATTACTTATCTCAGGTTTGTGTTATAATATATACATATAAAAATATGTGTAAAGGATAAAAGAGAAAATCAGTTACTCACGTTATTCCTTTCTTGTGAAAGCCTTTCCTCTGTGCTGCACAAGACACTCGCCCAGATATAACACACAGAAACAGTCCACTCTAAGAGAAACAAATAACTAAGTTGGTTTAGTTACAAAACAAGGGCTGTCCCATTTATTACAATCTACAGACTTACTATAAAAGATAAGACACTTTAAAATGTTTTATATATTGTATAGCAAAGTTTTATTGATATATTCCAAATACTTACATGGATATGTAGTAAATTTTGCAGAAACACTTACAAATGTATCTGTATAAGCTATCAATGCTGCAAAGTTAATGTCATATAAGCTTACAAACATATCCATGTACATATTTTGAATAGATCAATAATGCAAACCAATACAATACCTGTATTCATTGGCTAAGCAATTTTTTGTGAGAGCAACTACTTTGCAATGACACAGATTTTGATGGTTCAGGTGTTATTCGTTACAGTGTGTGATTTAAATGTGCAATAAGATTTCATCATTTTGGTAAGAGGTCAGGTTATAAGGAAGCTTTTTCCATTTGGGTTGAACATTGCAGCAAAGTTCTTGACAATTTTTTTCTGCACTTAATTTCAGATGATAGAATTATTTATTTCTAGCACTTTTAGTTATAGTAAAATGGTGGGGTACTTTAAACTTTAGACAATTAGACTAATTGTAAAGTACAATTTTTGTTTTGGCTCGATTTGGAGCAATTCAATATATGCCTATTCTGATTGGCACACACTTATTCAATCTCAGCCATTTTCATCTGCCTTTCCCCCATTCAGATTAGATAATTTTAAATCGAAACTGTATTGTCAAAATGGCCACTAGATTGTCGAAACTGTGGTAGTTTTCAACACAAAAGCATGTGGATTTGCCAATCCACATGCTTTCTGATACCCCTTTCACATCGCACTTTTAAAATGGTATATTGCCGTTTTTTTTCCATTTTAAAACGTTTAAGGCTGCAATGTGAAAGTGCCAAAGTTGATTTACCAGTTAAAGTTAACCGGTATTTCAACACGGTTAAAAAGCAGAGTCCTACACGTTTTAAAGCCGTTTTTTTGGCAGTTTGAACAGCTCTATTTCAATGGCTTGAAACGTGTCCCTTGGGGGTTAAACGGGTTGAATGTTTGAATGGTATTAAATTATTTTTAAAACGGTTTTCACCTGCAATGTGAAAGGTCTCAAGGCTCAGACCCGTTTTAAAGTCCCATTTAAGAATACCGTGTCATTACCCATTTCTGCAATGTGAAAGCAGTATGAGACTGCTGATTTTCCAAACAATCGCAACAAAAAAATCAGCACTTAGATTCAAAAGGTCAAATGAAATGACATATTATCGACAAAAAGTGCAGATTTTTCTGACTGTCGGCACTGATTAAATACCCTTCTAAGTCTAGTGAATGCTGTAAAGTGTTAAAGCACCAACTTAACAATCATCTCTATGGTGGAAGTTCAAATCTCAGAAATATGTGAGTTCAGCAGCTGTGGGGTACACGACATAACACAATTTTCCATTTTGCATCCAATAGATCACAGGTTCTCAAACTAGGTCCTCAGGAATATTGGGTCTAATTCAGCATGGATCACTAATTAGCCCCATTGACTATGATGCAAAAAGGTAAGCCAGATATAGTGGTAGTAGTCTGGTGGTAACTTCATTTCTCCACTAACTAACTTTGAAACTCCTACTACATAAAGCTGACAAAGTTGCAAAACACCTCCTCTACCTACTTATTATTTATTTGTGACAGGATACATACCGTGTTTCCCCAATACTAAGAGCTACCCAAAAATAAGCCCTACCCTTGGTTCTGGAAACTATTCCAAAATAAGCCCTACCCCAAAAATAAGCCCTATTGAAATCCCCATTACCCGAGTCCATGAACAAAATTACCGGTACCCCAGCTCCACCCCTGCAATCCCCCTCATCGCCACCCTGCATGAGGGATGCTGCTGCAGTATGGTAGCAGCCCTGGTGCCGCTGAAGCCTACCACTCCTGGTCCCAGGGATGCATTGCGCATGGCGTGACCACGCTCCATCCACGCTGCTTCTGTACACAGGCAGGAGCGGAGTATATCAGCAGCGGGGGAAAGCCTGAAAAACTGGAAAGGGTACTTGTTTCCTAGCACGGCGCCCATCGCATCGCATACCATAATTCATACGATGGTATGCGATGTTACGCGATGGCAGCCAATAATATACAATTTTAAAAAACCCATTGAAAAAACCCATTAGGGTGCTTATACAATTTAAAATCACATCGCATGCTGGCATATGGCATGCGATGCTATGCCATACGACTGAATATCGTGGGTGCCGTGCTAGGAAACAAGTACCCTGGAAAGTGCTGAATGGGGAGGACCAGGACTGGTGGCTATAAAAGCAGGACTGGGGGCATGGTGGCTATAAAAGCAGGACTGGGGGCATGGTGGCTATAAAAGCAGGGCTAGGGGCATGGTGGCTATAAAAGCAGGAATGGGGGCATGGTGGCTATAAAAGCAGGGGGGGCATGGTGGCTATAAAAGCAGGAATGGGGGCATGGTGGCTATAAAAGCAGGAATGGGGGCATGGTCACCTGTTTATTGAAATTGTTGTCAATGTTAAAATAAGCCCTACCCTGAAAATAAGCCCTATGATATTTCTTGTTTTAACAAAAACTAATGGTGTGTACACACTTGTACAATCTGCATGCGATCCAGATGAGATTTTGACTATATAGTCAAAATCTCATCTGAATCTCATGCAGAAAGTTTTGGCTGCATAGACTATATAGTGCAGATCTGCACTATATAGTCTAAAATGTATGCAGATAGTCTAAATTGTATACATAGTCTAAATTGTATACATAGTCTAAATTGTACAAGTGTGTACACACCTTAAGACAGTGTCTTATTATCAGGGAAACACAGTACAGAAACAAACAAAAAAAACTATCCTTTTTCAGTTTTAGTAATTTCAAACAGATCATTCCAACAGTGGCTTGTTTTTAAAACAAGAAAATTCTAATAATTCCTCTTTGTGCAGTAGAGACATACTAAAGTTCTGATGGTAATAGGACCTGCTCTAAAATCCACCACTGTTATAAAATGAAAAATAAAAGTATGAAAGAAAGCAAAACTGACAAAGGAAATCATTCAACAGAATATATTATGTGGTTCATCCAGAGAATGCTAGTAGAAATGCTCTCGTGTCAAATAACCTGGTTTGGATTATGCAGCAATCCAACCCAGGGAATTACCAGGGTTGGACCTGGTTTTGAACCAGATTCAGGGGCAGGGTTATTTGACTTGGAATATAAAAATCTGCACTGATTGGTGCTGCTGGGGCGCTGGTGAGTAATGTCATCACTCAGAACCACGCAGACAGCGCACATGGTAGGGAGGACATCCTTCTGTGCATATGGGCTGCATCTCTCTCCTCCAGAATTTCCCCTGCTGCACCACAGATGGCTCCAGCAGACACCTTCTACTCTGCCTACAGAACTACAGGCTGCCCCAGCGCACACTGCTTTTCAGCCTGCAGCAGCACTTCATCTATAAGTGCCACAGACTGTAGCACAACACCAGCATGGCTGCCAGCAATTGGTCTGACGCTGAAGTCAAGGAGCTGCTGCTAATTCAGGTAGAGGAGGAAATCAAGCGCCAGGTGACTGTTACCGTAAAAGACGCGGTTGTTACCAGAATATCTCCCAGAAGCTGGCATCTAGGGGAATACACCGCTCTCATCAGCAAGTGCTTAACAAATTAAAAGCACTGAAGAGGTAGTACACCAAGGTCTCCGACCAGAACAGGAAAAAGTGGTGCCGCACATGTTGAGTGGGTCCATTATGATCTATGCTGCAGTGTATTTGGCAACACAGCTCTGAATAATCCTGTGGCACTGTCATCCTCATTGGCCAGCCAGATGGAGAGTAAGCCAGGAGCCACCTGACACGCAGTCCTCCATGGCAATTTTGCCATGCTGCCCAACTTCTCTGCTCCTGATTTAGGAGGATGATGGTGGTGAAGAGTGCAATGAACTTGATAGGTCTCTCTTGTCCGACACCGCACAGTCAACGGTGGTGGGGAAACTGAGGCAACAACCCGAAGACAAACACCACAAATGCGGTCAAATGGTAAATAGTAAAATCTAAATAGGAACAAACATTTTTCCCAGTAATCCAAACGGTATATGTTGCAGAGTGTCACTACTGTGCAGGTGGGATAGGGCCCACAAGCCCATGTATGCAAACACCTCTGCTATTTTTATCTATGCTTTTTATTAATTATGTTCTTTAGTTTGTCTCATTTTACAATGTGCCACAAGGAAGAAAAAAGAAACCTGTCCCAAACAAGCAGCAAGAGCTTTCTCTTCTAGTAATAGAATAGCTACGGGAAATCAGAATCAGCTTTATTGCCCAGGTATACTTGCGTATACTAGGAATTTGTTTTCGGTTTGCTGTGCAGCAGCCAGGTGGGTAACAAGTAAACAGCATACAGTATAAACAATAAACAATAGAAACAGGTGGGGGAACATGTACAGTCACACAAAAAGTTATTCCGTGGGGACACTGTGTTAGATTATGTGCAAAGGGTTATGGCATGACTAGACAGTGAGGTCTACATGAGTTCACGTTTCAACAGGTGAACCGCTTAAGGGAAGAAACTTTTTAGGCTTCTGGTGGACCTGGTGGGAAGCCATGGCCAGGATGTAGTTGGTCCTTGACTATCTTTGTTGCCTGCTTTTTTGCTCTGGACAGGTACAGGTCCTGGACAGAGGGAAGGTCTGTCCCGATTATCTTCTCCGCAGTTCTGACTACCTTTTGGAGTCTGCATTTGTCTCTCTCACTGGCGGAGCTGTACCAGACCAGTATTGAAGAGCACAGTACAGACTCCACAATTGCGGAGTAGATGAGGAGCAGAAGCTTCTGTGGGATGTTGAACTTCCTCAGTTGCCTAAGGAAGAATAGCTTCTGCTGTGCTTTTCCAACAATAGTATCAGTATTGGGCCCCCATTTAAGGTCCGAGGAGATTGTGGTTCCTAGGAACTTGAAGGAGTCCACTAGTGACACCAGCAATTGTTAGAGGAGGTACACCAACAGCCTTCTTCCTAAAGTCCACTACTATCTCAACGGTTTTGAGTGGGTTGAGCTCTACATGGTTGCTGCTGCACCACCGGGCCAATCGGTCCACTTGTTTGTAGGCCGAATCATCCCTGTCCTTGATAAGGGCAATGTCTATAGTGTCATCTGCGAATTTGATTATCTTTACTGATTGCACCTCTGAGGTGCAGTCGTTAGTGTACAGGGAGAAGAATAGGGGTGAGAGTACACAGCCCTCGGGGGCTCCTGTGCTGATGGACCGCACTTGGGAGGTGAATTTTCCCGCTTTCACAACTTGTTTTCTATCAGTCAGACAATCCAAGAACATGTAGCTTCAGGGACTTCTAGGAGGAGTAGTTTGGGGTGGAGGATGTTGGGGATGATTGTGTTGAAAGCCGAGCTGAAGTCAACAAACAGGACCCTTGCATAAGTACCAGGCATATCCAGGTGCTGCAGAATGTAGTGCAGGCCCAGGTTGACTGCGTCCTTAACGCATCGATAGGCAAACTTGAGGGGGTCTAGCTGGTGGCCAGTCACAACTTTCAGGTGGTTCAGTACTAGGCACTCAAATGTTTTCATGATCCCAGACGTCAGAGCTATCGGCCGGTAGTCGTTCAAATTTGTAATAGTGGGTTTCTTGGAGACTAGAACAATAGTGGAGCTTTTGAGGCAGGAGGGAACCTTGCGTAGCTCCAGTGATTTGTTGAAGATCCTGGTGAATATGGGGGCAAGTTGACCCGCGCATACTCTCAGGGTAGACAATGACACCCCGTCAGGACCTTGTGCTTTCCTTGGTTTGGCCCTCTTGAACATCTCCTCCAACTCAAAAAGTAAAAAATCAGGTGCGATGGTAACCTAAATGCTCTACTATTTAGTGAGCACAATGGGGGAAATTTACTAAGAATACGAATACAAAAAATCGTATTTGTATTCTTAATACGAATGAATACGACTGGTATAGTCATATTTTCATTCGTATTCTGGAGGATAATTTACTAATCAGTCGTATTTGACTGATTCGTATTATCTGATGGCGTATCATCCCATATATGCACAAGTGGGGTGACCCTGTAAATTACCTTGGATCGGTTGGAAATCTTGGGAGCACCCCTTCCTCTCTTTCAAATTTCACTGAGAAGGAGAACGGCTTGTTACTATATATACATAATTGTATATTTTTTCCTTTTTGTTTCTCTATATACCTGAATTGGTTGGAATGAGAGAGAAAAGGTTTGGAGACCTGTGAAAGACCACCTACATACATAAGGACTTTTAAGCGCATGTGAGACTTTTCCTTTTTGTTGCTCTGTAGTTTTTGGGGTCCGGTGACCTCTTTTGAAGTTTTATATGCAGCTCTAAAGTTTGCAGTGCCTGGAGTGGAATTTCCTTTTGAAGATTTCTGATACGAATTCGTATTCTTTTCAGATACGAATTCGTATTTTTTTATGATACGAATTCGTATTTTCTCTGATACAAATTCGTATTTTTTTCTGATACAAATTCGTATTTTTTCTGATACAAATTCGTATTTTAAATACAAATTTCTATTTTTAAATACAAATTCGGTATGGTTTTAGCCTGCATGGATCAGTCAGATCCGTGCAGGCTGCAGTGTAAAAAAAAATAAAAAATTTTTTTTTTTAAATAATGGTGTGGGGTCCCCCCACGCCATTTTTAAAACCAGCCCCAGGGCCGGGCATGGTTCCCAAAATATGGGGAACCCCGTATTTTTGGAACCAGGTCCAGCTCAATGAGCCTGTGGCTGGTTATGCTCAGCAGGGGGGACCCCACGCCATTTTCTTTGTAACCTTTTTTTACACAAAATCCCACGTCCTCAAATTTGCACATTTTCAGGACTAAAAATCGCACAATTTCATGACTAAAAACACACCATATCACACTCTTTTGCCACAAATTCACATCTCATTAAATCATTAGCGGAAAAAAATGCAATTTAAAAAAGTGTGAAGTGGTGGGATTTCAGAAAATGCTATTTTTTTTCACATTCCATTAAATCTCGGCCTTGCAAACCTTGTGCCATGTTTGAAGCTGAGAAGTGTTTATGTGTGCTTAGTGGCCTTATAAGTCACACATTTGTGATTTTGATCAGCTGGGGGTTATTTTCAGATTTTTTTCCTCATGTGCAAAATTCTAAGATGTGAAATACACTTCCAAATCAAGGTGTATTTTTTGGGATTTTTTTTTTATGATTCGTATGCGTTTACGATTCGTATTTTTTACAAACACGAATTGTTAGTAAATGACTAAAGTACGTTGTTTTCATGTTAAAAATAGTCGTATCGTATCGATGTCGTATTAATTCGTATTCAAAAATACGAATACACCATGTATACACCATAAATACGAATACACATCACCGTATTTTAAGGATAGTAAATCCTGAAAATACGAATATGCATAAAAAAATCGTATTTTGCTGTACGAATACGAATTTTTTATACGATTTTACCTTAGTAAATTTCCCCCGATATAGTGTGTTAAAGGGTGCTCCCAAGTGCAATTGGATTGCAAGGTGCTCCCTGGGGTGCACTGACAGGCGCTACCACGGGTGCTATGCCAAGAGCTGCCACTTGTTGATGGGGTAGTCAGCCCCACGAAAACCAAAGTAAAAGAGAAAAAGAAGTGGAGCTGGTTTTGATGAAATAATCATGCAAATATTTAATATCAATTAAAACAACGTAACATGAATAAATAAAAGAAACAATCAGATAAAATGGTGAATGGATTACTGGACCGGAGGCTGAATGGAGTGGGAACAATGGATGGTAAAGAAACTTGAAGTTATTGTCTGAAATAATTCAGGTTGCCCAATGGGCTGATAGTTACCACTGAAGGTGATTTTGGTCCAATCCCGAACGCTGAATTGCGGAATGGTCCTCAAATATAAGCGACAGTGGGGCCACAGTTGGTCAGGGACCCAAATGGTGTGATAGGCTAGAAGCTGTTATAGCCACAGTTGTCTCAGGTCGCTAGAGGCTCCAATATCAGGGATGGCATATGATGGCAGGTGTCCTCATTTGTTGTAACTAACCTTGATTCCTGCATAAAGATGTACCCACGTGGTAGCAGCAATAATAGACCGCAAGTGCGGAGTGTGGATAAGTTGATATCCCTCAGGATTGGGAGTGGGCAGCCCAGGGCGCTGAAAAGTCCAAATAGTGAAGGTCCAATGGTAATCAGCTGATCCGGTCCAGGCTGTAACCTAACGCGCTTCGCTGCTTGTAAAGGTGCAGCTTTATCAAAGGTAGCCAAGTGCAACTCTGGGAATTGCTGTGCAAGACAAGTAACTAACATACATTTAGAAAATGAAGGCTGTCAGTCATTAATACATATATCTCTATAAATGTAAGAGAGAGCGCCACACACCCGGAGAATTAAAAAATACAATCCACATATTTATTAACAATAATTCATTATTTAGAAATATTGTATATAAGCGGGTGTGGATCGTTTTATCGACGATACTTAGGTCGACAGTCATTAGGTCGACACCGTTGGGTCGACAGGGGGCAAGGTCGACAATGTTCAAGGTCGACATGGTTGATGGTCGACAGGTGTCTAGGTCGACATGGGACAAGGTCGACATGGGTTTAGGTCGACGTATGCGTTAGGTTGGCATGTTTTTTTTTTTTACCCGAATGTCGACACAGTCGACATGGACACAGTTGGAAGTCAACCGCAGCCCCTAGCATCGCCCGCTTCGCTCGCAATGCTTCGGCCATGGTGCCTCGCTGCGCTCGGCACAATATTTTGTTCTCCCACCACGCCCTAGTGGATGGAAGGGCATGAAATATCGCATGTCGGCACATGTCGGCTCCAAAAACAGTGAAAAAAACCATATTGACCTAACGACCCAACGTCATAAGGCATATGTCGACCTAAACCCATGTTGACCTTGTCCCATGTCGACCTAGACACCTGTCGACCTTCACCCATGTCGATCTTGCCCCCTGTCGACCCAACGGTGTCGACCGAATGACTGTCGACCTAAGTTCTGTCGACAATACGACCGTATCCCATATAAGCATAAAAAGCCAAAATACATAAAGACTCAATAATGCATATAAATCAATAATGCAACATATCAACTCCTTAATGAATAAATGTGTTAGCAGACGGTGTAAAACTGCTTACTACAGCTCCGGAATAGTGACGTGGTTTTTAAGAAGAGTCAATTGATTAATGAAGTAGTCTCCAAAGTACGGAGGAAATAGTGTTAGAACAATCTGATTATGGGATATGCAATAATGCTTGTAGTTCGTCAGTTCTTATAAAACCCACACTTTGGAGACACTTATATAGTAGGCTGATCAGTACTCAGAAAATTTACTAAGCCAAATATGGCTAAAATATTCGTATTTGTATTAATAAGTACGTATATTTTAGGCGTATTCGTAATTTTTGGCATTTACTATGCCAAAAATACAACAATTAGTATTTGTATTCTGAAGTACGAATATTTTAGGCGTATTCGTATTTTTTGGCATTTACTATGCCAAAAATACAACAATTAGTATTCGTATTTATGGCACATTCGTATTCGTATTTACGAATGCATACACCATCGACAGAAAACGAATAGGAATCACCATTTAAAAAGAATGGCGATACCTACTGTAATTTACTAAGCGGCCGTATTGAAAATATGGTTGTTAATTAGCGGGATCCGGCCAAATACGCCTGGAAAATACTCTTCATTTTTCAGGCATATTTGGCTTTAGCCTGCACGGATCAGTCCAATCCATGCAGGCTGCAGTGTAAAAATAAATTGAAAAATAAATAATTCGAAAAAACGTCATGGGGTCCCCCCTAGGGGCATAGCCAGCCCCAGGCTCAAAGAGCCGGTCCTGGTTTTAAAAAATCAGGGAACCAAACAAATAGAGGTTTCCCGTCTTTTTTAAAACCAACACCAGGCCCAAGAGCCGATCCTGGTACCCAAAATACAGGGGACAAAATAAATAAGGGTCCCCTGTATTTTAAGAACCAGCACCAGGCCTAATTAGCCAGTAGGGTAATGCCACAGCCAGGGGACACTTATTATATAGAGCCAAAAAACAAACCGACACGCAAAACCAGACCAGACGAAGAAGTGAGCTGCAAGATGTCTTTGATGACATCCTGCAGTTCCTCCTCCTGAATACCGCCATTCAGGGGCGGATTGGCCTAACGGGAAACTGGGCCGTTTCCCGGTGGGCCGGCACCTTTTCTGGCAGGATCAGTCGCCTATCCTACCTAAATGGGCCGCCGCGGCATCTCCGTGCTGGGCCGCGGCACTGTGCCCTAAAATGAAGATGGCTGCGTGTGCATACTACTTCCCTCCAGCTCCCTCCTCCCTGCTGCTGCGACTGCAATGAGCTGCAGATAGAGCCGATGGCAGCCAGGGGGAGCACCTCTCAGACTGATAATGTCAGCCTGAGAGGGGAGAGAGACGAGGAGCAGCAGCGCTGTGGCCGGGCTTCAGCTTCCTGAATTATGTGAGTCACACTGTGGGCTCTGGGGACATTGGTTGGCAACCTTGTTAGGGAATGGGGGCGGGGAGGGGGGGGGGGCAAGGGGAGAGAGACTCACTCCTGTCACTGTGTGTGAGGGACATGGGGAATAAATCTCCCTGCATGTGCCTGTGGCAACCATAATACCCCCCCCCCCCCTCCTGTGGCAACCAGCATAAAATCCCCCCCCCCCCCCCCGAGCACCCAGCATGTAACCCCTGCAAGGAGCATATAACCCCTGGCAACAAGCATGTAGGTAAGCAGCACTTTTGTACTATAATATATACTGGGCATTACGGTGTGTGCTATAATGTGTACTGGGCATTACGGTGTGTGCTATAATGTGTACTGGGCATTACGGTGTGTGCTATAATATATACTGGGCATATCGGTGTGTGCTATAATGTGTACTGGGCATTACGGTGTGTGCTATAATGTGTACTGTGCATAACGGTGTGTGCTGTAATGTGTACTGGGTATTACGGTGTGTGCTATAATGTGTACTGGGCATTATGGTGTGTGCTATTATATATACTGGGCATATCGGTGTGTGTTATAATGTGTACTGGGCATTACGGTGTGTGCTATAATGTGTACTGGGCATTACGGTGTGTGCTATAATGTGTACTGGGCATTACGGTGTGTGCTATAATGTGGTGTGTGCTATAATGTGTACTGGGCATTATGGTGTGTGCTATAATGTGTACTGGGCATAACGGTGTGTGCTGTAATGTGTACTGGGAATTACGGTGTGTGCTGTAATGTGTACTGGGCATTACGGTGTGTGCTATAATATATACTGGGCATATCGGTGTGTGCTATTATACTGGGCATATCGGTGTGTGCTATAATGTGTACTGGGCATTACGGTGTGTGCTATAATGTGGTGTGCTATAATGTGTACTGGGCATTACGGTGTGTGCTATAATGTGTACTGGGCATTACGGTGTGTGCTATAATGTGTACTGGGCATAACAGTGTGTGCTGTAATGTGTACTGGGTATTACGGTGTGTGCTGTAATGTGTACTGGGCATTATGTTGTGTGCTGTAATGTGTACTGGGCATAACAGTGGCCCTTATTCTGATCTGTGCGGAAATTCCCGCATTCTTACGGAGCGGTCCGCACGCCACGGTGTTTTGCCGCGTGCGGCCATCGTCCGTAGAAACGCCCACGTGTCCTCCGCATTCGGACGGACTCACTCTTTAAGAACAGGGCGTGTTTACGGACGACATACAAACCATGCGTGTGCGGGAGAAACACTCCGATTCGGCACGGTATTACAGAGTATTACAGAGTATGCTCGGGAATACCGCATCCGACCGGGAGCCAAGCGGTGCTACCGCACGTAAGCGGAGTATTTACGCCAAACAACCCACTATGAAGTATCTTCTGCAAGACATCACATGACCCACTTATTCAATTACCTATCCTCATAAAAAACTGCTTATTTGGAAATGGAATCAATTAGATTCCAATATATCCTTACAAGCATGCCTAACACATGCATTGCACACATTAACCCTTACAGCAATTGAAGTGCAATGCTTTGTATTACACCCTGTGTAAAAGATTATAAACAATCTACACATATACTATTTAAAGTGCAAATAAAACCAACAACTGTGAACTTGCATAAAGAATTTTATTAACGACCCAATTAACATAAATATAAAAAAAGTAAATAAGAAATTAAAGAAGCAGGTCCTTCAGGTCCTGCAGGTGTGCTTGCGCCAGCTGCAGCTGGTGCTCCAGTCGCCGGAGGGCCCCATGCACACCCTCATCTGCCGGTGTGGTGTCATCTGTGGGCATGTCAAAGGGGCAACAATTAGTCATGTTATTCTTGCATACATTTCACATCCTGCGACATAAATTGCACAAATGCTAGGTGACATGTGTGTATATATATATATATATATATATATATATATATCTATGTAGAGCATGGGTCCTCAAACTGCGGCCCTCCAGATGTTGGGAAACTACAAATCCCAGCATGCCTTGCCACAGTTTTGCTATAAGGAAGTGTTAAAACTGTGGCAAGGCATGGCGGCATTTGTAGTTTCACAACATCTGGAGGGCCGCACTTTGAGGACCCATGATGTAGAGAGATAGAGACACACATAGATAAATAGATATGACACATATATACATACATGCTAAGTTATTTACTACATACTGTATTTTGTGGCCTATACACTTTACTCTGCAGAAGACATAACAGTCATATTGTTTCTTCTCAGTCACAACCCACCCATGACTAACCAATGACAAGCAGGTCATGGGCTCCGTCAATAAGAACTTGTCACAATCTGCTCAGTCTATAAGTTCAGTGATGGTTCGTGGCATGGGAGTTATGCAAATGTAAGGAATGCACAGTACACATCCTCAAATTCATAATTCTGTCTAAACCAACCTACAATTCTGTGACGGGCAAAAAAAAAACTGAAGTACAGGGGGTGTTTAGGTAGAGGAGGCTCCTGGGACACTGGCAACTTCTGACTCCATTCCAAGGTAGGCCGGGCCATACTCCATTTATAGCATACATCCTAGAGTTTATAAATAACATTCACCAACAATATAGATTCCACTATTTGATGGGTCATAATCCACGCTTGCAGCAGGTGAATTTAAGCCACAAATGATCCACTCATCCCTTTACTCCAGGATCCAGTTTAACTACAACGGTTATGTGGCAGTCAAAATGGACCTCCAACCCATCCCACAAACCTGTGTAATTCAGAGGTGTCCTGGATGAAAGGTATGCCTTGGACACCCCATCTAACCCGTACCTGTATCTGTAGCTACCCACTTTGGGGTCTATATGATTAGTATGGGCCCAAAATTTGTAATCAACAGTGCTAAAAAACAAATACCAGTACAACTACTTCATGAATTATGCATTATGTCAACATACCGATCTGCGCCGACTCCGGTGCCTGGCACGCCTCCTCCCCCTCTGAATTGGAGGTGTCCGGGGCAACTGTGGCCTCCTCAGCCCCCTCCTCTGCCATCTCCTCGGGCACAACATCCTCCTCCTGCAACTCCTCCTCCACCTCCTCCTCCACCTCCTCCACCTCCTCCTCCTCCACCTCCTCCTCCTCCACCTCCTCCTCCACCTCCTCCTCCAACTCCTCCTCCACCACCACCACCACCTCCTCCTCCTCCTCCTCCTCCTCCGCCACCAACACCTCCTCCTCCGCCACAAACTCCTCCTCCTCCGCCACAAACTCCTCCTCCACCTCCTCCTCCACCATTTGCTCCTGGCCAACTTCCTCCTCCTCCACCCTTGCCGGCACCTCCTCCTCGGGGTGTTGGCCCTCGTCCTGGGCCAGGCCTGCCTCCGCCTGTTCACGGGCCTGTCGGGCTCGGGCTCGTGCTGTGTGGTAGAAAAAAACATCATGGTCAATGTTGGCTCATTGTGGCACATTTATTAATCCAAAACAAGACATACATGGAAGGGTGATAATGATGGCAAACGATGCAGGAAAGTAGCTCCTTACTGTTAATGGACTCCAAAGTGTGTCATTCAAATTATTATGTGATGGTTAGTAATTTGTTCCCACATTACAACCCAGGCATTTATCAATGTGTAACACATATTAGATCGGGCACATTGTATGCATCAGAATCCTCAATGCTATGGCATTACATATAAAAGCCTCATGACTGCATGTTAACCAGGAAGAAGCACACATAACAGTCTATGGACTTTTAAACCCATGGACACCCACTTATCATGAGACACATTTTATTGCTTATATATGCTATGTTGTAAGTGCGAAATTTCATAGCTAAAATACTCACATTCCGCAATTTCGCCCCTTAGTTGTGTCAGCAGCTGGGGCTGGCGCCTGCGGAGGTCGGACCACCGCCTCTCCAGCTGCCCGAGGGACCTACGCACCCGAGTGCGGGCGTAAATCCGGCGCCCTGCCGCAGCGTAAGCCCTCCGCTTATGGCGGTTGGTTATGAAGGGCCCCGCACGGCCCAGCCTTGTCTCCATGACGGAGACAAGAACTCGCAGCTCCTCATGCGTGAAGGGTTCTGCCCTCCGTGTCTCCGCCATGTTGACAATGGCATATATCAACCAATCAGGTGGTGGCATTGGTTGATCACAGTTATTTGTGTTAATAACTTTATTGTTCATTTTTACATTAACAGCGTCTCTGCGCCAACACAAATGGTGACAAATTCGCATGCCTTCAAAACCGTAGTGTTGATGTATGGGAATGAACAAATCTGATATATATAAAACACAGTGTGTATGCACTTAGCAAATCCAATGAGCCCGCGCTCCGCCAAGCAACGCGTGCTATAGCTTAGCAACGCATAGCTGTAGTTAGCATTACTTACTCTATGCATATATGTGTATGCGTACATTTATGTGTAAAAGACACATACACACACTTGCAGGTATCCGGAAACCAGCATTATACAGCAGCCCTGCCTGCCTGCCTGCCTGCCTGCCTGCCTGCCTGCCTGGCTGCCTGGCTGCATGCTCCTTGAAATGTTGAAACATGTGCATAAATTCCAACATCATATATATATATATATATATATATATGCAAACAAATCATACATCAACACAGGAAATAATCCCCTACACATTATAGAATAAATCAATGTACTCACCAGTCATCAGGGATAGTATCAACTACAATAATGAAGATATAACAAACACATTAGATGCCTTGTCCAAGGTATAATAATTCCCACCTATATTGAACTTCCCCCAAAACCAAACACATATGCTAAATATCTCCTATTTCTTTGGCATTAGGAGGGCAGGCTGGCTAATGGTCGGTTTGTAACACTGACAACTAACACACTGGACTTATTTGAAGGGGTGATTGTGACTAAAATGGGTGTGTTAGGTCAACTCAATAACATGTACCTGAAATATCTTTGCGCCACAGAGTCCCGCAGCTGGTATCCCCTCCGGCATTCAGGGGCGCGGGATGGGCGCATGGGCGGATCTTGCGGCTCAGATGGTACCTCCCACTCCTCAAAGGGTATCTCACGCCGCACAGCAATGTTATGCAAAAATACACACAGGCCCACGATCCTCGACACCATTTCAGGCGCATATTGCAAGTCACCACCAGTGCGGTGGAGCACTCTAAATCGACCTTTTAAAAGGCCAATTGAGCGCTCCACCACTTGCCTGGTGGCAACATGCGCCACATTGAATGCCTCCTGTGGGCCCGGTGCTGGGTAGCTGTACGGCGTAAGTAGCCAGGGCGTACATGGGTAACCGGAGTCACCCAGAACCCACGCATCACGGCCTTCCAGCTCTTGTAGTCTTTGCCATATCCCGGTTTGTCGGATGACATGCGAGTCATGGGCACTTCCGGGAAACTTCGAGTTGAAGGCGAGAATTTCCATGGATGGGCCACATACCACCATCACGTTCAGTGAGTGGAACAATTTGCGGTTCCTATATATCTTCTCACTTCGAGATGGAGGCACAAATGGTACATGGGTGCCATCCACAGCCCCTATCACATTAGGGAAGCCAGCAATTTGTTGGAAGGCGTGCTGGCTTCTGCCCAGGGTCTCGGGGGCAAATGTCATGGCCATGAAGTGCCCCTTGCGCCTGAACATGGCCGACGTCACACGCCTCAGGATTCGGCAGAAGGCCGGCTGAGATATTCCAGCAAGTACTGCCACTACTTGTTGGAACGATCCTGAGGCGCAGAAATGCAACACCGCCAGCAGCTGTGTGTGAGGCGGAATTGCTGTCGTGATCCCGTGTAGAGGTTCCAAATCGCTCTGAATTAGGTTGAGCAGATCCAGAATTACATTTGGGGGTAACCGGTACCTAGTAAGTACCTCATCATCGGGCATAGCAAACAGAGTCACCCGTGTGCGATAGATTCTAGCACGTCCTGGCCTCCTTGGGCGACGAGTGGGGAGAGCCGCAAGTGCCCTTAGCCTCCTCTCCATGTAGCGCAGAATAGCTTCTGCAACCTATAAAGAAATGAACATAAATACTGATGCACCTATGCACATAATGGCCATATCCCACTACAAACTGATTTGTAGCCTTCTATACGTACAATTGATGGCCGCCCCGTGTAATCACGCAGATCCATTTGACTCTCTAATGATGACACAATAATATGAACTCAATACACACCGTCCAAAACACACAGATAAAGGTGTCAGCATTTTTTGCCAACTTCATGTACTATGAGACATTTCATCTATTGCTGTGACATGTTGTCCTGCAATAGATGAACCCACACAGGTTTAAGACCTGTGAGTGAAATATTGAACATGTGACATGTTGCAATAATGATACACACACTTTGCTGGCCCAACAATCTGTAGGCAGTGAGGCAATGGTGCATACCTTCATACACTTACATAGTGAATGGATATCATATCTACAAGGAGCATGGAAGAGCTTACCTTAGACCCTGACAAGTCGTGATCTGGAGACAACTGATTCTACCAGCAACTCACTATTTATTGGGCTCTCACATGTGTTGTCTATAACAGTAGAGATGAGTATTGGCTGACTTGTGGCGTGGATTCTCTAAGGGAATGGGCTACTTTTAGCTTGCAATCAAACGCCATCATACGCCAGTAGTCATGAATCAAATGTCATGTAATGCTAGCAAATAGCATGTGTATTGTGCAATAGTCCCAGGTGTATCCGAAGATTCTATGCAATGTTATAATTGGTGACCAGTATTTCATTTAGAACTTTCGCCAGGTTTTCCACAATGGAATTTCCGCCACCGTATGCGGCGCGAAAGAACAGCGACGTACGCTCACGCACGGAACGCAGCTGCCGCTGATGTCCGCCAAACAGGATACTCAAACAGTATAAAAAGGTGTATTACAGGGTGACAATGTTGTTGCTAACATGTCTGGCTCCCAACCAGAGTTAGACCCAGAGCTCCAGCAACTTTTTGCCCAGCTGGACTCCAGCACCACCTATGTGCCACTGCACATGCAGGCAGTGGGTAATGAGGAGGCTGCTGGCCCTTCTACAGCAGGCCAAGCTGCACATGACCATTCGACAGCAGAGCAACCAACACCTGGCCCTTCTGCAGCAGCCCAACCTGCAGCTGGCTCATCTGCACCATCAGCAGATTTGTTTGGAACACAACAGGGGACTTCACAAGGTAGTACCATGGCCAGCACTTCAAGTGCAGCGACTGGTGCCAGGGGGCGTGGCCAGGGACGTAGCAAGGGGCGAGCCAGTGCAACAGCCGAACCACCAAAAAAAAACAAGGCATATGAAGCACAGGAGCTGGCCATCCTGGTTCCCCGAGCACGTGATTGGATAGAGTGCCCATCCGAGAAGCTGACACACACACGCCGATGGAAGATTTGGGAACAGATAACGGCAGAGATTAATGCAGTTGCGCCACAAGTTCGTGAGACGGACCATGTGAAGAAGAGGCAAGTTGTTTTGTCATACATGTGCCCAGTAATAGCCAAGTAATGATTTAATGGATGCTTATATGCATTTTGCAAATGGCACATGAGGTTGTTACGATACACATACATTATTGCCATGTTATTTCCTTGAGAGTCAGAGTAGGGTGATTGTGAATGTGTATTGTAACGGTTGATATCATAGTTGCATGTAATATTATATATGGGACATTAATCACATGTTGTAATATGTAGCACATAGCAATGGCTGCAACAGCTAACATTGGGAGTGACATGTATTAATATGTCAACTTACATTGCAGGTGGCAGGACTTCAAAACCAACCTGAAGAGGAAGATGACCAAGCGGTGGGACCACAGCCAGACATCTGGGGCCGGCCCCATGCCATCAGGGCTAGAGCTCACCCCCCTGGAGGAGATGGCGGAGAGCTGTATCTCAGTTGAGGAGATCAGGGGGGTGAGCACGATGGATAGCGAGGCCCCAGCTGAAGTGTTTGCGTCTTTTCTGGAAGGTAAATATTGGTCATGCCATAAACTTGTGCAAGTAATTATCGTAGAATGTCTCCTAATTGTGTTTATCTTTTCCCACAGACACCCCACCGCTTGGTGAGGACTCTGCTCAGGAGGTGGAGGAGTCCGTGCCACCTGGCCCCAGAGGTAGGCCTGTGCAGCAGCAGGCATCGGGCCAAGCCGATTTGGCCGCCTTGGCCCAGGTGCTTGTGGACATCAACCAGCAGGGAGATTTCGCATCAGAACGGATGCGTAGGACCGAGGAGATCCTGGCGAGCTTGGTCAGCACCCAGCAGTCCATCGCTGGGAGCATGCAGGCCATGGCTGAGTCACATCAGGCCATGGCTGCAAGTGCTCAGGTGCTGGCCGAGCAAGCCACCCGCCAAAATGATCTCCTCCTCCACCATAATGAGCTTATGGTGGAGCTGGTTACCAGCAACAGGGTCCTAATGTCATCCGTTTCTGGTGCATTACCAGCGGAAACACTCCCTGCTGGCAGGAGGGGTAGACCAGCCAACCCCTCCACATCATCTGCTCCACCTGCCCCAGCATCTGGGCGTCCCCGAAGAGCTGCTGCACAGGCCAAGGAGCCTACCAAGGCCAAACGTGGTCGGAAATGAACTTGTGGCCGCATTAATCTCTACCGTTATGTGTTCCCAAATCTTCCATTGTGCTGTGTGTGTCAGCTTCTTGTGTCCAATCACGTGCTGAGGGGAACCAGAACCCTTGCTTCATATGTCCTTTGTGGTTCCCCTGTTGCCCTCTTGTGCCTGGCATTACTGTCAGCTGTACTTGAAGTGATGGCCATGGTACTATCTGGTGAAGTCCCCGGTTGTGTTCCAAATGAGTCTGCTGATGGTGCATATGAGCCAGCTGCAGGTTGGCCTGCTGCAGAAGGGCCAGGTGTAGGGTGCCCTGCTGGAGAATGGTCAGGTGCAGCTTGCCCTGCTGTAGAAGGGCCAGCAGCCTCCTCATTTCCCACTGGCTACATGTGCAGTGGCACATAGGAGGTGCTGGAGTCCATCTGTGTGCTATTATATTTGTGTTTTATTATTATTTATTTTGCTGCATTCCTGGCATGTTGTTTATAGTTTTGATGTTTAATTTTATGGTCATTGCATGACAGTGGCATTGAGTGTGACATGAATATAAATAAATGTGTTTACTTTACCCAAAATGTGTGGTTTCATGAGTACATGTCGAATACACATGTGTATTGCTAGTATTAATATTCTGTCATGTCAATTGTTAGCAGTTTTTAAGTGTGGGACAAGTACAGCATATGTGGGGGATTACTAAGGTTTCCTTGAAGCAGCAATGGTTTCAATTAAAGCACTGACAAGCGTCCTATTAGTGAGTAATGAGTAAAGGAGTAGATTGTATTGGGTTCAGGTGTTAATGGTTGTAGTCATTAGGCGTACGTTCGCCTACCGCATGAACGAGTGGTGTCCGCAAAGCAATAGTACACTTGTGGACACCGCACATTTCAGCCCTTTTTGCTCGCGTGCATTCGGAGTGGTTTCCGAATGTACGCCCCCCAACATAAGTGTACTCCCCCGTGTCCGCCCATGTTTCCGCCCCGTTTTGCCCACTTTGAAACTACGCCCATGTGTCATTCCGCATGACGCCCATAATACGCCCCTATTTCCCGACTGATTGCGGGGACCAGTTTTGGACGGGCTTTGTCCGAACTGGTACCGAGTCAAGGCGTGGCACATGCGCGTAGCGTTCTCCACGCATGCGCAGACGCCGTAAAGACGCTATCCGTAAGAACGCGGTAAAGTCCGCATCAATCAGAATAAGGGCCAGTGTGTGGTGTAATGTGAATTGGTACTATTATGTGGCCACACCACTTCCCCCAAAAAACATGCCCTAAATTTTTGGCGCGTCCCTTCGGCATGCACTGTCCCTATTTTCGGATTTATATAGTTGCTAGTACTGTGAAGGTTTCCCGGGAACCACTTTTTTGGGGGGTTTTCGTGAACACTAAGTATCGTTACTACTGCAGGCATTATGTGTATAAGCGTTGTTACCAGCGGTGTAGCTAGGTGCCATGGTGCCCGGAGCAAGGGCATATTTCATGCCCCTCCTCCCGGTAATGAATTGGGGGCGTGGCTAACATGTGTTGGCATGTTACATTTGAAATATATAAGACACTGTAACGGAATCTGCTGCACTATATAAGACACTTGTAACGCAATCTACTGCGCTATAGAAGACACTGTAATGGAATCTGCTGCGCTATATAAGACACTGTAACGGAATCTGCTGCGCTATATAAGACGCTGTAACGGAATCTGCTGCGCTATATAAGACGCTGTAACGGAATCTGCTGCGCTATATAAGACGCTGTAACGGAATCTGCCGCGCTATATAAGACGCTGTAACGGAATCTGCTGCGCTATATAAGAAACTGTAACGGGATCTGCTGCGCTATATAAGACACTGTAATGGGATCTGCTGTGCTATATAAGACAATGTAACAGAATCCGCTGCGCTATATAAGACGCTGTAACGGAGTCTGCTGCGCTATATAAGACCCTGTAATGGGATCTGCTGCGCTATATAATACACTGTAACGGGATCTGCTGCGCTATATAACACACTGTAATGGAATCTGCTGCGCTGTATAAGACACTGTAACGGAATCTGCTGCGCTATATAAGACACTGTAACGGGATCTGCTGCGCTATATAACACACTGTAATGGAATTTGCTGCGCTATATAATACACTGTAACGGGATCTGCTGCACTATATAACACACTGTAATGGAATCCGCTGCGCTATATAAGACACTGTAATGGAATCTGCTGCACTATATAAGACGCTGTAACGGGATCTGCTGCGCTATATAACACACTGTAATGGAATCTGCTGCGCTATATAATACACTGTAACGGGATCTGCTGCACTATATAACACACTGTAACGGAATCTGCTGCACTATATAAGACACTGTAACGGAATCTGCTGCGCTATATAATACACTGTAACGGGATCTGCTGCGTTATATAACACACTGTAATGGAATCCGCTGCCCTATATAAGACGCTGTAACGGAATCTGCTGCACTTTATAAGACACTGTAATGGAATCTACCCCCTCCCCTCCCCCTGGCCCCACGAATCCCCTAAACCTTGTTTATTACTATGTTTATGAACATTATTAATTAGCTGTAAAAGTAAAAAAAAAAAAAAATCCACCTTGAACCAACAGATACTGTAGATAACAGGGCGGCAGCAGAAATTCTTCTCCTCCAGCCTGGTGACTCTGGAGTGCCGAACCGAGCAGCAGCAGGAGGCAGGCGCCGGGCAGGGCAGCCGCCGGCACACGCTGCCGCCGTTACGTTAGTGTATAATACACCATGGAACATTTGCGGAGGGGGGGTGGGCCGGTGGCGCCATTCCACCAATCAGCGCCCGGAGCATGAGCTCCGGTGGCTCAGCCCTCCCTACGCCTCTTGTTGTTACTACTGCTGGCGTTATGTGTATAAGTATCGTTACTACTGCGGGCATTACATGTATAAGCATTGTTACTACTGTAGGCATTGTGGGCATTATGGGCCTTATTCTAGTTCACTCTTTCTGACAAAATCCTTCTTAGATGGACAAAACCATGTGCACTGCAGGTGGGGAAGATGTAACTTGTGCAGAGAGAATTAGATATGTGTATATTTTTTTGTGCATATGTGTATATATTTTTTTAATATATATATATATATATACACACACACACACACATATATATATTTATACATATACGCCACCCTACCTGAATCCCCTTCCCTACCTGAATCCTCGCAAACCCACATCCTATGCCACTCTGTGTCTCCCCTCTGTCATCCTACAGTACATCCTACGCCACCTTGCATCCGCCCTCCCTGTATCCTCTGCCACCATGCAACCAACGCCACTCTGCGTCTCCCCTCCCTGCAACCTCCATCACTTTGCGACTCCCCTCCCTGCATCCTCTGTCACTCTGCGTTCCCCTCCTACACTGCATCCTGTGCCACCATGCCCCCTCACAATCTGCATCCTATGCCACCCTGCGTACGTCCTCCCTCCCTTCGTCCTCAGCCACCCTGTATCTCCCCTCCCAACATTCTACGCCACCCTGCGTCCCCCCTCCTATGTGCCTATTCTGCAGTCTGAGGGGCTGGGGACATGGCCAGCAGCTCGGAGAGCAACTAGCCATGCCCCCACAGCGGCGAAAATGGGGCCTGGCCTCATTGAAATAGGCCACACACCCATAATGCTAGGGCCCCCCCATTAGGGCTGCTCCTAGATATTTCCCAGGCTGGTTTTAATTCCCAATCCGCCCCTTCCACCATTGGCCGCCTAGTGGCACCTAGCGACCGCTGCAATCCCTCCCCCTACTCCTTGGCCTTGGAGTATACTCACAGTTGCGTCTCCCAGACAACTGCACAACTCTGCTCCACTGCTGCTCCCCTGCCCGGCCACACAGCCCGTCAAATGCCCCGCCCATCCTTCCCCCCTTTGTACCCTCTGCCGTGTTTTAGTTATTAGCCAGTAATATATACAGGCCAGCAATGTATATATTACTGGCCCCACTGGCCACCAATGATTTATTTATTAGCCTTTCATACAGTATATATACAATAGGGTGGAGTGAAAAAACTTAAATTGAGAATTTCAAAATCGGCTAGTGTGGGAAAGTTGTGACTTGACCTGAATAAGAAAAGTGCAAAAGCTTTTTGATCTGAGTCAACATCTTCTGTTCTGGCAAGAGGCCTGAAGTTTCACTTTTTTGGTGAAAATGACGAAAACTGTGAAGATGCTCCGATCTAGTTAAAATTATGTCATGATGTCTTAGAGTGGTTTATTAATATACTTTAGCTTAGTAAAAGATAGTACGAGCTTGTCCTAGTGCAAAGTGACTGACTTTGGCGGGAGAAAATATCCCTGATAAATGACCCATTTTCATGGTTTCAATTGTGAATATGGTGTTTTCTCCGGAACATTATTTTTTTTTTTTTTTTGGGGGGGGGGGGATGCTCTGTAATTGATGTGATCAAGAAAAGAAACTTGGTGAAAAAAAACAACAACAGGGTAAATCCCTTTTGTTTGCCTTTAATAGAATAGTGCACCTATGTGTCTTCTAATCCCCAACTAACTCTTTGCTGAATGCTCCAGTAAGTTCAGTAACAATGTATTACACTCTGTTCTTTAGGGGCAGGATTTAAAACACTTCTGTTTATTTACAGTGCAGAAATCACTCCCCCGCAATGTTGGTAGACTGTAGCCAACACCCGTGTGTTCTCAGCTTAAGCAGGCTGATGCTATGGTACACTGCCACTGCACTCTCCAAGTAGTCAGACTCCAGAAAGCCTGCCTGTGTAAGAGAGGGGCACTGCTGCTGTGCTGTACTATCCTTGGGAGCATGGCTGGTTTAGCCAATCATCCTGATAGCAGCAGGTCGCAAATCGTGGAGGCTCAGCTGCGGGCCAGTAGTATGGAGATTATTGGACAAGTCTGATTGAAGATGCTACGGGTCAGCTTTGGGGACAGGACAATCAGTCACTGGTTCCTGGGAATCATCTCAGGCCTTATAACCGCTGCACTCCCTGCACCCTCGGTAGTCACACCACTGTGTATCAAATATATTTAGTTAACTCAACAATAATCAAGTTAATATATGTATATTATCATGAATGTTACTCATTTTCATTATTAAACATGATTTGATAGATATCTCTATAACAATGTCAAATTGTGGCTTTACGTTCCCATTAATATAAAGCTTACCAAGATAACAAAAGCAGCTGGTCCAGCAAAACTCCAAATTAGAGTGTCAGAAATGGACAACCAGCAGAAGTCGGGGTTTCCATATCCTTCAGGATCAAGTCCCACTGCTAAACCTTAGAGGGTGAAAGCAAAGAAAAGTGATGATATGGGAACTACTCTATTGCAATTGCCTGTGAATTACATTTTTGCACAAGAGGAAAGTAAACAAAAAAAGGGCCACACTAAAAATAACTATATGGATTTTAAGAAATACAATATTTACATCTTCAATGTTTTATATGTTTGTACAAAAAAAAAACCCTCCTTTTTGTTTGATGATCAACTATTTTTAGATAACAATTATATACAGTGTAAGGGATTCCTACTGACAAAATATATTTGAAGGGAATTAGTGTTAAAATAATGTTACAAAAGAAATAACAATATTGTGCATGATCTTTACTGAAATAGGATTTATCACAAAAAAAGATGTATGGAAGCAAACACCTTTACATTCTAAATGACCAAATGAAAAAAGAACATTGGCTATAATGCATTGTATATCATTTACTTGCAAACAAATCACGTTTTACAGTCTACAGACTTGTTCTCTCTATAATGTCAGGTGACAAAGGTGACATTTGTACTGGTCCAAAAGAGTCCAGTGGCTTTGTCCTTCTTGCCTGTAAAACCGTGCTGCTCTTCTGCTGTATTCAGCACAGGGTATACAACACACAAGGCTGCCACAATTTTTTGGTACTTGTGTATTATCACCGCATCGCATGCCACTAATTAAGGTATGCGATGGACCCGATTTCAGCCTTTTCCCGGGCTGAGTATACAATTTTAAAATCGCGTCCCATTGAGTCCCATGTTAACCAGCACCCCCAGACCCGATTTTTAATTGTATACCCACCCTGATGGGTAATAAATATGTTAAATGCGCCCACGTTGTTAACGGCCCCCCACTATCATTGGCAACCCGAAGCGTGGCGAGCGCAGCGGTACGCGTCCTCCGACCTTTTCATACCCCCACTATCCACGTCGGTGCGGACTTGTTTTTATAAAGTGTGGCGAGCGCAGCGAGCCACCGAGCCCGAAGCGTGGCGAGCATAGCGAGCCCCGCGAGGGGACACGCATTACTTCACAGGTATACGTGTGCGCTCGCCACGCTTCGGACTCGGTGGCTCGCTGCGCTCGCCACACTTTAGAAAGTCAACTCCACGCTGACGTGGATAGAGGGGGTATGAAAAGGTCGGAGGACGCGTACCGCCACCCCTTGCGGGCTCTCTGTGCTCGCCATGCTTCGGGTTGGCGTTCATAGTGGGGTGGCGTTAACAATGGGGGGGGGGGCATTACACATACTCATGAAAATCGGGTCTGGCGGGGCATTTAACATGGTAATAAAGGCATATGGGTGCCGTTACAATTACAAATCGGGTGAATTCGCGTCGCATCGCATCGCATGCGTTCATATCGCATGCTATGCGATTTTTCATTGTACAATGCCCTGCGATGGAAATCGTGGGCACCGTGATAATACACAAGTACCAATTTTTTTTCCAGAGAGGAGCCGAAATGCCTGCAGGTCAGGAATAGGAGCAAGGCAGCAGATGACAGAAACTTATTGTGGGCTGTGCTGAGAGACACAAGTGAGGAGTCTGCAAATGGAGGTGACAGGGAACACAAAAGCCTGCGGAGACACAAATGGATATGCTGGAGAGACACAGGATGATAAGGTTGATACATAGGTGAAACAAGGGGAGTATATAAAATAAAATATAAAATTATATAAAATATACCTACATCTATTTCTGCCACGCTTTTCACAATCATTCTGGCTTCAATGTGATAAAAGTTGTGGGCGGGGGACAGCTACACCAGCACACCACAAACATGGTGTGTGTGTTAAAGTCCCCTATCTCCCAATGCACCCACTGACATGTTAGAACAGGCTGGCTATCAGTGGATAGATCTGGCTGCTCTGTAGCCAGCCCATGTGAAAGGGCCCATAAGCTGTCACTATGATTTATAAGGCTGGCACGGCTTTTGTCCATCCACTGTTTTGCCATCCGAGCTGAAAGGATAGTGTGAAAAAACCCTCAACGGGTAGGCTGCCGCTCAGTCACTTGGGCAGACCGGCTGCAGGGAACTTGTGCCCCCCCCCTGGCGGCATGGAGTAAGTGGAGGATGGTTTTGACTGCTCGGTGGACAGACGGAGAGTAAGGTGCAGGCTCTCTCTTATCTGCACTTCAGGCACTGATTTTTTTATTAATAGCAGCCACTGCCGTCCTGATCACTTTGGCTGGCACTGACCAGGCTGCATGGCAGGATGCTAGGAGTCAGGCGGAGATGCAGGATTAAGTTCCGGTGGCCTCAGGGTGTGAGCATCAGTGACTATGCTCTGCACTTCCGCGTTGCAATGGAGGATTCAGTGTTCACCCACCCAATCACTACAGTGACCAATGTGCCTGCCTGTGTGACTGTTACGTGGGGTTTTTCAGCACTGACAATGCACAGTGAGTGCTACTATATCGCTGGGGTACTGCACACTGCATATCAAATATCTCTCACCCTGCATCCTCTCTGTCATGCCTGAGGATTTCGGCTGACCCTGGGAATCCTCAGTTGTAGGGGTAGATGTATACACAAACCGAGGAGCCCTCAAAGGGTTCTTAGACATGCACACTAATTGAAGGAAGGCCCGAAGGTGTGACCAGGACAACAGAGTATTAAAAAAATGAATCTTTTATTAAACTGAGGTACTGTCCGAAGAACTGCCCTATCCTCGTGAAATATCAAGAAAGGAGACTTGCATGACAATGCTCCCAACTCTGACACCCTTTTAGCCGATGCACCCTTTTAGCACGTATAGATGATAACAATGGCATATGCTAATGGTGTAATATGAAGTATTTTAACACCGGCAATTAATACAGTACAGTCACTAGTTTGGAACTCGACACCCAGGGGTGGAGATGATGTTATAGATGACTCAGAGCACAGAAGAGAATAGCCATGAATAATGCTTTGAAAAGGGACACTTTTACTGACCGGAAGGCACTTTTGGATACAAACCAAAAGAGGTAACTTAGTACCGATGTAAGAACTGAAGAATTAATGTTTGTTGAACAATCGATGATTAAAAACTGAATATTCGATGTTGGATGAACAATTGATGATGAAGAACTGAAGAATTAATGTTGGATGAACAATCGATGATGAAGAACTGAAGAATTAATGCTGAATTAGTGAAGAATCGATGTTTGATGAACAATCGGTAGTGAACTGAAGAATCAATATGACTTGAAGAAATACTGAAGCATAAAAAGAAGTCAGACGGCACCTTTAGTTGGAAATGGGTGCAAGTCTCTTTAAGGTGAATAACTAGCATAGGAACTGGAATCATAGAAACTGGAATGGTAGCACTTATCCATCTGCAGAGAAGACAATTGAATCACTGATGATTTGCATCTGATTTCACAGCATACTTTTTCCCACAGGTTGAAGGTGATTGTCTGGGCAATTATGCTGGAAGTGATTGGCTGGTCAAACTCAGGTGACACCAGCCAAGATAGCCAGGGAAAGTACGTTTTATAGTAGTATGGCTGCGGCCTACTGTAATGGCAGTGGATTGCGGCAATGGCGGTGGCTCTGGAGGACCAGACATGACCACTGAAGGAATAGGAGATAACCTGAGCGACCAGCAAGTTAGCAGCATTGCAGGGACTGGATGCAGACAGAGGTGCTGTGTGGCCAACGGCACGCAGACAGTGCTCATAGAATCCAGGCCTAGAACACGGAGACATTCTAAAAAGCATGTGAAAGGTAAAAATTAGTGCTTTGTTACCTGGATCATGACAGCAACCCTGTTTAGGGGTGGCCCCAGGACACCTCTTAGGCTTTTGAGGGAATCTGGCATGGAAGCTAGGACCAATTTTGGAGCATGGATGTCTGCTGCATTGGTCCACGATATCTCTTCATGTCCATACCCTTTCCAGTCTATCAAATACTGAAGATGTCGATAGCGGAAGCAAGAATCAAGAATCTTGGCAACCTCATACTCAACACACCTCTTTGAGTCCTTGGAATTTTCAAGAAGGGCTGCAGCTTCAGCTTGTATTCAACTGGATTGATGACTTGTTCAACTTGGAAAGGACCTATAAAACGTGGACCAAATTTCATGGTGGGTACCATGATTCTCAGGTTCTTAGTGGAGAGCCAGACACAATCTACTGGTTTGATAACAGGAACAGACTTAGGCTTCCTATTGGCAAATCTCTTGTACCTGACTGATGCCTTCAAAAGAGCAGAGCGAATGTTTTTCCAGATATTGGAAAACTTTTGAAGGGAGAGGTCCACAACAGGCACTGAAAAAGCAGGAAGAGGCTAAAATTCAGGCACTAGAGGATGGAATCCATAACTTGGAATGGTGAGGTGATGGAAGAAGAATGGTACTGATTGTTGTGGCAAAATTCCACCCACCGAAGAAGTTGAGCCCAGTCATCTTGAGAAGAAGAAATATAGATGCAAAGGAATGCCTCCAAGTCTTGGTTTCTGCCTGTTTTTCTGTGGGTGGGTAGACTTGGAGAGCGGCACACAAGCTCCACGAGATTTTGGCAACGAATTGGACCCCCCTATCGGATATTATCTCTAGAGGCAGTCCATTAAGTCTAAATATTTCCACAATGAAGATTTGTGCTAGCCTGGAAGCTGACGGGAGATCGGTAAGAGAGACAAAATGTTGGTGAACCCAGGTGGTATTGAACTTATTGAACTTGTTGGACTCTGCAAGATCTTTGATAAAGTCCATCGACAAGTGAGACCAGGGTTAATGGGGCACCAAGGAATCAGTTGACCAGCAGGAGACTTTCAGTTCACCTTATGCTGGGTACACCTAGAGCATGAGGAAAAAAACTCAGTAGTATCCTTCTTGAGTTCTGACCACCAGTAAGATCTGGAGACAAAATCATAGGTCTTCTGGATGATTGGAAAAACAGGAGGAATGCACCCACTGTATGAGTTTCTTTTGAATAGGTGCTTTCACAAAACTCTTATCTGGCGGAGGAGTTGAGTTCACTCTCACAACTGAGAATGCTACTGGATTAATAATGTGATGTCATCTGGTAGCTTTTGACCCTTCCTCTAACTCCCAGGAGTGGCATAGGGCATCAGCCTTACGATTTTGAGAACCTGCACAAAGCGAGAGTTTATAAGAAAAATTAGAGAAGAAAAGTGTCCATTTGGCTTGGGCGAGGGTTGAGGCATTGAGCTGATTTGAGATACAGGAGGTTCTTATGACCAGTTCTGATGGTGATGAGCTGCACCCTCGAGCAGGTATCTCCATTCCCCTAGGGATGAGTTTGATCGCTGATGGCATAGTTTCGGGAGAAAAACCCACATGGGTGAAGATGATCATCCTTGGCATGTTGAGGTAAAACAGATCTGACCCCAATGGAGAAAGTATCAACCTCAAGAGTAAAAGGCAACAAGGAATAGGATTGTCTCAGCACAGGAGCAGATAAAAATTTCTGCTTGAGAACATGGATGGCTTGATCCTCTGGCCACTTAGACAGGTTAGCACAATTTCCGGGTGAGAGACGTAATTGGTGCCACTACGGTTGAGAAACTTTGTATGAACATGCAAAAGTAATTGGCGACCCTCAAGAACCTCTGGACACCTTTAAGAGAAGAAGAAATGAGCCATTCCTTGATAGCTTGAAGGAAGTTTTCTCAGGATCCATTTTAAGACCATGCTAGAAATTATGTATCCTAAGAAAGGACTTGACTGTACCTTGAAGACACACTATTTGAGTTTTCAGTAGAGATGATTGGTGCAAAGATGGGAGAACTTCCTTTACCCAGAAATGATGCTCTTCCAAGCTATTGGTGAAAATCAGTGATTGAGGTAGATGACTACATGCTGATAGAGGATATCCAGGAAGATCTCATTTACGAAATGCTTAAACACAGCTGGAGCATTACTGAGGCAGAAAGACATGACGAGATACTCATAATGTCTGTCACAAGTGTTGAATGCAGACTTCCGCTTATCATCCTCTTGGATACAGAAAAGATTTTACACACCTCAGGTGCAGGTTGGTAAAGATGGTAGCTCCACTAACACGGTCAAATAACTCTGTAATCAAAGGTAATGGATACAGGTTTTTTACAGTAAATTTATTGAGACCCCCGGTAGTCTATACTGTATGTGGGCATAGCCCACCATCTTTTTTCTTAAAAAGAAGAATCCTGTAGAAGAATATAATTGGCCATAGCTTGGGTTTCTGAAAGCGATAATGGTTAAATGCGCCCACAAGGAGGATTCTTCCTAGGAATAAGGTATATGGGACAGTTGCATTCCCTATCAGGGGGAAGAAAATCAGTGGCAGACTTACAGTACTGAAGACGTCAGCGAAGTCACGATATGGCTTTGTAGGCATTGAGACTGGGAGGTGGCACTAGGAGCAGGAAGAATTTTTAGGAGGCAGGATTCAGAACAGCTGGAACCCCAGGCCAGAACCTGCGTAGTCTTCCAGATGATCTGTGGGTTGTGAAGACAAAGCCAGGGCAGGCCCAGAACTAATGGATCGGTAGCTCTGGGTATCACGATGAAGGTAATGAGTTCAGAATGTAGAACACCAACTTTCATTTTATAAGAATCATTGGCATCCATAATTTTACTGCCATCCATGGCAGTCAAATAAATGGAAGAATTACATTTTTTGGTGGTAGGCATCACCTCTTGACCAATTCGGCTGTAACAAAGTAACAGACTTCTTCAGAATCTAGAAGACCTGTAAGATTCCTGAAGCGCTGAGATACTGTCCATCTTCATGTGTTTGTAATATTCCTGTGTAACTAAAAATAAGACATTACTCCTAGTAAACCCTCTCCTTGGCTGGCTAAGAACTGCCATCTCCCTGTCTCTTAAGGCAAGAATTAAAGAGGTGTGAGGGAGCAGCACAATACAAACACTGATGCTCAGACAGAATAGAGAATAGTTCACTTGCATGAGCTCTTTATTAGAAGGACATGGTTGGTGTGGAGGAGGAGCTGAATGTGCCCTGGGAGGACCAGAATGAGCACGCTCAATTGTTCGCTCGGGAAAACGAAGGTCCACCTTGGTACAGAGGGAGAAGAGCTTATCCAATTATTTTGGTAAGTCTCTTACCGCCAGCTTGTCTTTAAGACGGTCTGATAGCCCATGCCAAAAGGCTGCATAAAGAGCATGTGCAGTCTAATCTCGAAATCCCTGACATTTTGGGGCCAGGTCCTGGGATCCTGCCGATCCCAGGATTGGCCATCCTAATCGACAGTGAAGAACTGAAGAATCAATATGATAAAAAAATACTGAAGCATGAGTCAGGCATAAGGCATTTATGCTGGAAGCAGGCTGGAAGGGATTGGCTGGTCAAACCCAGGTGACACCAGCCAAGATGGCCGCACAGGTCAGACTTTTCAGGGAAACTATGTTTGTTAGTAGTATGGCTGTGGCCTACTGTAATGGCGGCAGTGTGTGACAATGACGGTGGCTCCAGAGGCCACAGAGAACCAAACATGTCCACTGGAGGAACAGAGGAGATAACTTGAGCGACCAGCATGCTAGCAGCATCACAGAGATTGGATGCAGACGGAAATGCTCTGCGGCGAACTGTATGCAGACAGCACTGATAGAATCCAGGCATAGAGGGTGAGATTTAATAGGATGAGAGATTCAGAAAGTGAGAGATTTGGTGAGAAATCTCCAGTTTTTTTAAAGCGGCAATCATTTACACTTCAAAATCAAACTGGTTTTGCAGTGTAAATGATTGCCGCTTTAAAAAAACTGGAGATTTCTCACCAAATCTCTCACTTTCTGAATCTCTCATCCTATTAAATCTCACCCAGTATGCCTAAACATTCTGAGAAGGCATGTGAAAGGTAAAAATAACCTTTTCACATATTAAACAAGAAGTAATATAGAACAAAACATATTAAAAAGAAGTATTAAAAAATTATGCATACTTTAAAGTATAGGCATTTTTTTTACTATTTTTGGTGACTAGGAGATGAGCATCCCCGAAGTAGGTTGGCGGAGGATTTTTCTGATGTTGATTTGGTGTGTTCTATGATAGTGGTGTCCAGCCTGAAATTGCCAGTGTTATAATACATATGGAGTGCCATTATATATTTTGATGAATATACATACAGTATACTGTATATTTAAATGTATTAAAAAAATACATAATAAATCCAAACTGCCCAAGTTCAATTGATACAGCATGTCCAGGTACATTTCCTACTTTCCCATAGGAATGTAATGTACAAGATCAGACTGCACCAAGGAAACCCTCAATTAAAAGAGGTCATATTCTAGAATGTGTACTGTCCTGTATTCACTCCACCAAAAGGAAGTACAAACTCTGGTTGCATGATGTGTCATGTTTGACCTTTTTTCACTGACTTAATGCCACTGGGTAACCAGTCTTCATAAAATAAATGAGAAACTAACAATTCTGCTTAAAAAAAAAAAAACAATGCAACAAAGTACACCTATTACTACTACAGATTTGAAATCAAATTAAAATTAGTATGTAAGACTGACCAGTTATAAAGGCTGGTACACCCCAACCCAAGGCATAGTAGAACCTCATTGGACTGGAATTGACATCCCGAACTTCACTCAGTCTGCGATATAGGTGTAAAACTTCAAGGAAAGCCCAAGAAAAACAACAGAGGGAGAGGAAATGGAGCAGGATAGCAATGATAGGGCAGGCAAACTGGAAGACAAAATAGGAAATATACAGGAAATGTGAGAACATTGGAGAAAAATAATTATTTTCAGAAGAAAAAAAATATATAAATTAAAGGGGGGAATAAACATATTTTTCAGTTTGTTAAACAGTGAAAAGCATTCAATTGGAAAGTGTAACACAATCACTGGCACTATATAATAAATAGTAAAAAAAAAAGTGGTATTTCGTGCCCTACCATCCACTAGGGTGTGGATGGTAGGGCATGAATAACTCTACACTGAAAACTGTGTCCACATTCAGGTAAAAAAACTGTGAAAACCCCACGTCAACCTAATGCTTGTGTCAACCTATTGACCTGTCGACCTAATCCCTTGTCAACCTTGTCCCATGTCGGCCTAGAATCATGTCAACCTTTCCCCATGTCGACCTAACAGCGTTAACCTAATGGTTGTCGACCAAAGAATCCCAACCTGCCTGTAGGATTGCCAGATGTCCTGAGCTGGCACAGGCTGTTGGACTGAAGCTCCATCTGACAGGGACACACATCTGACAGGGACACAGCAAGGCGGCTTCCCTGCCTGTCCCTGCTTCAGGGAGATGGGCAGGGTGTGGGGGCTGTGGGGAGGCGGCGGAGGGCTCCAACAGAACGGGATGCGCAAGCTTCTCTTGCATGTGCGCCACTTTCTGGTGGAAGGTGGCGGCTGGTGCAGGTTGGCGATTTTCAATTCTTTCGCCAGGAGCAGCTCCATTGAGAGATCTGTATTTGTTTTTACTTGCTTTGCTGCTTACTAAGATAGCTGTAACATGTAACATCAAAGTACACTTTATTAATAGCTTCCCTTACTGAGAAAACATAGGTCACTCTCTCAAATTATCCATAGATCCATTAACTTCTTGTAAACGCAGTACTTCACTATCAAATTTAGCCTTAAGCAGATGCTTTTAGTTAAAGTTTAGTTTATGTAGCTTGTAATTTTCATTAAATTGGAGTATTTATATATAAAAGGCAAATTACTCCTCACCTCTATGAGTTAAAGTATTTTCAGTGACCACTAGAGGCCACTCGACAGACAAAATTACTCTTTGGGGGAAATTTACTAAGAAAAATTAGTGGAAAAAAATCGTATAGAATACGACAGAAATCACCATTCAAAAGAATGGTGATTCCTGATTTACTAAGAGGCCGTATTGAAAACGCCCGCAAATGGCTGGGCAAATACACTTTATTTTCCTGTCGTATTTGCAGCCTTCAGTGTAAAAAAAATAAAATAAAAGGCGTGGGGTCCCCCCCACAATCGTAACCAGTACCAGGCTGAAAGAGCCGGGCTGGTAATAAAAAAAAATCAGGAAACCCGACAAATAGGGGTTCCCCAATTTTTTAAAACCAGCCCCAGGTACGGGGCAGGTTCCCAAAATAAAGGGGACAAAATGAATAGGGGTCCCCCATATTTTAAGAACCAGCCCCAGGCCAAACCAGCCAGCAGGGTAATGTCACAGCCGGGGGACACTTATTATATAAGGTCCCGCGGCAAAAACATCACCCTACTGACCAGTCAGTCTGGCCAGGGGCCCAATAAAGGCCCCCCCCCTCCAGGACTAACCTGACCAGGCTGAAGCCTGGTGCTGTCCTCAATGCCCCTGGGCAGTGGGCATCGAGCTGATAAAGTGTAAAAAATAGAAATAAACCATTGGGTTTTGCTGTGGAACTATGAGTCCCAGCAAGCCAGGAACGCATACTGGGACTTTGAGAACCACAAGTCCCAGCATGCGGCCCATGACTTTTAGTTCCACACCAAAACCAATAGTTAAATAAAAACACACTGACACATAAGAAAAATAAAACTTTAATACACAGAGCCCATACATACTGATACTTACCTATCTTGATCCCGTCGGTAGGTCCCTGGGTCCGGGGCTCCATGGTCCTGGTTCCAGGGCTGGTACAGGGTCCGGGGCTCCAGGGCTGAAGAGTCTGGGGTCCAGGATCCGAAGAAATCCATATGGGGACCTGTGGAAGGAAATACTACTCACCAGGTCATCTGGTGAAGATCCCGTCCTCTTCTCTCCGCCGTAGTCCAAGTCGCGCAGTCCCTTATAGCAAAACTGTGGCAAGGCATGATGGGATTTGTAGTTTGACAACATCTGGAGAGCAACAGGTTGGCCAGGCCTGCTTTATGTGTTAAAAGATGTCACAATAGAAAGCAAAAACAATTATTGCAGGGACACTGATCTGCTTGAAGCTTGCTGGATATGGAAAAAGTGAGCTGTGAAGACAGAGTAGGAACACATTTTGAAGGGCTTTTAACTAGTTTACACATAACTCTACAAGTTTATCTTTGTAGGAAACAATTCCACAGTGTTATCTTCAAAAGGCAGAAAGTGATTGCAATGCAAGCCAGGTTTTGAGGAGTTGTATCAAGCCTTTAGAGAAATAAAGTGGACAAGTTATTCATAGCAACCAAGTGGCATAACTATAGTGCCGCAGACTGGCTTGGGGGAGCCAGTGTTGCGGGGTCTGCGGGGAGCACTGAGAACAAAACAGCACTGATGCAACAGCTGATGTGAGTCAGGGAAGCAGAGAAAGCGCCCACATCCCTGAATCCTCCCCCTGCACCCAGTGAATGATTTCCCTCAACGTCCACCGGCGCTGCTCCATCCCTCCGTGGCTGCTCAGGAGGGAGGCAGTGGCGCACACAGCATGCATGCACGGCCACCCCACTTGTAAGTGCCTCTCCCTGCTTTATCTTGCCTGGTCGCCAGTGCTAGATGGGCTTAATAATGTAGCTTCACCAGAGGGACTGGTTATATTATGCAGTGGCACACAGTCACTCAGCCTGTGCTGCTTTAGGGTGGCTGGTGAGAATGTGTGATGCTGTCCATCCTCTCGTGCTGCTCAGCTCTGTGCTGAAGTTGCTGTGGGGACAGGTTTTTTTACCTGCCCTACAGGTATGTGCTGTATCTCTGCTTGAAGAGGGGTTGGGTAGTTTGTTGTTGAAGATCATCACTGCTCTACAGCATGGACAGGTCTGTGTTTAAAATGTTTATGTTTTAATTATAGTCCACTTATTGTCTTTATTGTATTGCCTCTATGTAGCAAGAGTATCCTGCTTCATATCAATTGTATCAAAAGGCAATTAGTGTTAAGGATACTGCCTCTACATTACCTTTATCTGAGAGGGTGGTAGTAACAGCGTGCATATATATATGTTTATAATGTGTAAGGGGCATTACAGTGTATGGCGTAATGTTTATGAGGCATTGCAGTGGGTGGCGTAATGTGTATGGGGCATTGCGGTGTGTGGCGTAATGTGTAAGTGGCATTACGGTGTGCAGCGTATAATGTGAGGGGCATAACGTTGTGTGGTGTAATGTGTACAGAGCATTGCGTTGTGTGGTGTAATGTGTAAGTGGCATTATGGTGTGTGGCACAAAGTGAAGGCATTACGGTGTGCAGTGTACAGTGTGAGGGGAGTTACGGTGTGACATATAGTGTAAGGGGCAGTACAGTGTGTGGCATATAGTTTGAGGGGCATTATGGTGTGTGGTGTAATGTGTAAAAGGCATTGCAGTGTGTGGCAAAAAGTGGAAGTGGCATTAAGATGTGTGGCGTATAATGTAGTGGGCATTATGGTGTGCTTAGGGAGGCCAATCCCGGGATCGGCGGGATCCCGGGATTTTGGCCTAAAATTGCCGGGATTTGTATCCCGGGATTGAAGCTTCCAATCCCGGGATTCCGGGATTAGTAACCCCATTAGTTTTGGTTTAAAGCCGGGCAGCACTGAGCACCAGAATATGGCTCAGACGCTGCACGGCTGACTGTTTCTTACCCCCGGTGCTGCTGTCGGGAGTTGGGATGGACTGAGTGCTGTGCTGACAAGCATGGCGGCGCCCAGGCTGCGCTGTGTGAACCCTGACATCACGTCACGCTGTGCAGCCCGGCCGCTGCTCTGCTTGTCAGCACAGCACACTGTCCCAAAGCCGGACAGACGCCCGATGTGCCAACCCCAGCCTTCCGCCCACCCGTCAGAGATAGCCGTCCTGCTGCTGCCCTGTCACCACAACCCCCGCCGCCGTAAGTGACAGTGCGAGGGGCAGCTTTAGGAGAAATTTATATTGTCATCTGGGGGAGGGGCCATTTTTTTTTTTATTAGGGAGGCCAATCCCGGGATCCCGGGAATGCCGGGATTGAGCATTTTTCAATCCCGAATCCCGGATTGAAAAAATGCCCCGGGTTTGGCATCCCTAGGTGTGCTGCTTATAGTGTGAGGGGCATTACGGTGTGTGGTGTAATGTGGACAGGGCTTTGTGCCCATGTTGGTTAGAATATGTAATATATGCACATATATGCAATATACGCCTGGATTATGAAAAACAAAGTGTATACGCCACTACAAGAGGTACACAAGTCGAAACCCAGCAATTTATTCCTCATGGCAATAGAAGCAACTGCCAAAAATTGGAGAGGGGCAACTATTTTGAATATTCACCATGAACTCCATGGTCCCTAAAGGGCTAAACATAGATTTCCACACCAACCTTTTGACTAAATAGACCCATAGAAGTACCTTTTGTGACTTTTACTTTACCAATCAAACTATAAAATGTTACCATGTTTTCCTACAAATTTTTGTAACAGAAACGACGGGTCAAATTTAATAGGATGAGAGATTCAGAAAGTGAGAGATTTGGTAAGAAATCTACAGTTTTTTTAAAGCAGCAATCATTCACACTTCAAAATCAAACTGGTTTTGCAGTGTAAATGATTGCTGTTAAAAAAAACCTGGAGATTTCGGTACTTGTTTAGTTTCACGGCGGCAGTTACGTACTTAGTGTAGCATCCCTTTCAGAATAGGGCTCGTGTTCCCGCGGCAGCGTAGTGTGTTCCACGCAACTAGC
Organism: Crinia signifera; assembly: GCF_055691185.1. NCBI lineage: Eukaryota > Metazoa > Chordata > Amphibia > Anura > Myobatrachidae > Crinia > Crinia signifera. Next base: position 163,342,751 of record NC_139218.1, on the reverse strand, counting down.
ATAGTCAGTCAGAAGTAGCGTAGTGTATTAAGCGTAGGCAGTACGTAGTCAGCCTAAGCGTCCCTGTCAAAATCGGCGTAGTGTGTGTACCCGCGACTAGTGTAGTCAGAAACAGCGTCTAGTTCACCGTAGTCAGAAGCTGCGTCCCTGTCAGAAACAGCGCGTTATTCTTGCGTCTATGTCAGCCAGCTGGTAGTTTGAGCGGTACGCTGTTAGCGTAGTCAGTCAGCTGTTGTGTAGTCAGTCAGCTTGTAGATTGAGCGGTACACAGTTAACATAGTCAGTCAGCTGTTGTATTCTCTGAAAGGCACACGTATGGGAGACATGGCTGCAGAGAGGCTGACAATTTTTACTCTGCCCCAGACTGAGGAGGAGGCAGTGGAATTCCTTCAGGGGCAACATTTCCTGCCAGAGACACAGACCTGCCACAATGGACACCCGATGAGGCTCAGTATTAGGGAGAGAATGTGGCGCTGCCATATCCGCACCTGCAGAAAAAAGGTCAGTCTGAGGGCTTCACAGTGGTTTAGAGGGTGTCATCTGACCTTCGTTACCCTCATCCGCTTTATATTCTGCTGGACTGAGGAGCTGACTAGTGTACTTTTTGTCAGCGACACCTCTCTGTCTCCCAGGCCACCAGTACACAATATAATAATTTAATGTGGGAGGCCTGTGCGGTCGACCTCCTGTCGCAGCCTCAGTGACAAATTGGTGGCCCAGGCACCATTTTGGAGGTTGATGAAAGCCTCTTTGTGAAGTGCAAGGCCAATGTTGGATGCATGCTGCCCCAGCAGTGGATCTTTGGGGGAATCTCCAGACAGACCGGAGAATGTTTTTTGACGGCAGTCAAGAGGCGTGACGCCAGTACCCTAATTACTGCCATCGAGAGTCACGTGCTCCCGGGGACCACTATTTTCTCCAACTGCTGGAGGGTGTACCAAACAGAGCAGCTGGAGCAGGCTGGGTATCATCACACCAGGGTGAACCACCGCTACCACTTCGTGGATCCAGAGAGCGGGGTTCACACCCAGAATATAGAGAGACTGTGGGGATCCTGCAAGTGGCGCAATAAGCGCCAAAGGGGGACTGCGCCCCATCAGCTGGACTCATAATTTCCAAGAGTTCATCTGGAGGAAGACACTGGGTGCAGAAGACCCCTTCAAGCGCATTCTGCACGAGCTAACCCTGCTCCCCCAGGCAGACAAAGGCGACACCGCAGAGGCAACTGCGTCGACTTTGGCTGGAGCGTCGACTTCAGCTGCTGTCTCTGACAGTACACTGTCAGAGGAATTACTTTTTTTGGTGTATTTTACCTTCTTGTTATTCATTGTATTGTTCTTTCTGAATCTCTCATCCTATTAAATTTCCCCCGACATCTCATACCTCTGTAGCAGAAACACCATATTGGTCTGTAATTTTATAAGACATAAGGTCATTTATTTTATTTGAAAACTTATTGACTGGAGTTTACAATGAAGCATAGTAACATTAAAGAATTATACCAAGTAGAGACTTGATTGGTATATACTATAATGTATGTACAGTAGGAGTCAGTTTCATCTTTGTTCCTTTGGCCATGGCTCACCATGGCTAGCCATGGCTATTCTATTGTTCTCAACTGCAATACAATACATAGAACAATAGAGTATGGGATTAGCAGAGTAATCGAATTACTCACTTAATCCTATTATGGAGATAGATGTCAGTGGCTCCCACTGTAATACATAATAATGTAAATGTATGTAATATGAGGGGTATTAATACAGTACCTTTAATATTTTCATGAACATGTTTCTAGACACCTGTTGCAGCTTAATGCAATCATATGCTTCTTTGTTTCATGATATTATGGATACAATAGCAGCAGTCTGGGCTGGGATTTTGACCACAGTGATTGACACCCAAAAGGACCAGTAGTCAGAAGAGATCTGTGACACATATCTACTTTGTTCCATTGATCTCTGAAGCTTCAGGTATGCTCCTTCTTTTGGTGCTCCAGCTATGCAAATTAGACTAGACCCATATTAAAAAAAAACTTTGTATCCCCCATGTCCCTAGCCTTTCCTAGAATATCCCATCTGTTCACGATGGGTTGGACTGACACAACACTTCAAAAAGGAGAAACTGTTGGCAAAGTTTTTTGACACATGGTTGCTATACAGTATGTACGAACCCTGTCCCCCCGCCCCTTGAAAATGTCCCTTAAAAGTTATTTTTCACATAACTCATACCTTCTAGTAAGTAATGATCCTCCATATTAATATTGTATTGAAGTTGTCTGATTTTGTCCAGCCCTTGCTATTTTAATGAACCTGCAATATGTCATTATAGCTGAGTTTACTGTCCTACTTTATTTTTGATTCTGTCTTAAATGGGATTTAATTTATTATTTGATCGTTACATTTCTGTATTATAAGGATTTTCCTGTTAATAAAAAAAAAATTGTATATTTTATTTTATTAGAAACCTTTAATGAAGCACACTTTATTGGCCACTTTAGAACACCTTTTATTTTATCTACACAACTGAAAATTCTGGTACAGTATTTCTACCTTCTATATAAAGCATAATTGACACATTTGACTCAAACCACTATTTGATATTTTGTGTCATTTAGGATCTCTATAGATATACCACTTGTTGGCTACATTGGTATTCAGTACTTTATTTTGTCCTATTGATTTTGGAAGATTTAGGTATGAGATGTTTTGGAGTTAAACCTGGAGTTTAACCTACCGTACCGATACCCACTGCCAGCTACAGCCACCAGTCTCCTGCCTCCCGCCCGGTTCCAGCACACAATGTGTGATATTGCACATTGGGTGCGGGGAAGAAAACAATCGGATGTGATCGGATGCAATGAGAAGTTGCATCGTAATGTCACATCGCATCTGATCGCACTACTGTATGGGCACCATTACAGATACAGTCACTGAATTTAACAGATGTTCATGTGCTCGTCTAATTTTATGTTGACTGTTCATGCTCATACTTCGTTTTGCAGCAAAATGATTGCATCCACCGTGACTAACAATCATTACTGTATCAAATAACAGCAACCTCTTAAGTATAGAGTTGCTATATTCCAGCAAATGTATATGTTGTTGGGTATGGGTCATTGGGTCGATCATTGGATTGACCAATGTCGACAGGGCTTAGGTCTAACATGAAAAAGGTCAACATGACTAAGGGTGACAGGGTAAAAAGGTTGACACAAGTATTAGGTTGACAATGGGCAGGTCGACAGTCAAAAGGTCGACATGTTTTTTTTTTTTTTAAATGTCCCGAATTTCGACACAGTCGACATGGACACTGAAACGTAGCACTGAAGCCCCTCGCTGTCCTCGCCATGCTACTCTCGGCACACTATTTTATTCTCCCACCACGGCATAGTGGATGGTAGGGCATGAAATACCACGTCGGCTCAAAAAAAAGTGAAAAACCCCTCGCCGACTTGTTGACTGTCGACCTTCCCCATGTCGTCCTAATGCTTGTGTCCACCCAATGACCCTGTCGACCTAACCCATGTCAACCTTCCTGCATGTCGATGGAATGATTGTCGACCTAGTGACGGTATCCCAAATCTCTTAACAGCAATTGAAAATTGTAAGTGTCAGGGGAATCATTGTACATATGACTAAAATGGATAACATGAGGCACAACTAACTTGACTATTGCTTGGTCTGCACATTGCCTAGGGCAACCCAGCTATAGACTCAGAGCTACTAACTCATTCATATGTTCAGTTTCATGTTTAAAATAAAAAACACATTCAAAAACACATACATAAACTAGGGATTAGCACGTTCAGATCTCAGAGATCCGAGCCCCCCGAGGATCTAGGCAAGACTAGGGTTTTCCCACCAGACTTGGATCCCAGAACGAGGCAAAACATCCTCACCCCACTGTTGGATTCTCCCGGGTTTTGGATCCTATATAAATTCCCGACGATCGTCGCCATCTCACATAGGAGAGGGTGCAGGGTGGACCTCTGTCTGTCTGTTGGGGTCAGGGGGGTCTGCTGTCTTATTCCAGGGTGCCCTGTTTGCTCTGCTACATCAGTCCAGGGGTGTCTGTCTGCGTCTGCCCTTTCAGTCCTATGCGGTCAAATAGAAGTCCAGTAGTCCTGCCCTGTGCTGCTTTATATTAGTCCAATATTGCTGCTGTAGATTAGTCCAGTAATGCTGACCTGTGCAGGCATATATAAGTCCAGCAGTGTTGCCCTGTGCAGCCATATATAAGTCCAGTAGTCCTGCCTTGTGCTGCCAAATATAAATCCAGTAGTGTTGTACTGTGCTGCTGTATATACTGTATGTCCAGTAGTGCTGCCCTGTGCTGCTGTATAGGTCCAGTAGTGCTTCCCTGTACTGCTGTATATGAGTCCAGTTGTGCTGTCCTGTGCTTCTGTATATACGTCTAGTAGTACTGTCCGGTGCTGTACCAGAAATTCAATTGTAATGAAGACACACTGGTGTATGATCCAGGTACTATGGGACATGGGTGCTGTACCAAAAATTAAACTGCAATGAAGACACATTGGAGTATGATCCAGGTACTGTGGAACAGGGGTGCTATACCAAATATTAAATTGCATTGAAGACACACTGGAGTAAAACAAAGCCAGTTTGTGCAAGGGCCAACTCAAAAATGGCCTCTTTTCCTGCCAATACTGTACATTAGATTTCTCCTGCACTGAAGTAACATGTAACTAAGGGGATTCAGCGGCAAGGGAGTGTGGACGTTCAGATGGGCAGTGTCTCTGGTGGTCAAAATCATGAGTGGTGTAAGTACAGTAACCAAAAAATTGTAGTTTGATTTCAACAAATTGACCACTCTCAATGCCCCTGTAATTTTTGGTGAAAAATTCTGCACCACTATAAAATTAATTGTGTGAGCAAAACATGGGACTTGTTGGAATTTGCAGAGATGTAATGCACTCACAACACTGGTGGCATTGTTAGATACTGCAGCAAGGACTGGTTAGCATTACTGCCTCACAGCTCTGAGGTCCTGGGTTTAGATACCCATCTTGGCCCTAACTGTGTGGAGTTTGTATATTCTCTCTGAGCTTGCGAGGAGTTTCCTCCATGTACTCCGGTTTTCCCCCCACAATCAAAATATATTGGCCAATTACTTGGCTCCCAACGTAAATTATCCCTACTGATACCCCACACACTGATACCCCACACACTGTTATGCTGTAAATGAATTTCAGTGGCTGCCCTAGTGGTTTATCAATCATTTTAGTTCTGTAAATTCTTTTTAAATAAATACTTTGTGCTTAATTCAGTGCGCTCTCTACAATTATTTGATTTAAATAATTATAACCCCTTACTGTTTGCTTATAACACGTAAGGAAATATAGATAATAAGCTCCACTGCAGAATATGTGTACGCTGTATAAATAACTGTTAATGAATTTAAAAAAAACTAACTACTGTTTTACACATATCCCCAGGAGAGTCCAAGTGGGGTACGCCATTGTGCAATGATGTCCCTCAGTTTTAAGAGTCTTTCAGTTTTCTCCTCTTACTGAAACTGGTGATAACCCAACGCAGCCTGCCTAGGAAGGAGTTGGTGTTTGTGAGATGCTGCTGCTTCTGCTGTTGGGCTGTCAGAGTCATAATGTCCATAGTTTGTCCTGTTCCACTTGTCCACATGTTGGTGGTTAAGTGAACAGAGGTTACAATAGCATCTTTGAGTGAGGACACAAATTACACCTTTTAAATGTTCTTGTACAGTCTGGGAATTGCTTGTCCTACGAAGCAGAAACTAGAGCAGGGACACAGTACATTAATCAACTGTGTAAATCCTACTGCACTAATGGCAGATATTGGACCCACATCTAACATCTGTTATGGTCTCAATAATCTGCTTTGCAACTGGGTGACTGCTGTCCTACTTCATTTTACTTGTTCCTTGCAAATAGTATTTTTCAACCTCACAAAATATGTCACTATGGTAAGTATTCAGTGTTGGTCGTTAGGAACTCAGTAATGTTAATCTGATTTAGCCTATTCAGTGTCAGATTGTCTAAATGGATTCTACAGTTTTCAGTCACGTTTTAGACCAGGCATGTCCAACGTTGGCCCTCCAGATGTTTTGAAACTACACATCCCAGCATGCTTTGCAATAATTTTAGCATTCTCTAATAGCAAAACTGTGGCAAAGCATGCTGGGATGTGTAGTTTTCAATCTGGAGGGCCAACGTTGGACATGCTTGTTTTAGACCATGTGAACTAGACAATTTCTTCTGTCAGGACTAGACTACAAAATATAAAATATTATTTTATAAAAAAAATCTATAAATCTATGTAATTTATTACCAATTCAATATTCATTTTATTTTAATGTTTATTATTGCCCATATGAATATATGTAGATTTTTTGCATTTTGATTTTTTTTTTTACTCTACCAAGTTGCATTGTCTTTCCCAGCATGCAGTGGGATGAGGCCAGAGGGGGACAGGATGAGGTGGATTGAGGCGAGAGGGGGGTGAGTTGACACCATGAGGCAACTGGGGGTGAGGTGATGGCGAAGCGTGGTGACGTGAGAGAGGGGGTGAGAGAGATGCTGAGATGAGAGGGGGTAAGGTGACAGGATGAGGGGATGATGAGGTGGTACGAGAGGGGGGGTGAGGCAACAGTGTGAGGGGGTGAGGTGACATGGTGAGGCAAGATATTTGTACAGAAAAAAAATAACAATTTAAAAAACTAACATAGCAGCTTACTTGGGGGACACTGCCATGGGTGCCAGTGCCCGGGAAGGATGGGCAGCACAAGGGGTGAGAAAAATGTCGGGTGAGATGAGCCTTGGGCAGGTATTGGGATGCGAAACCTTGCTGTTTGGTGCCTGGGCGAGGAGTGTGAGAATGCATTGGCTGGGTGTGCGATCAAGGCAGGCTGGACGGACACAGTCAGGCGGCTGTAAGGACACTTACAGAAACAAAGCAGCTAGGTGCTTGTGCAGGTGGGGAGGAGGGCTGAATGCGGATGGACACAGCCACCGGGTGCCTGTGTGAGGGGTTGCGAGCGAGACTGCACAGCAGCTCATGTATTTTTAGCTGTGCTTCGTACACCCAAACAGTTTGCTGCTGACACTGGGGTGAGTGGGGGGCAGCTGAAAAGTAGTGAGCGGCTGGGTGACAGCGGAGCTGGGACCGGCTTGCAGTGAATATTAATGAGCCGGTCCCTGCTACCTGCTCCAGCACTACTGGCAATAGCGGCACTGATAGCCGCATAAGTAATTAGCGGGGACTGTCTCGTAGTGAATATTAATTACTCATGTGGCTGTCAGCCCCGTTATCCCCAGCAGCACTGGAGCAGATAGCAGAGACCGGCTCATTAATATTCACTACAAGCCAGTCCCAGCTCTGACTGGGGGGGGGGGGGGGGGGGTGCTGACACTGGGGTGAGTGGGGGGCAGCCCTGAGGAGGGGCAGTTGCACTGAGTGAGCGGCTGGGTGACAGCGGAGATGAACCCCTTCATCCCTGGCTGATCCCCGCTCCAGCGTTGCTGGCAATAGCGGCGCTGACAGCCACATGGGTAAGGCAAAATGTACGCGGCAGCCTGACACTCCGCTAGGATGCTTTCCACTAGGAAAGCATTCTGAATAGTTGGAATTTCAAACTGGCCAAATATATTCCGCTAGGCGAGCTGATATAAATCAGCGAACTGGTGGAATATATTCCTCCTTCGTCTGATAGTGAATATACCCTTATGAGTCAGTCAAGCCTATGACATTGCTTACAGGACTACTTCCAATCATGATTGAGGAGGCAATTGATGATGAGGGTGTTGGTGGTGTGGATTCCAGGTGCTTGGACATAACAGAGAAAATGGAGCTAGGTGTCGCTGGACTGATCACGCTTTTGACCAAAGTTTCTGAATTTGACAATAACTTTGAGTTTTGATGAATACGCTGCAAGTGACGTATAAGGCAGGATATTACTTTCTAGGTGGTTCAAGTCCTTACCCCTGCTTAATATGGCTGTACAAATGCTATGGATTGACAGTTGTTGTATGGATTTGGGTAGAAAATAAATAATGCTAGACTGAAGAGGTGGATTTTGGGGTCTTTTGCCCAGGCATGACAATTGGCTTTTCATCCCATGGGCAACAACTGCCTCCACTATTGCTTTATTTAAACAAACCAAACCACATCCTCTCTACTTTATTTTACACTGCAATTATCCCATTTTCTGTAATTTCTTCTAGGAATAACCTATTCTACCCAAGGTAATTCTACGTGCGCCCAAGATGCCTGCCTCACCTGGTACATTGTGAGTCTGGAATACACAACTGGTGGAAGTTTTGCTTACTCTCAAGGTTTTCTTTTATGTCTATGTGACCTACCATTTGCTGTACTACCCAAAATCCTATGTATTATGTTCCTTGTTTTAAAACTTACTTACATCCCCATCATCAGAATCCTCATTGCGAACATTCTCATTAGCGCCAGCTACACCAATATCCTCCGGGTGTACTTCTACAGTGACATCCTCAATCTCAATGTCAGCAAGTTGACTGCCGCTGCTCTTCACAAAACTTGCATACTGTAGGATGTGCAAATGGTAAAAGGAGCTTCCCATACAGTATTGGTAGGTTCAGGCCTATACTGTACATCACAACTGTGGACACACTTGCACTCTCCTTGGGGATTAATGATATCTCTGAAGACACAGTTGGTTTGTGTGCTTTAACAAGCTTTATTTTTTTTTATTTGTCAAAAGGTCGGAAGGCTTCCATCTTCATTAAAAAGCTAAAGCACCAGGCTAAAGCACCAGGCTAAGGCCTTAGCGTTTCCTTGCCACTTCGTGTTGTAGATGGCATATGGTATTGCCAATTTTACATTTCTCCTCAAATAATGTTACTTTTTTTGTTTATTATTGTAAAATGTTGCTATTTGTTTCTTTCATGCCCTCTATGACATTGTGCATCGACTTTAGCAGACGACGCTAATGGACTTGCATTGTCAATGTCATGACTGGTGGCAACAGCTTCAGCACTAGTAGTAGGAAGTGCTTCCTGATCTGTTTATCATCCATTTCTATCGATACAAAGCACCCCTAGACTTACACAGCACACTTAGCAGTGATGGTCAGCAGCACCCCTGGACTGATACAGCAGACTGAGCAGCACCCCATGAGTGGTACAGCAGACAGAGCACCTCTTAATTTTGTGGGGGCCCAAACAAACCAATTATTTCAGCCACAGTTGTGTCAGACCCACACTGAATTGATTGGTTTGTTAAACTGTGCATGTCCTGTTAATACAACATAAGTGTAAGTGTAAGGCCCAAGGACAATTCCCTCTCGCACCTCTTTTTTTTGTGGGGGTCCAAATGAACCAATAATTTTGGGCACAGTTGTGGCAGACCCTGCAGCTGAAATGATTGTTTTTTTTTAAACTGTTCGTGTCTTGTTAATACAACATAAGGGTGGGAGGACCCAAGGACAAATCCATCTTGCACCTCTTTTCTTTGCATTATGTGCTCTTTGGGGCCCAGTTTTTGAAACTGTCATCCTGTCTGCCACCGCAGTGCACATCCTAGATGTGCCACGTGTTTGTGCCACCCAATTTGTGTCGCTTAGCTTAGTCATCCAACTAGCTTGGTGCAACCTTTTGGCCTAAAAACAATATCAAATGGTGTGTGGTGTTCGGAATAGGCTGGGAAATGAACATTATTGAGGTTAATAATACTGTAGAAACAAACAAAACAAAAAATCTGTGATTTTTGCTTTTTATGATTAAAAAAATATAAAATAAAAATGGATACAAAACCAAAACCCAAAAGGGTGGTGTTGACAATACCAATCCAGAGCCAAAACATGAAGGAAGATCCAGACCCAAAACGAAAACATGAAAGGTGTCTGGTACACATCTCTAACATAAACATACCTGCATATCAGCCTGATTAATTCCCAGCAGGAAACTGAGCTGAGACATGAAAAGGGCAAGCAGTAGATTCCGATGGATGCTGTGTTGATTGGAAGTTAATGAACGTGGGATAGACAGGAAAAGCAGGGAGAGGAGCAGAAAGCTTATTGTCACCCATAAACAAGAGTATGTAATAATGCGCAGAGGGAGTACCTCTCCATTCTGAAAAAGATAACAAGAGAAGAGAAAGATAAGTACATTCAGTAAAAAGATACAACAGAATAAGGATGATTAAAATGATTTCTAAGCAATTATATGCGTCACATTAAATAGGTCAGGGCCCACTAATAGTATAATTCTGACATATACTAAATAAGGTCAGAAATGAACAACTACAGATTATCAAGTCCTGAATTTGCCAGGGCAAACCTTAATAATATACCTGACAGGCTAAGTATTTTTTTGGTGCGCTGCTGATGACCTGCTGCTGCTTCCGAGTGCTAAAGGTTAAGGTTCTTTAGCATATATAAGAGATTAATTTTAAAAAAGTGCATCTGACTAGGTCTTCATCGCTGTGCTGCTGGCTGCTCTCACTGGACCATAATACTGTCAGAGCAGAAAAAGGAAAAAAGTTAAAGAAAAGAGACATTTTCAGGGAGACATGATTAACAATATAACGAATAGGGGACAATTTAACGAAGTTACTTTGAGGTCAGAGACTAGGTCACGTGAGCATGCGCTCAGGTTGGAGAAGGGAAGATTCATACCCTCCTAAGTAAAGGCTTTTTTTACGGTAAGGGCAGTAAAAGTACGGAACTCTCTTCCAGAAGAAGTGGTGTCGGCAGACACAAACACTGTACATTTAAATTAAGGTTGGGAAAAGCATTTATTGGATAAAAACATCCAGGGGTACAACCGATAAACCGATTAGCACAAAGTTAATCGAAGTAAAAAATTATCTACACAACACCCTCTAATGCAGTGGTTCTCAACCCCGGTCCTGAGGACCCCCACACAGTGCACGTTTTCCAGGTCACCAGCAGCTGCACCTCTGTATCACCAACTGTCACATGCCAAATGCACAGATAACCTGGAAAACATGACCTGTGTGGGGGTCCTGAGGACTGAGAATCACTGTTTTAATGTGTCCTGTAAAAGGTTGGACTTGATAGACATAAGTCTTCTTCTATGTTACTATTGGGGTAAATGTATGAAGCTTGGAGAAGTGGTATCTATCCTCAATAAATACCATTATAAGAAAGTGATGATGCTCCAGCCAAATCAGCTCCTAACTGTCAATTAACATATTGGAGCTGATTGGCTGGTACATTATGACCATGCACATAACGTTCTTTATGGGGATAGATATCCCTTCTCCAAGCTACTTCCATTTACCCCTATGTCTCCCTGCAGGCAGCTCAACACACACAATCGTGACAGGAGCTGCTTGGCTGCAAGCCACAGGAGAAAGCCGTCTAACATGAATAGAGACACATATGAACAGCATTATAATACACTGAAAGAAAGAGGTTATTTTTATACCGAGGGGAGGGCGAGAAGGAGGGGGGCAGTTAAGGTGCTGTGGTGTGAACACAGATATTGATAGGGTGGTATACTAAAGGTTGGATATTTGAGAAAGAGAGCACTGCTGTAAGTTGCCCTAACCCTTCCAAGTGCCTAACCCTCTCTCCCCACAGCCTAACCCTAAGTCTCGCCACTACTGCCTGGTACCCACCTTGGCATACTCTTAATTGGGATGTCAGCTGTCGGCAGTCTGACATCGAATCCTTGGATTTACACTGAGATAACTCACCACGGGACATCAGAGGTACATAATCAATGACCAATGCATCGCAAACTGCATAAAGTATGACCATGCGTTTTAAAATGTTTGGCAATGGGCTGGTCCATCGGTTTGCCCTCCAATGCCGCCCACATTGCGATGGAGGGCCATTCTGTCCCGTAAGTTTTGGATTGTTTGTCATGTACAGTACCTCCGATGTCCCGAAGGTACTTAATAAAAAATTCTCCTGGAACATTTTTCTGTGACAGTTTTGTGAATATAAATTTTAAAATGCTCTTGAAATTTTCTAGGACCTTATGCTTTAGAAGTGTTATTGGAATATATCTAGATCAGGCATTTCCAACAACGGTCCTCAAGGCACAGTTTTTAGTGACATCCAGGCTTGAGCACAGGTGACCTAATTAGTACCTGAGTGATTCTGATTAAACCATCTGTGCTGAAGCCTGGATATCACTAAAACCTGCACTGTTGGTGTGCCTTGATGACCATGGTTGGGAAAGCCTGACCTAGATCAACATAAAAAAAGAGTTTGACGTGAGATATATGGCAATTATTATTCTTATCATTCTGATCAATGTGGTCCCAATGTGGGATTATATACATATTGGCCCAGTTTATATAATTAGGTCGCACTAGATATTTTCTGGATACAGCTTTGGTACATATTGTTGAAAAGATTAAAGTACATGAGCCTTTAGGCCAGGGGTGGGGAACCTCAGGCCCGGGGGCTATATGCGGCCCCCATAGCCAGTCTGGGTGGCCCTCCCACCCACCTGGCAGCTTTGCCGGTAGTCAAGTACAGGGGAATTCTCGTGATAGGTCGGTAGTTCCTCTTAATCAACAGCAGCCGGAGACTGTCAGTCTTAGTCATTGGCAGCCGCGGGAGCGTGGGACGATTGCAGCAGGACAATTTGTAAGAGAACTTTTTAAATATGGCCCCCGAAGGATTTTTTTTCCCATACAAACGGCCCTTGGCACAAAAAAGGTTCCCCACCCCTGCTTTAGTCCAATATAGAAGTATTGGTGTATAACAATATACAATATAGCATTATAGATTTAACCTATCCATTTTTTAATCGCTAGATAGTATTTTATAGTGTGCACTTATAAACTACGTTTTTATAATTATTATTAACGTTTATTTATTTGGCGCCACAAAGGTTCTGCAGTGCCTAGCAATACACAAATGGGCAAAAACAGATAACGAATTACAGTACAAGACAATTTAGGTACATGGTTAATAAGATAGTTGCATCAGGGGAAAGGACACTGAAGCAATCATCAGGATGGCAGAGATTTATAGTACATGAGGAGAAAGGGCCCTGCTTGTGAGAGCTTACATTCTAAAGGTTTTACAGTGTATTATCACTGTATTAAAGTTGATTTGTTTACCTCAGTGTCATGGATACGGATATACACCCCCCACGTGGATGGGATCCATCCACCCGGACCCCGGAAGTCCGAGTCTCCAGACACCTGCCTTTGTTTGCACATGTATAAGAGTCTCCAGAAGTAAGATACTGTGATATGCTTTTTATGTATTTTTTTGTTTATGCTGTATTGACCTTATGAAAAGACCGTCTGTGGCCTTGAAAGTTCGTCACCATCTACATATGACCACTTGAAATAAATCACCATTGTTGAAGCCCGATGACACCACCATTTACTAATTTATATATATATATATATATTAAATCTATATATCTATATATATCTATATATCTATATATATATCTATATATCTGGATCTATATATATATCTATATATATATATATATATATATATATATATATATATATATATATATATATATTAAAGCGGCCTGGCACTCCCGTATCCAATATGCTGGTACCCCGGTGCCCTCCGAACAGATAGGTAAATGTATTGCCTGTTGGTGACCTTATTCAATATATTTGATTTGAAAATATTCCTCGGAGTGCCGCTGTGTGATTTATTGCCCACACACACACATATATATATATATATATATATTCCCTTTTGACAAAGGTGCACGCTGCACCGAAACGGCAGCCATCAAGGGACGATGGATAAGGAAGCCCCACACAGTAACTATGCTGTTTATTGCCTAAGGATGTTACACTGTCCTGTTGTCACTTGAATTGTCATGCCATGTGATCTATTGATCTGCTATTGGTCTGCCATGACCTAATACATTTCTTCTTTAACATTTAATAATCTGGAGTCCTGTGCTGGTTTTGTCCAAATAGAGGAGTCTTTCTTGGATGTACAAATTATGTTATTTTGACTGGGCACGGACATTACTTTGGAAGGTGCAGTGTAGTTGGATCTATATATATATATATATATATATATATATATATATATATATATATATATATATATATATATATATATATATATATATATATATATATCTCTCCACAATCAAAGGGGGTTGTGACCTTGCCCTGCGCTGTTTAGAAAGCAGCACTTCTCTAGGACTCCGCTGTTAATGACTGGGCACGGACATTACTTTGGAAGGTGCAGTGTAGTTGGATCTATATATATATATATATATATATATATATATATATATCCACAATCAAAGGGGGTTGTGACCTTGTCCCACGCTGTCTAGAAAGCAGCACTTCTCTAGGACTCCGCTATTAATAGAGGTCTTGTGGATGGATAGAAAGAAAGCTTTGTCCTATGTTCTATCCTCCCGTCATATGCATATATTGTTATGCCACCTTATTACTAGTTATAATGTATAACTTACATATGGCATTGTTTCACCATCCAGATTCTTTGTTACCCCTGAAGAAGTCCCAAGGGACGAAACGCGTAGGGTTATTGCAGACCAATACATATCTATGGTCGAAGAAAGTAAGAAGCTCTTTCTGGTGAAACACATTCTACATATATATATATATATATATATGTGTGTGTGTATATATACAGTATATATGTATGTATGTATGTATAGTGTCCGTTTGTGTGTCTCCGAAACAAAGCCATCTGTTGGCAGCAAGTGAAACTACAACTCTTTCTCTATCACACATGCACAAATATAGAGGCAATCACAAGGTAACAGACTAGCATTGCGTCGGGCGGGCTTACTAGTAAATGATATATATCACAAATCATAGCTCCAGAACCCTGTAACCAAAAGCAACTGGCTCCGGTGCCCTCCTTGGTGAGCGAAAGACTCCACACTACTGTATATCCAATAATCAGTCTGCATTCAGGAGACTTAGTGAAAAAGCTTTAGTCATCAAAACATATTCATCAACGTTTCAGGGCTCGTCTTACTATCTTCAATAAAGAGACCAAAGTGCCGCTGTCGTTGTTACATCGCACACAGATAAAAAGCATGTAATTAAGTTTACCTTAACCTGTACTTCTAAATTTGTAATCTATGCCATTATATGTCCTTGGGGATTATACTATATTGGCAAACCTGAGTGCTAATTGAAAGTATGGATGGCGCAACATCGTACATCCATATGGGCCCATTACAGACAGGGAACCAACCAGCAGCTCAGCATTTTGCCGAGCTTAAACTCAGTATGGCCACTTTACAATATATAGCCATAGACAATGTACCAAGCTCACTGAGAGGATGGGACCGCTTTAAACAATTATTACAGTTACAGACAAAATGGATTTTCCGCCTTGATACCCTGAAACTGAAAGGTTTGATTGAGTCTATAGTCTATCAAAGGTCGAAGTGGGCCGGTATGCGGCGGTATGGCATAATGGCACTTCTTCCCACTGACCCGGAATGCAGGGGACTGCACGCTTCTCTGCATATGCGTGCTGTTGGAACCGGTGTCCCAGATTCCATCACTACCAGTCACAATTCAGGTGTTAGTACTCTCCCTGCCCAGCTCACCTCTCATCCCTGCTCGTCCTCTCCCTACCGTTGATCCCCTCCCCTCCAGGCTGATTCCCACCACTCACTGCCACCGCTTCCATCGCTGATGCACTCTTTCTGTGCCGGGCGCCCAGTTTTCTTCTCTGAGCCGCTGGTCCTCTCCTTGCATGTGCCGGACGCACGGCTATCTTCTCTGCAACGCTGCCCACTGGTCCTCTCTCTGCCTGTGCAGGGCGCCTGGCTTTCTTCTCTGTGCCGCTGGTCCTCTCAGTTACACTGCCAGCGGCTGTTACTGGATTTGAATCTGCAGACGGCAGACGATGGGCAGACTACAGCAGGTGTATTGCAGCAGTATATTCACCCCCTCTCTCTCTCTCCCCTCTCTCTCTGCCTAACACCTCTATCTCCCTGCCCGGCCCCCCTCTCTCTGCCTGACCCCTTTCAGTCTCTCTTTGCCTGCCACCCCCTCTTTCGCTCTCTCTGCCTGACCCCAGTCTAACCCCTCTCTCTTCCAGACCCCCTTTCACCTCTCTCTCTCTCTCTGCCTGACCTCACTCTCTCACCCTTCTCTCTTTGCCTAACCCCCCCTCTGTCTCTCAGCTTAACCCCCTCTCAACCCCGCACTGCTTGTCCTCTTCCTGCCTGTGCAGAGAGCCCAGCTCTCATCTCTGCACCAGTGGACTTCACCCTACACTGATCCCCTCAAGTCAATATCGCTCCTGGACCAGTGATTGTTTTTCTTCTCTGCGGTGATAGCTGCAGCAGCCAGATGGAGAGCAGGCATCCCAGCGGCGGCAGCGGCGAGCTGGAGAGGAGATCCGGCTGCGGTGGTGAATGGGGGAGCAGAAGTCCTGGCGGCAGCGGCCACTGACAGTGTAGGGAGGTCACTGTACGCCTCGGGCATCAACATGTAGGTAAGCAGTAATGGCATAATACGTAATGGGCATCAAGGTGTGTGGCACAATGTGTAATGGGAATCACGGTGTGTAGTACAATGTGTAATGGGCATCATGGTGTGTGGTGCAATGTGTAATGGGTATTATGGTGTGTGGACTCGTGTAATGGGCATTACGGTGTGTGACATAATATGTAATGGGCATTACAGCTTGCAATATAATGTATAACAGGCAATATATCATGTGGAATAATCTGGAATAGGCATTATGGCATGTGGAATGGGCATTACTGCATTTGGTATAATATGTAATGGGCATTACAGTGTGTTTCATCGTGTGTAATGGGCATTCCGTTGTGTGGTATAATGTGTAATGGGAATTACGGTGTGTTGCGTCATGTGTAATGGGCATTACAGTGTGTGGTATAATATGTAATGGGCATAACGGTGTGTTGTGTCATGTATAGTGGGCATTCCGTTGTGTGGTATAATGTGTAATGGGCATCACGGTGTGTTGCGTCATGTGTAATGGACATTATGGTATGTGGCATTTATCGCCACACCCCTATTGAGATGAAGCCACTCCTCTAGCTTTGTGTGATCAGGCCCCCTTTACATGGACACGCCCCCTTTTCTGGAGCAACAACTTTCTTAACTTTTCCATTCCCCCGCTTCGACCACTGGGGCTAATTAATTTTGTATGAAAGGGTGGAATCCCAAATAATGCCTACATAGCTAGAAGAGGTGGTTAATAACAACATATTGATCCTGATCCAGTGGTCAGTAAATAACACTGCAAGTCAATTTATAGAGATCTACAAAAATTATGGTTATAAATCATGATTAGTGCTGCACTGCTATAGATAAAAATTTTGAGTTTGTTTGGTTTTTAGATATTTTTTGTGATTAGTGTTCTCTATACAGTGCTGCGCTGTATTTTTGCTCCGGTACTCATCTCGCAGGTGTGTGTGGAGGGTGGGAGCGCAATCGGCATGCACAAGCATATAAAATCACCCTAAGTCAAATTATTTTGGCTACGTTTTATATGAGCATACATAAAGACCACGTTCACTGCTTGTTTGTAAATGTTACTATAACAATTCCCCTCCCCATTAGCAGGGTAACGCTCCGGCGTCCCAGCAATGTCACTTCCGACGGATATGAGGTCCAATACCGGAAGTGTGGGGACCATGAATGAACGACACAACTGCAGGGCGGGAGAGTCGAAGATGTCTATTGTTCAGTGTAAGTATTTAAACTTGCTCACTGTCACTTATACTGTATCCTAATGAAGGGGACATAGTCCCCGAAACGTCGATTGTGGGATTAAAGCACCTTCACTTTTTTTACTTTATTATTGGAAGTCTCTGAGTGCCGCCTCATTATCTGCTGCTACATAGAGTTATTTCCTTCTCGGTGGAAGGCACCAGAGCAAGGTATACCCGTGGGGGACTGGAGAGTATATCTATAATACAGTATATATGTCTGGTGTTCGTGTGTCTAGGAGACACTGTCATCTGTTGGCAGCAACTGAAACTACTCGTTTCGTCACTTGGACTTCTTCAAGGGGTTGAAGAAGTCCAAGTGACGAAACCCGTTGGGTGCTGCCTTGATCACCTTCTGCCTATAAGATAAGCTACCTCATGGTCCTTTGTTTACCATCTTTTATTTACATATATTTACACTATTTATATGTACCCTTTTATCTTCCTTACATTCTGTTTTTAATTATTTATCCTTTCCAGTTGTATTCACTGTATGTGTGTATTTAAAAAAATATATATATATTATTAATAAAGTCACTATTTTATTGATATACTATCCTCTATTTATACACCTCAAAGTACATACAGATGGAGCCCTCTCATTCACTGCCGGCACTCGCTAGAATGTCCCCGCTGGCTAAGAGGGACTCCATTAACTGGGACGTGCGAACGCTTCACATGCATGCGCGTCCCAGTCACTCGGCGGCTGGGCGGCGGGACCCTGCCCGTCTCAGCTTCAGGGAGATGGACAGAGTTAGGGGGGGGGGGGGTGCGGCAGCGACTAAAGGGGACCAGCAGGGAGGTCCGTCCGAAAGGGGGAGAGAACGTCTTCCAACGGATGGTGAGGCCCGGGGGCTGGCGATTTTATCGCCAGCCCCCGCAAGCATGAGAGAGGCTCCATCTGTAGCATCATTGGTCGCTGAACCCCTATCCCATTTTTATGCTAGCATTATTTATGGGATAGCTGACACCTTTATATAAAGGGTTGCTTTTATACGGATGTTTTTACTGATTATTTATTAGTGTTTATCACTAATATTGGCATATTTGTTAAAATACTGTACACAAGCGGCACCTAGCATCCATTTTATCTAATATATATTTGTACTCGTAACCCCACTCGAAGCAAATGCCTCGAAAGCTAGTAGATGTAGTTTCATTTGCTTCCAATAGATATCAATGTAAGCCCGCTCAAAGCAAATGCCTCCAAAGCTAGTAGAGTTTCACTCGCTGCCAACAGATGCCAGTGTTTTGGAGCCACCCGGTCATGAGACATATACAGTATAGAAAGGATTCAATGTACATCTATATAAATTGCCCCGCCAATGTAATAACTGAGGGCCAGTGAGCTGGGGATCAAGTACCAATTAGCCTGGCAACCTAGAAAGATTATTTTAAACATAGGACATTCATTGTCCCTATCCCTGCCAACTGTCAGAAGCTGGAGTTTGGAGGGGTATGGATTGAGTACTTGTGGAGTATCACGGCTCCCATCGTATGCCATATGTAGTGGCATACGATGGCATACGATGCGATGCGATGTTTTACCGATTTTTGAGCATTTTTGCTCAAAAATCGTATGCCATCGCATGGCATCGTATGCCATATGTAGTGGCATACGATGTCATACGATGCAATACGATGTTTTACCGATTTTTGAGCATTTTAGCTCAAAAATCGTATGCGATCGCATCGGATGCCATACGATGGCATCCGATGCGATGCGATGGCACCCGATTTTGCACTGAAATGCATCAGAATGCATTGAAATGTGTATTAAAGTAGTGAAATGCCCCCAAATGCCATTTTTCATAATGCACCACCCCCACTAGCAACATCAACCCGAAGCGTGGAGAGCGGCGGCGGTACGCGTCCTACGACCTTTTCATACCCCCACTATCCACGTCGGCGTGGAGTTGAGAATAGAATAGTGTGGCGAGCGCAGCGAGCCACCGAGCCCGAAGCGTGGCGAGGGGACGCGGATACCTGTGAAGCCCGGGAGGGGACGCGTATAGCTGTAAAGGTATCCGCGTGCGCTCGCCACGCTTCGGGCTCGTTGGCTCGCTGCTCTCGCCACGCTTCGGGCTCGGTGGCTCGCTGCGCTCGCCACACTATTCTATTCTCAACTCCATGCCGACGTGGATAGTGGGGGTATGAAAAGGTCGTAGGACGCGTACCGCCGCCCCTCGCGGGCTCGCTGCGCTCGCCACGCTTCGGGTTGACGTTGATAGTGGGGGGGGTGCACTATGAAAAATGGCATTTGGGGGCATTTCACAAGTTTAATACACATTTCAATGCATTCTGATGCATTTCAATGCAAAATCGGGTGCGATCGCATCGCATGGCATCCGATGCGATCGCATACGATTTTTGAGATAAAATGCTCAAAAATCGGTAAAACATCGTATCGCATCGTATGCCATCGTATGCCACTACATATGGCATACGATGCCATGCGATGACATAAGATTTTTGAGCAAAAATGGTCAAAAATCGGTAAAACATCACATCGCATCGTATGCCACATGCGATGCGATGCGATTTTTAGCATACGATCTGCATACGATGCAGGTCGTGGGAGCCGTGATACTCCACAAGTACCATGGATTGTATGGTCAACCTAAAGATGGTCGACACCCCTAGGTCGACATGGGTCTAGGTCAACATTGGACAAGGTCGACAGGTCATTAGGTCGACACAAGCATTAGGTTGACATGGGGTCTTTCACAGTTTTTTTTTATCCAAATGTCGACAGTTTTAAGTGCACCGCTGCGCTCGCCATGCTTCGGGCACGGTGCCTCGCTGCACTTGGCACACTATTATATTCTCCCACCATGGCCTAGTGGATGGTAGGGCATGAAATACCGCCTGTTGGCACATGTCTGCTCAAAAAACAGTGAAAAGCCCATGTCGACCTTTTGACTGTCGACCTAGACCACGTCGATCTAATGCTTGTCTCGCCCTAATGACCTGTCGACTTTGTCCCATGTCGACCTAGACTCCTGTCCACCTTGGCGACCTAGTGACTGTGGACCATCTTTAAATCGACCAACTGACCGTATCCCGTTTGGAGTTAGTGGTTTAGCGCCAGAAGTGAGAAAAAGAGGAGGAAGACCTGTAGATGAGAAATGGGTTAGTGCTGAGCTGATCAATGTATTTTTAGTAATAGGTGACTAGTCACTGGGAAGGAGCCAGCAAGTAGGCATCTATATTGTCAGGGATGGCCCAATGTTCCCTGGCCACAGACAAAACATAAGTAAATAAAACCTAGCAGCCCCTTGAGTTTGTCCCTTTGGGAATTCTACAACTGCAGCTTATGGCCAATCTTCATCTAGTAGTGTCTTTCTCTCATTATATTGTTTTGTTATTATATGAAAAGTACATTTAAATACACTGTCCAAGTAAGGATATAATATAGGAGAGAACATTTTGATTAGAAAAAAGCAGTTACAAGATTTATTCATACACTCACTTCTCTTCTAGACATATCCATTAAAACGGCAAAGCTGGTCATCTGATGGCACTGGCAGCTGATATGTGTTTCATTTCGAAAGACCAGCTCACAGCCTCGTGCTGACCAGCCTCCCCCTGTGATAGGTAATCTGAAATACAAAATAGAGGCAAATGTAAAATGTATTAAATCATGGTTATATAGGGTACATTGCAAGATAAATAGCATTGGAATCTTAAAAGAAAACATAACTCAATCAAAATACATTTGAACTTACTGAAGGGAATGGTTCCAATGAACACATATAGGTTTTGATCGTTCCCGTGTCTCTCTGAGTTTAAACTGCACTGTTATTGGTTGATCCAGGGCACCACCTTCAGTTCCATAAATATTAATACTCACCACAGGGGAGTTTATTACAGGGCGTTTTGGTATCCTAACAGACAAAAAAAGTAACATTTTAAATAAAAAATATGTGAGCTATTGGAATGTAATAGGCCTCATTTTATGATTTTACCTGAGACTCCTCTTGTCAGGATCCCACTTTTCAGGAAGCAAAATTCCTAAACTACGGTAAATGATGACAGTAACCAGGACATGAGAATCCTTTTGTGTACCTTCTTGCCAGGTCTTATCTCGTTTTTTTCTGCTCTGGTCTGAAGGTTCATCATGTGGCCTGATAGAAAGGTGATCTAAGAACAACATAATAGAAACAAAAAATGCTAAAAAAAAATATATATAACAATCATGAAAAAACAAAAATATGATGAAGAAACACCACATGAAATAAAAAAAAGTACGAACTTCCAAGTCGCGCTATTAGGGAGGGTCGGTTCCAAGTACTGACAGTCCAAGTCCCTGATATTACGATCCTGGGCCTACAAAACTGGCCTTTTTTTGGCATCAGCATGCCAAGAAGTAGTCTCCGAAGGATTTTAATCCCTGCTATTGAGCCAGGCTCTCTTATCTGGCTACAAAGCACTTTCTCTGGAGCCGAATGGCATTTGTTTAACCCTATAAAGGGAAGTTGTGACCAGGGGAATAATACATTCCCTGGTTAAAGTAAACCCATCTCAACAAACTATATATACATGACTTGTATTCAAATGAAAATCTATGGAAAGCAGGGCCATTTTAACTGCATTATGGGCCCCAGGCAAAGAGGTGCAATAGGGCCCCTACATATACAACCACTCACAAAAATGTTATTTTTTTCAAGACCGTGAGTGCCGCCAGCCCCACACAGATATATATAATATATGATACAAAATCTCTACAATTTGCGCTAAATATAAAGGTCACTAATAACACTTGGTCCCCTACTAGAGGGACCTCCACATTCAAAATATCCACACAGTAGTGTTATACAGCGCCCATAAATGTATATTTGGTAATTCCAGTCTTTTCCTTTCCTATATACAAATAACCAATAGAAACTTTTTATACATAAAACATTTATTAAAATTCTAATATATAATAAAACAAGTTTCCTTGAGAATAAATCTAGTAGCAGAAGTGATTTTTCTGTAGATTATGGATCACAACAAGTACCCGGCGCGTTAGCAGTTTCGAGGATAAATCATTCCTTTCAGGGGCGGATTGGCCCGCCTGGGAAACTAGCCCATTTCCCGGTGGGCAGGTTCAGATTTCACCATGGCTGGGGCACCGACCGTGCTACCAAGCCCGGTGCTGGCGTAATCCTATGCGGGGAAAATATGCGGCGGCCATATTTGTTTTGGGCTATGCTGCCCTTCTTTGTGACCAGGCTTCGGCCGCTGGTACCAGTATGGAACATGAAGCCTGGTTAGTAGCGCCCCCCAGTCAGTAGCGTTTCCACCTCGCCCCCCCCCTCCCCCCCCCACCGGGTAGTAGCATTAACACCACCCCCAGACGCCCCGCCCCCCCCCCCCGGGCAGTAGCTTTACTACCACCTCCCGGGCTGCTTCAAGATTGTTCCCGGGCCGGATATAACCTGACAACCCATGAAAACTGGGTACTTGTTTCCTAGCAGGGCGCCCACGCTTTTGATCGTGGGCATCGCAAGGAAAAAAATTGCGTCGGTCGCGTCGCATGCTGACAAAAAATCGCATGCGATGCGACCGACGCGATTACCGCGATTTTACATAGGGAACAATGTTAAATGGCCCACAGACCCCAAATACCCACTCTGAAGTGTGAAATGCCCCCCCCCACCCCAATTGTTAACGCCACCCCACGATCAACGTCAACCTGAAGCGTGCCCACGAGGGGCAGCGGTACGCGTCCTCCGACCTTTTCATACCCCTACTATCCACTAGGGCGTGGAGTGAGAATAGAATAGTGTGGCGAGCGCAGCGAGCCACCGAGCCCGAAGCGTGGCGAGCGCAGCGAGCCCCGCGAGGGGACGCGGACACCTGTGAAGCCCGCAAGGGGATGTGGATACCTGTGAAGGTATCCGCGTCCGCTCGCCACGCTTCGGGCTCGGTGGCTCGCTGCGCTCGCCACACTATTCTATTCTCACTCCACGCCCTAGTGGATAGTAGGGGTATGAAAAGGTCGGAGGACGCGTACCGCCGCCCCTCGCGGGCTCGCTGCGCTCGCCACGCTTCGGGTTGACGTTGATCGTGGAGTGGCGTTAACAATTGGGGGGGGGGGGGGCATTTAACATTGTTCCCTATGTGAAATCGGGTCAATTGGGACATTTAACATTGTTCCCTATGTGAAATCGGGTCAATTGGGACATTTAACATTGTTCCCTATGTAAAATCGCGGTAATCGCGTCGGTCGCATCGCATGTCATTATAATGGCATGCCATGTACCCGCGATGCCCGCAATGGGCGCCCTGCTAGGAAACAAGTACCGAAAACTGCATTACTTACTGGGCGTAAAGAAGGGTTCGCTGTGTCACCAGGATAGAATTAGAGAAATGGATTCGAATGGTAAGTTCTTACAAAAATCCCTTTTTCTCTTTCATCTATCCTGGTGACGCAGCTTAACCTTGGGATGTTCAAGAGCCGGTCCTTTGGGAGGGTACGCTCAGGTTTGCAGTTCTCATCACTGCTCGCCGAACGATGCGTCCTCCGACGCAAACTCATGGAACCTGTAAAATTTGGTGAAAGTGTGAACAGATGACCAAGTGGCAGCCCTGCATACTTGTTCAGCTGTAGCCCCATGGCACACTGCCCAAGAGGCAGCAACCGACCTGGTGGTATGAGCATTGATCCTGGAAGGCACTGGTCTGCCAACTTTAGTATAGGCAAAAGCAATTACTGACTTCAAACACCTAGCAATGGTCTGTTTAGAAGCAGGCCAGCCCTTTTTGTGTACATCATACAACACCAACAAAGAATCCAGTCTACAGAGATCTTTCACTCTGTCCACATAAATGCGCAAAGCGCGAACAACATTTACATTGTTTAGTCTGTTAGTTTTTTGGTCTCATCCGGCGGACTGAATACCAGAAGAACAATTTCTTGGTTTAAATGAAACGAAGAAACAACCTTATGTAAAAACTTAGGAACTGTTCTAAGCACAGCCCTATCATCATGAAATACTAAAAACGGAGGCTTATAAGATAATGCTCCTAACTCAGAAACACGGCTTGCTGAGGCGATTGCCAACAAAAAAG
The DNA here is from genome assembly GCF_055691185.1 of Crinia signifera. Classification (NCBI taxonomy): domain Eukaryota; kingdom Metazoa; phylum Chordata; class Amphibia; order Anura; family Myobatrachidae; genus Crinia; species Crinia signifera. The sequence continues at coordinate 163,318,009 of NC_139218.1, read as the reverse complement.
TGAATTTTCATGTAATAAATTTCAGGTTAGCCGACCTTAAGGGTTCAAACGGAGGTTTCTGCAAAACTGACAACACCAAGGATAAATCCCATGGTGCCACTGGTTGCTTATAAGGAGGCTTCAGCCGAATAACCCCTTGCAGAAAAGTCTGCACCTCCGGTATCAATGCCACTTTCTTCTGAAAGAATATATACAAGGCCGAAATCTGAACCTTCAAGGACTGAAGATTTAGTCCAGAAGAGAAACCATCCTGTAAGAATTCCAGAAGTCTTGAAATCTTAAACCGAGAAGTGTGAACCTTTTGACGTTCACACCATCGAACATATATTTTCCAAACTCTATCATAGTTCCTTGAGGAAACTGGTTTTCTAGCATTTATCATGGTAGATATGACCGCATCCGAAGACCCCTTCTTTTTCAAGAGCCAGGCCGGCAAATTTAATCGAGCTAGGTCATGATAAAAGGGACCCTATCTGAGCAGGTCTGGCCGCAGAGGAAGACGCCACGACTGTGTTGACAACCTCCGAATGCTGGAATACCAAGATCTTCTTGGCCAATCCGGCGCTACCAGTATCACAGATGCCCCCTGTGATCTCACCCTCTTTAACACCGGGCAATAGGGAACGGGGGAAAGAAATAAGCCATCCAGAACTTCCATGGCACTGTCATGGCATCCACCGCCCAAGCTAGAGGATCCCTGGTCCTCGCACAGAATCTGGGTACTTGGCAATTGTGCCTGGATGCCATCAAGTCCACTTCTGGGAGGCCCCAACAAGCCACAATCTCCTGAAAGACTTGGGGATGTAATGCCAATTCTCCTTCCAGAAGTTTCTCCCTGATCAGGAAATCCGCCTCCACATTTTGGATTCCTGGAATGAATACAGCAGAGATGGCCGGAACATTTTTCTCTGCCCACTGGAAAATCTACGATACTTCCGCCATCGCCATTTTGCTGCGCGTGCCCCATTGGTGGTTCAAATATGCCACAGACGTAGCATTGTCTGACTATGCCAATGGGTGAACCCCTCAGTCTTTCCTCTGCTTGTGACAGTGTCTGCCACACTGCACACAATTCCAGTACGTTTATTGGTAATACTGATTCTTCCCTAGACCATTGGCCCTGTCCAGAACAACTGCTCCCCAGCCCTGGAGAATGGCGTCGGTGGTGACCACCAGCCACTCCCATACTGAAGAGAGCGACCCCATTGAAGAGAGTCCACGTCTGTCCACCAAAGTAACGCTGTCCCAAGATCACTTTTTCTGATTTCGTGGTTTTGGGATCTCCTGACCAACACGCCAGAATGTTCCACTGAAATAGTCGAGTGTGGAACCTGGCATACTGCAGGGTCTCGAAAGTTGCCACCATTTTGCCCAATAGTTTTAGGCAATGTCATACCGATGGACCAGGTGACCTCAGAATTGTCCAAAGCAGCTGACCAATGTCCCTGGCTTTTACTTCCGGAAGTAATACACAATGTAGATGTTTATCCATTATAACCCCCAGGAACTGCAGTTTTTGAGTAGGACACAAGTGAGACTTTTGAAGATTCAGGATCCACCCGTCCTGTAAAAACCGAATGGCTACTGATTTTTGGCTACAGGTTTTGCTGTAGTTTCTCTGCCGACTCTGCTTTGAACAGCTGGTCGTCCAAATATGGAATGACCACTATACCCTGTAGTCTCAGGGTCTCTGCCATTACCGCCATTATCTTTGTGAATACCCTTGGGGCTGTAGCCAGCCCAAAGGGAAGCGCTTGAAATTGCAGGTGTAACCTCCCTATTGCAAAATTCAGTAAGGATTGATGTTCTCTGCAAATGGGAACATGTAAATATACGTTTTGACTGTCCATGGACGCTAGGAATTCCCCTTGCTCCAAGCTCAGCAGAACTGACCTCAGGGATTCCATCCTGAAATGGCCCACCCACAGGTGGTGATTTAAAGATTTAAAACTCAAGATTGGCCTGAAATAATTGTCTGGCTTTGGTACTAAGAAAAGAATGGAGTAGAACCCCTTCTTTCTTTTCTCTTGCGGTACCTGGAACTACTATGCCCTTCTCCAGGAGAGGCCACCCCCAAAAGGGCCATTCTGAGGCGAGTCTCTCTGGGTAACAGAGTAGGTAAGAACCTTTTTGGAGGAACCACTTTCAGGTTTATCCTGTAACCCTGGGACACCACAGAGAGGACCCAAGGATCCTGACCTAACAAGGTCCAAGTGTCCCGGAACTGCAAGAGGCGACCCCCCATGCTGAGTACAGATTGCGGAGTCTCCACCCTGCCGTGCTGAGGGCTTCTCCTCCCCTTTGGAAGTCTGCTTCTTTGTAAAGACTCCGAAGTGGGACTTTGACGCTTTTCCCTTCCAAGCAGCAAAACGTCCTCTACTGGAATGAGCCCTGGAGGATACACTTCCTCTAAAGGAGGGCCGAAAGGAGGAACGAAAGGCCGCAAACCTAAATGAACCTTGTTTAGCTGCTGATATAGGAAGAATAGTGCTCTTCCCCCTGTTGCTTGCTTAATAATGGCTTTCAACTCTAAGCCAAAAAGTAATTCTCCCTTAAAGGTCAAAGCCTCCGGGGATTTCTTGGATTCATTGTCAGTCTCCCAAGCTTTGAGCCACAAAACTCTCCTAGTATACACAGAAACAGCTGATATATGAGACAGCATTTTAACCGCTTCTTCACCAGCTTTGCACGTATATTCCTCTGCTTTAAGCTTTTCAGCTAAAGTGAAGGCCTCGGTGTCTGGTTGCAGAAAAGAGCACAGGGTATTTGCCCACGCTATCATAGCTTTGGACACCCATGCGGAGGCAATTATAAGCCTAATAGAATAAGCCACACCTTCAAATGCTGCTTTCAAACAGCCCTCCAGTTTTTTGTCAACTGGGTCTTAAAATGCAGCCCCGCCTTGCACAGGTAAAAGCGTGGCTTTTGATAATCTAGCAACCGAAGCATCTACTAATGGAGCTTTTTCCCACAACTTAACATGCTCCTCTGGCATAGGGTAAAAGCTCAAAAACCTCTAAGGCTGTCAGCCATTGCTGCGCTGTCAGTGGGAGGATTCTCAAAGAATCCTCACACTGTTCCTGCCCTAACTAAGTGTAAAATTAATAAAATAAAAAACACCTAGCTATCTCTCTTCTGGCTTCAAGTCCATATGCTTAGACGGCCTTGATGGAAGGAACTAAAGATCAGAGTTCATAGAAGAGGCCAACGGAACCTTCAACATTTGCGACTAGTTTCTACATACAAGAGGCATTTTGAGGCCATCATTACCAACAAAAACTTTTGTATTAAGTATTAAACACATTTCAGTGAGAGTGTTCAATACTCTGTGTCATTTCACATTATTATTATTCTTATTATTTTTAATCAACACCAGTGCTAATAAATAATACTGCAGACAAGTGATTTGGAGAAATAACACTCTGATTTTATGTTTATAATCCTATGATTTTATTCTCAAATAGGAATGTTCTTAAAAAAGGACTGTAAAATGTATACACAAATAGATTTTGTATAACACTGATACTCTCTTATAAGAACACAATCAGTGGTGTAGGGTGCAGCCATGGCACCAGGAGCAAGATCATGTCACGGCGCCCCCTCCCCCCTAATTGGGGGAGCACACAGAAGCAGTCGCAGCTCTCCACCCTCCTCCTTCCTCAGGCAGCGCAGCACACGACAGGAGGGACGGAAAGAGAGCACAGGCTGGCTCAACACATTGGGGGGGGTGTGGCCACAGTCTGGGGCAGCAGCATCAGGCTCTGTGATGTGAGTGACAGCGGCGGCCATGACTGGGGGGACCGGCGACAGTGCAGCATGCATGCAATCATGTGTGGGGTGCCATTAGGAGGTGCCTGTGCACCCCTGGCACCCCCTTGCGGGCGAGACAGGCGCCATACATCACTCGCCATGGACAGCCACCCGCCTGTCTTTTAAGCACACATAGGCTGGCACGCACTGCACAGGACAGAGCAGCAGGGCCAGTGCTAGGGTATTTGGCAAACAATAAATTTGGCGCCCTACTACTAAAACAGAATAATACATTGGCATTACTCTGCACCTCCTCCCCACACATACTACATTATTACAGCTACCCTACAGCCCATCCCCATTCACACTACCTTGCACCCCCTTCTTGTACAAACTGCACTACAACCATTACCCAGGGGATCAGAAAGTGATGTAGACCGGATGTCTTCTGGGCTTGCCTGCGCCAGCAGCGCAGCTCAGCCCGGAAGATTTCTAGAAGTACCAGTTAAGGGGTTAATAATCAGAGCAAAATCTAAAAGTATATGCAGAATTTAAAAAAAATAATAATAGAATAAAATAAGAACTTGTATATTGAACACTTCTTTGGGAAGAACAGTCAGTTCTTATCAAGCAAATAGTCTCTATACAGCACAAGAGCTGTGGCAATGTGGATATGTATAAAATATGCTTAACGGTTGGGCAGTGAGTCCCAGAGAACTTCAGTTAAGCAGGAAGCCTTATGCTTGACCTCTATCTTTGGTAATGATGTGCGCTTGCCTAAATTAGCGTAAGGCGGCTAATTTATGCGCACATCTTACGATCGCAGATCTTTCTAGTGTGTGGGCACCTTTAAAATACAAATAATCAATAAAAAAAATATAATGCTAAATTAATATATAAATTAAATGCAATAAATTTAGTACTGAATGAAAAACTGCTTGTAATCTTTGAATCGTTATTTCTAGTAACTTTGAAAGGTGGATCAAAATGTCATTATTAGACACAGATGTATAAACAATATTCATCCGATAATAAAGATCTGTTTGTCCATGAACTTATATATATGTGTATATATATACACACTTCTCCAATTTGTATATCCTTGTTAGTTTATAAATGCTGAAAGTTAAATCAGTGACAACAGAATGTGAGCTGCAAATTACCTGTCTCCTGGAGACTGGGATAGTGGCTAAGGAATCTCCAGAGCTGATCTCCCGTGCAGGGAGCCATCATTACCAACAAAAACTCTTGTACTAAGTATTAAACACATTTCATAAGAGTGTTCAATACTTTTCTGTGTCATTTCACATTATTACACATCACTTATTTCATTGTAATAGCCCCATTACAAATATATTTACTAAGAAAAATATTGATGTGTTCAATACTTATTGAGACAAAGAAAGTGAGAGATATGGTAAGAAATCTTCAGTTTTTACATGGCAAAACCAGTTTGATTTTGAAGTGTAAATAATTGGCGCTTTAAAAAAACTGTAGATTTGTTACCAAATCTCTCACTTTCTGAATATTAATTGAATTATTTATTAATTAACAGTTTCTTATATAGTGCAGCATATGCCGTTGCGCTTTACAAAAGGAGACAGTGATACAACAAACAGGGTATTTACAATATCCTATCCTATTAAATTTCCCCCAAGACTTCATCTTATCCAGTGTATGTGATTCCTTGTCACATTTGGCGCCCGAACAGGGACAATACAGCTGTTATCTACAATACAGCAGAGAACCTTGGGTAAGACAACTACTTGTGCTTTACACCGGTAAGTGTTTTTTTTTGCTATACACTGTGCAGCTGGCCTGGGAGACAGAAAAAATTGGTGCACTTAAAGAAATGGTTAGTCTGTTCAAACCTCCCTAGTTTGTGCTTGTAGTGGAATAACAGGTTATTCACGCCGTCCAGAGAAGTCACCCCCCCCCCCTGCACCTTAACTTGCAGTCATTGACAATATAGGCAGATTTGACCCGCGAGAGCATGCATACATAGTTTACTATACTCATTATTTACTATATAGTGTACACTATATTCCAGTATATGATCCACCTCCTTAGGAATCTTTTAATAAAAATATCTTTTGATATGACAATATTGATCAGAGATTTTGTTTTTATGCTGATAACAGAGCAACTGGTTACTTAATGTAGGATATTTCTTTTTAAATATTTAAACCTTTTTGTACTTTTAAATTGTTTCCATTCCAGTAACCAGTTTCATGAGGGGTCATTTAATCCAAAAATAAGGCTCCCTGAATATGACGTTTCATGAGCTGGTTATGACTTAGGGCGAGCCGGATATGATGCATGGTGAGCCAGATATGACGTATGATGTTTGCTTTCATGTATATGACGTATGACAACCTGAATATGACATAGTGCGTGCTGGATATGCTGTAGGACAAGTTGGATATGACATTAGGCAAGCTGGATGTGACATTGGGAAAGCTGGATGTGACATTGGGAAAGCTGGATGTGACATATGACTAGCAGAACATGACGAATGATGAGCAGGATATGACCTATGACGAGCAGGATATGACGTATGATGAACTGTGCTCCTGGGAAAAAGAAGGGGTTCTGTCTGACAGAGCCGCTGGGAAATCATGAACACTATAATAAGCATCCCTGCAGGTTTGTAGTAGGGGGTAAGAGAAAACCAATTATAAGAGGCAGTGATTTCCTATAACTTATTCCATATACAGTATGAATTAAAGTTAAATGTTATTTTAAAAGAGAGTTATTTTCTCTTACTGCTGCAACTAATCACTCTCAAGGGAGCACCTCCACCCAGAGCTGTTTTTACAGGGGGACGAGCTGTGCAACTGCTAATATCGCAACGGCTTGCGAGCCAATCAGAGCTTGCTAATTGTGGATCATGATATACACCACAATCATTCATTATTTATTACTTATTTATTAACAGTTTCTTATATAGCTCATACATATTCCGCAACGTGTTACAGAGTATAGTTCAACATTCACATCAGTCCCTGCCCCAGTGGAGCTTACAATCTATATTCCCTACCACATGTACACGCACACACAGACATTCTAGGGTTAATTGGAAGCCAATTGACCTACCATTATATTGTTGGATTGTGGGAGGAAACTGGCACATGCGCAGTATTGTCCGTGGTACTGTGCATGCACAGAACCCATTTTGGGGGCTGACCTGCAGCTGCACATAGAGAGGCATCCCAGAGGGAGGGAAAACCTCCCAATGGGACTGCCTTGAGTGACTGGTAGGTCGGACTTCCAATAGGACGTCACTACCAGTCACAGTGAAGCCAGAGCAGTCTCACAGACTGCATCTGGCCTCACTTAGGCAGAGAACAGTGGAGGATTTTGCCTGGGGGATTGCAGCCCTGCAGCCCATAGGTAAAAACCAGCACTGATCGAAGCACATGCACTGTCTGCAAAAAAAGGCTCTGTAGCATGGAATATTGGTTTTGTGCCCATAACTGAATCATGCCCAAAGTCCTTACCATTCACATTGGAAGACATGAAATTGGGTATTGGAAGGATCACTGCAGTTTCCTGATCATTTGGTTTAACTCCACGTAGGGTTTCATATCTTGGCAACACTGCTCCAGCAAAGTTTGCCTTATCTAACTGTGCCATAGAGACAACTGTTAAAAAAAGAAATGAGTATATTCATTAAGCCTGCAGGCAGGTTATGTGATAACTTAAAACATTTTGAATAAGATACTGTACATACAATTAAAATGTTTACAGGTGGACTTGTACTTGCCAGATTTATAGTTTCCTCTGTGTAAGCATAACTGCCTTAAAATCAGTGATGTAAAATTCCCGGGAACAACTTGAGGTTGTCACACACTTGACAAAATGAAGAAATACAAACAAATTCATGCCCACCCAACAAGCAGAATTCACGGGGGATAAGGAATAGGAACCACCAATTATTTTCCAGTGTTTTCCCACCCTGGGGTGGGGGACACACATAATCCACCATCTGCTCAATCAAAAATGGGATTTTAAATGAAAACTCACTTCAAAAAAGTGTTTCTGGGACTAACAGGCACAACTTACTGTCAGATATATGAAAACTTTAAGCTAAAAAATTTTCTTGCACAAATTAAATAATTTCACTGGAAAGAAACTCAAAAAGTACAAATCATACACATTTTAATACATCTTATACAAATAGCTTTCTCAAATGGAAAACATGAATGCTATTTATTTTAGAAAGTTAGTAGGATTATAGCAATCTTTAAAATTGTATGTACAGTATTTAGGGGAAATAAAATCTATTTAAAAAGGTAAATGGTATAGATTAGGCAATATGTATTTAACAAATATCAACCAAGTGCTCACCAATGTTGGGTGTATTTATAGTAAAAGGGTTCAGATAGGTGTACTTCATGTTCCGAGCCAGGTTACCCACATAGATTTCATACTGTTTTAGCAGAATGGCAGTGCCTGCCTCGGAAACCTGGATTTTGTCCCAGTGGTCTTTAGTGGAAACATCCAGAAGAGAACTCCCAATGTTCATTAAATTCTAAGAAAATAAAAACATAAAACATTTGTGCTTCATAATTCTTAACAGACAGCAGCAATAGTCCAGAATTAAAATAACGATAATGAGTCCTATAGCAAAGTAATAAAGGAATATAGTATTACTATTAGTAAACCAACTTGAAGCAAATGCTTTGAAAGCTAGTAGATGTAGTTTCACTCGCTGCCAGCAGATGGCAGTGTTTTAGAGCTGTATGACACTAGACATTATATATATCTATATATATATCTATATATATATATATATATATATATATATATATAGATATATATATAGATATATAGATATATATATAGATATAGGTTGATAAGCAAAATGGCACTGAAGGGGAGAGCAATTACGTGGTGCAGGATCCAAAGAATTGTAGTATATAGCACCCTCCCTAACCTGAGGATCAGGGCAGGAACAGACCAGCACTCACAATGTTAATTGAAGAAAAAAGTGTACTGAAATATTAAAGCATCATACAGAGCAACCAACAAGTGCAACATGGCTGATTGAACAGCCGATTCAACTGGATGCCTTCCAGTTTTCGTCATATATAAATATTGATTATATATATATATATATATATATATATATATATATATATATATAGATGATACATACATATATATATATATATATATATATATATATATATATATATATATATATATATATATATATAAAGAATTGCAGATAACCGCACACTTCTGATTTTAGTAGGTTTGCAGGTGCTGGAGCATATACAATAATATATTCCACAGGATCCAATCCAATCACGGCATAGGACACAAGAACCAGCACACCACCATTTAGAATGCAAAAAAACTTTAGTATTTCATCTTCAGAGCCTTAAACATCATTTAGGTTCACAAATAATAGGGTACTTATCGATATCCTAGAGGGGCTGAATGATGACAACAGCTTAACCCCCGTGGCCCTTAGCCCGTGCCCTTGAGGAAGGAGGAGGACCTCCGAAACAGCTGTCTAAGGGCCACGGGGGTTAAGCTGTTGTCATCATTCAGCCCCTCTAGGATATCGATAAGTACCCTATTCTTTGTGAACCTAAATGATGTTTAAGGCTCTGAAGATGAAATACTAAAGTTTTTTTGCATTCTAAATGGTGGTGTGCTGGTTCTTGTGTCCTATGCCGTGATTGGATTGGATCCTGTGGAATATATATATATATATATATATATATATATATATATATATATATATATATATATGATACACCTTGGTATAAGCTATTTTTCCATACAACAGCGAATTCAAACAAAACAATGAGCAACCAATCTGTGTCCATTGGTCCCTTCATTTTAACATACAGTACTTAACCCCTTCACGACATTTGACGTACATGTACGTCATGGTCGGGAAGTACTTCCCGACATTTGACGTACATGTACGTCATGGCTTCTAACTGTCACTGCGTCTAGAGACGCAGTGACAGTTAGGTGATGTCTGCTGTCCCTGACAGCAGACATCCCCCCTCGTCGCCCAGGGGGGGCAGGGGTGCCCCCCCCGGTCGGCGATCGCTGTGATTGGCTGTTCAAATCTGAACAGCCAATCTCAGCGTTTCCTGTGTTACCGGCGGCTAAGCCGCTCGGTAACACAGGGATCGGCGGTGATCGGTGCTGGCACCGATCACCACCGATCCGCAGCTCTCCCTCCCACCCGCCCGGCAGCCGCTCTAGCCCTCCCTCCTACCCGCCCGGCAGCTGCGCTCACTCCGGCAGCAGCTCCCCCTACCTCGCTGGCTCGCTCCCTGTCACTGTCATCAAGGAGCAGCAGCAGCGCTCCCCCCCAGCTCAAACCCCCCCCCGCATGTAAAAAACTTCAAAAGGAATAAAATGAAATCATATATATATATATATACACATATATATATATATATGTATATGTGTATATATATGTATATGTATATGTGTATATATATATATATATATATATATGTATATATATATATATGTATATATATATATGTATATATATATATATATATATATGTATATATATATGTATATATGTATATGTATGTATGTATGTATATATATATATGTATATATATATACACATATATATATATGTATATATATATATATATATATATATATATATATATACACATATGTATATATATATATATATATATATATATATATATATATATATATATATATATATATATATATATATATATATATATATATATATAGACAGATAGATATTCCAGACATATGACGTATATATACGTCATGGTCGGGAGGTACTTCCCGACCGTTGACGTATATATACGTCATGGCTTTGAACTGTCACCGCGTCTATAGACGCGGTGACAGTTTGGAGATGTCTGCTGTCCCTGACAGCAGACATCCCCCCCTCGCCGCCGATCGCTGCGATTGGCTGTTCAAATGTGAACAGCCAATTGCAGCGTTTTCTGTGTTACCGGCGGCTAAGTCGCTCGGTAACACAGTGATCGGTGGTGATCGGTGCTGTTAAGTACAGCACCGATCACCACCGATCGCCAGCCCCCCCCCTCCCACCCGGCAGCCCCCCCTCCCTCCCACCCGGTAGCCGAAGCGCCAGCACCCCTCCCACCCCCCACCAGTCGCAGCGCCAGCCCCCCTCCCCCACCATTCATTCCACCACCAAATATCACTCCTTCCCTTCTGAGTCCTGCCATGCACCCAACTGGTATTTTTTGGTCACATATGAGGCATTGCCGTACTCGGGAGAAATTGGGGCACAGATTTTGGGGTGCTTTGTCTCCTTCATTCCTTGTGAAAATGAAAACTTTTGAGCCAGATCTGCATTTTTGTGTAAAAAAATTTAATTTTTTTACACAAAAATGCAGTACTGGCTCAAAATTTTTCGTTTTCACAAGGAATGAAGGAGACAAAGCACCCCAAAATCTGTGCCCCAATTTCTCCCGAGTACGGCAATGCCTCATATGTGACCAAAAAATACCAGTTGGGTGCATGGCAGGACTCAGAAGGGAAGGAGTGATTTTTGGTGGTGGAATGAATGGTGGGTGCTATGTCGCATTAGCAAGACCCCTGAAGCACCCATACAGTGGAACCCCCCCACAAGTGACCCCATTTTGCAAACTACACCCTTTAGGGAATTCATCAAGGGGTATAGTGTACATTTCAAACCCCCAGGGGTTTCACCAATTTTGATACAACTGAGCTGTGAAAATGAAAAATTAAATTTTTACATTTTCACAGCCCAGTTGTATCAAAATTGGTGAAACCCCTGGGGGTTTGAAATGTACACTATACCCCTAGATGAATTCCCTGAGGGGTGTAGTTTGCAAAATGGGGTCACTTCTGGGGGGGGTTCCACTGTATTGGTAATGCAACATAGCACCCACCATTCATTCCACCAAAATCTGTGCTCCAAAATCCAAAAATCACTCCTTCCCTTCTGAGTCCTGCCATGCGCCCAACTGGTATTTTTTGGTCACATGTGAGGCATTGCCGTACTCGGGAGAAATTGGGGCACAGATTTTGGGGTGCTTTGTCTCCTTCATTCCTTGTGAAAATGAAAAATTTTGAGCCAGAACTGCATGTTTGTGTAAAAAAATGTAATTTTTCATTTTCACTGCCCAGTTGTATCAAAATTGGTGAAACCCCTGGGGGTTTGAAATGTACACTATACCCCTAGATGAATTCCCTGAGGGGTGTACTTTGCAAAATGGGGTGACTTGTGGGGGGGGGTTCCACTGTATTGGTGCAACATAGCACCCACCATTCATTCCACCAAAATCTGTGCTCCAAAATCCAAAAATCACTCCTTCCCTTCTGAGTCCTGCCATGCGCCCAACTGGTATTTTTTGGTCACATGTGAGGCATTGCCGTACTCGGGAGAAATTGGGGCACAGACTTTGGGGTGCTTTGTCTCCTTCATTCCTTGTGAAAATGAAAAATTTTGAGCCAGAACTGCATGTTTGTGTAAAAAAATGTAATTTTCCATTTTCACATCCCAGTTGTACCAAAATTGGTGAAACCCCTGGGGGTTTGAAATGTACACTATACCCCTAGATGAATTCCCTGAGGGGTGTAGATTGCAAAATGGGGTCACTTGTGGGGGGGTTCCACTGTATTGGTGCTTTGGGAGTCTTGCTAATGCAACATAGCACCCACCATTCATTCCACCAAAATCTGTGCTGCAAAATCCAAAAAACACTCCTTCCCTTCTGAGTCCGGCCATGCACCCAACTGGTATTTTTTGGTCACATGTGAGGCATTGCCGTACTCGGGAGAAATTGGGGCACAGATTTTGGGGTGCTTTGTCTCCTTCATTCCTTGTGAAAATGAAACATTTTGAGCCAGAACTGCATGTTTGTGTAAAAAAATGTAATTTTCCATTTTCACATCCCAGTTGTACCAAAATTGGTGAAACCCCTGGGGGTTTGAAATGTACACTATACCCCTAGATGAATTCCCTGAGGGGTGTTGATTGCAAAATGGGGTCACTTGTGGGGGGGTTCCACTGTATTGGTGCTTTGGGAGTCTTGCTAATGCAACATAGCACCCACCATTCATTCCACCAAAATCTGTGCTGCAAAATCCAAAAAACACTCCTTCCGTTCTGAGTCCTGCCATGCACCCAACTGGTATTTTTTGGTCACATGTGAGGCATTGCCGTACTCGGGAGAAATTGGGGCACAGATTTTGGGGTGCTTTGTCTCCTTCATTCCTTGTGAAAATGAAAAATTTTGAGCCAGAACTGCATGTTTGTGTAAAAAAATGTAATTTTCCATTTTCACATCCCAGTTGTACCAAAATTGGTGAAACCCCTGGGGGTTTGAAATGTACACTATACCCCTAGATGAATTCCCTGAGGGGTGTAGATTGCAAAATGGGGTGACTTGTGGGGGGGGTTCCACTGTATTGGTGCAACATAGCACCCACCATTCATTCCACCAAAATCTGTGCTGCAAAATCCAAAAAACACTCCTTCCCTTCTGAGTCCTGCCATGCACCCAACTGGTATTTTTTGGTCACATGTGAGGCATTGCCGTACTCGGGAGAAATTGGGGCACAGATTTTGGGGTGCTTTGTCTCCTTCATTCCTTGTGAAAATGAAAAATTTTGAGCCAGAACTGCATGTTTGTGTAAAAAAATGTAATTTTCCATTTTCACATCCCAGTTGTACCAAAATTGGTGAAACCCCTGGGGGTTTGAAATGTACACTATACCCCTAGATGAATTCCCTGAGGGGTGTAGATTGCAAAATGGGGTGACTTGTGGGGGAGGTTCCTAACTTTTAGCACTTATGGTGCCTAGAAACCTACATGGTGCCTAAAAAAAAATCTCATAAAAAGGAGGCTCCAAAATCAAGTAGGTGCTCCTTCTATTATGAAGCCTGTGGTTTGGTCAACGTGCACACTAGGGCCACATATAGGATATTTTTGAAAACAAAAGAATTGGGGGAATCAATTTTTAGTCACATTTCTCTAGTAAAATCTACTGTATTCGTTAGAAAAATGTATTAAAATTGAAACTCTGCAAAAAAAAAGAAATTTTGAAATTTCACCTACACTTTGTTTTAATTCCTGTGAAACACCTAAAGGGTTAACAAACTTCCAAAATGCTGTTTTGAATACTGTGAGGGGTGCAGTTTTTGAAATGGCATCATTTATGGGGGTGTCTCACATACAAGTCCCTCAAAGTCACATCAGAACTGAACTGGTCCCTAAAAAAATCAGTGTTTGAAATTTTCTTGAAAATTTGAGAATTTGCTATTCATATTGTAAGCCTCCTAGTGTCCAAAAAAATGAAAAGGAAGTTGAAATAATGATGGCAACATAAAGTAGACATATGGTCTATGTTAGTTATTAACTATTTTGAGTGGTATGATTATTTGTCTCACAAGCAGAAAATTTAACATTTTGCAAATCGCTAAATTTTCCATTTTTTCACGACATTTTGGTATTTTTCACAAAAAAACACAGACTGTATCGACCCAAATTTACCACTAATTTGAAGTACAATGTGTCACGAAAAAACAATCTCAAAATCACTGGGATAAGTAAAAGCAAAAAAAAGTTATCCCCACTTAAGTGAGACATGTCAGATTTGAAAAAAAGGGCTCTGTCATGAAGGCACAAACTGGCTCTGTCATGAAGGGGTTAAAGCAGGATGCATAAAGTATCCCAATCCTACTCCTATCTGCACGCATACCAGCATTTTTAAACAACGTTATGAATGATTACTTTCCAGAAAAGACAGCTATCCCGACACAGAGCTGTCCTGGTAAAGAAGTGACTTTGGGTGTATGAGCAAGATATAGGCACTAGATAGAGAATCCATGCATTCATTATATCCCGCATTGATTATTGCAATAGTCTCCTAACTGGTCTTCCCAAGAACAGACTCTCGCCACTGCAATCCATTTTAAATGCTGCTATTAGGCTGATCTTCGTAGCAAGACGCTTATCGTCTGCTGATCCTCTCTGCCAGTCCCTCCATTGGTTGCCTGTATTTTACCGTATTGAATATAAAACACTTCTACTTGCATATAAGGCTATTAAACATACTGCAGCAGCATATATCTCCCATCTCGACCACTCCACTCTGAAGATGATCTGCACCTCTGTTCTGCGGGGATCACTAGCTCGCATTCACTATTACAGGACTTTCATTGGGCTGCTCCCATCCTATGGAATGCCCTTCCACGCACAAAAACACTCTGCAGTAGCCTCCAAACTTTCAAGTGTTCCCTGAAAATCTCACCTCTTCAAGCAAGCCTATCATATCTAAGTTCCACACGCATAACCCTCTGAGGCACTTATGTATTATATAGCTTCCCTTCTGGACTTGCAACTTGGTGGGACTGATATGCTATTACTGATGCCTGTCCTTGTGTTTCCCTCCTATGTCCCTATAGATTGTAAGCTTGCAGCAGGGCCCTCTTACCTCCAAGTCTGTCTGTGGTTACCTAGTTTGTTTTATCTCTGTTTACAATTGTAAGCGCAACGGAATCTGCTGCGCTATATAAGAAAATGTAAATAAATAAATAAATATGCACCTACGTTTATTCTACTTTATTCCTTGCAATGGATACAGGCATCATTTTGATGCACCTCTGGAGAAAGCTGCACCACTTAGGTGAATTAAGCACTAGCATCTGGGAGACACAGAACGGCAGGCATTCGATAAGGGTTGCGAACCCTGTAAGGTATTTCTTATTGTCTGGCCAGACCGGACCTTATAATCTGTTATACGCATGATACCACTAACCCCTGGTCTGAGATTACTAACCACATACTAACAAGAAGTGGACAGAATTAATTGCATGCTTAAGCTAAAAAAAAAAGGACATGATTTATAGCTCTGAAGGAAATTTGGACTAATGAACGGCACTCTCAGCTTATAAATAGCACAATATACAAAGGACACAGAGCAATGCTTTGGCCAAGTGGCAGATCTAATCAAATTAGAGGACATTTTAAATTAATTTGGTATTGTTGAGTCATTAAAAAAAACGGATAACGAATATTTGGATAAGGGATACTTGTGTATTTTTTTTCCCTTTCATATAGACTCCAAAAAACAACATGAAAGATAAAAGAACAAAATTAACAAGGACTTCATCTTTATGGCACAGAAAGTTCATGGACTGATCTTTATGTTTTGAGCGCCTTTTGGCAACAGTGAAGACCTCTTTTTGTATAAGTATCAGTAATTGCATGATTCTAGCTATTGTAGCATATGAACCCAGCAGTGGCGGAACCTGTGAGTGGTGGGCCCAGGTGCAAAAGTATAATTTAGGCCCCGCACCAGTGGGTGACAAGGGTACAAGCTGCTTGTCTGGGCAGCAATGGGCCCCTTAGTCCTCAGAGGCCCCGGTGCAATGCACCTGTTGCACCAATGGTAGTTCCGACCTCTGGAACCCAGGGAGATACTGTATGTGGATTGAAAGCAGATGTCAGTAATCATTGGACAATTCTATTCATAGAAGTTAAAGTTGGACTTTTTGTACAAAGCCATGTGCTTTCATTTAAGTGCACCTTTTGAGTATGTACAATGTCACTTGTTTTATTACTAATGCCTTGCTTTAGATCTTTCATAAAGCAGGCAACAATACTGCAAAAGATCCAACTGTTTGGTGTGTCGTGATGTTGGAATTTCATTTGCAGAGAGGCTGAAGGCATAATAATTGACCAGACAAGCATTCATATAGGTGTGTGATGCAATGTACAGTAGCTGTTTAGAAAATAATTATGAGCTAGTATAATAAAATAGATAGACAGACAGATAGATAGATAGATACAAACTGTAAAATATTTGTTTTAAAGCATATGGAACCAAAGATTAAAAAAAAAACCTGTCACCTCTGTGAAGTGCACATCCTGTGTTGCTGCAAGGTTAAAGCCACTTTCTTGGCTCTGCTTTTGCAGAATGGTACTGAGAAGTTGGTATGATATATGCACATCACTGTTCATGAAAGGGCCTGTGCGTTCTGTAGCATTTAGCAGATCTCGTGCACCCTTCTGGGCTACTGTGGAATTCAGCAATGACATATTCTGTGTCAGGGTGTCCAACTGATGAAGAAAATAAAATAAAACATTTATGAATTTTAAGTGGCTGCACAACCAATTTCCACCTAAAAAGATTGTAGGCTGTCTAATAACTAATTCGTTTTTTTCTTTATAATATACAGTAGACTTTATATTTTACATTGAGTAAAAGTCTGTTAATACTATCTCGATAAAGTCCACATTAGACAACCGCTGAGTTTACCCATAACATATTCTTAAAGAACGTATTGCATTATTTCTGGCTCCTTCATAATTAATTTCCGTTCACACCCTTTCCCTGTAATTCATTTCTCTATTACCAGAGATCCACTACCACTATTCCCAGAATAAAATTTTTATCATTTACCAAAACCTTTTAGCGTGGAACAACCTAGTTTTCTATTTTTGTAATTATTTTTCTAGTCTAGTTCTTTGCAAATAAATTTTCTATTGTGCATGATTTTAATAATTTTTAAATAACTATGATGAACTATGTAACCACCAATATTATATATTATTACAATGTCGTTGTGGGTTATTGTATATTGTAAAAACAAAACAATTACATTTGGAATATGAAAACATACATGCAAAATAAAACAAAGCAACAATGCAGTGTTTCAAGACATGTGAGATTTGGACAACAAACTAAAGGAGGCCATACACTTATACGATTTGGCCCTTTTTCAAACGATTTCAACACATCCGGATGATAAATGTTGTGAAAAGTGCCTTATCGTACCGCAGAGGGAAAGGAAAGTGGCAGTTGTGCTTAAAGTATAAGGTGATTGAGGGGCATTATGTGGATAATAGCAGGACTGAGGGGCTAAAATAAGCCCTACCCCGAAAATAAGCCCTATGGTGTTTTTTGGACTGGGAAAAAAAATGACATTGGGCATTATTCTGGTTGGTGCGTACTTTCCCATATACTTTCGGATGGCGTTTTTTAGCCGTCTGCGCATGCGTGGGGAACGCTATGCGCATGTGCCACGCATAGTCTCCGTACTTGTACTCACTAATACCGTACAGAAATGTGCACCGCAAACACTCGGGAAATATGGGCGTATTATGGGCGTCATTCGGAATGACACAGGGGCGTAGTTTCAAAGTGGGCTAAACTGGGTGGAAACATGGGCGGACACGGGGAAGTGCACTTATTTTGGTAGGTGTGCATTCGGACAGCACACCGAATGCACGCGAACAAAAAGGCTAGAAATATGCGGTGTCCATAAGCAAGTATTGCTTTGCGGACACCACTCGGTCATGCGCTAGGCAATCGGAACGCCTAATCAGGACGGACGCACCTCAACCAATGTCAGCTGAACACAATACAATCACCTACTTTACTCATTACTTGTTAATTACACGCTTCTCACTGCTTCAATTGGAACCATTGCAGCTTAAATGGACCATTACTAAACACACACATATATGCTGCATTTTTCACACACTTTTACACTGCAAATAATGAACACAACTTAATATTAATAATACAAATACACATGTCACTTCTACATGTATCAATTAAACCACACATTTGGGGGACAAAAATAAAATTTATTAAATGAACTTATAAAATAAATTAGAAACCGTCACAAAATTATTGTTGTATTTGAGCGTAAATACTCCGCATCGGTGCGTACGGCCAGGTTCTTACGCGGTAAGACCGTGCAGAATCTGTGTGTGTCCACCGCACACGCAAGGTTTGTATGTCGTCCGTACACACGCCCTGTTCTTAGAGTGAGTCCGTCCAAATGCGGAGGACCCATGGGCGTTTCTACGGACGATGTCCGCACGCCACCGCACAGCGTTGCGTGCGGACAGCACCGTAGGAATTCGGGAAAGTACGCACCGATCAGAATAAGGGCCATTGTCTTATTATCAGGGAAACACGGTATGAGCACAGTTGTTCTTATAAAACCAGCGCGTTTTGTCTTACGACTTCATCAGGGGCGTATCACAAGGAATGTGTAGAACAGTGATCTTCCAGGATATCTGCTATCATCCTTAGCAAGTGTGGACAATAAAAGATCCTTAATATCCTATAAATGTAGATCTAATAATAAAGGAGACCAGTGAATGTATTGACAACAGCAGAAAGTTTTCTCTTTCCAAATACTGATATTAGACCAACTTTCTCCTCAAGGGATAACCTTTCTGTCTAAATCATCCACCAACTGGGGGCATGTGAGTGCCCCCTACCCACCTCCTGCATGCCCCCCCCCCCCCCCCGATGCGAGCGCCAAGGAGGCTATGCAAGTCTCCGAGGGCGCCTGCAATGAAGACCTGCACATACACATAAGCAATTATGTGCATACGCAGTCAGTAAACATTGGTCGCCATTGCAAATTCGCAGCTAGATCAGAATCACCCCCCGAAGTATCTTTCTTTATTGATAGTAGTCAGGCAGCATACCCTTTCCTGGCTCTAATATACACAAGGAAGGTAGCAGACATTCTACCATAAAATTTTACTAATCGTACAGGGGTCAGAGAGGTTCTATGTAGAACATATAACTGTATCTGTTGAAACCTGACAGATCTAGCAGCAGTACGTGGAAATTCCCTGGCTCCATCCCATTCCTCATCACTCGGGGAACCCTAATCACGCCTTCCCAACCTCAAGGAGATTGGAAAAGGGATCTATATGACATTTGGATTAAGTCAGGAACACTGATTTCACCCGGCCTAGATTACATTTAGAGGTTTTTATGAGGGACACAAGAATTTTTATTTATTTGATAAAATGTATCCTTGGTGCACCTGATTGATGTCTGACTTGTGCCTGCTTGTGCGGAGGACAGTTGTTTGTTTCATGTGGAGGTCATAAAGGTATGCAACTTTTTATTTGTTAGTTGATGGAAAAAATGTAATAAAACATCCTGAAATATCATAGTCTAATTTAAATCTACTTTAGTATCTCTTTGCAACTAAGGGGGATATTCAATCTCCGGCGAGCACCTCCCGTCGGGGAGATGCCCGCTGGGCCCTATTCAATGCTGTCTTCCCCGACAGCATTGAGCAGGGTATCTCGGCAGAACGAGCCCAACATCACTAGCTGTCGGGCTCGTTCTGCCAAGAACAGCCAGGAAGTGACGAGCTGCAGGCTGCAGCTCGCCTCTTCCCGGCCGCAACTCGCGCCCCCCCATTGAATCCCGTCTGCATGTTCTCGGTCGAGCTGACTGCCGTGACCCTAACATTGAATACCCCCCTAAATTGATAGTAAAATAAACCACAATATATTTTTTTAGATCATTTTGTTGCCTTTTTAGGTTTTAAAGATTATCAGAAGTAAAAATGAGTCTGTACATACCAGTCCTTTAAGAGGTATGAGTAAATTGGAGGTACAATTTGAGAGGTCTGGAGGTAGCCACCCTTTGTGCTCATCACAGTGACGAATGGCAGTACCTAAGTGGAAAAAGACAGTTAATTACCAAATAAAATAATTATACATTACATTTAAAATCATGCACCAGAATATTGACTATTTTAGTGCAATATACATCTGTTGCAAAAAACACATGTATTGGGACATTATGCATTTCAACAATTCCTACCTACTGAACCTCTCGGACATGAAACTGCAGCTGGCAGTCCAAAACGTGTTCTTAGCCACCAGATATCGGCTTCTATAGCTCGGGGGCAGCTGTCATAGTTCACTGTGAAACAATTGCATGATGAAAATCCTTACACTTTCCCCTAATCATTGTGAATTATACACCCTCCCATCATGTACCCACATTACAGTAATTGCACCTTCACATCCATTGGTTGTTACTTCTGCAAAAGGGTTGTCGCAGTGATCACAATGCTGCCCAATTACGCCTGGTTTACAAGGGCACTGTCCTGTGCTTGATTCACATGTTCGACTTAGGGAACCTATAGCGTAGCAATCACACAGTATACAGACCTCAGATCCAGGAAGACGGTAATGATTATCCTAAGAAATATATCAGAAAAGGTGGATACACAAATTGAGAAAAATTTATGAGAGAATAGGAAAGAAAATGTGTTAATAATATGATAAATTCTTAATTCATGTAAAAAAAATATACAGTGCATTATTTTAATTCATCCCATTTAGCAGCATTTATATATCTTAAACTGTCTTTCAGGTACAGTTTTACAAATATGTAATCACCCATAATATTTTATCACCCATACAATTAGCTTACTACCACCTTTCAACCTTCTGATGTTATTTTTAATTATTTACACTTTCCTGGTACAACTTTTATTTATTTTGTTCAAGCTTATGTGAAAATCTCCTCAACATAAAAAATGTTGCCAGTCCAAGGTTTGCTCTGTTCTCACCTTACAGTGACATTCTCCTGTTGTTTTGTTACAGTCTGTATCAAAACCTTTGCTTGCATCACAGTTACAAGGCCCACACACAGGATGTCCCCACCAACCATGGGAACATGGCTGATCAAGCCTGTGGGTTAAAGTAAAGTCACAAAATATCAACGAAAGTATGATGATTTTAAAGATTTGTGTGTGTATGTGTGTGCGCATTATCTATCTATCTATCTATCTATCTAGTGACCAACTTTTTACAATGAAAAAGGAGGACATAAATGAGTAAAAAAATATTATAAATAAAAGAAACAAGGAGCAAACCTAAATAGACTAGGTTGGGCAGTGGCAGAACTAGCAACTCGTAGGTCAGGTGCGAGCATATGCTTTGGGCCCCGAGCAACCCATACCTCCCATCTAATCCTACTCTGGGTGTGGCGAGCGCAGCGAGCCTGAAGCGTGGCGAGCGTCCGCACATTACTTCACAGGTATTACTGTGTATCCACAGGTATCGCTGCGCTCGCCACGCTTCGGGTTGGCGTTTATCGTGGGGTGGCGTTAACAATGGGGGGGCATTTGACATACAAATTACCCATCAGGGTGGGTATACAATAAAAAATCGGGTATGGGGGGCCATTTAACATTGGTTCCTATGTAAAATCGAGTCCATCGCATCGATTTTAAACGGGCATTTAACATGACATACAATGTTAAATCGGATCGGTCGCATCGCATGCCATTATAATGGCATGTGACCGATTTTTACATTGTCGGGAAAGCTCTTAAAAAGCCCGAAATCGGCCCGACAGGTGGCCTGCTAGGAAACAAGTACCAACATTTTTTCACATGTCAGAATTGACTTCTCTACCCCCTCCTTCCCCATTCTCTGATGCCCCCATCTCCAATATGTTCACTGTGCCCTGCTGTCTCTTACCTCCTCCTGCAAAAAAGGGCCTGGGCTGGGCATGCTGCGCAGTTAGCTGGAGTCTGGATTCAGAGCTGCAGGGTGCTGCAGGTGGATGTGCGCAGCAGCTCACAGGTGGTTATTATATTAGTGCTGTGTACAGTGCTTCTGTGCATGTGCAGAAGCTGCTGTTTGAGAGAAAGGAACAGCACGGCGCGATCAGAGAGGTCTGATCATGGAAGCCTCCACCACAGCAATGTTATTAAGCGCAATAAAGGAGGACACTTTTTGAGGGAGGACATGACTTACAAAAGAAGGACTGCCCTCCCTAAAGGAGGACGGTTGGTCACAGCCATTTTGCTAATCCTCACACCAATTTTGTAAGCAACAATAATCATGCTGTGTTCAGAGCCCATCAGATAGTTTTGTATACCCATTACTTCCTTAATGATACACTTCTCTACATAACTCCACCTTTTTGTTCTAATATGAATTAAGACATTCTTCATCAGAGAAGAAGCTACTCTGTGTTAAATCAAAAGGTCAAAAGAATAAGGCCACTCAGTATGTATACATGTGTGTTCAGAGCAGGCAACAGAAATCTTGGGGCCCCATGCGCTTATCCCTTGCGGGCCCCAACCCCCATGCTGGAACATAAAATGGAAGCACTCTGTGCTCATTACTTGAGCGGAGTGGAGCAGGGAGGGAGGGTTTGAGTCAGTGGTGGATTGGGATGAAAAACCAGCCTGGGAAATATCTGGGAGCAGCCCTATATCTGCGGCGTGCGCTCCATCACCCTGAAGCCTGCATTCTATCACATTGATACGCTGCTTTACCCCATAACCTGTGCTCTATCACACGGACGCTCTCCCTCTTTCTGCGGCCTACACTCCCTCATCCTGCACTCTGTCACAATGACGTGCTTCCTCCCCCTTGGCCTACATTCTATCACACTGACGCGCTCCCTTACCGTGGCCTGCGTTCTATCACACTGACGACCCTCCCTCTCCCTGCGGCCCTTATGCACTTATGCACTCCCTCACCTTTCGACCTGTGCTCTATCACCCAGCCGAGGCCCTTGTAGCTCCTTCTGCACCCTGTCTGGGGTAACAGGTGGCTGAGGGGTGGAGGAGATGGAGGGTAGTTGAGATACTGAGCGGTGGGGGCAGGACCTGCTTTGACCTCTTCAGATCAAAAAGCCCCCCGAGGCGGCTGTTCCCTTTGACCATCCCTGTCATCAGGCCTGTCTGTGTGTGTGTTTACACTACTTGTCAGATGCTTTACTATATGTATTAAAAAAGGTCTAAAAAAACAAAAAAAAAAAACACATTTTTGCAGATATAACTGCTGAACATACTCATGGCATTCTCTTTTCTGTCCCGTTTGCTCCAAGCCAGTTTGATAGGTGTTACAGAATGGATTTACTATTCTGTTTTGATCCATCCTGCCCAACATTGTGCAGATACTTATCGCATATGTACTGTAATATGTGATTAGTAATGCAGCTCTCCTTATTAAAACTGCCCTTTGCAAAGAACGTCTGGTATATTACCCGGAAGTCATGCACATGCACAGAAAGTTGCGGCAGCTGCGGAGGATGCTGGAAAATATCCATTTGGATCACTCTGACAGCAAGTATTTGGAAAGAAGCTCATGGGCTTTTTCTGGAACTATCGTTCACACCTAATCCCCAACATCTGGGGCTTAGTACATATGGGAAATGTGGCCGAATTCCGAAATCTTTCAGTTAGTACATCCCACCCTAATTCTGGAGACTGTGCTATCTATTCCAGAAGTGAAACATACCGTCTTGTTAATTTCTCCAAAGGAAGTACAAGCATATTTGTCATGTAGTAGAACTTGGGATCCAACAAACAAGCCCTAGACTCATTTATATTTAACAGCTGGGGCAAAATGTAATAGGTAGCGATTTTTGGTCATGTTTAAAAATCGCACCTTTATCACATTTTTTGCCGCAAATTTGCATATGTAATGAGATGCGAATTTGCGGCAAAAAAAAAGTGCGATATGGTGCGATTTAGTGTGATTTTTAGACTTGAAAATGTGCACATTTTCGACATGCAATTTTGTGTTAAAAAAAAAATGGCGTGGGGTCCCCCCTCCTGAGCATAACCAGCCCCGGGCTCAAAGAGCCGGTCCTGGTTTCATAAAATCACAGGGACAGGGTTCCCTTGATTTTACAAAACCGGCACCAGGCTCAAGGGCCGGTCCTGGTTCCCAAAATACGGGGGACAAAATGACTAGGGGCCAGCTAGCAGGGTAATGCTACAGCATTCATCCCTCTGACCGGTCAACATGGGCAGGGGTCCTGGGGAAGTGGGGTCCTGTCCTCGATGCCCCTGGGCGGTGGGCATCGAGCTGATAATTGGTGTAAAAAATAGATAGAATCCTATTGTATACTGCTGTGGAACTATGAGTTACATAGTTACATAGTAGGTAAGGCTGAAAAAAGACTTGCGTCCATCTAGTTCAACCTGGTATAGATATCCATTGCTGATTTGGTAGGTTCTGATATTTTACAGACAGATTATATTTCTTATTTGTACCCATGGATGTTTTTCTCCAGTAAATGTTTGTCCAACTTTGCCTTGAATGCATTTAATGAGCCAGCCGTTACCACCTCTCTGGGAAGAGAGTTCCAGAGTTTGACTGTTCTGACCATAAAGAAATTCTTTCTACTAGCTGAATGAAATCTTTTTTCTTCTAATCTATACTCATGCCCTCGTGTCCTAGATTCCTTTCTAGTAGAAAAGAGGGTGTGTGAAAGTTCCTTATATTGGCCCTTGATATACTTGTACATGTTAAGCATGTCCCCCCTTAAACGTCTCTTTTCCAATGTAAATAGTCCCAAATTGCTTAATCTCTCCCAGTAGCTTAAATTCTCCATTCTCCTAATAAGCTTTGTTGCTCGCCTTTGGACTTTTTCTAATTCTATGATGTCCTTTTTATACTGTGGGGCCCAGAACTGCACTCCGTACTCGAGGTGAGGTCTCACCAATGCTTTATACAGTGGCATAATTACCCTTGAGTCCCTAGTTTCCATTCCCCTCTTAATACATGCCAGAATTTTGTTGGCCTTTTTTGTAGCTACATTACAATGGGCACTACATCCCAGTTTGCTGTCTATTTGGACTCCTAGATCCTTTTCAAGTATGGAATTAATGAACAGGAAGAAAAAAGGACTGTTGTTTAGGGAACGCACTTGGACAGAAAATAATCACGTAAAATTTAACTTTTAATGAGTCATATTTTTAAAAGGTCCCATTATATAACATGATGGGAAGCCGCAGTAAATTTAAAGAGGTTAAAATCACACGTACAAACATACACACAGATGGTGTTTTGGTGATAAAGAATTAAGGAAAAAGTGATCCTAAAAAGATCTTGAACTGAAAGATGTCAATTTTATTTATTAAGCAGGTCTTCAATGTGTAGAGAAAATAAATGATTTATTGTCTGGAGGATGTTGTTATTTTATAAATGCCTCAGACAATAAAGATTCTTGTGTTTGGTACCCAAAATGTGTTTTTACTGTTAGGTCACTGATACTTTTGTTTGACTCTCAGCTAATCCGCTGAAGAGTCATGGGCACTTTAATGCATAGGGCCCAGGGGTAGATGTATAATTGTCCCCTATGTTATGTTAAAAAAATATCACCAGACAATCACAGTCACCTATAATTGGTATCCTTACTGTGGTTGTCAGGTAGGTATTTAACAGATATAGTACAGACAGTTCCGGCTGTATACCATATTGGATATTTGGTCAGCTAGGATACTGTCTGTTATTTACAAAGAGAGCATAACATTAAATTGCTTCCTGATCAGTATACTGTATTCAGGAAGATGGATTACTAATTGCTATGTTCGAGTACTGATAATTGTATGCAATCACCTAAATTGGGGACCGGGTGGTCTTAACAATTCTGGCAATACTTGCCTCTATTGCTGCCACCTATCAATTATTATATGAGCAGATCTAGGAAAAACCCTGCTCAGTACTAGTTTAAATACTTTTGCAGGCAAGGGTGCCCTCTGCTGTTCATATCAGGAACATTGCATGAGAATCCTTAGTAATCAGTGTAACACATAGGGAAATTCTAAATAACTAAACACATTTGAAGATTATTTCTGCTAATTGACATTTCAGTATAGATCTAACCAACACATGTTTCACTGCTCTACGCAGCTTTCTAAAGGCATGTGCGATTTTTGTAAAACGTGCGATTTTGGCCGTTTTTAACCAAAAATCGCACATGTGTAAAAATGATCTCTATTACATTTTGCCCCTGGTGTGGAAGGGATTTATTAAATAAACATATTTAAATCTGGTCATACATCTACAGATTTATTGTCCGATCTCGCTGGTTGGAACAAAAACCTGGTAATGGATGAGAGCAAATGAGAGTTGACCATTTGCTTAGAAATGCTGGAAAACTGACAAACTGTCATTCAGATATTACCAGTTTTTTGTTCCATCCAGTCAGATCTGACAAAAATCTGTAGATATATGGCCAGCTTAAGTCTGGGAAGCTGCAATTTTATACATCATTTAAAAAACCACAAGACCTTCTAGCAGACTTGTTTGGTCCACTGGCGGTCATTATTCAAACAAGCCAGTTTTTTTTTTAATTGCTGCAATTTCTTAACCCATTACTTTATACAGTAGCTGATATGGCCTTATTTTTTAAAGCTTACATCTGTACCATATTCGATTATTCAGTGGACTTGAATTGCTTAAATCTCAATAAAAACTGGAAAAAACAGGTGTTATAAAATATTTGACAGGTAGTATGTATGTGTATGAGTGTAAACATATATAAAGGATTCAACTGGTTTCTATTTACCTGTTTTGGCAGTGTGAGCCATAAAATCCTGGAGCACAATCACATATATATCCATATGGGCCATTAAAGTGCTTAACACACGTGGACTGGTGCCTACATGGATTCAGGTCACATGCATTGGTACATTTGTTACCATAATATCCTGTTTTGAGACACAAGAAGAACATTTAGTACTAAAGGTTTACTTTCTAATTTTTTTTTTATTATTGTTTAAATAGCAGCACAAAATTTTGGACAGAGCGCCTGTCTAAATAAGCACTAGGAATTATAGAAGTAAATAAGGACAGATAGTAGAAAAGTAGTAAATTCATAAACATACATATTGGTATGTTAGTTTGCATCTAGTGTGCACTTGGGTTTGTGTCAAAATAAATTGACCGTGTATAATCCACTGGGAAAGGAACTGAAGTGATTGAAAAAAAAAAAAAAAACATTCTTTGTACAGCTCTTCTTAATGTATAGAAGTAAAAGATAAATAATGATATTAATAGTACATATTATAGTATTATTATCATTATAGTAAATAGCTTACTGATGTTCATTATGGGAAACATTGACATTTAAAATATGAAAAGCAAACATATAAGGGGGCGCAGATTCTGAGAGTTTTTTTTTTACTAAGATGGTAGTTCTATTTCAGATGGGATAATGCTATGGGCAACCAATAAGATTCTAGATGTTATCTTCTGGAAGGTGCTAAATAAATAAGTAAATGCTGATTGGTTGCCCATAGCAACATCCCATATGAAATAGAACTCCCATCTTAGCAAATAAACCATTGAGTTGGAAGCAGAGTAAAAATGCAAGTAATTCTATATACTAAAAAAAAGATTTTGCACTTGTTCTGGCGCAGTCACCATAAAAAATGTTCAGAAACTCCCTTTACAGGGCAAAATAGGACAATCTTTATTGTTAAAATATTACCGTTAAAAATGACATAAAAAATGAAAAAGAAATGCTAAATAATGGATTCCATACAATGATGCTCTGAGCAATTCAACTGGACACTTGACTGAAAAAGCAAAAACAATCGTTCTCACCCTAAAGATGTACTGCGGTGGACTTATGCTCTCAAAGCAACGTGGAACGAGCCTGAATTGCCTGGCACCACCGCAGTAGGATTGAGTCTTTATCCAGGGGATTACAACTTCAATTAACTATAATTGTTTGCGCAATTTTTATAGAACACTTCTGCCTATTGTATCTTAATTCTATACCCTGGCAAAAGCATGTTGCATTGCAGGTGGAGCAGAACTAAAATGGGAGCGGAAGTTTATATTTGTGGGGCACGTCCATATTGAAATATATACTGCAGTGTAAAAATAAAGCAGGTCAGCATTTGTGGGCTATATTCAAAAGCAGCAAATAAAAAAGTGTATTCAATTATATGTATTACATTTCTTATATGTATTACATTTCAACATGGTTTATTCTAATAACTTTTTTTTTGCACTGCTCCCAAAAGCAAAAAAGAATCTTTTATACTTCTGTTGAATCCTTTACTTTCACATTTATATGCAAAATCTCAAATAAAGTTCCAAGGACAAAACAAGGAAAAAAATAACAATAATCCTGGGAAGGGTAAAATTGGGTATACACTATACAATTCGCGGCACTTTCAATATGCATACCTCCGGGCTTGCAAAAACGGCATGTGGCTTTATGTGTTATGGGTATGTGGCTTTATGTGTTATGGGTAAAGTTCGGTAAATGTACAATGGGCATTACGGTGTGTGGTATGTTAGGCCGCACCCCTGTCAGCGCAAGAGCCCCGCCTACTACAAATCGGGATGGGGGGGCAGAACATGCCCTTGCTCCGGGTACCGTGGCACCTAGCTACACCACTGGCTTTACTGTCCAGCATTATTTTCCCCTTTTCCCCCCTGCCTAAAAGTCTTGCATGGTATTGTAGATCTGAGTTTAACCCCTTCCTGACACAGCCAGTTTTTGCGTTCCTGACAGAGCCATTTTTTTCAAATCTGACATGTTTCACTTAAGTGGGGATAACTTTTTTTTGCTTTTACTTATCCCAGTGATTTTGAGATTGTTTTCTCGTGACACATTGTACTTCAAATTAGTGGTAAATTTGGGTCGATACAGTCTGTGTTTTTTTGTGAAAAATACCAAAATGTCGTGAAAAAATGGAAAATTTTGCAATTTGCAAAATGTCACATTTTCTGCTTGTGAGACAAATAAACATACCACTCAAAATAGTTAATAACTAACAAAGACCATATGTCTACTTTATGTTGCAATCATTATTTCAACCTCCTTTTCATTTTTTTGGACACTAGGAGGCTTCAAATATGAATAGCAAATTCTCAAATTTTCAAGAAAATTTCAAACACTGATTTTTTTAGGGACCAGTTCAGTTCTGATGTGACTTTGAGGGACTTGTATGTGAGACACCCCCATAAATGATGCCATTTCAAAAACTGCACCCCTCACAGTATTCAAAACAGCATTTTGGAAGTTT